>NC_140143.1:6027568-6651943 GCF_964035555.1 Netta rufina | reverse complement strand
TTTTTGAGGTAATTTGAGAACTTAACCCATTTATTAACGTTGAGAGAAGGGGAGGAGGGTTATCCGCAAGTGTCTGAAGAAGTCACTCAGGTAGCTGAAATGTTGAAGCCTGGAGTTAAAGCTGAAATTTTACCAGTGGTATATGAGGACAGGAATCATTTTGTGTGTGTGATCAGAACAGTTGTGTATGTAAAGTAGATGTATTTACCCTGTGAAGAAGAAGAAAAAGGAGGAAAGCTTCTCCTGTGATAGGAGATGGACACTTTCCTCACTTCTTCCACCACTTTAAGGCAGTGTCTCTTACAGAGGGGACGTTGCAATCTGAAAACTAAACGATCTGAAAAGATCTTTGATGTTTTTGTAAGTTAAGTAAAAATACTATTGAATAATATTTATCTTTGGAGTTAAAATTGCTTAGCACCTATCTCAGTTCTGGCTGATATTTTTGCAGAATCAGACATTTTATGCATTCAGTAGGCTTCTGAATGACCAGAGATGTCTGCATTTGAGTCATTTACGTCTTATTTTGTGAGATTGCTTAGCAGAAAAATTCTGCTGAATTGATGAAATGCAGTTATAATACATGGACTTTTTCTGAAGAACAGTATGTCTTGAAAATTTTATCAGCCATCCCACCCATCCCTGTTGCATTTTTATCCCACCCACAAACATGATAGCCCGCTGTGTTGTCACCGTTTTTACAGCCAAGAAAGATTTGTGTTGGCCTTCCCTTTGGAGACTGTCAAGTCGCTTCATAATCAACTAAAAAAGAAAGGGGAAAATGCTGCCATACAGCAGTGAAAATTATCATTTTCATTATTATGATTTTTTATTTTATTTTAATTTTTTTGAAAACAAAAATTTACTGACACAGATTTGGGGGGAAGGGGTAAAGTTATGTGAGAATGACAGAAAATATGATCACTGTACAACCTGGGAAGTTTAGAGGTGGTTCTTCTCTCATGTCTGTTTTATTTGACAAGCATTATCACATTTGTAGAACACTGTGTAGCCATCTGCGGTCGGAGAAGCAGTGGTTAGTATCTAGGAAAATAGTATCCCCCTTGGACTTAGAATCTGAGACTCCCTTCATTTCTAATAAACAGTAGTAGCTTCTTCTTGTCTGTAAATAGCAGTTAATAAAAGAACGTGTTGTGTATTAACAGGAATCCTACAGGCAAGTCATGAAGATGAGGCCAAAAGACCTGTGGAAACGATTAATGATAAAATTCCGTGGGGAGGAAGGCCTTGATTATGGAGGTGTTGCCAGGTAAACAGTGCATCCTCTGTCTCTTCCTGCAGCCTCACCAGTTACACTGCTCTGAATCCAAGACTGGATTTATAACAGCTCTGGTTTTGTTTTGATTCGATTTGATTTGATTTTTTTTTAATTCCTTGTAAATAAATCAAAATGCGTTACAGATTGCATCAAAGACTTATCACGTGTGAGATGCTCTTTTGATATCTACCAAAATTACACTATTTGTTTTTGGTTTGTAAAGCCTTCGGTATCTGAGAATTTGCACCACTAAACACTCAACTTTACAGAGGAGTTCTGATCAAAAATATGCTTTATTGCAAGTTACCACTACTGTTTGAAGCAATATTTTAAGAACTAGCAGTTGGAAGGCAACTAAAATATGTCAGTTGTCTGTGAGGTTACTCTTGACTTTTTTATAAAAAGGAACTTTTTTTTATTATATGAAGAGATCCTTCATGTATTAAACCAGTTCTAGGAATTCTGTTGGCTGTCAGGAGCAGTGCAGTTACTGAATCAGTAAAAAAATAATTCTGATTTCAACCTTCTCTAAACATGTTCATAGCCAACTTCCTTTTGAAAAGATTGAAAGTATTCTTAGTGTATGAATGCATTTGTCTAAAGTACACTATAAATTATTATTATTTTTCTTCAGGGAGTGGCTCTACCTATTGTCACATGAAATGTTGAATCCATATTACGGTCTCTTCCAATATTCCCGAGATGATATCTATACACTGCAAATCAACCCAGACTCTGCAGTTAACCCGGTATGACTGGCAACAGGAGTTTTGTGACCTAGAAATTAAATGCGTGCAGAGAACGTTCTAGACTTAAGAATCTAGTTCTCGCATTAGTATTGCTAGAGACTGAATTTGTGCAATATGATAATTTCTTTTTAGAACTGATCAAAGAAACCTCCCAAATGTGTTCTTAATTTTCTTTAAGATGCAATTCATATTTCCTTTGGAAGTTTGTTTTTGTTTGTTTTGATTCTTAGTAGTAAGACTTCTGGACTGGAAGCAATATACTAAATGTACTGTGTATAAAAACAAACAAACAAAAAAGAAAAGTTCTGGCTATGTTTTTGTTTTTTTTTTTTAGTTTTATTGAAATTTTGTTTAATATTCAGCAGATACAATCTAGCAGTCTTGTTTAGTTGAATGACTTAGTCTTTTTCAATTCTAGGAACACTTATCATATTTCCATTTTGTTGGACGGATAATGGGGATGGCTGTATTTCACGGACACTATATTGACGGGGGCTTCACGTTGCCTTTCTATAAGCAGTTGCTAGGAAAGCCAATTACTTTGGATGATATGGAATTGGTTGACCCTGATCTTCATAACAGCTTAGTTTGGATACTGTATGTACTGTGCATTATGTTTTACAATGTTAGATTTCTTTCTGTTTAACACATGATATATGTCCCTAAATCCTGTTGAAAAGAGATTAAGTATATTTTGATCTCCCACTCTGGCAGATTTAAGAAACATCTTTCTTACATGCACAATTTGTCTTCTTTAAAGGCTTAACATGCTCAAAGTATTCAAATTTGGAGGGAATGAAAGATTACTGAGCTGTAAAGTATTCTGTTGTTCCGTTGTATTTGTTCATTGATTTTTGCCTATTATAAACAGCATGTTATTGAAATATAACATTGGAAGTTTGATAATCGGTTTAAAATGTAACAAAAATGTGTATTCATCTCTTGCTTCCAAGCAATAATTTTAAATGTCACTCAAAAAGTAAATCATGATGTCTGTCAAAAGCCTTATGGCTGTAATATATTTGCAGAATAGATTTTTGTTGAGTCACTTACTTATTTCTTTCCACCAGTGAGAATGATATCACAGGAGTCTTAGACCATACGTTCTGTGTAGAACACAATGCATATGGGGAAATTATTCAACATGAACTGAAACCCAATGGCAAAAGCATCCCAGTGACAGAAGAGAACAAAAAGGAATATGTCAGGTATTTATTTGAAGTAATTAAGTGTTATGGTGTGTTTTTTTTTTATTCCTAAATGGTAGTGTAATAATTTTGTTGTTACATATTGCTGTCAGTGAGGCCATTTTTTGGGTTGAATAAATTGCAGGTTTATTATATTTGAATACATCTTTCACAAATCCAATTTGCACTTGCTTACAGGCTTTATGTAAACTGGCGATTTTTACGAGGAATTGAAGCTCAGTTTCTGGCTCTACAGAAGGGATTTAATGAAGTAATCCCACAACATCTGCTGAAGACATTTGATGAGAAAGAGTTAGAGGTCAGTACACTAATGTTATGTTATGTCGTCAAGTGTAATAATAAAAGCCCGAGGCATTCTTCTGAGACTAAGGAACATGTGAAGTTGTATCCCCAGTGCTTTAGGGGTTTTGCAGGTGTGCTATTGCAAAAAATACAGTTAGCATAAGAGGTTACCAGGTCACGCAGTCTCTGAGATGGACAGCATGCATCTTCCACTGAGAATTAGGAGAGCGCTTCTCAAGGTGACATTTCATAGCAACTGTGTAAGTGGTAGAAGAGGAGACCTTCTCCTATACCAAAACAAAACAGAAAAAAACAAATTGCTGAACCCATTGAGTGTGTGATCTGCAGTGACCTTGGATTATTTCACTGAGTGTTACTCCAGCAGAGGCAGTGGTGCATATTTCTCACAGTGTAGTTTCATGATATTAAATATAAGTGCTGCCAGGAAAATGCTCTGTCACTCCCTCCCACCTTGTTCCCAGCCCCTCCAGTGTACTGCACTGAGATTGGTGTCAGACAGCTATGCAGTTTTGCAGAGCGGGGTTATGCCAGACTAAACTGGCTCCGCAATATAGCATAAGGAAAGGTGCTGTCACCAACAAATGTGCTATAAAATGTCAAGATCAGCATCCTCACAATATCAGTTCAAATCCCATAGATCTCAAGCTTGTTTTAAAACTGAAGTCTAATATACAGTCTGTCAGCTGCAGAGCTGAGCTTCTTGCCATATAAAATGGCCACAAGGTAAATGATTAATGCTTTCTTTTGTTCCCTGTACTAGAATGTCAATGAGTGCTATTCCTTAATCCTGAATGTTCTCATTCAACAACAACCAGCCAGCCAGCCCGTTAATCCAGAATCGTTTTGCAGACAGAGGAAGAACAGTGAAGGTCTGGTGTTGTTAGTCACAAGCAGACGTCTTTATAATCATATCCCTTTTGAGCTTAAGCCAATCCATTGTGGTTCTCTGTTTAGAAGTGCCAAAAGCTCATCTTCAGGAGAGAAATCCTATTTGTATTACCTGTATGGTATGACAACAACAAAATTATTTCTGGGGGTCCAGAGTTGAATGAGTCAAACTTCACCCTTAGTTTTGCTCCACAAAGAAGCATTGAATTCAAATGGGAATCATGTGTGCACTTTCACATAAGGGGAGGAATCTATGCTTCTAGCATTTGATGGGCAGGTCAAGACGTTTTCATATAAGCTTATGAAATGTTTTTTTTATTTGAATTAAGATATTTGAAAGACTGTGCATAAAGGTAAGGAAGGCTCTTCTAAAGAAAAATGTTGCATTTCTACATCGCCTAATATTAGTGAGAAGTTATAATTTTCCTTTGGTTTAAAATCTGTCAATTTTTCAGACTCAGTAATTCATCATTTGTCTAGCTCCAAATCTTTTGTTGTTGTTTTATTAATGGTCACAGAATCATTTAGGTTGGAAAAGACCTCTAAGTACAACCATTACCCTAGCACTGCCAAGTCTACTACTGAACCATGTCCCTAGATACCACATCTACACTGATGTCTTTTGAATACCTCAGGGATGGTGACTCAACCATTTCCTTGGTCAGCAAGCACGTTCCAATGCTGCATAAACCTTTCAGTGAATAATTTTTTCCTAATATCCAACCTAAACCTCCCCTGGTGCAACTTGAGGCCATTTCCTTTTGTCCTATCACTTGTTGCTTAGGAGAAGAGGCCAACCTTCACCCTGCTACAGCCTCCTTTGAGGTTGTTGTAGAGCACTGCAAAGTCTCCCCTGAGCCTCTTTTTCTCTAGGCTAAATAACCCCGGTTCTCTCAACTGCTCCTCATAAGCCCTGTTCTTTAGACCCTTCCCAGCTTCGTTTCCCAATGGAAGATGGATAGTTCCTAGCTCCCATCCCACTTATGAAATCATTAATTATATTTTAAATTTACAGCTCATCATTTGTGGACTTGGAAAAATTGATGTTAATGACTGGAAGGCAAATACTAGGTTAAAACACTGTACACCAGACAGCAACATTGTGAAATGGTTCTGGAAAGCTGTGGAATTCTTTGATGAAGAAAGGAGAGCACGACTTCTCCAGTTTGTGACTGGCTCATCCAGAGTGCCTCTGCAGGGCTTCAAGGCATTGCAAGGTAATGTTTTGCCAGGATTAACTGCAAATGCCTGTATTTGGAGACACATCACAGAAACATTAGCTAAATATAAGGCTGGTTGGCTGTACTGTGACTTTTTTCAGGGGGATTTTTAATGGTCTGATGAGTAACAATCTCAGAAATGCCCTTTTTGCCAGTTCGTTTGTTACCTTTTGAATCAGATGTAAATGGTTCTTTTGTTTTAATTATGCACTTCCTTCCTTCTCTAGCAATACTTTCTGATCAGGGGAGATCTAGCAGGGTTCTCCTTATGTTTTTTCCTGTTTTTTCATTTCTCTCTTCTGTAAGCCTTCATCATCTGTACAGCTCTGTGGCAGAAGACACCAACATGGAGTGTTCTTGTGGTTCTGACAGCAGATGCACTTAGTAATCTGTACTGGTTTTATTGTAAGAATAACATAATCACAAGCATCCCAGGCAACAGAAACAATCCATTTGGTTATTGACCTGTTTTCTGAACTTCAGTCAAAACTCTGGATCTCTGCTGCATCCCTTGTTGTTCTGTTAATGCACTAGTTACCGTATTTCACTCTCTCACAAGATGAGAGAAAGCATCCCAGGGGAAGTGTTGACCATGAACCGTTTTAATAGGTAGAAGATCCCGAGAGAACACGTTCAGTGATAATAGCTGCTACAAACAATAGTGAGTTGCTATAGAAATAAGTTCCATCATCCATTCTTCACCTGGAAGCCCTCGTGTTTCTTTTTCCTCACTTCTTAAGCTCTAAAATGTTCGGGAGCATTAGAAGCTCAGGAAGATTGACATTTTGAAGGCCCTCGTTACTTTAAGTGTTTAAATAATATTGGGGAGAGACTTCTTCAGGCAAACTGTGTAACTGTTAATGGCCTGAGAATAGCTGAATGTAGGAATACCCTACTACTAATGTGAATGCTGTTAGTATTGTGAAGCAAATTGTTTGGAGTATGGTAATGCTAGTTTAACTTTACCTGCACTGTATATTCTAATATGACTATGCTAGTGGGGAAAAAAAAAAACTGTGAAAAACAAAGCCTGCTTTCCTACATATTTGAAAAAAAATAAAACCTTATCAGGTTTTAGACTGGAGTTGTGTTAACACAGTAGTACGCTTTTATTTGCTTACACTCCTAGTTGACAGTAAAGTATCCCCATTAGAAAGATTCGAAACTGTAGATTATATTCTTAAATGTCTGTCTACACAAGCAAAAATTCTGGTTTTATTAAGGGTAGGGCGTTTGTAAGCTCTTCTGGCCTTTGTCTAAAAGGCTGCTGTGTTGCAGTCTTTCATTTAGCAGAGATTAAGGGGATCGCTACACAGTCATAATTTCACAAAAATATAGAAGTTGGTATCTGTGACTCTTCTGTCCAGTTTGTCCACTACTCAACAGCTGTTACAACATGGGGACCAATAGAGCTGTGTTAAGTTTCCTTCTTTAGGAAGGGTGGGAAAAGTTAGATTCAGAACTGTTATAATTATATAGTGCACAATGTAAAACGGGTATTTTATTCTGCCTTATTGATGCTTTGTTATTGTTTATCTTCCAGTGACATAAATAACTGCATGGTTATTTTGTGGGGGTGAATGGGAAGAAATTGTCTGATATACACTGTGAGGGGTTTTTTTGCTAGTTGTTCATGGTTTCAACTTTTTCTGCAGAGTTTCTCTTTTTCTTGCTTTATTTACTTTTTTGTTGCAGTGCAACAAAGCAATTTTGTATTATGTGATACAGTAGTAATAGATACCTTTTCTGGATTTTCAGGTGCTGCAGGCCCACGACTATTTACAATACACCAGATTGATGCCAGCACTAACAATTTGCCAAAAGCTCATACCTGGTAAGACTGCTTCAGGTCTCTGTTGTGATGTATAGATTTGCTCTCTCTATACTTTGAACTTAATTTTCTGATGTCATAAATACTGTCCATTACAGAGTAGTACAGGTGTGAAAACTGCAAATTGATTTTTGAAGTTGACCTCGTTAAATATTGCCTTGTCCTTGTTTCAACCAGGTTAAAATGAAGTATAGCAGAACTTTGCTAGGTGAGGCTTGAAGTTCCAAATAATTGAAACTTTTGCTTTCTCTTTGCAGCTTTAACCGAATAGACATTCCTCCTTATGAAAGCTATGACAAGCTATATGAGAAGCTGCTAACTGCCATTGAAGAAACATGTGGGTTTGCCGTGGAATGACCCTTCACAGGCTTACCTGAGACTCTATTTATACTCCTGTCAGCCAGAAAGCCCTTCCCTCGCCAAGACTCAAGAAATGCTTGAAATACAGGAAACTTTCCCTTTTCTACACTAGGACACTGTAAGGGAAAGAACAACTTTGGAAATTTTTTTTTCTTCAAGAAAATAGATTCTGTGGTTCCTGCCATAGGATCATTCAGCTGCTATTAAAAACTAATATCTTGAACATACAGAATGCTGACTTTTCCTACATTTCAACAGTTAAGCAGTATTCTATACTTAAAGACTACTACTATTTTTGTAAAAGGTAATCTATTATATTTGCCTACCTGATTTCTATTCTCAGATACCAAGACACAACTTCAGCAGTCGGTACAAGTCACGTTTCAGCCTGTTTTAAATGTATGATACTGAACAGCATCTATACCTGCTATTTTTGGAAAAAAAATATTTTGGATTATTCTAACTTTGCATAAAATTGGCTGAAAGAATCATTAATCTTTTTAATTAAAGCCACTTACATGTTAACTGCATTTTCTTATAGTAAAACATTATATTCTGCAATGTAAATTCAACTTAAATGTTACCACAGGGGGCTTTTTTTCTATATTTTTTCAAGCATGAATTACAAATAATGATGTTTTGGGGTCCTATTTATATCACTTGTCAGATTCCTTAAAATTTCTAGTATGAGCGACACATACTGTATTTGGTACAGTATTTGTGTTAACATGTGGAATAGGCCTTTTTTAATGAACAGTAGACATTCTGATTTTTTTAAACAGCATTTTTCTAATAAGTCTGTCAAGAGTATTTTTTGTTGCTTTTGACTTTAAACACTGCATTTTTCAACTTTTTTAGCATGTTGATGAGGTAATATTTGACAGCAGAAACCTGTTTGCAGTTCATTTCAGAACCCATCCTGTCCAGTCGACCAAAGTTTGTTTGAATGCAGCCAAATCACATTATATCTTTGTTGATGCTAAAGATTTATCAGGTAAAACATATTTTAATCTTTGTCTAGCTGCTCATGACATGTGGGTTTGTTACAACTAAGGAAAAAGGCGATAAAAAATGATGTATTATCTGAAATGTGTGATGTGCTTTGAAAAAAAGGCTTCAAAAGCACATAATTTATTGATTGTAGGGATGGAAGTAAGTATATATATGAATTATAACATGGGTTGATCTCTTCAAAGGGGAATAAAATGCACTACCAGTAGAGGGAACTGAATTTTGAAGTAAGTTTGGGAATTCTCAGTTAAGGTCTATGTGATCTGTTCATGGTGTGTAGATGAATCAGTCTACTTACTAGAGAGTGGCATTCTCCTATCAGTGGTGAGAATATCTGGAATAGGTAGCATTTTTTTCCAATCAGTGTTGTTTTTTTAACATGGGTTACAATTGACCATCAAATCTGCACTATTTTTTACACTGCCAATAAGAAGAAAGTCAAGGGTACAGAAAATGCTGAAAGAATGGGACGTAAATGGCTGTTCTGTTCCGCAGTGTAGGCCACACAGTGAACTAGCTAATTTTCTATTTGTTCTATGGAGCTTGAACTTAATTTTGTTCTGCCAAATCTGACTGCCACAGTGAGTAAACTACTACTGGATGTTGTGTATTAGAATAGTGGGCAACAGACTACTTTTTAGAATTGTGGTAGGAATCTGGTGAGCCAAATCCACATGTTCATTTGATTATATATATATTTTTGTACAGCTGTTGCTTCCCAGTTCTGGGCTGGCTGCAGAGCAGAGGCTACTTAGGGATGTAAACTTAAAGCCAAGAAACTTGCTTTGACAGCCAGATTTGACATATATCAGACCCTTCTTTCTTAATTTCAAGGGATTATTGCACTCTTACGATGGCTGGTACCTTTGCTTATAGTCGGAATCCCTAATTCAAGGCTTTCAGGTAATACTGTTACCAGAGAAGCTACCACTATGTTTGTCCAGGTTGCCCGGGAGAGCAAAGTAGGATGTTGCCCAGTGTGTTTTTATTCGTTACTGCTGCCTGTGGTTGGGGACCACTGCTTTAGATATGCCCACAGACCTCTTATCACCCCAAGTTTGGAGGTATGACATGAATTACTCTTTACAGAGACTAGTTGTTTTTTTTTTACCACTGTTCACAGGATTAAAAGTCTCCACTGTTGCATAAGGGATTTCATTCTGCTCTTGCTCAGGCTATGGCTGCAGCCACCCTGATCGTGAAAGCATGAAAATTCAGTTTGATCCAGGCTTTGGGAGAAGTCAGGGCTCAGTTGGCAGTTCCAGGGAGAAGGTGTGCTGTTCCCTTGGCACCAGACAGCCCACCTCAGCACTATTTAAAAAACATCTCTCTAAGTGTCTCCTGAGCACACCACCTGTACCCACCTCCTAGGAACCTTTTCCCTGTCAGCCTGCTTAGGCTGGTAAGTGTATTGAGCACATAGTTATGGCCACCCTTGTGACAAAAAAGCATTTCTGAGGAGGGGGGAGATGCGCTCTGCAGAATGGAGTGGAGATCAGCTGATAAATACCATTCATTTTCACAGCAGCCTTAGCAGTTCATCTGTTTGTTCTACCAAACATTTTGGTATGGCATAGAGATTTTTTTTTTAGTTGTCTCAGATAAATATTGTAAATTTAATATATTATAGGCAAAACTAGATAAATCTACGTTTGACTTCCCATAGCTGACAGATGAGGTTGAATATACCAAGTATTTTGAGTGCCTTTCTACCTTCATGACTGAGAGCTTTAACTTAAAGCACCTCATCACCTAGTCGCATGTTTATCAGAAAATGTTAAAAGGTTCATTCCTTTGCAAAATTTTGTTTCAAGATCATGTCAACTACTTTCCCCTCAAAAAGGTGCTAAGCCTAATATTGCATTTTAACCTTGGACTTTCACCCCATGATTAATGTGAATATTTATTTCAATGTGTCCCTCTTACTGGGTTTTACTTTATCCAGTCTTTAGTTGTTTTAGAGAGATGTCACATCATGGTTTTATGCTGTTGCTTTTCATTATGAATGTTTAATTATGAACAGTGACTTTTGTAGATTTCAAATATACAGTACACAGTTGAGTTTCAGAGGATTTAATTTCTCGGTGTAAAGAGTTTTGTAATGGTGCTTTGTACAGTATGTATTCTAATTTTTTTGCACATAGTTTCAGTTTCCCTAAACTGATTTATTTTTACCAAATTTTTGTGTTGTACTAAAGTCCAGAGCACACAAGCTGTTTTTAAATTCTTGTTCTACAACACTACATCTGTATTGAACTTCTGGTGCGTTTAAACTAGCTGCATTGATGGAAGTAAAAGCTTTGCTTCTATATCATAAGTATGCATCATACAGCTTAATGTAGCATGCTTCAGATTTTAAACAGCACCATATAGTTAACAGGTGCCATTTGTTGTACTTTACACTATGTAGTAGGTTTCTGGCTCTACCACATCCTCAGAGCTTTGTCTGTAGCTGTAATTAGTTTATACAAGTGTAATTACTCCTCCACAAACTGACCGTTCTTAGTTTATCATTTCCATTGTATTTATTACAGAGTGTTTTAGCATTGATATCATTGTATTTTCACCCAGCTGTTACATGAGCTTTAACAAAAAAAAAAAAATCTGTATAAAATGGTTTTTAAGTACTTAATGTATGTACCCATGCAGAAGTTGAGCAATAAATTGTATGCTGTTTGCACTGTCACAGCATCAATGGTTTAAAAAGTTTTAAGTGTTTCTTAATTAAACATTAAAATGTAACAAAAGCTTTTTTCAGTAACTCAGCTTTGTCTCAGGAGAAAAAAAATCAACTCTTAGTGTCTTTCTACAGGCTGCTACCTACAGTTGTGCTAAATTGTGCTGAATGTCCTGGTTGAAAAAAAGTCTTACTTTTGGCTTTCATGTTAATGGTATGTGTGTTTCTTGGAAAGGACTTCATCTCAGTGTTAGTGAATGGATGTCTCCTCCAAAAAGTCAGCAAAAGCTAAACCACCTTCCTTATGGGAAGAAAAGGATACAACTTGTAAATACTTGTTAAAATTTAACCTAGCTGGTAAATATTGTCCCTTAAATAGAGAGAGACTTGAAATTAACCTAGTTTTTAGTAACTCCTTGCAAATGGTTGTTAAAGTCAGGGTGTGTTTTTTTACGTGAAGTATATCATGCTTAAACTACCAGCTGTTTTGTTTAATCTGTAAAGGAAACATGTCCAGTTGTCTTTTTTTCCTGGCAGATTTTTTTTCCCTCCAAGCATGAGACTTCACTCTGTTGTCAGTTCCGTAAGAGACACCATCTCATGGCAGGTTCTGACTATAAAATGCCATTCCATTATGTTTATATCACTTTTTGCACTAGGCAATTACGAGCAAGAACTCCTGTACTAGAGCTGAACTACTCTTTAGGTCAGCCTCGATACTGAGACTATTATAAAATTCCAATTGCCTCAAGCAGAGGAGAATATATCAGTAATCAGCTTTCCTAATTAGCAGTTTGTCTTTATGCAATTACTTCTCAGTTTAAGCATTCACCTGCATATGTTTCCATCTCATAGGGTATAGCTGCTGAAACCTGAATTTTCTACTAAATGTATTAGAGCAGAAGTAAGTGATGAGTCTGTGAAGATAGTTACAGTGACAATGTTAAAAACAGACCTTATAACCATGAAGTAAGGTAAAAGCTGAATGCTGGAATTTTAAATTGCTACTGGCTCTAACATCTTATGGCTGACAGAACTAGAATTACTCTGCCTCCACCTAAACAAAATCATAGGGTATTTTTGAGAAAAATAATGTAAGTACACATTGCTTTAGTCCAAACAATCAGCTTTTAAGACAACAAAATGATTGTTGTTAGTAGTTGTCTATTTGTATGTAGGGTTACCATG
Source organism: Netta rufina (assembly GCF_964035555.1). NCBI lineage: Eukaryota > Metazoa > Chordata > Aves > Anseriformes > Anatidae > Netta > Netta rufina. The sequence goes on along the minus strand of NC_140143.1, from coordinate 6,639,229 downwards.
CTCACCTTTTGAAGTAGACCAAGTGAAGCAAAATGTTGCTTGTTTGTGCCTTGGTTTTTGTAGTTTTGAAACCCTGGTGTGAAATCCAGTGATCAAAACACCTACAAAAAGGCCTTAAAAGGCAGCACAGCAAATACAGGTGACCTAACATGTAGCCCTCTCCCAGCAGTTACTGTAAGAAAAAAATTGCAGAGACTTAAAAATATGTACATAATTACACTCAAGGGGGGACATACCATTTAAGACTGCCATCCACAGGTCCCTCAAAGGATTTGGTTCTTGCGGAAGTTTGTATATCACTGCTTCATAAGAATTTCCATTGTTTCCTATTTCAAGCAATGTTTTTTCCAATATATTTATAGTTTACATAATAGTCTTTTATACGGTTTGCTATAAATAACAGCAATTATAAAATATGGTCTTCATTGCAAACAGTATTCTGTAATATAGGTAGCCTTCCCTTGAGTAATATATTAAAATTACTGATGTTTGTCAGGTTTATGGCAGCATTCTCTATCTCATCTTTCCAAAGGAAATGTGAAGTGTTGATATTGTTTTCGAGATCTACTTGTCTTTTTTGTCAGCTTTCTAACCCAGTTACTTCTGATCAATACTGTTAGTATGGCTTTTTAATTCCAGCAGTAGGATAAGCATAAGAATATAGGAAGGTTAGCATCAACTGTTTCAGAGACAGCTTCACTAAAACACGTGGCCTTCATCCTGTGATGAAGCCATCCTAGGATGACTTCATCCTACTTCTGTGTTGAGTTCAACATTATCTCAGCCTTTCTAAGAAGATAGAAAGTACTTTAAAACTTTATTGATGATCATAAAAGTGCTCAAAGTTCCAGACACCAGCAACTACCCCTCCGACCCGTCAAGATGACAGATCTGGTCTTAGAGAACAACAGCTATACACCATCTTCTTGTTACAGCAGTTCTTAAAGATTCCCACCAGCTTAGCCAGACAGCTGCAGTGATATTTACCATGCTTTATGAGAAATTGCTTTTGCTATATTGAAAGGAAGCCATCTGAAGTCGAGATTTCAGTCTGTCTGCTTCTAGTTCTTGAAAAAAGGTGTCATCATCATTTTGCATTATTGCAGTTTGCAGTTGTTGTATTTCCTTTTCCATCCTTGATCTCAATTCTCTTTTTGTTTTCTGCAGCATCTGAAGAAAATACAAGTATTAACCATATCACAGAAAGAAAGAAAGAAAGTAACTATAAAATTGAAATCCTTACTTGTGCTTGTGCTTTCTCTCTGGTTTGGATTTCTTGGCGTTCTTGAGATAAAGCTTCTGCTAGCATGGAAAACTTAAGCATAAAGAATGTTTGAGTTGAACCAATTAAAGGAACGGCTTTTAGTATTTAAAATACTAACTGGCTATCTTTGCTGATTAAACTTACCTGATCTTTGTAATAGTTTTCCATGGACTCTAACTCATTTTGATGCTCTCTTCTTTGCTCAGCACGCATCTCTTGAGCATATGCTCTGAGGTCCTTTAGTCTTTGCTTCTGAATTTCTAAGCCTTCTTCAAATAAGTTTTTAAATATCTGCCAACAATTAAAAAAGCAAACAAAATTTTCCCAGAAACTTACAAAAGCTTGGTTGTTTTTGGAAGCACTAAGCTTTTCTGAATATAAGGCTTAGATCAACCAATTTAATTTGAATAAGATGCTTTTAAGTATATATTAACATTTTCAGCTGCTTTATCTCATGATGAAAGAACGATCACAAGATAGGGTCATTGCCTGTGGATAAGTATAGTAAGTATCTTGTACTGGTGGCACAGACAAGCTGAGTTGTACTGGTAGTATTAACTTAGCTGGAATTTTTAGATAAAAGTAAATTTTTCATCTGTTCAGTTAGATTAATAAGAAAGTGACTTGAACAGCAAATATTTATTGAGTTCTAAAAGTACTTCACAAGATATGACAATATAAGCCCAACTCTGAATGTGCACTGTGAATACAGCCCACCCTGTATTCTGTTGTCTAACTTTGGGACCTTCGTCCAGATTTCCCGTAACAGGAAATCCAGCCTGTACTCAAGCTTTCCATTCATACAAAAGAATACTTAGCAGCTGCACTACTGCAGAGCTTGAGAGGCACAGGTCTCAGATTGCTAAAAATGGATTATGCACTAAACTTATAGAATTTAAAATGTGAGAATTGTGCATTTACTCCTGTAAAATATACCGTTTGCTTACTTTAGCTCTCTGATGTGCAGCCCTGAATAGAGATCATCTGTCAAGAAGTCCACTTTGTCTAACAAACATGAGTGAGTGGTTTTTGATCAGTTTCCTTAACTGAAGATTTAGGATATTTTCTTTGGGGAGTAGCTATAGGAACTTCTTAATTGTACTGTTTCATGAAACTTCATTTCCCCAATTTGTCATGTTACCAGCCCTGTTTTTCCATACGGGTACTGACCATTTTTCTCCTTTGCTTAACCCCACCAACCATCCTTTCTTGTATTACAGTGGCCTGCCTTAAACTGTATCAGTGTTTCCAAAGAAGGAACCTTTTCAGCTGTGGCTTTGACTACCTAACCACTTAATCCAGGCTCCTAAATTCTGTTCACTTAACTTGCTCTCTGTCTACTTGTACCATTACCTCAACTACAATAACGCCAGTTCTCAGCACCAGGGTCCAACCAATAGAGAAGAATTCCACACTTGAAAAGCAAGACAGACATCTTGTACTTACTCTTTCTTCCCGTGTCCTAGCCCGCATCATCTTGGCACGCAACTGGACCCGGTAATCTTCATAGTATTTCCTGGCTCTAACAATTTGCTGGCGTTTTTCTTTCACCTTATTCTGAGCCCATTTCTGTCGGCAGATACGTTGCTTAAATTCTTGCTAAGTGGAGAAAATAGAGGTAAGACCACCAAGCTTTTAATAGATTTTCTGCAAGCAAAGCTTTGTTAATCATTTCTAATAAGTTGGGTCCCTTTTGAAGGACTGTCTCCCTACCCCAATTTTAAAGTTTTAAACTATAAATGCAGTGTAATTAACACTGATTTAGCAAACTGCTGCCATGAACAGTACTATATAGTTAAGCAGCCAACGCTGCAGTGGTTGCTGGTGTTTTTAACAATACCAGGAGCCTGAAATTCTTCCTCCTTGCATGTTCTCAGAATTTTATACTTGTAAGGCAACAGCGCAATGTAATAATAGTATTCCATTCGCATGACCTCAGTGACCACACAGCAAGCAGCAGATTGTGGCATTTGAGACCACAGCTACCCAAGAGACAAAGTTATAAAATAAGAAACCACTTTCATGGACCAGGGAGTATGCATTCTAGCTAGCTCAACATGCGAGTTTCCAAATTACGTAATAAATACCATTCAAAGAACATACCAGTCTCTTGTTATGGTCTTGATCTTTTTTAATAATTGCAACAAGAAGCTCATGCTTCCTCAGGGCTTGTTGAACCTGGAGTGTTTTTTTAAAAAACAAACAAACAAAACCAACCAGTTACTTCCATCATTCTGAAGAACAGACATTTGTGCGTAGGAGTTTTAAGATAAATATTGCCCCTCTGCTATGCTATTTATATTGAGAGTTACCAGCCATAAGGTAAACAACTAATGTTGTGGATACCTTTTAAGCTACAAGACTGTTGAGAATTTGTACTTAAAACTACAGACTTTTAAAAAAAAAAAAAAAAAAAAAAATTGAGCCCAATTGTCTACGTGTGTACATCTCCTATTCAACCAACCTCCTCATCTTAGGAAGAAGATATTTCTTGAACAACTGCTTCTAAGACTAAATGAGTATTATTTGGCTTAACTTTATTCACTGTAGTTGCATATGATGTCTTGTCAGAAAATAGGTCTAAGAAATATTTAGCAGAGATTTTGTAAAACCTGTGGTTACAGTAGTAAAAGCAGTTTTACTTAGACACTGTACGCAGTTAATTGAGCTTGCTCAGATTTCAAGGCAGAGTTTGTCTACATTACTGATGGCATTGATAACAGTACTTTAAAATGCACCTAGCTCATATCATATTTGTAATAGAAATGCAAGTCTAAAGAAGCAGTATCCACGTTCTGTATCTCAAAGCTCAGATATACATCCTTTCACATTGTGCTTTGGATGTGTGTGTACCCTAGCTATGCTGCATATAGAGAGCATATATCATTTATTATGAAATACAAACTGATGAATACTACTGTTCTGTGAGAAGTTCTGTCCTTGCTAACACTTAAAAGGTAAGAATAAGAATGCTCACCTCATTTTGGAGTTTTAGCTTAGCTCTGCCAGAAGCTGCCTTAAGTTGTTCAGTCTGTGCAAGCTGCTGACGCCACATTTTATTCATCATGTGGTTGGAAATATGCAGGTGGGGAAACTCTTCCAGTAGCTGAAGCAGGAGGTCATCATCTCTTACTTCCACTACAAGGTAAAGACAGATGTAAACAATAAATTCCTGGAGAATACATTTAGTGGTAAAGTCTTCCAGACGGTGTCAGCCTAAGTTACAAAATATTTCAAATTGAACACTGTATGCAACTACCATGCTGTTACTATGATGTCAACTTAAACCCAGGAGGACATAGCATCACTCTGTCAGAACAGCAGCTGAGAAAGTAAGTGGCTTTTTTTTTTTCTGGTGAAGAATTGCTTTTATAGCTCAGGCTTGATTTCTCTCCCTCTTACCATGTTTAATCTGATTTAGACAGGTACCCTTTTCTTTTTTCAAATGGTTCAGATGATCACTAATTAGCAATTACTTTCTTTCCATCTCTCACTGGCTGCAGCAACTTAATGCTAATATAGCAGTAGCAGTGAGAGAGCCAGATCAAATAAATAGGTGGAAAACAAACCGAATCATCACAGGACGGCTTGGGTTGGAAGGGACCTTGAAAAGCATCTCTTTCCAAGCCCCCCTGCCACAGGCAGGGATGCTACCTACTAGATCAGGTTGCCCAGGGCCTCATCCAACCTGTTTTTGAACACCTCCAGAGATAGGGCTTCCGTAAGTTCTCTGGGCAGCCTATTCCAGTGTCTCACCACCCTCTGAGTGAAGAATTTCTTCTTAACATCTAATCTAAATCTCCTCTCTTTTAGTTTAAAACCACTTCCCTTAGTCCTATCATTATATGCCTGAGTAAAAGGTCATTCTCCAAACTGTTTTGCAACCAGTGCATTCATTACTTCTTTGATCTTCGTGGCAGGAAAAAGTTATGGGGAAATGAAACAACTGGGTATTAATCAAGTACATGCCTCTTAAACACTCAAAAAGAAAAAAAACAGTATACCTGAGCAACATTTGGGTACACTGGAGATTATACCGTGACCTTATATATAAGCATGCATAATGCTGTTTGACAGACTGAGCCTGTGATTTGTGTTGGCTGTTCTTGGAACATCACTTGCTCAGCAAAACCAGTGGCAGTGTTACTGCTACAACAGTAGGGTCTTTTCCTACCAAACATTCTGCTCTATTACCTGCACATGGCTCAGCACCAGCCCACTCAAGCTACAGGCCCAAATTTAAATTTAATACATGTTCAGGAAAAAAAAGGAAAAGGGGAAAAAAAAAAAAAAAGACTGAGCTCAGAGTATAGTGGAGCAAGTACAGGAGTAGCAGTAATGGAAACAAGCATTGAAAGTAATCCAGGGGATTTTAAGGAGGTAGCAAATGGGTCACAGTTTTGAATTGTGCATGGGTGGTTTACATTTACTTAAAGCATTATCTTCCCTAACAAAAATCCAGACATATGGAGGTCATAAGAAGGGGAAAATGCTACAGCTGACTGGTATATGTTGGACCAATGCCTTTATTCTTGGAGTTCAACTAATGCTTTCAAAGGATGCCAGTTTTCCACCAAGTATAGTTTTGCATTTCTTACTTGGAGCTGCTTTCTTTGGCTTCACAGTCCCTCGTTTTGGAATCCACTGGCTGTATCTGGGATTCCGAGGTGTGGTTTTTCTAGAATAAACTTTCACTGGCTGAGGCATTTTTGGAGGTTCTTTAAAGATGTTTTCTTTGTATTCTTGTTCCTTAGGAGCAGATGTAAAACAGATGGAGAACAGGTATGAGAAGGGAAAGACTGATAGATCACATAGTTTGGATATCAGAACTTAAATGGCTTTGAAACTGTAGAATGAGAAATTGGACATACTGAATTGGATTCTCCAGAAGTCGAGAATTTACCAAATGCAGGCCAGGGTTCAAATAAAGGTTAAATCTCACTATTGCATAACCTCAGTTCTTCTGCAGCACTTAGCATTACCGCAGCAGCCTATGGATCACTTCTGCAAAGGCTGTGAAAATGGCCAGTGCATCCCACATGAGGATGACACAGCTTACCAGCTTAAGTTCCTTGCTGTTCCAGTAGTATGCAAGTAAGTAGCAAGACCCCCCTTTGCCAGATTCATAGCAGCAGAGAATCATCCTTGCACAAAAAAAAATGATTTTTACAGTAGCTGGAAAAAGATTATGACAATATTTTGCCGTAATTACCTGTAATGTATGGGGGATCCAACCAGATCAACCTAGCTCTTAAGGGGATTGGGGGCAGGTATGACGAAGTACCTATCTGAGAAGGCCTGCAATATCTCACTACTCAAACGTTTTCTTGGAATGATCACTAGCACTAACACTACTTTTCAAATCATCACGAGAAGTTTCCATAGACTAGCCTGAACTATCTTCTTACTTTGCTTCAGTTCTTTAAATCAGTCTCTTGAAGTTATCACTTCATGTAAAAAGTACGGTGGTTAAGTTACCCCTAAGAATAATACCTACACATGTTGAAACTTGAAAAGATGTCCCTCTGCTCACTATTTGAACAGCATACAGCACAGTAACTGACACTAGAGTCAAGATGTTTCTGTATTCATGCCATGCACAGTGTCTAGATGGAGCATTTAGACAAATTTTAAGATAACGAGCACCACAGTGCATTACATACCATTTCCTTGACTTCTTCTCTGAGTTTGGAAATTCTAAGCCTCTCCCTAGCTTCATAAATTCTGAGTTCATCTTCATAAGCTTTAGCAACCACCTAGAAAGCAAAAATAAGAGGATTTGCAAAGCAAATGACCAATCCATATGACTACGTCATTAACTTCTCAGTGTATGGGTCAAAGTTGATTCTTCCGCTTATTTTTTTTCTTTTTGCGGCAAGATTTGGGGTCTACATCTCTTCTTAGCAGTCTACCAATACAGCAGTACAAAATCCCAAGTGTCTGCGGTAAGGACATTCAGTTTTAATACTTTTAGTATAACTACTGGTAAGAATAGTCGATAGGTCTAACCCTGAAGTTACCTTTGCTTCTTGTGTTCTTTCATCCTTTTCTTTTTGCAGTTGGTTACGTATTTTCCTCATTTGCCCTTTTCCATTACTGTGAAGTACATCTAACTCAGAAAAAAGTTGACGCTGAGATGAGGGTGAGGACGGAGACAGGGATCGTGGCCTGACTGGGTACTTCGCATGTGGTGTGTCTGTAAGGAGAGTTGTTGCATCAACTATTTAACTTGAAATGAAAAAGCCTCCAGCCATGTGTAAGGAAAAATAAAGCTTGGGGGTTTGTTTTTTAAAAAAGGCACACACACCAAAAATCTTTCCACAGCAGAAAAGTTCAAGTGTTTAGCACAAATTAAATCATAAAAATCTAAAGCCTTTGCCTTTAGGATTATCCCTGCCCTGAATCACATGTGTTGGGGCGTGTATAATAGCAGAAGTGCCAGGAGATATTCAAGATAGGAAAGGATAAAGCAGCAAAAACATTTGAAAGTAACTCAAGGTCAGAGACTGACAAGGGTCATAAACAGCTTCATCTTGCAACATGATGTTGTACATGTGGATTAGATCAAGTTATGTGATAGTTTTTTTTTTCTTAATCTCCTGTACCTATAAGGGTAGTTATATAACTGTATTGCTACCAACACACACACTGCCTGGTGTAAGATAACTAGATGTGTATGTTGTGTTCAGTACCAAAGAAAGCACAGTATTGTGAACAAGCCCTCACTTTAAAGTCACAGTTCTGTCAAATGCACTTGTGTGTTCTGTCTCTTGCCCCACTTCCTGTACGCTTTTCACTGCAGCTGTATTTGCCTTGTATTTCTGTGGAGTTTTACCATAGCTACTTAAACCATTAAATGGGAACTTAATTGTAATTCTATTACTGTTGCTCAGATTTGGATCTAAAACAGAAAATACAAGTCAAAGAGCACAATACAAAACTTAGTGAAACTAGGTGTAGTTCAATGCATCGGCTTTGACGAGAAGGATTTGTGGTGTTTTGTTTTTTTTTGATGTTCCTTTCCATCCTAATACTTAAGCATCATAAGAGACATTACCTTGCTTAGTTTTCCTTCTGCAATAATCCATGACACTGTCACTGTGCTGAGACAGGTTGTCTTCGTCTGTCAACTCCTCTTCTCTGGCATGCCCACCCAAAGCTCTCTTTAACATCTGTTGGATAGATTTGGGGGTAAGAGGGTGTGGCAGGACTCAGGTTCAATAGTTCATTCAAAATTTAGAACTGTCAAGTCAGGTGTTAACTGAAGATTTTCTTTTCATTAATATTAAATGTATATTCTTGTTTCCAGCTGTTACTTCTAAGGACAGTTTGCTTGGATACAACAAAGATTTCACTTACTAAATCTAGTTCATTTAACCTGCGAGAAAGTTTTTCTGATACTTGATGAAGCTCTTGGTTAGATAGATTTTCTTTTGTTGTTCTGGGGGAAAGAGACTCTTCAAGTGAATCTGTGGTAGAATTTTCATATCTGCTAAAACAAAACAGAGATTTCATTTCTATTCTAAAAACTTATAGATAAGCATTACCTCATACAATTCCAGTTCACTTTTTGTATGAGCACATTTTTATAGGATTAAGTAAAATCTGGTTGTGTAAATAACTGTATTTAAGAAAATGTGTATGTGACAGAAGTAGGAAGGATATTTGTTAAAATTAACCTTTCACTGTCGTGCAGCCAAGGAAGAGACTGCATTAAAAAAAAAAAAAAAAGTGGTGGGCGTTGTATAGGAAAGTGCTTGCTTGGATCAGTAAAAGGAAAACTGAACTTGCCTTTTCTTTCTAGGCAGATGCCTTGATTGAGGTCTTGGAGTTTGTGCTACTTGCTCAGTATGTAGTGAGAATTTTTGATCTAAGGGGGAAGCAGATGTAGAAGTCCCATATACCCAAGGAACCTAGAAAAATGATTATTTAAGATTTTATTAAGGTTTCCACAATAATGCTCAAAAATACCATAGATCATGGTGGTAGGGAGACCCTACAACAGTTTTTATAAAAGAACCATCTCAAATCATATAATCACATAATATATATATATGCATATGCATTTTATATATGCTATATATAAATATAAATGAAGTAGTTACATGTCCGTGACCCCTGACTGAAGATACTGTGTTTTAGAAAATTAGATGTTTAAAGAAATAAGCTAGCAAAAATATAGATTAGTTTAAGAATCATCTGGAGCTAAACCACCTTGTCAGAAGAATGAAGTCTAGATATCAGGACCCCTGTATACTACCTCACTAGCTTGGAACTAATGCTAAGTAATGCAAGTAAGCTGAACTTCCCCGAGTATGGTCTAAGCTGCAAACATACCAAAAGAAATCAGTTATGTACTTATGCCCTTATGCCATTTAATTACAACAGTTCGGTATTGCATGGTAATTGATCTGTTCAAACTGGAATGTTCAGGGTTAGCACACATACACTTGTACCAATGGAAATGCACCAATGGAAAAATAATTTTAAAGACAATGTTTTAAGCAGACAATGCAAAAGTAAAGACTGTTGAAAACAGCCTTTGGAACAAATGAAGTGTGCGAGTACCTCTTGTGGCTGCAGAAGGCAAAAAAAAAAAAAAATTTCCAGAGCAGGCAACTTCCTACACAGACATGCTTCTACAAGCACAGAATGGCATCTGCTGATGAGTTTGTAGGTTTTGCATCATTCGGTTTTTGAAAAGCAGGGGACAATACAAGGAAATAAAAAGTATCCAAACAGGCAGCTCAGTGAGCTTAAGAAAGGGGTCAAAATCTAAATTTTACTGGCATCTGAATAACCCCAGAAAACAAAAATTCTTACTAATTTAGAATACTGATACGCTTCAGAGAAAGGAAATGTCCTCTTGTGTTTTATATGTCTCTGAATAAAAACAAGATAACTAGTAGCTGTTTCTTATGAATTGAAACACAATAGGTACTGGCAATTATACCTCTTGGAGCAAACAACTCCTGAAAGAATTGATGTGACTTAAAACTATGTGGTCGCAGTATAACAACATTGCATTACTAATTGTATAATGAAGCGAGAAGCCCAAAAGCAGGTTTGAAGAAAGCTCTGAAGTGCCACAAAATAACAAAAGAACTGTGTGATTCCAAATGCATTGACTGAACTTCCACAAAGATGGTAAAGATGCAACATTTACCTTTGCCATGTTGTTTTCAGCACCACTTGAGACCATCTTGTCTCCTGCTGCAGAAACATATGACAGGTAAGTGTTAGTTGATAGCGTAGACCACACTGTGCCTACTAATGTGTAAAACAACTACAAAAAAGATGTAATCCATAGCTTGTTGAACCAAATCAGTCCAAGAGAACATAATGAACAAGGCAACTGTGTTTACAGAGTTGTGACTTTCGTTTCAGTAATTTCTCAATTTCTGGATTTTCAGTGCCATGGGAATGCTATGGAAACTAAAGAGGCATCTGGTGTCTCCCAGACAACAGAGCAAATAAGCACTGAAAACCAGTTTCTAAATCTTTTATACAATAGCAGTTTAGAACTTTTTCTTCAAGCTGAAAATGGCTTATATTTGGATCATGTTCCTCTGCTCAGAGTAAGCTCAGCTGTAGGAGTTATCTGCTGGAAGCAAATTCTGTAGCATAGGCACATCTAATTGGATTAACTAAGAAAGAAGTTGTACTGGGAACAAGTTATTTTTCTTGAGCAGAATGAACAGTTTGAAAGTAATCTATTTTTTTCTCTCTATATAAAACAGAGATAGAAATATGAACTTGTGGCTGAATTTAAAAAAGATGCACTAGTAGTTTCAAAACCATGTTTCTCATAGTGCCAATAAAATTAAAAGCAACGTTTGACAAAACAGAGTTGTTCTATGGGAAGCAAAATTCTCTCTCACCAGGGATTTTCCTTGATAGAGGAAGACTACTACAAACATCTTCAGTTTTTTGTGTAAGTGATGTTTCAAGCTGAAAGAAAAATTGACCTGGTTTATATGAATTTACAGGAAAGTTTTGACAGGAAAGCTGCACATTAGATTTGTCTGAGTATGGCAAGCAATGCTCATTTTATTGGTAGCCATACAGAAAATGCAACTATCATTTTATTGCTTACCTCACTGTTAACTGTGCAGTTACATTGATTTTGGACATACACTTATAACTCCATGTATGATTATGGAGGTGCATATATATGTATCTCCATGCATACAACATAAACACCCCCACACTCAAATTAACTTCCTGTCTGGACCACTCAGTGACGAATTAATTTAAAACCCATTTTTAGATACATTCAGAAATGTTTTTCAGGTACCAATTATTCTCATTCTGCAAATATACTAGACAGTTTTAAAAGGAAAGCAGTATTAATTAATAAAAATCAAAGGATGGGTTTCTACTTACAGTAGGAGTTTCCAGTTCTTGACAGTTAACCAAAGCTGCTGACTGGCTGTCTGAGCTCTGATAACGTCTCTCCACAGGATCATGAGATCTGGCTTCAGCAGGCTGAAACGGTGGTAGCAAGGGAATAGCCTGGCGTATAGGCTCCCCAAGTTTCTTAGCACTGGAACTCAAACCGTCTTTTTGAAGTTCATCAGTATGAACAAACTCCGTTGATCCTTAAGAGACAAATATAAAGAACTTGAAGCATTATCTAATCTATTAAAGCAGAATGTTATTTTTAATATATTCTACATATATTAGATGGATGTTTAAGTATCTAATGGTAACTACAATCTTTGTTGGATTATACAGAATAGCACTGTAAGATTTTTATGCCTTTCTATGGTACTTTTTTTTTTTTCCTCTGTTTACAAAGTTGCATACTGCAGGCCCTCCTTGTTTTACCACTTCACAAAGAGCATCATGTTTTTCCATGACTGTAGAACATATTGTTCTCAGAATGTAGCTATATGCCTACCTGGTAAATACCTTCTGATTGGGTGTTATTTTCCCCAAAAAGATGGTCATTTGAGACACATGCTGGGGAATTCCTAACAACTTGCAGGAATTCTGAGCATTGACAGAGCCATACTCATTAGAGGCCAGGGACAACTGAAGATGGCTGCCATCTGTCAGAATGATTCACCCAAGATAACCTATTCATCACTGTCCTTAAGAACAGCATGAAATCCCCCTGTAGAACATGATTTTGGATGCTAGAATCTTCCAAGAGAACTTTTTACTTTCTGTATTTCACAAATTGAACCACAAAAAGGGGAGGAAAAAAAAAAAAAAAGAGCTGAAGCTGAGCTGATACCTAGCTAAGCAGAAATACCCTAGACTATGTGAACTTCAGCCTCTGGGACAATAAAATATAAAGCATAATGTTTCTGAAGAACTTTATTTATTTATTTATTTTTAAAAATATAGCTAGAGTGCTTCTAGCCATGAGTAAAGCTCTTCTCCATGTTCCCTTAGTCAGAATCAGGTAGGTTAGATGTGGAGACTGGGTACTTACCATCTTCTTTTTCCTTCACAATGGCCTTTTCAGCTTGAGAGAACTGTCTAGATACTGTTGCAATAACCTCTGAGTTTTTTAGTTCTTCTATATCCTTCCTCACTTCTGCTGATAACAATTCAGGAAACTGGAATTCTAGACATGGTGTTTGAAAAAGATCAAATTAAAAACTATAAAGCATTTTGTTATGAGATGTTTAGACAGACAACTTTCTTACTAGGTATAATTAGTAACTTGACCTCAGCGATCCATACTATGACCAAATGGCAAGCATTAAAATAAGTCTGACTTAATGTCTACTTGTACCTTCATTCTCTAATACTAATTCATAATATTTCTTTATGCTTCCACTTGGAAAAATTAGTCACCAATAGGAATGTCACTGAAATAGGAATGGGCTCCATTTAAATGATGTGCATATTATTTGTTCAAGAGCCATCCATAATATTACTAAGTGACCCACACTTCTAACATCTCCTTTAAAAATGAACTTAAAATTGTCATTTTACAATTTTAAATAATACTCTTTACACTGCAAATTAAAAGCTTCAGAAATCTCTTAATCTTCTGGGAAAAAAAAAATCTTTGTAGGGAAGACTGAATTAGAAGTCAAACAACAAAACCTTTATTCAGGTAACGTAGCTCAGCAGCCATGAAAAAGTCTCAAATACCTACTCTAGGAAATCCACATTCTAACTTCAACAAGATCAACTGCAGGTAGGTACTTTCCTTACTGTATGATTTTTATTTTTTATTTTTTGAAAAATAAGAATTTAAGATAGTATTTGTTTGGAATAACATTAAATAAAAAGGTGAAAAGTGCTGGTACCTCAAGCCTACATAACAGTTGTTTAAAGGCTATGCATTGCTCTTTAAATGTGTATTTCTATATATGCATAAGTATGACTTATCAGAAGCATAAATACTTAAATTTGAGGGAAGTTTCAAAAGAAAGGGACGTTTGATTTTGTTACTTATTTACTGTGATTCATTGACATATTTAAACTGCCTAACAGTTTTACTATCTGCAAAGCCTATAAATATTACTATAGATTATTTTTTTTAAATATATATTTACCCAAACTCACCTTCCCGTCTCTCTGAGAACGAATGAGCAGTATCTCCAAGTCTAATTAATTCACTGGTAGATTCTGATCCATCTACATCACGGGACGGAATGAAAAGTTCTGACTTGGAACTAAAAGGAACATGAAGTGGTAAAATATTTACTCTAAAAGTCTTTGCCTCTTCAGTCCACAAGGTGGAGCTGCAAAAGAGTCCCAGCTCTACTTCAGTTAGCTTCTATAGCACAGGACATCAGAGGCCTGCTTCCACAAAACAAACCAATGCAGAAGTCATAAAGATAGATCTAATGCAGTTTAACTAAAATGTGATCATTTCAAACCTTTGTCGCAGTTTTAACCAGTCTCATTTCACATGCAAAGTAAGATTAAGGGAAACAAAATGCCATCAGCATTCTTCATAGACAAAAAAGTTCTAGACATCTCTTGTTGCCTAACCAGAAAGATGTAATTAGTACATTTCCTACTTGCATAGTATTGAAAACTACTAGCTGTTCTATAGATATACAAAAACAGTAGTCAATTACTGTATAAATACTTCAAGTGTTCAAAGTTATTCTTACCCTGAAACTGATGAAAGTTTTGAAGGCAGCGTAAATTGACCACCATTGCTTTCCAGCTGCTCTGGAGATACGATTTGAATTTTGTTATTGGGCGGCTCATTTATCTCAACTGTTAATAATAAAGAGGCATTAATTTTCAGGAAAACTAATTCTATGCATAAACTAACATATTATTACCAATATTATCAAAATAGTTTAAGAGTAATAAAACATAATAAGGATGGTATCTAAAATGATGAACTTTCTTCTTCCTCAAAATTAAATCCTGTACTTATAACTAGAAAAATCAGAACCCCTACCACACAAGTGAAGCAGAAAGATTACATTCTCCAATTCTCACCTTTTAACAAGTTTTTGGAAAAAATATATTTTTTTTCATAATTACTGCTCAAGAAAACACTGAATGTAGTTACTCAGTTTGGCCTCCAAATTCCAGCCCTCCCCCCTGTGGTCAGTGTCAGTCTCTCTCCTCTTCTGCGTTGCCATGGTCATAAAGATGGCAAAAACACCAAAGAAATCTTTGTTACATTGGAAATACTTTTTTTTTGATCTTGGGCACCCCAAAACAAGGCTTCACAAAGCTTGCATTTTCCAGTGGTAATCATTCCCTGTAGGTGCTATTGAGGAGAACAGCAAAGGAATGGTTTTTATCTACTCTGGGAGCTGTATTCTGTCCATGAGTACTGAACTGTGAAGAACTCTGGTCACAAGAACTTCAAGCCCTTGGCAAGCTGACTTGATAGCAGACAAACAGAAAAAAAAGTAAGCAGCTGTCCATAATACTGTATTATCAGAACACGATACCTTGAATTTGGACATCTGTCTATTCACTCACCTCCGTTCTGAGAAGAGGATTCACTGACTTCTTCTGTAAGATACTCTAATAAGCCATCAAATATTTCAAGGAGGTTTTTGATAGATTCCCTTTCTCCTTTCACAATGTTCTCACCTTAAGAGAAGGTAGTGCCACACATTAATAATCAGTACTTCTACTAATTATTAGAATAAAAATAAGTTTGAAATTCTTAAAAAAAATAAAAAATAATAATAATAATAATAATTCTGAAGACTGGAAATTCTTGTGAAGGTGTCAGCTCAAAGAAAAGCTGGTCACTTGTGTATGGCTACATGCATAAACTTAATATATCTTAAAAGCATCCTAAAGTTGCATATTTTCAGTTCTACTAATCAAAAGCTTACTGATGCTACAATTACTTCCACAAAAAATAATAATAGCACATACACACACACACACACATAAATATATATCTAAAATACACAGGAATATTCTCAGAGAGGGACGCTATTACTATGCACTTAGGCATATTAGCGACAGCATCAACCACGTCTATGAACTGGCAAGAAGGATTACAAATATCAGCTATACGGTACTGTACAGTTACCAAGATAGAAAGAGGTACTGCATGTCAAGCAGTTTTCATTCTTTGCAGGCTATGTTATTCAAGGCTATACATATGAATACTCGAAGTGATTGTGTGTGTAAAGGATAGACACGATGTGGTCCAAATCTTTTACACATCAAATATTAGAATTTGATATCAAGTTCGAAATTCAAGGCTCAGGTTTTAAAGCTCAGTTTCCAAGCTTAACTGTAAAATTCTATGATTCTGTGAAAATATTGAGCCAGTAAAAACTTCAGGTAGTGCTTTAGCAGACAAAGTGAGTATTACTGTTAACTTTCATGTTTCCTACAAATCTGTGTTATACAAGAGGACTCATATTTATTCTTGACTTTCTGTCTAAGTGTATAACCTGATGTCCACAGGAAGGATTCAGTGTTTTGATGACAGTCACTGCAGGTGAAAAGATCCTGCTGTACGATAGCACGCTTTGTAACATATGGTTCTTATAAAGTGTTCAATTAAAACAAACATTCAGCTAGTGCTTGTCAATATTAAAATGAGTACTCACCAGTGATATGCGACAAGCTGACCTGCAAGTAGTCCAGTGCTAGAGAATCAATTACTGCTTGTACATTATGTGCATCATCCTCTTGAGTTCTAGGAGTAGCTATGAAATCTATTTAAAACAAATGCATACATTTTAGGCCACATAAATAGATAGTTTATTGCTTATATTTTTACTAAAATATTTTTACTTTTAAAATACTAACTTGTAAGTAAAAATTACTTGTGTATTTGGTGAAAAAGCCCAATAATCATATGGTTGTATGAAATCTTTAATAAAAACTGAGCACAAACATGGAATATCCACTGGAAGGTGTGAGGATTTTATCAGCTGTGATACTGAATTCAAAAATAGGGACTAGTTATATAGTTTTTCTCCTTCACTCCTAGCACACGTATCTAGTGAACAGCATTAAATTTGAATTACAGTTTGCCTTAAGGTCTTTTCCTTCTCTGTCAGCAACTAGCAGGACGGTCTTGTATTCTACTTAATTGGGAGCAACATTAATTATTTTTAGTTTTGGGCTTATATTAACAGAACTTCTACCTCCAACAGCTGGCATGTAGGTCAGTGCTATTAAATCTCCTGCAGCAAGGAGATGCTTAATGCTCCCCAAACAAAATAGTTTACCATAAAACAAGCAAATATGTAAATGTATAACTCCTGAACAATTGTCACTGTAGTAAAACGGACGTGGGCTAAATAAGAGTTAAATTGCAGTTTCTCTTAGCAGACTAGGTACTAAGCATTTTATAAGAACAGGATTTGATAGTAATGCTGCTTTAACAGAAATGAGTCAATTCACACCCTTCACAGGTATTAGCTTTAAGGCATAATTTTCATTAGAAAACATTCTACTGTAGCTGTATTACTGAGCTTCCCTTGCAGCTGCTGTTAATAGCAGTAAAAAAAAAAAAGTGTTACTTAAATCTGTTCAGAGAGTGAGTCTTATGTGTTTGTCTTAGAAATGATACAATACTTTAAAAACCCTATATATGTAATAAATACATTGTGCAAACTTGAATTTGTTCATTACAAAACATGCAGAGACAAGAAAAAGCATGTTTAGAAATTAATGTTCCCACCTGGTACTTTTTCCCCCAAGATTGATTCATAAAGACGAACAAACACATCAGCACCACATTCCGAGAGATGCTTTATGTTCTGGTTTATGTGACAGCGCCTTAAAAGTTCATTGGCAACATCAACCCAATCTATTAAGAAGTAAAACAGATTAACAACAGAACTGAAAGACACATAAATAAATACATGGTTACAGTGAAAGAAGTGGTTTTGACTCCACCATACATGGTTGATCACAATCACACTACCTCGATCACCCAAAGTATTGAACCAGTGCTATGCTTTCTGTCCCACACCCGATTTCCTCCACCCACACACAGCATGAGGGATGGCACACGCCACTATCTGCTTCAAGTACACAGCTGGAGCACAGCTGGAGCAGAGAGCCAAAGGGTACTTATGTATTAAGTACCACAGACTAGGCAGGCATTTTTCCTCCCAAATAAAGAAAAGCAAATTTTGATCTGGATGAGTAACTAGGAATTTCAAACCTTGTACAACACGATAAAATAAGCACGGATGTTCCTTTATAAAGAATCAGAAATGACATCCACTTATAAAAAAAAAGCACACATCCTATAAACCCAGTTTTTCTCACATCCTTAGGCTATGATAACACTACGAACGTATGTATTTTTCATGGAAGTTTCAATTCAAGGACCATTTTTATCAGCTCGCTGTTTAAGGATTACAAGAATATGGAGCTACTTCACTCCAGTGAGCACAGTAAGAGATGGATGCACATAGAGCTGGATTTTTCCACAACTTTTGAGTACTGAATTCAAAGTGCTCTGAGGGACATGCTTTCTCTACAGATTTTTTTCCTCACCACCCAATTCAAATATCACCTTGGAAGAGAAAAAGTCTTCTTGTCTGTTTATCTCTATGATATCTTAAGATTTTTTCCCTAGTTGTTGCTTTTGCAAACAATACAGTGTTTTTAGTAAGTACTGTCAAGGACTTCAAGTTACCAGAAAAGTTGTAAGACATTTTTTGAAGAAAAAAGAAAGTGCAGGGTTACTACAACAGACTGCTTTGTACTGTTTTTCTTATAGAGGCAAGAAGAACAACTTTTCTGTCTCTTCACATAGTTCCGGAAATCACTTTACAGTAACATTTTAATAACTTTTTAAAAAATAATAATGAGAGGTTCGAGGAGCATCTCCAGATCAGCCGGGCAAGCCCTAGAAAGCCTCAGCTACCGTTCACCTCCAGCTTTATCTGTCTGAACTTGTCGCCAGAGAAAGGTGGGGGGAAGGCTAAAAAATGCTTAAAAACCCATGACACAAGGAAAAAAAAAAAAAAAAAAACTTTAAGCGACGTGACGTCTGAATGGAACGGAAGGCGCTGCTATAAGGCCTAGTGGTGCCTCAGCCGTGAGGCCAACCTCACCGCGAGGCCCCCTCAGGAGGGGCCCGCGGGCGGGAGCGGGGCTCCCCCGGCCGCCCCTACCTGCCCGCTCGGCGCTGCCCATGGCCGCCCCTCAGCGCCGCCCGCCTCCAACGGCCGCTGCGCGCTTCAAACGGCGCCTCCCGGCAGGCCCCGCGCTCACCGGGCGGGCGGGGCCTGGCGTTACCGGGCCCTGTGTGTACGGGGCTGTAGGGGCGGTGTTGTGGCAGAGCCGCGGTCGCTGTGGAAACAGAGCCGGGGGAGCCCGGGCTGGAAGCCAGGCCGCAGGGCGCGGCCCCTTCTACCCCCGTGACCCCCCCCCCCCCCCCCGTTCTTCTTCTTCTCCTCAGGCCGTGGTCGTGGCGCCTGCCCCGTGTCAGGCGCCGGCTTCTGGCCCTCGAGCTCAGCCTAGGCCTCGCAGCCCGGCCCGGCCGCCCGAGCCTCCTTGGGCCGAGCTCGGGGCCTGGGCCATAAAATGGCGGCGCGGCCTCAGCGCCTGGCCCGCTGCGAGGCCTCGTCGGAGGTGTTCTGCCCCCATTGCACTGGACCCGGACGGGTTTTTCGTTTGACCCCCCTCCCTCTTTTTTTGTTTGTTTTGTTTTGTTTGAGCATTTGCTTTTCTTTTTCTCAAAATAAAGCATGGAGGTCAGGTGGGGCAGAGGAGATTTCTAAAAACTTGTAGCCCTGGCCTGGGGTTGTTTGCGAGTGGGCAGTGATGGTGGCTGTACACTGACGGGGTTATTGTGTGGGTGGAGGCTCGTTGTAATTCTGTAGGCTGTGTAAGCTTGCCTGGGAAGTGCAGGGTAACAGTGACGTTCATAAGTGAAGGGGAGAACTCTTAAAAGTAAAATCTATGAGGTTTTGTCTAGAGAAGCTTAGTGTGCTGTTAAATGCTAGAGTACAGGTTTTTGGAGGTGTTGAATGGTGAAAGCATGTAACTATCCTTACCAAGCAGCAGTATAGGGCATTGCTTAGGTATTCTGGAACTTCCATGTTGCATCAAGTCACGCAAAAATATAAATAATGGTGCCTTTTATCCTTCAGCTCCTGGAGCATGACAGAAGCAGCTGAGAACCTAATTGTGACTGTGGAAATAAATGACTGGCAGCAAGTAAACAGAGAAAATGACAGCTGTAATAGTCTGAGGACATAATTTGTAGGTATATAATTAAATACACATATCACTTTAATAAAAACAAAAGAGCTTCTGCACATGGAAGCAAATGCACATCAGTACTTTTGAAATTAATACTAAAGCATAGATTTCTGTTTGATACATACACAGCTTTGTAAAGTTCTTTTGATTTGCTTTGCGTATGTTTGCTCAAAGCAAGAACAGAAGAATCAACAAAGATGTTTAACTTGAAGGGGTGGAACAGAAATGAGGAAGTTTCTTTTAAAAGAGGAAATTAAAAGGAGTTACTTGCAGGCTAAAATGCATGCAAGCGAGGCGGAAATCATCAGAGACTCTGAGCTTTTGTTTATTTTTTTCAATTCTTCAGAAACTTAGCAAGGTTAAAGAGCGCAGTAACAGCAGTTATATATATACAAACAAAAAAATCAAGATGTGTTAAGCTAAATTTAATAGAGAAGATCTGATAATTTGCTATTAATTTTCACAGCCCTTACAAAAACTTTTTTCAAACTCATCAGAATGAGCAAGTCTGTACGATCAGTAGGTGAAGAGTGTTAGTTAAGAGGAATATTTTGGGAGATAAATCCATAGCTTGCTTCTTTACATCACTAACTCCTGTTGGAAAAAAAAAAAAAATGGAGGAGGATCCCCTATCAGAAATATACAGGGGACAATATTATGGAATCTAGTGAAATCCAAGTGCTGCTGAATTAACAACAACAACAAAAAAAAGATTGATCAGGTCGTATTCCTCCAAATTGCTTATCTGCTACAAATAGCATGTGACCGGTTTCATAAATTCATCTTAGAATAAGGAATGGGAAGAAATAACTGGCTTAAGTTTAATTCTGGGGAATCTGTAGTGAACTTCAGGCTAAAATGTATGCTCCTTATACCAAGGAAGCTGAAAATGCAGTAAACACAACTTCTAGACGCTAATTACCTGCCTGTGGAGATAAGCCATAATATTAAACTGGGAAAAAGCAAACTCAGCTTTCTCAAAAGCATTTATCTCACAAATCATGTGTTTTTTTTTGCAAAAGTCAATAACTAGGTATATAGGACAGAACCTAGTTAATATAGCTGATTGTATATGTAACATATGGGAATATCCAAAAAGCTTTCAAAATGCTTTATTCAAGGTCTTATAAGGAAAAAAGATAAACTGATAAGATTTTAAAAAAGTAATTAAATCTCTTTGTTGATCTGCAGTTAAAAGGCAAAAACTGTATGAATAAATAGACAATTTTCATAACAAAGTTCAATACACTTAGAAGTGATGTAAAGATGTTTAATAAGGGCCTTATGTTTTAAATACACTACCCAATATATCAACGGTTGAAGCTGGCTGAGGAGTGTCTGAAAGTTTTCATGTTACTGACCAAGTGAAAATACGCCAGATGAAGAGTGGATAAAAAGTAGTATATGTGAAGAAGGAACAGCTGTTACTATTCACTGGGTTACTTTTGAGGAAGAGATTGTGGAAATACCTACTACTAATCTAAGAAAAAACAACAATAAAATAATAATAATAAAAAAACACAATCATTAGGAAATAATACATGCTGGATTGAAAACATCAGTATGCCTTCCTATGTAAGTCTGTATGGAGGCCCAGATCTTGCATACTGTGTGCACTTCTTGTCACTAAAGTGGCAAGGTTTATCATAAGTGTGGAATTGCTTTTAAAGGAGAAAAAGAAATAGACTGCAGTTTTGGCTTATAAATGAGGTGACTTAGAAGATATTAATGTACAGAAATTGTACAAATAATTAAATAGAAATTAATTATTCACTGTTTAATAACTTTGTTTTGTATTCCCTTGTTGTTATCTGGCAACATATCGAAAACGAAAGGAAATATTTTCCAGGTAGTGTATGATTAAACTCTGAAGTATGTCGTCATGGTATGTTAGAAGCTAGCATGAATAGAACAAAAACGGGAGGGAACATATGTAACTGTTAAGATAGTGATTTTTGTCTTAGAAGAGCCTTAAGGCATGGATTGCGAGCAGGTGGGAGGATACACCCGGGAGGGCTGTTACAGCATTTCCGACGTTGTGTTCTGTTTGTTTGCCTTGGCCGCTGCTGGGAGCAGCGGCGGGCAACATGGCTGCTTCGGGTTGGGGTTCGAGCTGCACCTTTTGTGCTCCAACCCACAGGTGGCAAGGCACCGGAGCCCCCAGCCAAGCAGGGCAGGGCAGCAGCACCGCAGCCGCCTCAGGTATTTTCTGCTCGTTACCCCCGCGCCAAGCAGCCTTGTCCTTCAGTGCCTCAGTAGCCACGCTCCTCGTGACCTTCGAACCGCCTTCCTGTGTCATCGGGCGATCAGAAGGGAGTTACTGTTTCCAAGTGCGTGTGTTTATGACTTTTTATGACTTAGGCAGCGCCCCGCGTGTACCCGCACAGGCCGCTGGCGGAGCGCTGCCCCTCAGCTCCCCCGTCGCCTCAGGCCGCCCCCAGCGGCTCTGCGCACGCGCAGCTCCTCGCGCGCTTCTCGGGGCGGTGACGGCAGCGCTGGCCACGCCCCCGAGGGGAGGGGAACTTCCGGCCGGCCGCGCCGAAGCCGGTCAGTCGGCCGGGCCGCGGCCACGCCCACATGAGAGGGGGGCGGGGACTGCGGCCGGCCGGGGCCGCTTACATAACAGCAGGGGCGGGTTCTGCGCCTGCGTCACGCGGCGGCTCCCGGCGGCCTTTGCGGCGGCCGCTATATAACCGGCATCCGGGCGGCGAGGCGCCCCACAGTCAGTGGCCCCCCGACGACGGCGCAGGATCCTGCCGTGCCCCTCGGCCGCCCTCTGTAGTCACCGGGACCGCCTCGCCCACCGCCACCATCGCCATGCCCGGGTATTCCAGCGACAGGGACAGAGGGTGAGTCCGGGGGCCCGGCCGGCGCTAGCCGCCGCCAGCGTCCGGACTCTTGAGCCCGACCGCGGGGGGGTTGGCTGCGAAGCCGCCTAAAATGGCGGCGAGCCCCGGGGGCTGGGCCCCGCAGCCCTTCCCCTCAGCTCTCTCCGCCTCGAAGTTTCTGGAGCTTCGCAGCGGGCGGCCGGGGGAGGGGGAGCGGCCCCAGGAGCCCCCGAGCGGCGCTGGGGGCGGGCTCCGTGCGCGGTTGGCCGCGGGGCCCGCTCCGGGCGCCTCGGCGCAGCCGCGGCCGCGTACCGGGGAGGGGGGGGCGCACCCTGGGGGGCCCGAGGCCCCTCGGGGACGTGCCCCCAGCACGGGCGGGCCCCGTCGGGCTCCGTTCCGCATGCCACCCCCCCCGTTGGGGGGGGGGCCGGTCGAGGTTTGTGGGTCAGTGGGTTGGCCGGGCGCTCCGCCGACGGCGGGGGCTCGGGGAGCCGTGGGTAGGGCGGTTCCCGCTTCCTCCCTGCCTCCCCTCATGGGGGACGGCGGCTCTGGCGGCCGCTGGCAGAAGCCGGCCGGCTCCCGCTTTGTGTTGTGTAAGCGGATGTTAATGGCCGGCCCCGCCATGCGGTGACTGAGGGGAAATCAAAATGCCGGCTGCTGCTGCTGCCTTTGTTCCTCCTCCTCCTCCTCCCCCCGCCCAGCTCCGACTCTAAAATGGCAGCGGCTGGAAAATGTGGCGTAGACAGAAATGAGAGACAAAGGAAACAGCGCTGGCAGGAAGCAGCGGCCACTCAGCCCGGTCCCCTCTGGGAGCGCTGTGTAGTGTGGAAGGATCGCTCCCAGTTCGTAAAAATTGGGGAGCCGTCGGGGCAGGGGAGGGAGCCCCGTGCTTGGATCTGGTTTAGCGCTCCTCAGCATGCGGCTTTGCTTCGCATCGAGCCTCAGGGATGCCAGAACAGGCTTTTGAGACAAGCCTTTTCAGAACAGAGGGGCCTGAACTAAAATGTAAACAGAAGATGTGTGGTCTCATAAAGTTTGCTTACAGAGAGAAGTCTGTACTTTAAAATACATTGAAAAAACGCTTATGGTGAAGTTGTTCCGAGGTTTTATAACAGACCCTGCCCACTTTCTGCAGGCTGATACAATAGGAGTGTCACTTGGGTAGGAAACCATTTTGATCATGGAGTAATACAGATGTGTTAACGTTCTTACTTTGCAACTTGCAAGTAGGCCTTGTAGCTTCATCTTAAGAAAACTGCAGGGTAATGTGTTACCATAGCTTTTTGACTAGAAAGATAAGCAAATTATGGCATCCACAACTTTAATGTGTTTTGGAAGTTTAAGTATTACGTGGATAAGGTTGATAAATCAGAATTGTAAAGTCACACAGCAGATTACAAAGATAACAGTTAAGTTGTGGAGGAGGAAGAAGAAGACCAGAAAGTTTCTTTCGGTTTTTATATTATGTGATGTTTTTCTCTAGGTTTGGAGCACCTCGTTTTGGAGGAAGTAGAGGTGGACCTCTTTCTGGGAAGAAATTTGGAAACCCTGGGGAAAAACTTACCAAAAAGAAATGGAATTTAGATGAACTGCCCAAATTTGAAAAGAACTTCTATCAAGAACATCCTGATGTAGTTAGACGTACTGTGGTATGTACCCTATCCAACTCATGCAAAAGTAAACAAATAAGTACAAACATGCTGAGGGTCATAGGGCCCAGTAGGCTTGGGGGTGGGAGTAACTTAAATAACTTTGGTATCAAAGCTTATTTCCAGTAATGGGATTTTTCTTTTGCAGCAAGAGGTTGAGCAGTACAGGTCAAGCAAAGAAGTCACAGTTAGGGGCCATAACTGTCCAAAACCAATAATAAACTTCTATGAAGCCAACTTTCCTGGTAAGTGAAGAAAGCCATAGTGTTTGTTTCTTGTAAGCTTGATTAACAAAGTGTGAGTTAATAAGTTTTAATTTTCTCTTGAAGCAAATGTTATGGAAGTGATTCAGAGGCAGAACTTTACTGAACCAACTGCTATCCAAGCACAAGGATGGCCTGTTGCCTTGAGTGGATTGGATATGGTTGGAGTTGCACAGACTGGATCAGGGAAAACGCTGTCTGTAAGTTTCAAGTAGTGTGGAGTATTGTTGGCTTTCGGCAGTGGAAGTACAGTGCGGTGTACAGCAGGCAATCTTGAGAAGAGACACTAATAGACATTTTCTTTTCTTCCAAACAGTACTTGTTGCCTGCTATTGTGCATATAAATCATCAGCCATTCCTAGAGCGTGGAGATGGACCTATTGTGAGTATTTCTAAATGAAAGAGGAACATAATTGCTAGAGAAGTTGACTTTTTTGCAGTCCAATTATCCATGCCCATGAAAGTGTGTAGCTTCACTAGTGTTTCACTGAATAAAAGGGTGCCATGATTTGGTGTTCTCCCAAGAACATTCCATAAGCCTTGATTTGATTCTGTAAAGCTTTATAGGATAGGGCTAGATGTCCCACTATGGAAGTTGCTTTTCACTGGAAGCTTGTGAGTTTTGGGTATCTTCCTACCTAAGACGTGTGGTTGTTTGGTAATTGTTCTACTTAACTTATTTTTGCTTGTTTGGGCAACTCAACTCTAGTCATTCCAGCAATGAAGTGCTATATAATGAGCTTCTGATTTAAAGCTTACATAAGACTAGAAACTTAGAAAGTAAATATGGAACTAAAAGCTGGGCATCTTACTTCCAGTGTCTTGTGCTGGCACCAACTCGTGAACTGGCTCAACAAGTGCAGCAAGTAGCCGCTGAATACAGCAGAGCATGCCGCTTGAAGTCTACATGTATTTATGGAGGTGCTCCAAAGGGACCACAAATTCGTGACTTAGAAAGAGGTATAGATAAGTTTTAAGGCATCTTGTGAAAACTGTGAGACTTTCACTGTGAAAATTATTTCAGCTGACTTACTGTTTGTTTTTTAGGTGTGGAAATTTGCATTGCAACACCTGGAAGACTTATAGACTTCTTAGAAGCTGGAAAGACCAATCTCAGGAGGTGTACTTACCTTGTTCTTGATGAAGCTGACCGGATGCTTGACATGGGATTTGAACCTCAGATCAGAAAAATTGTGGATCAGATAAGAGTGAGTATAAGTGGTATTTGTTGGCATTCCAGAAACAAATGGCACTGTTAAATGAAACAAGGATATCTCAGTTAACTCAGATTTGTCTGGATAGACTTGATTGGGCATTTCACTGAATCTTGTTACTGATACAGTCTCTTTCTCTAGCCTGACAGGCAAACTCTGATGTGGAGTGCCACATGGCCAAAGGAAGTAAGGCAGCTGGCTGAAGACTTCTTAAAAGAATATGTACACATCAACATTGGTGCATTAGAACTGAGTGCAAACCACAACATTCTTCAGATTGTTGATGTGTGCCATGATGTAGAGAAAGATGACAAGTAAGTAGTTAGTGGCAGAACCTTCAGCAGGCTTTTTTAATGGTTAATTTTAGATTACGTATTAACTCAGGTGAACTTGTCTCGGTGGATTTTTTTTGACACCAGTCTGATACCCCTAAGAAAACTCATTGTTGAAAATGAGGCTGGCAAAGCTGGCAGCAAAGTGATTGTATAGTGTAAGTAATGAAAGCTCTAACTACCATGTCTTCATGACAGGCTTATTCGTCTGATGGAAGAAATCATGAGTGAGAAGGAAAACAAAACAATAGTTTTTGTGGAAACCAAAAGACGCTGTGATGATCTTACCAGAAAAATGAGGAGAGATGGGTAAGTCTAAATAGTACTAAATAGTAGCTTGAAATGAAGTGAGCTACCCTACTTAAAACTATGGTGCCAAAACTGACACTACACCGAGTGTTAGCTGAGATGTTAAATCCAGAAGCTGTTTAGAACTTGTTGGTAACTGACTAATGGAAGTATTCAAGGAATGTTTTGAAGTTGATAATCTTCTGTATTTTCAGGTGGCCAGCAATGGGTATTCATGGTGATAAAAGTCAGCAGGAACGAGACTGGGTTCTAAATGGTAAGTACTTGAGCAATTTTGGTAAGCTCTATTTGTTACTTGATACATGAAGAAACTGATGAGAGTTGCTTGTGTTACAGAGTTCAAACATGGAAAAGCACCAATCCTGATTGCTACAGATGTTGCATCCAGAGGTCTAGGTTAGTAAAACTCGTAATGCCAGTTGCCCAAAGTTATTTAAAGAAAGTCTATTGCTTTCTTTAACCTCTGCATTTTTCTAAGTTTTCTTCACATAAAGGTGCAGTCTTTGTGGCAAGGCCTAGGCATGACAATCGGAGGACTCGAGGGGGATGGAGGACTAGTGGAAATGATCGGCTGGCTGCTTCCAGTCAAATAGAGAGGTGAAAGCTGAGAGCATTGTGTGCCAGTAATCTTCAAAAGGCAAAGATCATCCTTTAAACTACTACCCCATAAACTGTTCTCTCATGAAATAAGCAGTCTCATTCACAGTTCACTTTGCCCTGGTATTTCTCTTCTCTCCATGCTTTGCATGATTTGCCATGGTGCAGTACTGTTAGTTTTGTGCATACTGTCTGCTGTGATCTGTGGGTCTTTGAATTTCAGTGAGTTTGCTGAAATGTCGAAGAAAATAATTACAATGTTCAATGAAATTTTTTTTCAACCATGAAATGGAGAGAGCAGCTTTAAAATGTACTAAGCCTTGTACAAATTGGTGAGTACTGGCACATGAAATCTGAGAAAAAGTCCACCTCTCACTTTAGCAAGTGGGGCAGGAAAGCAATGGCTTTTCTAAATGCCTTTGAAAGTCGAAGTTCCTCCACCTATATGTAGTCGTCATGTCGAGACCTGCCAGAGAGAGAGACACATTCTCAAGTGAACCCTGGCTTCTTGGAAGCGCTTGCCTAGACGAGACACAGTGCATAAAAACAACTTGGTGACTTTTGGGGGACAGGTATGTTTTTCTTGCAGCTGCAGTTCAAAGGTCTTGGCAAGACGAGCAGTGTGGCCCTTTTTTTTTGAGCTTCTGATGAGTGTGTATGTGAAGGACCTTGTATGTTTTTACTCTAAGGTCCTCAAATGAGCACATGAAGAGGCTGCTGTGAGCTTTAGTGGCCCTACTGCAAGAAGCATTCAGATGTCACTTGATGATTTGTAAAGGGGACTCTTGAGTTGGGAATGACAAGCAAATGCATACTCCTTTATGGTAAGGTTTTGGATCACAGGGTGGGTGATAAGACGGGAACAGACGGAGTGTGCATAACTTTCTCTTCCACAATATTCATGCAGAAATGGATAACTCTAACACTGTTCTTTGCAGCCATTATTTAATTTAAAGTGCTATTGTCTAACGTTTATCTTCGATTTGGCTGTTGTGGTGTGCAAAACTTTGTACCTCGCTTTTTGCCACACTGCAACGCTTTACAGATGTGGAAGATGTGAAATTTGTCATCAATTATGACTACCCTAACTCCTCAGAGGACTATATCCACCGAATTGGACGAACTGCCCGCAGTACCAAAACAGGCACAGCATACACATTCTTTACTCCTAACAATATTAAGCAAGTAAATGACCTCATCTCTGTGCTTCGGGAGGCTAATCAAGCCATCAACCCCAAATTGCTTCAGTTGATTGAAGACAGAGGTTCAGGTAAGTGCTGTTGTCAGGCATGGTGCATAGCTTTCTTCCCAGAACAAACTGGAAGCTTAATTTACCTTTCCAGCCTCCCCAAAATGGACATGGAAGGTAGCTTATTGGGCAGTTATGGTGACTTGACTAGCAACAACAAAACTGCCTGCCCCCAGTGTTCCATGTGCTGTGGAGCATCTTTTAGTGAGCATTGTTCTCATGCTGCTGCTCATGTTACAGCAGTAGAGTGCATGATTCCACAGTGGTTAGAGAAAGGAATCTAGCATGTCTTCATATAATTCAGTGTGCCTAAGTGGAGTCCAGTTAGTAACTGGAAAGCTTTCTAGTAGACTTGCCTTGCTTGGGGCAGGAAGTAAATATCATTACTAGCTGAACTCACTGGGTGGTACATGAAATGTAGTTTCTATCGTGTGTGTGTGTGTATATGTATATATAACTATGTCTTGTCTCTTTAATAGGTCGTTCCCGAGGTGACCGACGTGACAGATATTCTGCGGGCAAAAGGGGTGGATTTAGTAGTTTTAGAGAGAGGGAGAATTTTGAGAGAACCTATGGTGCACTAGGAAAGAGAGACTTTGGAGCAAAAGCTCAAAATGGGGCCTACACTGCCCAAAGTTTCAGTAACGGAACTCCTTTTGGAAATGGTTTTGCAGCTGCAGGCATGCAAGCTGGCTTCAGGGCTGGTAACCCTGCGGGAGCTTACCAGAATGGCTATGACCAGCAGTATGGAAGTAACATTGCAAATATGCACAATGGCATGAACCAACAGCAGTATGCATATCCTGCCACTGGTGCTGCTCCTATGATAGGTTACCCAATGCCAGCGAGTTATTCTCAATAACTTAGTGTATTTAAATGTCTCAGTTTTTTTCATAATTGCTCTTTATATTGTGTGTTATCAGAACAGGATAGTTATTTAAGAAATGGGAAACGCAGAAATGACTGCAGTGCAGCAGTAATTATGGTGCACTTTTTCGCTATTTAAGTTGAATATTTCTCTACATTCCTGAAACAATTTTTAGTTTTTTGTACTAGAAAATGCAGACAGTGTTTTCAAAGTAAATGTACAGTGATTTGAAATACAGTAACAGAAGGCAGTGCATGGCCTTCCAATAAAGATATTTGAAGACCGAATTTTCTTTCAGATGGCAATTTTCTCAACATGTGCACAACTTTACATTAATGGAATGTCAAATGTTTTTATATTAAATTCTAGAAAGGTTTCTCAACTGTGTCTGATTAAACATTTAAGCTTATATAAAACCAGCCTTGCCTTGATTGGGCTAGATTGCTTAGCATGGCAGGCTCTATTTGATGGGGAAGAAATTTAAAGCTGGTTTCTGAATAAGTCAGAAACAGTACTCTTCCTCGTCTCATTAGCATAGGGCCAGTTTCTGGAAAAGATCCATTGGAGTAATGGTATAGCTAGAAGTCTTGCTAACCAAAACTCTGCTGAAGTGGTGTTGCTAA
This sequence comes from Netta rufina, assembly GCF_964035555.1. NCBI lineage: Eukaryota > Metazoa > Chordata > Aves > Anseriformes > Anatidae > Netta > Netta rufina. Next base: position 6,609,388 of record NC_140143.1, on the reverse strand, counting down.
TGAGCTTCTGCTACAAGTGTAGGAAGCTTTTTTGCAGCACCGTAACTGTTGCATATGTGCAGACTAGGCTTGAGTGTAATGTGTCTACAGCTGTCAGGCCTTGTGAGTTAGCATGCAGGCTTACTATGAGCTTCAGAGAAATGGGAAGATCCTAGCATTAAAATTTCAAATTATACTTAAACTGGTATTGAGCAGTGATTTTTTTTTATTAAAGTGGGGGGAGGGAAGTGGGCTGTTCATCAGTGAAGATGATGAATCTTTATCAATATTCAGTACATGCACTAATAACTCATCTCAATGCACTGCCCATGCTCAGTGGGCAACTGTTCTAAAGCATTTCCTTCATTAGGAGCCTATCTGGCAACAAGCAAAAAAGCCTTGATCCTAGTTTAAAGTGCTTAATGCTTTCATGTACAGTAGCTTAAAGTTCCACTTACTACTGATCTTCAGCTCCCTCTTCCCACTTACTGGTAACTGATTAGTTTTAAACTTAATGCTTAATTACCACTTAATGCATTACAGTTGAATCTGCCTATAAAAGTCAGGTCAAGATTCTATCTGGGCTATTGTGAATCCAAATCCCTGACTTCAAGTCTCTTGAACTTCCATTTTCTTCTGCCTGTGCTTTGCTCTTGGTGACTTTCCTCTGAGGCTAAGCTTGTGATATTCTTAACTACACTGTAATCCATAATCCATTTTCTTATATGTTTGTCTGGTGGAATTTCATTACTTGATGGTATTTTCTGTGATTATTTGTTGTTGCTATGAGAGCTTCAACAGAAGTCCCATAATACTACAGTACACTTAAAGCTGTAGTTAGTAATGTAGAAAGAATGTTAATTAACTTTGCAAAGCTAAATCAACTGTGGTGGAAGGAAAAAATAGGCTCCTTTCCCCTTTAGAAGGGGGATAGCACTGAAACTGTTAAATCTGTTTCATTTTAAGTTTAAAAGTAGCACTGTTTAAAAAGTGGGAGAGATGCTACCTAGTAATATTTCTGATACTGTTTTTTAAAGGTTGGTAGATTTCTGGTGGGCTTAGACAGAATCAGACATGGATGAAATATTTTTGAGTTCTGACTATCTTACTGGACTCAGACATGTCTAAAACCATTTCTGAGACTTTTTTCTATCCAATAAGGATATCATCCTGTGAAAGGCCTCTAGTTTTATATACTCTCTTTACAAAGGGACATGAGGTAGGGTAAACCTGCCTCCACAGGAGGGCCTTGCTGTAAGGAAATCTCTCCCCTTAACATTTGCACATAAAATGAAAATAAAATACTGACTAAACTCTTGGAACTAGGGCTGCATTGTGGTGGGCTTGCATGAGAAATGAAGTTCTATCTAGCAGGATTTTCTGTACTAGGTCAGGGTAGCAGGCTTTAACAGGGCATTCCTTTCTCCCTGGACTGGCAGCGATTCCAGCTGCCCCACTGGCCTACTAATGCCTTGTCTTTTTCAATTCTCTGTCTGTTCCTTCTCTGCCTTTTGGGATTTGGGTGTATGTTAAAGAGCGGATGTTGAGATAATCCCAGCTCCTGGGGATTTAGCATGCATGATTTTTTTCATTGCAGCTAGTGCAGGGCGGTATCTCCTCTTTAAGCTCCACCTTCTGGCAGTGGTACAGAATCGTGATTAAGCATGTATGGAAATTTCCATTGCTCTGCTGTTGGGCTGGGCTGCTAGCTGCAAGCTCTTATTATGCTAGCAAGCAAACTTTGCCCCCTCCACGCTGCTAGCTGAATATACTGCAGTAATATTTGATTTCACGTCTGCAGCTTTAACTCGTTAGAAAGCTGTTATGTTGCCTTAGACCACGCACGTCAACGTGTAGCTGTTCTCAAGCGATCCACATTTGGCTTTTTTCCCTAGAAATCTCCCTGGGTACATACAAAGAACTTGATGTGTCAAGGACAAATCCCTAGGGATTCTTCCCGCCCCCTGGCGATCACAGCCTGCCCTCGCTGAGGGGAGCCGAGCCGGGGTCCCGGCGGGCAGGGCTGGGGCTGAGCCCAAGGGCACAAAATGGCGGCGGCGGCGGCTGAGGGCACGGAGCGGGAAGCGGGAGGGAAACACGGCACCCAGTGCGCATGCGCAGTGCTCGCTGCCTTCCCCCCCTCATCCCCCGGGTCGTGAGGGAGGCGCTGGGCGGGAAGATGGCGCTGGGCGGCAGGCGGGCGGCCCGCTGTGGCAGCGGGCTTCGCCTGGGGCGGCCGGCGCTGAGGCGGCCCTACGTGGCGGCCGGCGGCGAGGAGGAGGAGGGGGAGAACGAGGAGGAGGAGCAGCAGCGGCAGCTGCTGGAGCTGTGCAGGCGGCGGCGCTTCCTGCGTGGAGGCGCGGAGCCGCGGCCCTGGCGCTCCTACCTCAGCGGCTACCACCCGGGCTTCGGGCCGCTGGGCGCGGCGCTGCGGGGCAACCTGGCGGAGCAGTGGTGGCACTCGGCGCTGGCCCGCAGGGAGCAGGTGTTCGCCGTGGATTCCCCGCTCCACGGCAGCCACAACGCCGGCGTCCCGCAGGCCCGCGATGCCCTGCGGCTGCTGAGCTCCGAGACGCTCCGCCAGGTTGTCCAGGAGCCGGCCGGGCCCGTCCTGGAAGAAGCGCTGGACAGCGCGGGGACGCTCCGGGAGACGCTGCTGCCCGGTACGGCCCCGCCAGCGCCGGGGTGAGGCGGCTCTCGGGGCTCCGTGCCCCCTGCAGGCCAGCTCCCGGCCTTAATTCGTCCTCCCGTTATGTCAGCGCGCTGGGAAGGTCCGGTCTGCACGCTGCGAGAGCGTGGCTTTCTCAAGCACCTCAGCAGCGTAAATGTCCTAATGTGCACTTGACACTTTGCCCTGTAATTAGGGGATAGGCCCGCTAAAGTCACGGTTGCCAAAGTACCCGGAGGTACGGGCTGTGCGTGAGCTGCTGAGTCTGCAAAACATGAAACCTAATTAGATTGCACATATAGACACTATCTATGGCATTGTGATCTTCAATCACTGTCATTGCCTTCATTTCCTATTGTGGATAAGCTAACATACTATTAATTCTCAGTATAATTAAAAAATTAAAGATTTTCCTCTGGCTACTAAAACTAATTATTTGTCTTTTGGCAGGTGTTTTGGCACAATATGTTAGCTGTTTAGAATTTGCAAACAAGAGATTGCCTTGTGGCCTTGCTGAAGTTGGAGTATGTTTTCACTCTATTCCAGACAGTGAGCTACACAACAAAAACCTCAGAAGGTAGACTAATAAAGATCAACTAATCCCTTATAGTACCTAAATAAGCTATGTACAATTGTTTCAACTTTTGAATTTGTTTTTTGAATACTGTCTCTTGCTTTTCCCCTGTTGTTTTTGAAGGAGTTAACTTGCTGACCTTGCTATTGTTTAAAGAATAGGCGAAAGGACTACCTCTTTGCTTGCATGGTTTAGCTCTCCTAGAACTGCAGGACAGTGGCTCGACTACTGGTTGCGTCAGAGACTGCAATGGTGGAGAAAGGTAACAGCAGTGTACAGATGGCAAATCTTGGCTTGCCCCTTTATTTTTCAAAGAGAGGGGAAATAGACACCCTGTTAAGTTTTTGGCAGATGTTGCCAATTTTTATCACTAAAATATATTGTATTTCTTGCAGGAAACAAACAAGCAAACAAAAAGACAAATTTAAGTTTTTAAATTTGTAGTTTAAGTAGTTTGTAACAGACTTGCAGAAAAGCAAGTGTTTTGTGTTTATAAATGACTTGAGATCAAAGAGCTGTGGAGCAATTGATTTGGGTTGTAATTTATTTAAAAAAATGTGCTGCAAATTATAGGCTTTACATCTGGCTTTACAGATTTGGTTTGTTAATTAGTAGAGTTTGCACAATAGTAGAACACGTATCTTCAATTTTCAGTTTGCAGTAGGCCCATCTAACTTCAGCAGCAGTGACTTTCAGGATGAAGAAGGAAGAAGAGGATTTAACTTGCATTATAACTTTCCTTGGGGAAAAGAAACAATAGAAACACTGAAGAACCTTGGTGATACTGAATTGTTAGAGATGTATCCAGGGGATAGATCAAAATTACTGGTAAGCTTTAACTTACTTTATTGAGAATCTTTTTATTATAAAGATGAGAGGAATAATTTATTTGAAGAGGTGGTTGTTTAGCATGTGACTATCTTATTCTTCTGTGGTAAAATCTGTATAATTCTGCTGTCAGACCTTCATTGGCAGATCTTACTGTCAAAAACAGATGAAATAGTTTTTTCATGGAGTTACTTATTCTAAGTTAGCAACGAACTATATACTTTTCCCCAGTGTTAAAAAGTTATCTAGTAATGGTTACGCTTCAAGATTGCTGGTAACCTTAAAATGTATGTGTGATTGTAACATATATCTGAATGTAACAAGGGTGCTTGAGCTCAATGCCTCATTATACATTTAAAGTAAACAAGAGGCCAGTTGAGACAGACTTTGAAGTATCTCTTGATTGTTGTGTGTTATTTTGTATGTCGTTTTTCTCCCCTCATCAGGGCCGAGATGGAAGGAAGAATGTTATTCCTCATGTCCTGTCTGTGAGTGGAAATCTGGACCGAGGAGTATTAGCATATCTCTTTGATTCACTACAGCTAGCTGAGAATCCATTAACAAAAAAGAAGAATTCACAAAGAAAGGTAACTCTGGGGGAAGTATAAGCAACAATGGTCACTGGCTTTAAAATATTCTGGAGTTCTGCTTAAATGTTCACAATAAACACTCTAATTTATTTATTTTTTCTAAAATTGTTAGGTACTTAAACTTCATCCTTGTCTGGCACCTATCAAAGTAGCCTTGGATGTAGGGAAAGGCCCAACAACAGAGCTGCGACAGGTATGTTGTAAGAAAGTGTTTTAATTTTGAGCATTAATTTCCCATGTGACCTTTTGTTATGTCAGGCACTCTGTTAACATTGGTGAAAATCATGCTGCTACTTCAGTTCTCTGAGGCTCACAGTTGTACAGTTTTCCCGATGCTTCCACTGTGCAGTTAGTGAGTCATGGCTGAAGGAGTACAGACAGTGGGGAAGTAGATGTCTTCTCTGCTTTAATACACTGCTTTTAGTATTGTTAATAAAGTTTGAATTTGTTCAATGAAATGTTAAAGGAGAACAAATAACAAAATCCCTCTGATTCTTAATCTTTCATAGTTATTATAACATGTGGGTCACATCTTCAGAATTTCAGAAGTTTCTGTTAAAGTCAATCATTAAGCCAGTCCCCACAGAAGGGAAGAAACTTACACTGGCATATTTTTTTAAATAAAAATGGAGATTAGTTGTCAAGCTGCTTTCTACTATGAGATTATTTCAGCAAGTAAATTAATACCAACTAGAAATGCTAATAGTGCAAGTTCTGGAGTTTGAATAGTTTCTTTGTCTAGGATTTCATACCCTCAAATCTTTACTTATACTTTTGTTTTTAAATCTGGTTTAAACACAGGTTTGTCAAGGATTGTTCAACGACCTGTCAGAAAATAGAATTTCCGTATGGCCAGGTTATCTTGAAACCGTGCAAGTATCCCTGGAACAGCTTTATACAAAGTAAGAAGAAATAGTATTTTGTAAGTTAAAACTACGAAGGTGAAAGGTGGCCTCCTGGGGACTAGCAAAAATATGCCTATTTTCAGTAAGAAGTCATTGGGTGCAGTAACTGTGTGAATAAAGGCATGTACATGTATCCTAAACTAGAAACTCACTCAGTAGATTTTATTACAAAGAGAAATGACAGTTTGTTTTAAGAGTTGTATGAATTATTAGCCTTTCACGCTTTTTTTATTGTTGTTGCTCTGAAAGCGTGAGATGCCTTTTATAGACTCTTCTATGAAAATAAATTTCTTAAGATGAGTAAACTTGCAAAACCATGTCATGTCTTCCCCATTTGTGTGCTGTGTTCTGTTTTTTGACTGGCTCTGTGTTCCATTCTTAAGTACTGTTTCAGATAGCACACTGTGTCTAGTCTTGAACTTAAAAGTTCTTCACGTCTGGAATGATTACCATTGGTGTATGCAATGTTATTTATGCAGATAAAAACCTATATTCTAGTTAAGGGAATATATGATTTGTTGATCAAGAGTGAATTTTGAGCATATCACTGCTTGTGTCTGTGGACCTTGAGCATATTGATGAATATTTTCTTTCCCAAGAAAAAAATACGTATGTTGATAGGTTCATGAGCAGTAGTCTACATTGTCTGTTTATTAGATAACAGAAGAAAGTTATACTCTGCTTCTACAGAAAATACTCTTGTAATACAAAACTAACATTTACTTTATGTACTAAAGTGACCTAATAATTTAAAGAAATATAATTAGGAAAGCAAGGAATGTCATTAAGAAAATGGGTGTCTTCACAAAACTTGGTGCACTGTAGCAAAACAAAAATATATTTGCAGCTTGTCGTCATTTGTACATAACTTAATCAGTCCTTTTTTTCATACATCAAAAGTGGTAATAGGTGTGGTCTTTTCTTTGCAGATATGATGAGATGAGTGTTCTCTTCATGGTCTTGATAAATGATGCTACTCTAGAGAATGGAGTGGTCCAGCTGAGAAGCAGAGACACCACCATGAAGGAAATGATGCACATATCTAGGTTAAAAGACTTCTTAACTAAGTACGTAACATCAGCTAAAAATGTGTAAACTTAAATTCATCTAATAAAAGGAATTTCTTTGCCTGAAACTGACTTCTGGGGTCAATGATACAGTCACTTCATTGGAAATAGTTCTCCTAAAACTTGGTGATATATCTGTTTTCTGTCAAATCTAAACCATGTAGGTTGTCCAGGTTACCTCGTAAAGAGGAAAGAGGCAAACTTGTCTCTCTTCAGTAGGGCTAACTATAATTTCTTTGTCTTCAATTTTACTATGCTCTGAGAATAGTGTACTGAGAAATTGTCATGCTTACCACTAGGTAACAGCAGATCCAAAGGTCAAATATTGATCCTCTAGCACATGCCTTGGAGTGCAACAAAGTTGGAATAATTTTTTGTAGTGCTTGACTAAAGTCTTTTGATTAAATTATACAGTCCAGTTTCTATTTCAGGGTAATTGTTGAATCCACAGGAGCTTGGATCATAGAGAAAGCTTTGGATAATTTATTAAAGATGCCAGACTGTACATTGTGTCCAGCAGGATTTAACCTGACAGTGACTCCATTAAGCTTTTTTATTTTTTATTTTTATTTTTTACTTTTTTTTAAGCAAGGAGCTGTTGCTTATTTAACAGGGTTACTGTTTGGATCTTTATAATTCCAGTCATTTTAAGTCCCTAGAGGTTATTAGTTGGGGATTTTTCTTGCTGGTAGACAACTAGCTATATGATCTGTCTATAAAATAATTAGGCCAGGCAATTAGTATCTACTCTCTCTACTACCTCTCAGCAGACATGGTACTTCTAAACATCTGGAGATTGAAATATTCTTTAAAAATACTTAAATTAATTAGAAAAGAGATCTTACCTTGTATACCATCTCTTATGACTACCTGTGAATATATTGTAGGACTTTCCCTCTTCTCTGTTAAAAGAATAAAATAGTGCAATGTTCTTTTTTTAGTAGAGGTAATAGAAGAATTAATAAGCCATCAACAGCTTGGTGGCTAATAAAATCTGCATGGTTGCAAAGTTAAGCTTTTGAACTTTTGTCTTACAGTATGATCGGCTTTTCTTTTTTTTTTTTGTCATAGTTATTTTTATTTCTCCATAGTAAGTGAGCAATTTCAGTATGTTAACTGCTACTATCCACCTCCCACAACCACCTCACCCCAATCCCCCCAAATATATCTATGCATACTGGATGTCCCACTACTATAAAATGAGGTTTTCACCTTTTTCATCTTCTCTTCTACTAACAGAAAATACTTCACATTCCTGTTTTTGAATCGGCTCTATATTAAAGATAAACAGCAATTAATTACAAGAGACTGATTTTTTTTTAATATATATATATTTTTTATGATGTAAATAAAGCAGCGACATTCAGGGTTGGATATAAATCTGTCATGCTTTTTGCAGCACCTGTGGGCATTATCAGAGCTATATTCATTGTTATTGCAAGCAATGTTGGTAGAATGCTGATTGAAATTTGGCATGAACAGCTGTAGAGAGCACTGAGCTAATGGAGCAGTGTAGCTAGATATCTACTTGTCCTCTCTGTGAATGGAAGGTGGACTTGTTGGGAAGGAATGATTCCCTTTTGGGTATTTAGAAACAAGAAATCTTACAGTTTTGCTGTTAGATACAAACACACACACCCCCAAGAATACTGACAGTCATGCATAGGGTAAATCTAGAAAATTACATTGTGATTTTCATGCAAGGTCTTCATTACTGTGTATTTTTTTTAAATGGAAGTAGTACATTCTACTAATGTAGACCAGTTGCTTCATTGACTGTTGTCTAGAATTACTTCATAATTTATTTGAACTGATTTTGGGTCTTTTCAAAGCTAAGAAACATGGAATAAAGAAACATTGTATACTGAACAACTTTGAACAGAATGCGGGAGCTTCCTAAGTTTTATTTTTCTACAACTTGTGTATAGCCCATTTTTGGCTTTTATTAAATGAGTAAGTAAATCTGAGGTGCAGTGCCCATCTAATTTTCTTCTGTAATGGCTATTCCTATCATTTCCTTAAGTTCCCTAATGCAATTCATTTTATTTCTGTTTACAGTAGGTTTTTGTATGGAACTTAATTTAAGCGGTTGTGGTTTTGGCTGCATGGCAGACGGATGAGGCCAAATATGGATACCAAGGGACTTCAAATATTGCATCTGTAATGGTATGGTCAGTAGGAATACTATTAGTTTACTTCCTGATTGGTAGTAGTTGTCCCCTTCTGCTGTTTCTGCAGTGCCTAAAGGAACTGGCCCATGTTGGCTGCAGATAGTATAACAACATTCTTCCACCAAACTTCTGCAGGTAAATTTCATGGCTATGTGGGGAGTAACACGAACTTACTAATCTCTGTGTATGTGACATAATTTTCTGACTCTTCTACTTTATCCATTGAAGGAAGGCCTGTTGAGGACACAGCAGATGTAGATTTTTCTGCATAACAAATACATACATGTATCAATTTATCTTAGAGGTAAATAAAGAGCTCCACAAAAACGTTATCTTCGTGATCAAAATTACTCCTTAATCAAAGGCATTTTTAGTAGAATTTTCTTTCCTTGCTAAGAACAAAAAGGCCTAATTCCTTCCAACAGTTCTGTCTTAAATTAGGTATTACTTGTAACATGTTTGCACGCTTGAAAATACTGAGAACATAAATTAGCATATGTGGAAAATGAAATAGATATTCAAACAACTCACCTGTTTTACATGAAGGAATGATGAAAAATCGAATTGCCAGTGCAAATCCTATCACAAACGCTAGTAAGATTAGCCCAAGAAAAATGATCCAGGGTTGAGAATCACAACTCTCCTCTGCCAAAAACAAAATTTAAAAAAGGTGTTTATGTAAAGAAATGTTTCATATTTTAAGTATTATCTGTAAATGAAATCAAGACTTTCCATTTCTTTCAGCTTCTGGATTAACTGTTAATAGAACTACTCAGAAGAGTGCAAATTGCACACCACCACAGCGGAAGGAAAGGATTTTGCTGCTGCCAATGGACTGTCCCTTTCATAGGAACCAGAGAGAAAAACAAAGCTAGAATCTCACCAAGGTGGAGAAAGCTGGACCAGTAGTCTCTTGTAAAAGTGAGTCTTTTACAATCATCCTTCATGGTCACTTCAACTACTGCTACTATCTAGGCTGAGAGTAATTCTTTTTGCATAAATTTTAAAATACCTCAGTATTATTATTGTAATCATTATATTTTGAGCATTACATAGCAGGAATGAAATCTCTGGCTAAAATACTTGTATCCTTACTATGTTCTGTACTTTGTTTCTGTCCCTGTTTATTGGCAGTAGTAAACTATTTGACACCTGCATACCCGCTAATGTAAAGTTGAAACTGTTGCTGTATTTTGTAGTATTGCGAAAGTTATTTTCAGCTCTGCATTTATAGGTTCCTAAGTCGCTACAGGAATTGATAAGTACAAAAGTAACAGCTGCTTCCTTCTTCTGCATCTTCACTGGTCGAGATATGCTCTGTTTGCCTTTGAAGAAAGTGTATGTGATAGGAAGATTCCCTTTCTCTGAGAGACAAGACAGGGTTGCATTTTGGCCTTTCTTTACTTGAGAGGTGGGTGAGCGCAGCACTGGTTTGGAAAGTGGCTCTGAAAGCAAACAAACAAAAAAACACAACTGAAAAGACTGCATTGCTGATTGCAGGACAAACTCCAAAGCAAGACTGAATTAATCAGCAACTCTGGCAAATAAGATGGGCATAAAGGATTGAGGGCTCAGTAAGACATATCAGAATAGGGCTGCTGACTCCCAAAGGAACAATAGCAGTTTTCAGTAAAGTTCAGCTCAACCAAGGCAGGCACGCACTGCACTACAAAACATCACCTTCAGCAAACAAATTGCTGAGTCCCACTGCTGCAGATACACTGGATCAGCCAATGCATGGCTATGCAAATCTAAAATTATACAATCATAGAATGTTTTAGTTTGGAAGGGACCCTTGAAGATAATCTAGTCCAATCCTCTTGTCCTGGGCAGGGACTTCTTTCACTAGGTCAGGTTTCTCAAAGTCCCATCCAACCTGACTTAACATTTCTAATGATGGGGCATCCACAGCTTCTCTGGGCAACCTGTTCCAGTGTCTCACTACTCTTGTTGTGAAAAATTTCTTCCTTGTATCCAATAAAATTAAATGTGTCAAGAAGTAATACAGTAAGACATACCTTTAAGCATGAAATTGAGACTTGTGCTGTATTTTCCACCATGGATTTCATTCTCAACTTTGCACTTGTATTCACCCACATCACTGGCAGAGTTGATAGTCAAGTTGAACAATGCTGGCATCGAGTCTGTCTTATTTAAAGTGGATACCTTCTGACTGGCTTTAAACAGTGTGTATTTGAGAGGTGGAGAACCAGAATCTGAGTGACAGGAGAGGCTCACGTTCTGGTTCAACATTACTTCCAAAGTGCCCTGAACAGGTGTGAGAATGGGGTTGGAAAGTATCTCTGGAAAGAAAAACTTCTGAGTGAGTTGATTGTACCTATCATTCAAGAATCCCTTCCCCCCCCCCCCCCTTTTTTTTCCCAAGAATATGTTGGGGACCAGGCTCTATTTATTTCTGTCGAAATAGATGTTTGTGTTTTTTACTACTTCCAGTAGCAGGCAATGCAACTTCATATTTTTCAGTGTTAGTATATAGCTTATAACACTTGATGAAAAATGCATGCCTTCATATAAAATACAGAATAAACGCACAAAACCAACAGGTGCATCTAGATGAACCAACAAGAAAACCTTTTGAGCTACAGCAGCAATGAAAATAATAGAAGCATAAAAAAGAAATATTATGGGGTGTTAATTGTAGGAGAAAGTAACTTTTCCCTTCTGTATGAGAAGGCAGCCAAGCTACTTGAGTGGTAGAATGTGAACCTAAAAGTGAAAACAGTATTTTACTTGTGGCAAAATTAATCTCACATAAGTAGGCCGAATTTATTTTCCCTGAATGTTGAATAGTAGCAGCCAGAGCTTTGATTGTCTATCAAATCAGTTTGGTTTGTAAGATCATGCAAATACACCTTTATGAAAAACTTGCCTTGTCTTTTCACAGAAATTGTTAATATAAAAGTCACGACTAAGATAAATTCTGACTCTTATAAAGAGAGAAAATATATTTTAACATCTTAAAGCAATTTTTAATGTACATATGAGTATGGCAGCAAAGAAAGCTTTGTATTAAAACTTGCAAACAGTCTCAATGTACAGACAGGCAAAAGATTTAACTTTACATGAAGGCTTTTGAAATTTTTCAATCTTTCCACCATTTTTTTTTTTGTGAACAGTTCATTTCAGCACACATCCCAAAACTGAAAAAAAAGAACTTACCTCTGCCATCTGCAGTTGCATTCTGAATCTGCTGAGAGACTTGAACTAGAAGAGAAGAAGGCTTTCAGATAGGAAACAATGGCTCTTATTTAGAAAAATGCACAATATGTGAGAAGTATGTCCTTGGCTTACAGTAGGAAAACAGCAGAATTGCGAGAAAATACATTTTCTTGCAAAAATGAAGCTGGTACACTTCAAGACATCTGATGGCGTTATACTAATGAAATCTTAGAGGAGTGGCTCTAGCAGTTGAGGAAGTCTTAAATAGGGAAACAGTGCTGATCTTAACTGATGATGTTTGCTTAACCACTTTTGTTATATTCCATTTATATTTAGCCTATGACAGTCATTTTAGAGTAGCGGGCACAAGGAAAAGCTTTGGAGTGAGGAACAGCAGTTTGGAATACAACTAAATGTTATGTAAATTTGTTCCAAGATGTAGCTAACTTAATCAACTTTTTCATGTGTGAGAGCTGTGTAATAGAACTATGCTACGAGGCAGTATACAAGAATATATATAATTTTTCTAGTATTGTTCTTACAAAGGCATGAGATCACTGATTCATATCTCACAGCCACACATTTACTAGAGAGAATGCAAGAGATCCTTTGGGAGAATATGGCTGTGACCAAGGGAGAATGTGGTTTCCTTTTATTATCAGCAATATAATTTTTAAAAAATGACATACGCACACAAAAAAAAGTACTTAAACCATGGAAGTTTTAAGATGCTAAGTATTCCTGGATAGTTTGCCTATTTGGAAATATTTTGGCCAAATTTCAAATATTCAGCTGTGAAATCACATAGTAAAAGGTACAGATCTCATCACAAACTTGAGTTCAACACCACTGTAAAACAAGTTGATGACTAATTTGATCATCTAATCAGTAATATTGCTGATATTTCTTCTTTACAGTTTCAAGAAGTAGATGTTCTTAGTTTGTCGTTCTCTGTCTCTGTGCAAAGTAAATGTAATATTCAGCTAATGTTCTGTGGCATAAAATAGTATGTTGTTTTGGTCAGTTCTTTTAGCATAGGTAAAAACGCCATTGGTTTTATATCTTCATGACTGTTCTTTTATTTTTATTTCCCTGGTGTCTTTTTTGGTCTAAGGCCCATGGTCAAAACTGCGAATTTGGACATTATACAATGTTAGTTGCAAATGCAAGGGCAGACCATAATCTTTAAATTCTCCTGGTCAGACACAATATTCAACAAAACAATGTCTCAGTCATTATGCTGCTCTGTAGTCATCAAAGAAAAAAAAAGACATACAGTGAATGTCTTAAAAGTGTTGTTGTTATACTTGACTTTTTTCTTACATATTCTGCAATTCTGCAGTCTCTGAAAGTAACAAGACCAGGTGTTACATCATGTTTCCTGCATAACACAAACCCCCTCCCAAAGTCTAGTCTGCTTTAACAGAGATTTTTATTTTTTTTTTTCACACAGTTTAGCGTACAACTTCCTTTTTTTTTCCTGTGATGTTTGTTTTACTTAATTTCTTATGAAACAACCTTTACCCTCGTTTTGCAAGTGTTTCTTATGTGGAAATGCTGACAACTAACCACAAGACTACCTTTTTTTTTTTTTTTTTTTACAGCTGGCAGAAAGCATGCGTGAAAATACCAACGTTGAGAGAAGAACTGGGAGCATTTGCACGTTTTCCTGTAGCGGTAAGCTGTTCTCTATCAGAAAACTGCAGAATAGTCCCTAAAATGCTTGCTGCCAGGTGGTGGTGAAGGAGGAAAGCGGGAAGCAGCCCGGTCTCGCGCCCTCCTGTCAGGGGGACCAGCCGTCAGAACGCAGGAGGCCGCTGGAGGTTGAGGTGCGAGGGCCTCGGCCTACTCCTTCCTTCACGGGTGCAGTTTCTGCAACCCTGCTGCTTCCCCCTGGAGGCACATCTCTGCCCTCCCTGTTCCCTCTCCCTCCCTCACCCTGCTTTGACATTTGGATGTAGGGACTGAAATATATATGTTTTCTTTGATGTATGCCAATTTAGTGACTGAAACATGTTTGTTTTCTTTGATACATGGCAATCATTTCAACTACACATGTAGGATGATGGAGAAGAACTTCCTTTCTTTTAACTGTCCAATACTTATGCCTACCCATTTCGTCTCTTGAAATACGTATTTCCTTTTTAACTCTTATAATTGCTTTGCAGAACGTTAATACAGTTGCTTCTTAAGTAAAAAAATTTCTGAACCACTGTGGTAGGATATGGTAGCTGAGGATAAGGACTCCTGCAGTTTGTATGAAAGCTAGACTGTGATTGCTAGGACATCACTAGAGGAAGTAATGATGTATTCATTAGAAAAGGAGGCTTCAGATGAAGTTTTAAATGTAAATTATTAAGATAGGTTTATATAAAGGGGCTTCCAGAAAATTTTTTGTGATCATTCAGTCCTATTGGGCAAGGAAGAGCTGTTTTAGAATTTTTGTTGAAGTATAACTCAATGGACTGTATGCTCTCTCAAGTAGTATTCTTGGAATAATGGTTTTAGTTTCTGATATTTTGAGTGATGAGCATTCAACTGATCTGAAGGTTTGATAGTGTCTTTTATGACCGCTTTTTAAAAAGCTCTAAAGTAGTATTTTCTACAACATGGGCTGGGAGTGTCCCGAAATTTAGAGAATGAGCTTCATTAAATCTTGTATTATTGATTTGAGTCAAAAAGGTAGTGTCTCATTTTGCCCTTCAGCAGGGTGAAGAGAACAGTATCTAGGCTGGCGGTTGGCCATACTGTCAATGTAAAATAGTGGAAAAATGAAAAAAACACTTGACATTACCTGTCTGACATTTTGAATGCTGACTCTATTAGTTTGTTAGTCTCTTGAACAGTGTCCTGGGAAGTAATAAATCAGCTTACTTCCATGTTTTTATTTGTTTGTTTTGGGGGTGGCATGGGGTGTGCCAAGTTGGCTTTTGACTTTAGGCTAACATTAGGTGGTTTTCTTAAGGATGTATATTTAGAATTTTATAGCATCAGTAAGATACAGTGTGAGATTGGTGTTCCCTTTGTATTATTCTACAAATTTCCTGCCTGGAAATAATGTGCTGAATATATTTAACAAAAAATTATGTACAGAAGTAATCCAGCCAAAACATGTAAGTTAAAAAGTCTGAAATGAAGATGTGTATCATGTGGTGTTGCAACAATATTCTGCCTCAGGCAAGCAGGTGAATGAGAATAAAAGCCAAACAGCTTTCACTCAAAAGATTTTTCACTCAAAATTCTTTGACTTGAGAATGAAAATAGTATGAGATAACATTATGTAGTAAGATCGTGCAGTCTTCACACTGTATCTGTCTTATTGTAGGTTTCCAGGGAAATTTGCATGTTTCAGTAGAATTATAAAAGTTATTTCCAGTCTCAGTTCCTCATCCTGAGAGGTCCTCCATTCTGGAAGAGCATCTGCTGTAGTAGACGTCTGCAGAAGGTTTTGCTAGAAATCACCATATATTGGTGGTTATGTCTGGTGCTGAATTACATTAAGCACTTCTGCTTTGTCTGCAAAGGTTTTACTGAGCTAGCTAGATCATCACGGAATACCATATTTTTACACTCCTACTCAAAATGGCTGTGGTAGCAAGCCTGCTGTTTATGTTAACTACTTGGTATACAATTGTGAGATTGTATTTTCTAGAAAGCAAATAAGAATAGAAGAGGAAGGGATCTTTTCTGTATGAGTATTTAAGATATCTTTAAATTCCCTGCAGTGATCCTTGGGTTCTGAATGAGAATTTTAGTGTAACAAAAGTTTTCCAATTGAACTAAAAATGTATTTGAACTGCAGATTGGAAGGAACATGTCAATAGGTGAAAGAACCTGTTGGGTAGTCAAATTAATTAAATTAACAACCCCCAAATCTCCAATTTTTTATTTGGAAAATATTTAAAAATCGTATGTCTTCCTTCTGCCTTCTCTCCCCCCCACCAAAGGAAAAATAAGGATTTTTTTTTTTTTTTTTTGTAAGAAAGGCTATTCCACACTTCCTTTAAGTTCTGTCGTTTTTGCTTAAAGTAATTAATACTCATTTCATTTTACAGATTTGATGAGACATCAAAGACTGGCACTACTGATACATTTATCTTATAATTTTATTTATAAAACTGGATATTCTCCAATAATGCTTTGAGAATCAACAAGCAATATAGAAGATGGGAATGTAGAGTGAAGGAAAATATTTCCAGAATTAATTCCCTCTCCAGCCATAAGGTTCTGACTTTTTTTTTTTTTTTTTTCTGGCACAGTCCATACTCTGAGATGAATATTCTTGCAGAACTCAAGGCTGTTTTTCTGCTGCATCCCAAAATTTCAGTTTGGAGGAGGTGTTGGATATCAGTAATTATAGGAAAAACTCCAGAATGGAATGCTGGTTTAATTGCAGAAGATGGATGTGGGGGGGGAAATGTATTTCAATGTGGTCCTGGGTCGTCGTCCAGTAGATGGCACCGTTGTGAAATGCAATGGTCTGAGAAGCACAAGCTTTCAGCAATACAGATTTTCTGTAAATTGTAGAACATCTGGAGCTCTGGAAAAAAGTCTTTTTTTTTTTTTTTAACATTCTTTGTAAATACTCAAATCCATGAGTTGTGTTTTTTTTTTTTTTTTGTTTGTTTGTTTTGTTTTTATTCTTCTCTAGGGAAGTATAGAGACTTTTTAAATAAAGACAAATGATGCAAATTTCTCACATTCAAGAAAACACAACCTAGAAATATATGCAGAACAAACTCAATTCATTCCCAGTTCCCCAGGGAGCTGTCTAGATGTGTGAAAACAATTACATTTGTTATAATTCTATGTGTCTATTGAAAGAGGAAGTATTAATTAACCAAAATAGTTCACAGTTGTAAGGAACCAAAGTGATTATACGTGTCAGGGGCTGGGTGATTAGACATCAGAGCTGCTTTTTCTATTATTGATTTGGTTACTGGAAAGCTTGCACTGACATCAGAAAAGATGGACTCAGATCTCAGAATCTTATAAATTATTTGTAAAATTTATAAAATCCCAAACATTTGAGATTAACTGCTTTTAAAATAGAATTAGTGAGCTTATACAAGACATTATGCGGAACCTGCATTGTCATGGACAAGCACTGATGACCCAGAACGTTGTGCTCTTAAGAGAAATGTTTTGTTAGTAAATCAGTGAGATATAACTTGAAGGCAACACATCTTTTCTGAAGAAAGTAAAACTGGTCAGGAATGGGTATTTGAGAACAGGAGACAAAGCCTAGCTGAGTCACTGTACTCAGCGTGTGCTCTGTGGGGAATTAAGATGTCAGTCCTACCGATTGGCACTGCAGCATGCTCTTTACTGTCATGCCAACCAGCTGGGGAGTTAATGAAAACAAACAGCTGAAATGTGCTATGAACTCCTCGCTTCCTTTCCTGTCATAAGGGGCTGGCTGAAAACAGTGTGTCTGGGGAGTAGGGGTTGGTGCAGAATTTGAAAATCTTATTCAGCATTTTATCCTTAGTTATGGAAATAGGTTTTGACTCTGATAGGCTTTGTTCAGATGACAGAACTGATGCTTTTTAGGAATTGTCATATTTAAGCAAGTAGCAGGAGACCCAACCAGCAGAAATAGGCATCATGTATTCCCAGATGAGCACAGCTTCAAGGGTCTGATTCATTGGGCATTAGATTAAATGTGAAGATTTCTTTAGTCCTCAGAGGACATTGTGCCAGATTATTATTTATTTATTTTTGTCTGCTTCAGAAGGTGTGTTGCATTTTTTATGTCAATCCTTCTTTTCTCAGAAACATAAGGGACTAAAGAGAGTTCTTTAATGGTGTATATATTAGAATAATTTTGTGTATTTATTTTTTAATTTTGTTTATGTATAGTATTTAATTTTGTCTGATATTACTTGTTTCAGAAAAACATCTTCAGAGACTATGAGATGATTTAGGAAAATATACAGCTATACTACTAGCACAGGTACGTTTAAGTTTATATTCTTTAAGTCAATATGATTTCCAGTTTAACAATGGAAGACAGTCTCAAGCCATTCCTTCCTCTTTGAAATGCTTTTCTCCCATGTTTCATAACATTTTGGCTTAAATTCCTGCAGCTGAGTTTATCCCTTGGATTTTGGCCAATACCAGCTAGATTTTCCTCCTCAGAACAATGTTGAGGGCTTATCAAGAATATGACAGTCTAATCAGACTAAGAGATCAAATGGAACATCCTTGGCTTGTGAGTGACGTCTCACAACAGCCTTTGGTTTTAGCACCATTAAACTGTACTACTGACCTAGTTTGTCCTAAAAGATGACCTTTCAGCCCAGTTTGAAACTAGCCTGGTTCTGAACTTGATCTTATTGGATCGCTCTGAAGAATATTGGCCCACACCCACTTTGTCTTTCCCTCTCTGTAGAGGAGAGCCTTTGTCCCCTTGTGGGAAAGATTGGTGTGGTTTTGCTGAACTTTGTATGTAGTGCTGAATTCTTTTATGGGGGAAGAGGTAAATCTCCTTCCTTCCTTCCTTCCTTCCTTCCTTCCTTCCTTCCTTCCTTCCTTCCTTCCTTCCTTCCTTCCTTCCTTCCTTCCTTCCTTCCTTCCTTCCTTCCTTCCTTCCTTCCTTCCTTCCTTCCTTCCTTCCTTCCTTCCTTCCTTCCTTCCTTCCTTCCTTCCTTCCTTCCTTCCTTCCTTCCTTCCTTCCTTCCTTCCTTCCTTCCTTCCTTCCTTCCTTCCTTCCTTCCTTCCTTCCTTCCTTCCTTCCTTCCTTCCTTCCTTCCTATTTTTTGTTATCAATAGCAAAAGTTTATCAAACCTTTGTTTTCCATCTGCTGTGTATCCTAATTCTCCTTTCCTTTACCTGGCTCTGGAGACCATTTTTGGCAATTAGCCAAACCACCGGTCTTTTTTTGGTGGTGTAGTTCAAACAGACTGGATTAAGCAGAAGAAATACTATTGCTAGTTAACCAGCTTGGTTCTTATTCATTAAATGCTATGACGATTGTACCATTCTGCACTCTCTCCCTTCAAAATAACACTCTCCCTGCAAAATAGCTAAATAGATGTTGGTTGGTATTGCTGATACATTGTTAAACTGAAGAGTGTTTCCCTCCTGTTTCCCTTCACACAATACCACAGTTCTGTGTGTAATACAAGCGTTAGAGTGCACTTTTAAAACTATTGTTTGGGGCAAAACATACAGCTTTCATTGTCCCCAAGAGGGAAAAAAAAAAAAAGGAAAAGGGGGTTCATATAAACAGTGAAGCTTATGAGAACTGTACGTCTCATTTATAGATTTCTGTGAATGTATTTAATATTGTTTTAAGTAGTGTTTTAATAAGCCTGTAATATGACTCTGGAAATAACATAAAGCATTGACTCAGTCTGCAAATGAAAGAAACTAAGGAATTAAGAGTTGAGCACTAGATTTTCACAAACAACTAAATCACTACTTAGGGAGTTAAGATCTTAGGGAGTTAATGTAGGGACTTAAGTGAGGAACACTTTTTGAAGTACATGATTTCACCTCACTTTATCAAGCCTATAACCTGAGTCAGTGTTACGGCTCAAGTGGAATGACTTCAGTTTGACTTAAAAGTTGATTGATAAACAAATAAATGTGCTGCACATTCCTTTGAAGTTATGAAGTAAATGGTAAATGTTATCTGGGAATATCATATTGGTGCTTAAATTTGCTACTTCTGCAGTGTCAGATTATTTAAGACTTAAAAAACATGCATAGTACCAAAGTAAGGAATGTAGAAGAGCAGGGATAGGGACAGGACAATATCTCTGTAATCTTCTTGCTTTCCTTGTTATGCCCATCTCTCTCACCCCCTTCCCATCTGAATTTCAAGAAACTGGGGTTTTGGATAATTATTACGTTTTAGTTTTCTTCACAAATAATCATTTACAGCACAAATTCAGCTACTGATTTCCTTGTCTTTAGGCCTTTTACTTTCTTCAGATTTTCATCTGTAATCAGAAAAAAACAAACAAACAAACAAATAAAAAAGCCCCCCAAACCCGTCCATTTGTTAAAGGAAGTTGAGTAATTCAAGTGTTCTGAATTTTACATCAGTTCCTTACAGTATCTCAGGCAGACATTTACATCAACTGAAATGCTGAAGTAGAATATTATGCATCTTTTCCTCTTCTTTGGTTTACATTCAGTTTATGCTTTCAGTATTTTGGATGCAAAATTAATCATCCCTCATTCTGGCATGGCTGTCATACTGTCAGGCTACTTTTATTATTGCACAAAATTAAATGACACAGGAAAGGTCAGCAGATCTCTCAGGGACGTCTGAATTCAAACAGTTTCAAGCTACTGGCAGATTTAACTCTTGAGCATTCTCTGTTTCAGATTGTGCAAGTGCTCCTTCAGCTCTCCGTAGGGAAATGAAACTCCAAACTGTTGTGGGTTTAAAGTTTTGTAATTGTGTATGTTTTTCACTGTCCTAACTGCACAAAACTTGTGCCCTTCTATGGTTTTGATACATGATGGTAGCATAAGAGGTCCACCTGTCAATATTCTAGTGTAACCCAACAGTTGCTATGGTTTCTGAAGTAATTTGAATTTATTGTGAACTCAATGGTAAAGCTGTGGTTTGCCATAGCAAAGGCGAGTGAGCTAGATATGGAGGTAAAGGGGAAAAGTGAATAATTATGTATATGTATTCTCTGAATGAGTTTTCTATACCAGGATGAAGAGAAATATTTGCTCAAGGATCTGCAGAGGTCAAATAATGGATGTAATTTGTGTTCGTAAATGGTTAATTGTGACTTAAAAATACCCGTATTGACAGGAACTGCAGGATAAATGTCACTGGACCTTCTTGTTTTTTTAATACACCTTAAGAAATTAAACAAAGCAAATGCATTTGGTGGCGCCCTCAGGAAAAGTCCAGTCACTTCCTGAACAGTAATCTGCCTGGGAGCAGCAGATAGATTCTCATTGTTTGCCATTTCCAGTTTCCAGTAATGGGAACGATTACTTGATCTGGCCAGTTTCAGCTGAAGATTTGCAAAAATGTACAAATTTTAATGGCAGAATTTTATTAGTTTCCATAAAACATTTTTTTTTTTAAAAAAAAAGAAACTGTTTTGGGGACCTGGTAGCAAATTACCTCTGATGATGAATATTGTTTTATTTTGTAATTAAGTGTCTGTTCTTCAGGAACGAGATGCATCTTGCTCTTCTGGTGATTTTCTTGCAGTGTAAGTTTAATAACTAAGTATCTGGATGGGTACATGTGCTTCTGTGTTTTGTTGTTTGGCTGGTTGGTTGGTTTGGTTTGTTAGTTTTTTTGGTAACTTTTTAGTGTTTATAATGCTGTCTCTCAATCTGTAAACTTTGAAAATAACATTGCTTTTCACTTTTTTCAGGTTCAGGAGTTTACACTCAGGAAAGAGGTAGGTAATGATAGTTTTTTTGTGGTTTTGTTTTTGTTTTGTTTTGTTTTGTTTTTTTTTTTTTCACATACGTATTTAAAAGACGTAATTTAACTGCTTTCTCTTTAGTTAGTGTGCATCCATAACAGAGTTTATCTGGTTTGCTGTACTAAATCTCTACAAAATTTGGCCATAAAAAAAAAAAAAAATACTTGGTGGTGTTTCTTAGTAAAGTGTTTAAAAGAGATATGTGCAGAGATATGTGCTGCTCAGATTTTTAATTAATGTTTTGGTGATTTTTTTCCTAGACCAATTTGCTTGCTCCAACAAATGAGAAAAGATGGGAGGGGAAATTCAACTACTTGTATTTTCTATTAGTTTTAAAAACAAACAAAGTTATGTTCACTCTCTTTTGCTCTTTTTCTTGCAAAATATTCCATGAACCTGTCCGAGCAGAGTATAGAACTTGTGTCCTGAAAGAAATGCTTTTACTTTTTATGTTGTCATCTTGCTGGCTCCGAGCATGTACACTCTGCATCCTTGCTTTTCTCCATCTATCAAGAAATGCTTGCTCCTCTGTGTCACGTAGTCTGCTCATGTGCAAAAAGTACTGTACTGATTTTTATGGCCCAAAATCTCCTTGGCAAATTGTAAATATCTGGTAACTGGACAAGGCAGAAAATTTTTACTGTTCAGGTACTTAATTTCTAATAAAAATCTTGGGGAAAAGTATGCATATCCAAATCTGTAATTTCTATGGGAAGGGAAAATGAGTGCACTCAAAAGTTTTCCCTGTACTTGTTCATTGAGCTGTGTGAATAAAAGTATTATTATACTGATATTCTGATAATCATAAAATTTTGTTACATAGTATTTATCATTCCTGTGGTTATAAACACAGAAGCACTGTATGTGTTAATGCTATTATAAACTTAGTTTGTTAAACTACTTAGCTGTTTTTTATTTGTTCATTTTTAGTAGGAATATTGTATTCAACATATTTTTTCAAGGGCTGGAAAGTTTAAATTATAAATTAAATAAAGACTTTAGTTCTGTATATGATTCTGTATTTCGATTATTTAAAGCCATATGGTTGTTAAGGATTCTTGAGTGTATGATCATGGGACATGTCACAGTGTGAAGTTAGGCATGTACAAGTTTGCTTGCAGAACTTGAACCCAAATATCTTTTGCTATGCTCCAGTTTTCCTAAAGTATAGATTTGAGATTATCCCAAGTATGTACATTACATGTTTAAAATGAAATTTGCATATTTGCAAATTACATGTTTAAAATTAAATTTAACATAACCCTAATCTTACTTTCAGATTTAAAAAAATAAATAAATGCTGGAATAACTTCAGAGATTTCTGTCATATGTTTAGGGATGACGTGACTTGGGGTTTAATACAGCTCTAAACTGGGTTATGCTGTCATTCTTCAGTTTCTTCAGACAAAAAGATATACAAACTTTTGTTAATCTCTCAGATCTCCAGACAAAAGGAGATGGAGACAACAAACTACAAGAAATCAGGAAAAACAAGAAATAGCTGCAAATCTACTCCAATATTCCCTGCTATTCTAGGGCATTTAGCAGATTTGGCCAAATCAGTGATTCTCTGAATCGCCCAAGGCAGAGAGTGAGGAGATGAACATTGCATGTTGAGATAATCAGTAGGGGCATCTAATATACTGGTGCAGAGAAAGGTAAAGCTGCTACTACTGTCAACATCTGTGAGATCTGACCACAAAAATGATAACACTTGCTACTAGGATACAATGAATTAATTTTATCTCAAGCTACTACATTTTAATCAGTAACAGTTTTATGTTAGACAATTTGAAGATAATATAACTCTCTTTTTATTTTCTCCATCAAGTTTTTACCTTCAACAATGTTGAAATCAGGGCTGAGCCATCTGCCAAAGTGAAGAATGGAGCTCCTATGTCAATTATATGCCATGCTGATATTAGCAAAAGTGCCAATTTCCACCTACAGCATAATATTACAATTTTTAAGGATGGCAAGCTTGTATATATGATTGTATCAGACAAAGAAGTTGCACGATATGAAGTACCTATCGCTAGATCTGCAGATACAGGAGACTATGAATGTACTGTGAAAGCAGATGGAAAGACAAAATCTAGTAAATCGTTACATGTTTGGGTAACAGGTGAGTATTCTTTCAAACATGTCAGTTTTCTAAGATACAAAAAGAGAAACCTCTCAGGGTGAGTGACAATAGCCAGTGCTAAATAGGATATCTTGCAAAAGGTTTTTTGTCCTTAGACATCCCAGTGCTTTACAAGAGTTGAGTACTAAGTCCTCATATTAAGGCACAGAAATGAAATCTCAGTCCCAAGCTTACCTGGCAGATCAGTGACAGTCAAAAATGGAATTCATGCCTCCTGAGCCACCTTCCCATGCTCTATCCCTGAGACTAGAGAAAGCGTTATTTATGAAAGCTTGCACCCATAGACTGGAAATACATTGGTGGGGGAGACTAAATTACTGGAAAGGCTGGAAACAAAGATTGTCACCTTGTAATAGCTGTTGCCAAAGCTAGTATCAGTGGTGGACTACTTTTGTAGATAATTTTATATCTGTCTTTCTGTCTTGTTCCTTCATCTTTTCTGAGAACAGGGGCAACCTCTGTCTATACTCTTTCTAATCATGTATTCTTGACTGAAAGTGATGTTTTGCCTCTTGGAAAAGCAACTAGGAAAACATTTGTTCTGTGTTAAATAGTTACAATAATATAGTTACAATAGTAAATAATAATAATAGTAAAACAAACAAACAAAACAAACAGATCCAGTATTTGCAAATTATTTGTATCTGTCCATTAGCATAAATCAATACCATAGTCATCAGAGATGGATCACTGCATCACCCCAAATCAAACTATTTCTTTCCTTGTTTTCTGCTGTAAGGAATGACCAAACCAATCCTGACTGCTGAGAAAAGAGAAGTTTTAGAGGGTGAAGTTGTAAAATTACGTTGTGAGCTGCCAGAAGAAGTACCTCCTTTACAGTTCCTTTTCCGGAAGACAAAGACAAATTCAACTCCTAAAGAAAAACTTGTATTTGAGGCATACAGGAATTTTTCTACAGCGGAATTTTCTGTTGAAGAGGGGGATAATATTTTGTACTTTGACTGTTTTGGTAAGAGATTTGTGAAACATACAAACTTTGAACTTGAAAGTTCAGAACCCAGCAACAGAACACTTGTTACTGTCAAGGGTAAGTTGCTTAACTTTTCATTTTACATTTCTTTGCTTGCCATAATTAAAAAGTTGGATTCTGATCTTATATGTATTCTCTTTCAGAACCATTTATAAAGCCTTCTCTGATCATCAAGTCCACAAGTAATATTACAGAAGGAGACAGGATAGAGTTTGAATGCTCAACTGTAGTAGCTCGAATGCGTGACATTGAAATCATACTTCAGAAAAACAAAACAATACTGAATAGTGTACGAGATGAGAAACTTTTGAAATATTCTGCAGTTGCTACTCTAGAGGACAGTGGTGAATACCTGTGTAAGGTGGAGCAAGGGAGAGCATCTAAAACCACCAAACTGAATGTTGTTGTGGCAGGTAAGACCTCTGTTCACCTTAGATTTTACTCAGTGAAGAAATATTTAAATTTGAATTTGGTAGATCTGCAAAGGTAATGTCCAGATCCAAGTATAAATTTTCCCTAATTTAAAGGCTATTTAGATTTGGACTTCTGATTTTTGCCAGCCGCTAATACTTTACAACTAAAATAATACTTTCAAATACTTTCCACATATGGGATGTAGATTCCAAGCAATTGTTACATTTCTGTTTTCCCTGAAAATATTATTATATTACAATAGCATGATGGGTTTTTGTCCTGATTGCAATCTTTCTCTATATGCTTCATTCTGTATAATTTGGGATAGGCAGTCACATTCTTTTATGCTCAATTTGAATGATTTCTCTTTTTATCTTACAGAGTTATTCCCCAAGCCAATATTGTCTGCTTCTATGAGCAAGCTTGATGAAAATAAAGAATTAACTTTGAGTTGCAGCATTAGTGGTTTTCGAAAAGCTAACTTCTCTATATTACGGAGAAATTCAAATGGAGACATCTTGTTGAAAAATTCTAGAAACCTAACAATGAGAGTTAATGTGAATGATACTGGATCCTATATCTGTAAGGCTGAAGTAAAAGGAATAGTCAAGGAGAGCAAACCTGTAAGGATAAGTGTTTATGGTGAGTAGATACAGAAGGTTAGAACCCAGTGGAAAAAAAAAAAGAAATCAAAGCCATAAACTTATAAATAGGCTCATCTTTTTACAAATCCGTCTCTTCTACTTCATGAACTACAAGGGTGTTCATAAGTTTTTGGAATATTAATTTCTGTGAGATGTGCTTACATGCTTTAGTTGTAGAGGATTTGACCTATTGCTATCTTAGTCAAGTGAGGCTGTTACAGGCTTGGCCCTAGAGGAAAGGAGATAGCATGTCTTCCCTTCTGTCCTGTTCACTTGGTTCTGCTAGGTGCCAAATAAACTCTCGTTCATTACCATTTGCAGGAGCTGGGAATGATCTGCAAACATTTAACTCACCAGTTTGATCTGAAACTCTGTCAGTAGCTACCTTGAATCTCTTCCCCTGACCCTCCAGGCAGAAAGCCATGAGAGACAGAGGTCATCTGGATGACTGTACTCCAGAAAAGCCAAATTTTTTGCTATCTATACAACCCCCTGACCAGCACACTATTTATAAACACCCTAGTTTCCTTCCCCATCATGGAACAAGCACAGTCAGTTCTCAAGTCTGTAAAGGGGGATTAATTGGGTTGTAACTCACTGCAGAAACAGAGGTCCCTGATTAGATGCTAGAGTATCCATCTCAGATAATACATGTGATGTTACTTTACCTCCAGATTATTTTACTCTATATATTTGCTCCTTGGGTAAGAGCTAGCTCTCGAGTTTGGATGATCCACAGCTGTTTTACTGACCTTTTCTTGGTTTTCTTTGCCTTCTGCTTGCATGCTGTTTTAGTCTAAATCATACATGTATGTTTTGTTATCTGTTTTTTCTTTGTTCAAGTCATCCTCTTGCTTCCATTCTGTTGATGAGCAGGAGCTTCCCATATAGGCTGGGTGTGGAAACTAGCTAAATAGTGTATATTTGTATGCTTTATATAAAATAATATTGTATCTTTGAGTCTTATGTAATATAATTGGCAACACTTTTTTTCTTCCCATTTTAGCTCCAGTCTCCAAGCCAACTCTTTCTGTTGTCAGTGGTTTACCGGAGGTGGTACTGGGGAAACCTCTACAGTTGATCTGTCGTTTAATGATGGGAACACCGCCAATAACATTCACATTCTACAAAGGAAATGAAGTTAAGAAAGTGGTAATTAATGACACATATGCTACATTCTTGGATGAAAATATTAGACAAAATGACAAAAGAGGGTACAAATGTGATGCTAGAAATAATCACTCTAGCGGCGTGAAAACTAGCAATATTCTCAACATCACAGTAATAGGTAAGTCTGTTCAATGCTTCTTGTCTAATGCCATATTTTGATTCTTGAAACTGCTTGAAGTGGCATATTATAGACTAAGCAAAATGGATGCTTTATAAAAACTTTATTATAATAAAAGCATTATTTCATTCAAAATATTTATAAATCCTTGTTCAAATGGAGTAAAAATAGTTGGAGATCTGTATCAGACTATTTGTCAATGAAGTAACAATCTTGATAGTAGTCAGAACTGAGTTGACTACAGCTGAGTTTATTTTAATGCAAAAGACATCTGACTTGAAATCCTGTTGTAGAAGTAGTCTTACTGGCAAAGCATAAATGATTTCAGTGTTCAAAAATTTGAACAACAAAAGCTGTTTCAGTAAAATAACGATTAAAAAATTCAGAACCAGATCAATTTTTTCCACATTTGATTTCCATAGGTCTGGATTTATTGCATATGTAATGATATTGAAGTTATTTCTATGAATTTCCTCACCAAAATACATGTAAGCTTGCTAGCTAGATTCCTAGTAAAAATAAATAAATAAATCTACACTTTCAGTAATCTCTCTAAAAATCTCTGTTATTAATTGCAATTTTCTGAGGCACTGAGCATGTTCAACACCAGAGGTTGCAGTTCCTTAGGAGCTCTGAAAGTCAGTCTATTATTATGCTGTATCTGCAAATAGTAGTTACTGGAAATGAGCAAACTGATCTGCAAGTATGAAAAGTTACTTTTGTGCCCAGCTTTAAGTACAATGTCTTTACTAGCTTATAACCCTTAAGAGTGAGAGGACTGAATTGCACTGCTGAAATGTCCTGCTGTAGTGGGATATTTGAAATAAGGGAAATAACAAAATTAAAAAGCATGCATCTGAATCTCTGAATAACCACAGACATTCCTTAACACAGGATGACGATATTCAAATCTAGAACATGAGAAAGCCTGTAGGAGGTACTGCAGGAAAAACAGAGGCTGCATTAGAAAGGGCAAAATTCCTCTATCCATGAGGTAGCTGAAGCTTTAAAAAGAAGAATTGGAAGGCTATAGAAGAAAGCATGAGGCTTGATATATGCTGGGTATCTTAACACTACTTCAAGAAGGAGCATGCTAGTGAAAAAGCTGTGATTTGCAAGTGTGCAATTGGTAGATGTGAAGAGCAACTTCAGGAAGCAAAAAACTGTTTCATAGTAAGCTACAAGAGTCTGATACTGATAACTCTTAAAACATACGTGCGTGTTGGTTCTTACGTGGGTAAGAGTGTCTTGTTTTGGTGGGATTTTAACCATCATACTCTATTTCTGTAGATTTGTTTGGTGCTCTCCGAGCAGATGGTAGTAAATTTTCACACAATAGTTCAGATCCTAGTGGTTCAAAGGAGTTTTCAGTGTTGTGTCCTAGCCTGAATCCGAATTGTGTTCATTTTAAAAATATAAACTTGCTAAAAGGTGGATTATCTCTGAGTTTACTGAAGAAATGTGAGTTTTGACATTGAGTTGTACATGACTAGAACAGATATATCCAGAATTGTTGCATTTCTTCTGTGTCAGTTGGATTATTGCACAGCTGAAGGACATGCTCTTCGTTTTCTTGGCCTCTAAAAAAGTTTCAATTGACAGTATTTGCCTTTGCTTAGATTATAGAGCTAGGAGTGCACATCAAGTTCATCAGTTCCACTAGGATATGCTTTGCTAACACTGGAGAGAAGCTGAAATACAAAACTGTGAAAAGCTTTATCCAGTAAAATGTAAAGTCAAGGTAATTTGAAATAACGAGTAACAAACAAATACAAAGCATAATCTTAGTCCTTTAATAAGTGTCTATTTCTATAGTGTCTTACACATCCTTGCTAGAACTAGTGTATTGCAGTCATTACAGCAGTGTTTCGGGATATACTGTGACACCGTTCGGAAA
This sequence comes from Netta rufina, assembly GCF_964035555.1. NCBI lineage: Eukaryota > Metazoa > Chordata > Aves > Anseriformes > Anatidae > Netta > Netta rufina. The sequence continues at coordinate 6,580,629 of NC_140143.1, read as the reverse complement.
TTCTGAATAGAAACTCGCATTTTGGAGCCTGATGAAACTATCTTCTGCAGCTATTCTCTCCTGATGTGGTTGTTTTCTCTCCTGAGTTCTGTTTTCTGTCCTTTCTGGCTATACTTTTCTGAAAAATAGAGTAAAATTCTGGCTATATTTCCTGAAAAAAAAAAAATTTGTTTTATATAGCAATCCTCTCACAGTCATGAGGCCAGTTGCAGTAGCCCACATTTTGCATCTAAATCAGCTTCCTAATATAAACGCAGCTTTCATGACAAGCGTCTTTTCATATCAGATTTGGCTTCCTCGTTTTGCTTCTGTGCCAGTGTTGCCTTGATGACTCCTCATTTACTTCTGCCTTGTGTTATCCATGACCCTGCTCCAAACACATTAATAGTTCCAGAAAAATTTTGTTCAGTAATTTTAGCAAAGCAGGTGCTTCAAATCCAAAGCATTTTGGGAAGCTAGTGACAGTCCACTTGCATTGTGCCATAGAAAGTGTTAACTGTATATACATTTTCTTTCCTGATGCAGTTATGAGTGTTGATTCACATGTATTTGTAAGATAGCTCTGTATATGTTATTTCTTTCATTAGTAGCCTAAAAACTGTATTTTCACTATGCATATTCTTACAATTTGTTCAAATGTAGACTATTTTATTTTGTTTGCTATATCCTGTAATCTTTAGAATTTAGGACTTGTTCATGCCTTTGATGCATCATCTGACAATGTTTACTATTGTTACGAGAAAGATATAATGCAGTTAGTATAAAACAGTGTAACCCTACATAACTATGAAAGCATAGGTACATAAATTATTTATAATATATATAAAATAATTATAAATAATAATTATATAACTATAAATAATTATAATTATTTGTACTATCAAACTGCAGAGTGTGTTATTTCTGAAAACCAAATAATTTCTAGGTTGGGGCCTGGTGGGAATCTGAAGGAGTTTAAGAGGCTGACTTCTGTGGAAATGGATATAGTTTCCTTCTGTGTCTGCTTTGCTTCTTTATGATGCCCTCTTTATTTTTGAGTGTATAGAAATATTTACTGGAGGATGCAATCTGGCAGAGATATTTCAGAACAATACTGTGCATTCACTCTGTTTAGCTAAGTAAAATGGCATTAAAGCAAGTATATCTACAATACAGTATTTTATCATCAAAGTTATTTTTAATAGCAGAGAGATGTTTCATTTGTGCCTTTCTTTGTAGTACCAATCAGGAATGCCAGCTTGGGCAGTATTCCATATGGGGATGTGGAAGATGGCAGTGGGACTGCTTTTCTCTGCTCTGTCGAAGAAGGATCTTGGCCAATCCACTTCAAGATTTTTAAAAAAACTGATCACGATACTCTTTTATATGAAAAAACCGAAAGCACAGACAGAATCGTGTGGCACAAGGAAACAATGAGCAGGCAGGATACAGGGACATATTACTGCATGGTTTCTAATCGAGCTAAGGTGAATGTGAAAAGCCATCCAATAACCATCAATGGTAAGTTAACTTTTACAATAAACTGCATACTCTGCTATCGTGGCAGGTGAGGTCATGTTATATGTAAAGTTACTAAATGTAAGGGATGTTATGAAGTATACCTGCCTTACTTGGTTTTGTTCCACCATTGGCAGAAGTTAGACAGAGAAACATTTATAAACAGAGGTTATTTTACCTACATACAAAAGCTTAACAGATGCTCAAAAGCCAAAGGAGTCATATTAAGTTAAAAGCAACCCTTTGTTGTACTGAGATGTCTGTCACAAGAGCAGGGCTCACTAGCGACCTTTGCACGCAAGTCTCCTTAAAGACTTTCAGCATTGTGTAGGAAGGTTAATTTGTAGTAAAGTAAAAGCTCACTTTATGCAGAAGTTAGTAATGATGACCAGTCACTGTATATACTCTCTTAAACATGTCTTCCGTATTTCCAGTCATCTTAGCATCTTGGCAGAAAGGAGTCATTGCTGCATTTGTCCTCATACTTATCGTAGGAGCAATAACTCTCACTGTATGGTGGTTTTTATGTAAGAAGAAAAAGGGTAAGAAATGATTCTCTTCTATTTCTTTAGTAATTAATGTATTGCAGTAAAAACATTGTATCTGCTTCAGGAACAACGGCCCGTGGGGGTGAGGCCTTGGGAAATGACTACGTGTGTTTTTAAAAACCTAAAAGTCTGCTTAAAAATGCATGGTTGGGTAAAATTAAGCTGTAGGTGTGTTGAAGTTACTCAGGTATCTTAGGCAGAATAGGGAGAACATCTAACTAATGGTGCTGGAAAGGCACTAGTGGAGCACATGTTTTTGGAGGTAGGCCAGAATTGCACTATTCTGATGCAATCCAAGGTCTGGAATTCAGACCCTTCAAATGTAGAGGAAGAAGCAGCCTGAGGTGCTTTTTGCTCCATTACAGAACTACAACAATTTGATTCAGGGTCCCAACTTGGAGGTAATTGAGATATTTCTCTAGTCTTCATGAAGGAAATTTTAGATTATTAGATTTCTTTTTCTCCCCATACTAATATAATTTCACTTTTGTGTTTGTCTTTTATTATTAAGGTATTGGTCTTTTGGAAAGTAAGGAAATCTAGTTTAAATGAACATCCTGTGATATGGAGTACATTGCAAAATATTTTGGAAAATTTCAAGTACCTGGATGTCCTAGGCAGCTTAAATTGACCAGGCTGAAATTTGAGGTTAAAGAGCTTAGCTTCACTGCAAAAGAGACATTTAAATGGGATGTAGAACACTAAGTAATTGATTTTGTAATATCTAAGAGAATTTACTCTGATTTTGGTAGATAATTGCTGTGTGTTTTTTTTTTTTTTTTTTTAATTATTAATTATTATTTTAAAATTATTTTACTTGTACAGTATATTAATAGATGCTTTTATTCTTCTTTTTCAAGCTAAAGAATCATCCATGGAGATGTCTCGGTAAGATAGCTTGCTTTCTGGTAATGGTGAAGTATTTCTGTTTAAAGGTTTGGGGCCTTCCACCATATGAATGTAGTTTATTATGGCACACACCTGCAAACAATAGATGGTTGTGCTTCATGCACCACCTGCTTACACAACAACAGGATGAGGAAATACTCTAAAAATAGAAAAAGGACAGCTAAGAGAAATACAAGAATGTCAGACCTACATTTGAATGCATTTAGAAATTAAATTAAAAACACGGAAGTCTTAAAGTAATGCAAGAAGGACCACCTTTGTTTTAAAGCTTGCTTATGGTTATCATAAAGACAGAAACAAAATTTTCATTAGCTTCAATACTTAAGAAATTGTAGTAGTCAGCATAGACAATGACTGATATTTGCATATCATCATGTTGATTTTATTGGCTGTTATGGATAATTACATAAACTTTTATTGGTTTGCTCTTCAGATCTGCCTTGGCTACAAACTCAACCAATGAAAAACTGGCAAGACAGCACAATGATGGAGACTACTATTCTGGTAGGATATTTTGCTCTAAAACTAGGAGTAAATTGACCTAATGACCTAATTAAATATTTATTCTAAGATCTGGACTTGCATGGTTGTGGTTTAGACGGGGGCCAAATTTTTGGTAATCCTATAATCACAATAACATCCTCCAAAGTGTCTTCTATCATTTTGAATTTGCATAGCTTTTTATGAGCATGTCTTATACAAAGACTTGTTTATAAATCTGCCCAGGCACTTCTACCAGGCAATCAGTTACCAATACTACAGATGGAAAATGATGGTAAAAGAGAATTACTTCCTCATTTTGACAGATTTCTGACAGATGCAAAAAATGAATTCAGAGAGCAAATTTGAGTTGTGGCATGTGCTCCCACAGTCTGGCAGCAACATAGCAATGTTAACTTGCCCTTACTGGTCACTTTCTTTCCTGGATCTCAGTGCACTTCATGAAATAGGTGGACATGTTGTTTAGAGTACCTGCTACGAGCAAAGTTATCCTGTTTTTTTTTTTGTTTTTTTTTGTTTTTTTTTTTAACCTGATTATTTAAGAAGTCCTACTCACCTTTGTTGCGTGACTGTCTTTTAGATGTGAATCTAAAAGTAGAATTTCTCCTATGTAAATAAACAGTGGCAATACGAACTGCAGCTGTTTAACTCATTCATTTGATTGGCTTTAATAAATATTTTCTCAGCTCAACTTTTACTTGAATATTTTAGGATCAGGTTACATTGAAGATGGTGAAAATCACATGAAATCAACAGATGAAAATAAAGGTAATTTCAAACTTAAACAATAGATTCTATTTTTATTTATTTATTTATTTTTTACAGTTGAAGGCTGTAATGTTTTCTTGTGGCAGCAGTGAGGATTTGATAGGTTCAGTCCTTTCCTCCTCCTCTCTGATAGTGGAGAAAACTGACAAATATAGATCTTTTTCCTCATGTGCAGAATGGAAATGACAGGACCCATTTCTGAACATCATTGTGAAGTGTAATTAATTTTGCTGGATTTGAGGCCTTCAGATGGAGGACAGTTTACAACTAACTAATAGTAGGAATTTTAAGTTCTATATGACATATATTAAGAAGCTTTTTTTTGTTGTTGTTTTTGTTTTTTTTTTTTCTACAGACTTATTTTATTTCTCTGTCTTTTATTCCTTTCTACAGATCTTGAAATATTTAAGCGTTAAACCTAAAAATAATCTGTTATGAATCAGAATAACATGACCTGCCAAATGCCTTGACACACCACATGGGATAATATCTATAATCATTAAAAGGTGTCATCAACTACTATCATCTAGCATATTGTATTCTTCATGACCAGTGTTTTTAAAATATTTATTCAAAGAATACTGCTTAAATATGTGGATAATTTCACAGAAAAACTTGGAACCAACCTTTGGAAACTGTAGCTCAATTATTATTTTTTTTTTCCTTTTTTTTTTTTCTTCATATTTTTTTCTTTTTTTTCTCTTATCCTACCTGTTTCAGATCAAGTTAGCTCTGATGTAGCAACCTGCATGTGTGCGGGAAATAAATGGTTTTAATCTTTATCCACTACAGTTTGGGCAGCTTTGTTAAAACCAACTAGGTTATTGCAGATCTATGTACCAGATACAGAAGCCTATTATTTATATAATTCTAAAAATAACAGTAACCATTCTGTATTTGTATGACAATAGCTTTCACTTCAGCAAGCAAGAGGAAAGAGCTTATGGTCAGTGTATGGAACTTAGCCCATTGTGGCTCGAATAAGTCAAATTAGAAATAGAGACACCCTCATGTAAAACAAACACACAGACAGCTGGAACATAGGAACATAAAGCTGTATCGATCCTGAAGAATCTTTCCTATTGTAGGAAGTATGTCATTTAAACTTTGTTATTGACTAATATTTCTTCTGAAACAGTTGGTTTTTTTTTCTTGACTTTTTTTTTTTTTTCCTTCTCTCACCAATGCTATTGCAATGTTGCTCCAAAACTAATGCTGTTGAAAGGCTGCTCCAAAATTTTACAGTTCTAGTCATCAGATCTTTTTGTTCTAAAGAACCTGCAAGCATTTCTGCAGGGTTCCAGTCTGCCATAGACTTTCCAACTTTTTCAGAAATCCAGTAGAAATCCATCTAGGAAAACCCCGAGGAAAAGAGCAGGAAATAACAGCTGTTTCTTGTCTCTGTTACATCCAGTTACTGGTCAGCCAGTAGTCTTAGTAAATCATCTGTCTAATCATTGTCAAGCTTTTTGTGGGCATTGTGGAAAGGAGCATTTTGAGGAGGTAGATGGGTGGCCATTGTAAATATTCTAAGGAGAACTTGAAGGGAAACTCTTTATTGAGAACACGAGGGAAAAGTGCTGAAATTGCTTTGTGGCAAAGCAGAAATTGAGAGTATGAGAGGTGATGAGGGTAGTCATGAAGGACTTAGGGAAGGCTTTTAAACATGAGCAAAGTGGACAGTGGGAAGTGTCCTGCCCCAGCAGCCATGCAAAAGGAAGAAAAAGTAATGTCAGGGAGAGACATAGAAGAGAGAGAACCTGTAGCTGCAGCAGGAATAGGGGAGAATCCCAGATAATCTCCTACTCCATTTGTGTTGTGACAATTTTGAAGGTGTTTAATAGAAAGTAAGAATTAGGCACAATTCTCACATCACACAGTTTCATAATTTTGGTTTGTGTTGTACTGCTGCTTCTCAGGTAGGGGCGACCTTAGGAATAGGTAGGCCTTACACCTCTGATAACTCACGTCTGCTGTAAATAGGGCCTGATCCTGCACCTATCAAAGTCAATGAGGACATGTCCATTAATTCCAGTGGCAGTAGGATCAGGCCCACTGCTCAAGTGAAGCATGCAGTGCTACAAAGAAACATCTTCTTGATATTTTTGGGGCAGGACCTGACCTTGAGAGTGCTGAGGTGGAGTACACTGAAGTTGAAGTATCAACGCTTGATCCTCACAGAGGTACTGTCTGGCATCTATGGTTATGATTTGGGATTAATTCCACGCATGTTACTACTCCCTGACTCTGGTTTGACATTGGCATCTATGAATGTAAGAGCAGGTTGTGCTTTGCATGCATGATGGTTTCATGCCAATAGTGTTCCTTAATGTAGATGATGCTGTGGCAACCATGCTCTTGTTCATTGCAATCCTTCTTCCCCAGGGATCCTCTTGTTCACTTGCCCATCCCGTTCATGTGAGGTCTCTGCAGAGCCGGGCTCCCAGTTAGATCTGTGTCTCTGAGCAGAAAGCAGCCTGCTGTGAATGCTCATGTTAGAGAGTCCAAACTTATTGACAGCCGTTTGAGGTTAGCCACAGGGTAGGTTAACAGAGAGAACAGAAATCAGAGGAATTGCTTTTGTTTATAAAGGAACTGGCTGAAGGATGAAAGCTGTAATACACTTGTGATAGAGAAGGGAGAGAGAAGAGTGTACTTAGTCTTTTAGTCTGGAGAGGGATGGAGACCATCCTGGGTTTTGTGAGACATCAGACAGAAAAATTAGAATATTGATACCCAGATAATTTTGGCCCACATGTCTCACAGTAGCTCTATGGCAACAGTATCCAGAAATCATACCATGAGTCTAAGGTATGTGTCTCTGCAACCTTGTTGGAGAAATCTGTTAAAATTTATTCATCAAGTGCACACTTGAATCGCTCTGTGTCAGCTGGAGAACTGTGATATCATTATACTCTTGTGCTGAAAGCTGTTAAATCTTTCAGACACTTAGAATAAGTTTCAAGTACCTAAGAGTGAATAAAACCCACCAGAGACATTTATGCTATACCTTAGCTTCTTTGTTTTAACTTAATCAGAAGCAAAGCAATGAAGGAATGGACAAATTTGCTTTTCCCTTGTAGGAAAGAACAATCACTTATTTCGGAGACCAAAGGCATGCTTGTTTAGCTAGTAATACAGGTGTTTGGTCAAAGTGCTCGCTCTTCATGCTTGGCATCAAAGCTCTCTTGCTAAAGCCAGTCCTCCTGTTCTTTTGCTCTTTTCTGACATGCTGGTATCATTCATCACAGAGTTTTCCCCGTATTCTAAGCATGCTATTTATTCACCTCTGCTAAGTTTTGCACTTAGATATCACAGCTGTACTCTTTCTCAGAATAGGGCTAATACTTAATTGTTCCAAATGTTCTCTGAGTGTGCATTGTACAATGTAGAATGGTAAAGATATACTAATGTATCGCAATTTAAATGAAAAATCCTATTAAATGCAAGACCAGCATCTCTAAAAATAGGCTTTTCATCTCTTTTCTGAGATTCAAGTGTACCAGACTGAGTAATAAGTGTCTGTGCTATGTAGACTTCCATCATAGCTGAATCCAGTTAAATTGCAAAATAATGTTTAAAAGAGAGTGTATAAATTAGATCAGACTATTCTAACTAAATGGTGACTCGTGTTACAGACCTATGTATGACATACAGAATGTTAATTTATTCTGTAATGCTGAACCACGCTTCAAATACATTGAGATGTTATAGCTCCCTAATCAATTTCTTGTGTTGCACCCAGTACACAAGTGAATGCATACTTTGGTCACATAAGTGGCAACTGCACTGCAAACATTTAATGCATTAATCTTTCAGAGCATCATGAGGTTGCTGTTTAAACGAAAGGCGTTATATGAAACCAAGCTGCAAGTTTAATTCTTTCAGTTCTGCATTGCCTTTAGCAATGAGGAGAGTATGAGACTATTTTTTTGGGAAAGATCAAGCACACCCACAAAACTAACAGCCATAAGACTGCCACTGGTGCTTTTATCATGTTGGTGTTATTGCATAAGTTTTATTTCAAATTGAAATACTTATATCTCTCTGTGGGCTATGATCAGTCCTTGTTAGGGAACGGACCTTCGAAATGATCATCTGGCTCCAAATCCCAATTCTGTTCTGATATCACCTGTTTTATGAATGAAGACAAAGTATAGCACACTTGTCTCTTCTCTGGGCATGCAAGTCTCATCCAGCAGACTGCATGTACAGTCTGGTTCCTTCTGCCTTTTGAGAACCCCTGATTTCTTTGATCACTCAGGACTAGCTTCATTTTATTTTATCTGTCTATTTGTTCCTCCTGCCACTGTTGTCAATGGTGATACTAATCTGAAGAGTAGGAGAATCAGATTTTGTGTATCGTGTGAAAGAAGAGTGCAATATGTAAGCTGTAACAATAGTCTTTGGGTAGCTTTTTGAAATCAGGAATAACTGAATGCCACCTCAGAACAAGTTCATGTAGTTGTAGAAGGATGTACTCTTTGTCTTAGCGGGTAAAGGACTAATACATTTTAAAGCAGTTGTAGTTTTCACCCTGTTTTCTTCAGCCACGTCTGCAGTAGCTGGCCATTTATAAAATGATTTTTAACACAGCGTTACAGTGAATAGGCTAGTGCATCAAAAACTTGGTATGCGCTGTGGTTCTGTGGTAACCAAAAAAGAACAGGGTTCATTACAATGTTATGCATGGTGGTAAGCTTGTTAAGTACAAAGTTTTGCTGCTTTGTTTTGAAAGTCTACATGGGAATAACTTGATACCTACTTTCTAAGTAGGGGTGAAGAGGCTACCTCAAATATGGGGTAGAGCTGGAGCTTCACAAGCCAACTTTTATTTGGGGTAGTTGTAGTTGATTGTTAATTTGATATTTAAAGAGGCAGTCATTCTCAAGAATGATTAAATTGAATATTTATGGAGGTTATATGCCTCACAAAAATATAATACTTACCTTTTCTAAAGCTTAGTTGTATAGAAAGATGGCAAATGATTTAGACCTTTTATTATTAATATGAGCTAAACCAAATGTCAGCACTAAAGTAAGATCAAAAAATATCCATACAGTGAGAAGGGAGAAACTGCTAATCATGGATAATAACATGCTGCTGCTTTTACTTCTGTAGCTGGTTAGTCATCTGCACGGTGGCAACATTATAAAAGTCAGTGGGAACAAAATGTCAAATCATGAAAGTAATTTCTCCAAGCGCTGAGACAACTTTTGGAAGATTAGCAAAGAAAGTAACTTGGGCACTGTCATTAATTCACAATTCAACGTAATGAATTTTCAAAACAAAAAGCTAAGGAAATGCCTCCCACCAAATCTTCTCAGAGTCAACAGGAGTATATTTGGGATTGCAGTCTGTTAAAAATTGTGTTCCAAATGAAACGAGCTACCTTTCATTAAAATTCTTAAAAGAATACGTCTTGCTTCACTGGAAATTTGTATTGAGCATTTAAGCAATAGTCCATAAGTATAGGATAAGCATTTCATGATCTTCAGACTATTTTGCAAAGAACATTCATGCTAAAACTGCAGTGTGAACGCTGTGATTAGGTGCTTTGTGAAATGTAGCTCCTACTGTTGAAATTAATAGTAGTTTTCCATCTTGATTCTGTTGTATTAGGTCCCAACTTTTAATGGACACTTAACAGAATTAACAAAAATTAAATTAGCTTTAGAAAATTAGAATGTAGTGCCAGAACCACTGAGGTTCTTCAGAGCAATGCAGAACAGTAACAGTCCTTATTTTTAGTCTGGCTGCAGATCAATATGCCTGAATTCTTCAAGAGTTTTTTATAACTAATATGCAGGACTTTGTATCCAGAAATGTGAATTCTCTTTCCATTTTCTAGCAGACAGGATACAACCATCTTCATTTTATTTTTATTTTTTACTTCACACAGAAAAATCTAACTTAGTGAAGATCTAGAAAACAAAACAAAGAGTCTAACTTCAGTGAAGATACTCAGAAATTAGAGGAGATATTGATAGAATTCTGAGATTTTCCAAATCACTCAGTTCAAATGAAATTAATGAATGTTTCTAAAATGCTTTGTGATCCTCAGACAGCAAGCTCCTAAGCTCATGCAGGCAGGATGGCCTTTTATACCAACAGAAGAAAATAATTTTAAGCATACAATTTTCTGGAGCAGTTTGCTTTAATACTAATCTAAACTATGCAAGAAAGCAAGGAAATTGCTCAAATCTTTTACTTGCCAGAGCTGCATTTACACTAGCTGTAGAGAAACTGAGTTCTTCAGCTTTTCAGGCCTTTGGCCAAGGCTTTGCCCTTCCCTACTGTGGTAACTGTCTATAGTTATAACATGTGGTATCAAAACTCTGTGGGTAGGTTTTCACAGATGTCAAATAGGGAGGGAAAAAAAAAAAAAGAAGCTTTTTGCTTTCCACCTCATAGAGAAACAGAAGTTTACAGAGCTTGCAACCCCGCGGGTGTGAAAAATGGATGGCTAAGACTAACACTGCATTTGTGTTCCCAGTTGTGTCGTTAGAGGCATAAATCTTTTCTTTCTGCATTTTCTTATTACCTTCTGTCTTTGCACAAGCCTTTTCAGCCTTTACTCTGCTATGTCCACTTGATCTCAGCACAGCAATGGAAGAGTTCTGATGTAGTGAGGAACTGAGAGGAGACACTTCCTAGTTAGCACCTAAATAGAAGATGTGAAGTGTGAAATCTGTGGATGTTCTTCTGAAATATTTCTCAAAGAACAGCAAAATAGATTGGTTTTGTGACTCTAAGATTTAATCAGGTTAGTTGCCAAAATCAGGCATAGTTAGTCTTCCAAATTATAGATCTCGTCAGGTCTGGGATCCCTAAAAACATAAAACAAATTGAAGAAGCTCTTTTAAGTGATCCTGAGAAACTCTTCTCTAGTGTTAGATGTTTTTGTAAAAATAAAGTAATAACAAAGTCAAGAAGATTATTAGAATGTTATTTTTTTTAAATGGAAGGTTATATTGGTCATCATTTTATATGTAGCAGGTGAGACATTTCCCTCTCAGAACCACATGGACTGGATTTGGGGGAGGGGGTATAGCTGTTTTTTCTTACAGGCTCCACAAGCTGATTGCTGCTTATGTAACTATTTCCTCTGAAAGTAAAACAGTGTGTTCTGTTTGTTTAAGGAGCTTTTCATAAGGCAAACACAAAAAAGAAAAGAAATTGATTCTGTGCCAATACATTTTCCAGCTCCTGTACAGAAGGGGACTGAAACAGTTTATAGTGAAATCAGAAAAGCTAATAATGGTAAGTAAGCTAGTGAAAAAATAAACACACAAAGGAAGCATTTGTATAGATATTAGAGTTAAATTTGTGACTGAATAGAAGATAAATGCCTTAAAAAGCAATCCAGGTCACATTAGAACATTCCAAATAGCAGCTAACAAATCACAGGTGTTGATAAACTGTATAACACCCTCATATTTTCTCATAAACCAATGATATTCAATGCAGTGAGATTAATATTTGTAACATCTACTTCATTTGTAACATCTACTTCATTTGTAACATCTACTTCATCAGCATTGCATAAGCTTGGCCTTGCGTCAGGATGTGAATCTGGAGGTGAACATACCCCATTAGGGACTAGGAGGCTATGTTGTGAATCAAACCCATCTCAAACTGCAAATGAACGCTTCGTCCTGGTTGAAGTGTTCAACTTGTTGGACTCTTCAACTTGTTGAAGAAGTGTTCAACCATGTTTGCTCTGCATTATAAAATATTACACTGTGTTTGGGCATAACCCCAGCAAATATCTGTGAAGTCTACAACAGTAAACTCTAAAAACCTCTAAAGCAATAAGATCACTTTAGTAGCATGGGTTGTTATTCATTTGTTTTAAGCACCATCAAAATTGTCTCAGATATGCCAGCCACTCTGCCCTACATGTGTTACCTCCTGTAACAAAGACTTTGGGCATTATGTTGTATGGGGGCATTAGCAGTTACCAGTAGTTACCATCTATAAGTGCTCTGGTAGCAATGAGTTCAGACACAGTTGGTTTCTTAATAGTTTGTCAAAGACTAAATGAGAAAGGATTTCCTTTACTCTCTATGTATTAGAAAGTCTAGGTTTGGGCTGTAAACTCTTCACTTTTTCTCCCCATCCATGTTATCAAGTGGTTTTGTTGTATACTATATTTAATTTTTGATCTTTGTGCTTTAATTTGCTATTATTTTCTGTTTTATAAGGCATGTCCCACTCCCTCCAACACAATATTCCCTTTCTAAGGAACTTTTCATGTGAGGGTCTCCAAGTACTTTACAAAACATAACTGAATTTTTCCTTGTGAGGACTTCCAAGTCAGTTTTATCTTCATTTTACAGCTGAATAAACACAGAGATTAGGTCACTTGTTTTAAGGTAATGTGTTCAGACAGTGACAACACTGGGAACAGAATTTCAGAATCCTGAACTTCTGCCTTGGTGCTGAACCTATACATTGTACTAATTTTTCACAGCCTTGCAGTTAAAAGTAAAAACATCGAAGAACAGCCTTAGGCTCTTCATGCAGAATTGCCTGGCAGCATCATAAGGAAAAAACAACTCATTTCAGGCCTAAGCCCAAAAGCCACTAATATTCTGAAAAGTTTTCCAGTGAGCATAGATTAGACCTGTAACAAGCTACAGAAGCTGACTGCGTAACCCCTTGCTTGCCTTCTGCTGAGGTGTGAAGCTGAGTATTATGCCTCTCACTATTCCTATTTTTGACAAAATGGAGTGTTAGATATTAGAAGGATGTTCTGTGAGTTGCAGTGTAACCTCAAAGGATGGTATGGTGGAGCTGTAATTCAAAGCACTTATTAAACTTTACTTGCTGTAATGTGGGAACTGCAATAAAATGAGATATGATTGAAAGACTGGTCTAAATTAGCCAAATGATATGCAAACAGTCCTTAATCTTGCAGTCCACCTGCTCTTTTATGCATAACATTCTACAGTTTTGGTTATTCTTGGAAACATAGTAACCGTTTATTGTTTTAATCACGTCTGTTTTTCCTGACTGATACACAGGAAAAGTGTATCAAATAGATAAGCAGTGCATCACATAGCTATGCAGTTGCTTTGGATAGCTTTGCTCCAGTCTATTTAAATGTAAAGTTTGCTTTGACTTTTGATCAAATCTGACTGCAAGGTAGAAAAGTATAAATGCAGTGGAGGATCCTTAAGAAATAAATCTTAATAAGTACATGAATATATTCATGGAAGTATATTAACGGTCAATTCTGAAAGATATTGAACATTACTAGTGCTTGCAGAAGGGGGGTTACCTTTATGTTTCACTATGTTTGATTATTCTTTGAGATTTTTGAGCAAATGCCTGAGAGTACAATCTCCTTCAGGAAGTTAAAGGTTCAGACAAATGCAACCTCTAGGAAAATTATATGAATTGGGGAATTGGTGTTGGCTACACAGTTTGATAGATATAACACCCAAGACCTAAAAACGTTTTTTTTTTTTTTTTTTTTTTTTTTTTTTTTCCCAATATTTGCTTGTAAATCACTTTTGTGGTTTCAGTTTGTTAAATTAAAATTAATCAAGTGCTTCATAAACAGATATGTCTTTTCAAGGAGTTGCCTGTGCGTTTCAGAAATTGTGTCCATTACAGAAGAAGCTGAAGAGGTATCAGTAGTTGTTATGTCTGATGCAATTATTTGTGACTGAGCCAAATTACTTTTCCTCTTAATTTTTCAGATTTTACAGAAAATACGAAATGCCTCAGCTTTAAATCAGTCCTTAAGTCCAAACTGTGAGGAATGCTCACAATTAGTATCAGGTCAATAGCACCTTTGCCTAGGAGTCCTTCACATCTATCAAAATAAGCTAATTTCCTTAAAATACTGCTTTCTCTGGCTGCCCTATGAAAAGGTCAAAGTATATTGGGAGTCTGGGGAATTTCCAGCCAAGTCCCACAGCTATTTTCTTTTGTTCAGAACAGCGGCAGTCTGAGACTTAAGCAAAACAGACAATTGTCTCAATCATCAGACTGCCAAGAGTGATAAAATGTGGCCCTGCTGCCTACTTTGCCTGTGCCTGAGTCCCAGCAGGCCAGGCTGGCAGCTGGTGCTGTTCTGAGGGAGGGGTCAGGATGTGTCAGACGCTAAGTTTGGCTGGGAGGGTGGAGGCTCTTTAGAAGCATGATTTACTTTCATCGCACCTTTCATCCTCCCATGAGGCTGTATGGGCAGGAAGTCCAGGCAACTCCATACTGGTTCTTTCTCGCAGCTCCACCCCTTCTCTCAGCACTGGTCCCGGTTCTTGGGGTAGCACAGTTTTGATCACGTTTCTGAGAAGATGAGCCAATTGTGTTTCACAGATCTCCTTATGTTTTCCAGGGCACTCCCTGGGGAATGCACTGTATTAGTAAATCCTTGCTCCTTTGGTGAACTCAGCCTTTGCTGTGCATTAGATCCAAAGCTCACAGAAGCCAGTGATAGTCTTTGCACTGATCTTGATGTGCACTGAGTTGAACTCATAGTGGCTTATTGCAAGATAACTGCTCTCTCTCTCTTCCTAACTTCTCATCAGGAAAATGGAAATCTAGTGAACAAAATGCAGTGCTAGCCTTCATGCTGCTAAGTCTGGAAAAGTGAACTGGTTACTTGGAGGCAGCTGCAGTGACGAGACAGGAAATTCTAAAAATCCTATTGCAACCAACAATGTACTATGGAAAAATAAATATATCCCAGTGGAAAGAGGCATGAGAAATCTCCATTGCATCCAGTGCTTTGGAACAAACTAAAAATCAGTCCCAGCAATCAGGAAATCTGCTGCAATACTTTCCTGCTACTGAGCCTAGGGCTTAATATCTCTGTACTTAGCTAAAAGTTCCCACTGAAAGCCTTTTCCAGCATAGAGAAAACTTACAAGGTCAGGAGATTCATGACATTATTCAAAAGTCAGGTTTTATGAGCACATGCTCAGTTCCATGCAGTCTGAGATCATGCAAATATTCTCTCTCTTCTCCAAAATAAAAACTCAGTGTATCTTTAGGTTCTAAGACATGCTAGACCAAAGCTTCAATCTGAGACATTGATTCCAGAGCCCAATGCTGACTCTGGCTTCAGCCAAAAGTTAGGCAAAGCCAGGTGGTTTCACTAAGACACAAATGTGCAGGGAACTTCTAACCTTGGTTGAACCTGAAATACAAAGCACAATTGCATGCAAGCCCCTGTGCAAGATCTATTCCCAAAACTGCCTGCCAAGATTCCCTGTTAGAAGCTACTACTCCAATGAAAGACTTGGCAGAATATAGTATGTGCCTGTAGTTCAGCTGCTTCTGCTGGTATTCCAGCATCTTAGTTTTCACCAGTGTTGGAGATGGGCTTGAGATGGATTGTAAATTACAACTGCTCAGGCCTATGTTCTCTTCTCCATAGCATCTAGCAATAAGAAAGGTCAGACTAGATGAGGATGACACTGCCTTAAATTACTGCCAGTAATGTATTCTTCTGTAAAAATATGTTATTTGAATTTTAAGCCCCATCAACTAAAAGCAACAGCAAGAATTTAAATCCATCAGAAATCCATAAAGCACCTATACTTTGAAATCTTTTAGAAGTCAGCAGCACTGGCTCTTCAGGTCATTTATCCCTGTTTCTCTTAACAAAATATGCAACTCCTTCTTTGCCCTGCTAAAGAAACTTGACCAGATTTTCTGTGTATGACTAGAATCCAGCTTATCTCTATTTCCCTGTTATTGTTAGTAGGGGAAAGTCAGGTATCGTTTGAAAAAAATCTATGTTCTCTTTCATCACAGTAAAATCAGTTTGCTTCAAGTAAAATTAACTTCATATTTCTAACAGAAATGAAAAAATAAGGTTGTGAAAAGATTGATGTAGCAAAGAATCAGCGTAAGCACCACATCATTGTGCTGTTTGCTGGTAACGATTTTTTTAAATAAAGAAAACCTAAACATTGATGATGTATGCTGGTTTACCTGACTGGTACCTTTTAGAAATCATATGGCCTTCTAGCAGTACTTTTAAAGGACACATAGTGTGACATCTTCCTGGTAGAGATATGGTCCTTAGCTAGAAAAACACAGCGTGTTGAATCTGGGTGACAGATTACAAGAAGGTGAGGTTATCTGTCATTGTGACCTAGTAGCTTTGGAGTAGTAAACATCCCGTTTTTTGAAGTTTGGAATTTATACAGAATTTCTCATTTCCTCCTTCCTGGAAGCACAATACATTGTCACAGAGGGCTAAACTGCAGCTCATTAATACTTTACTTCATAAACCTTACATATAGTTTTGTCCACTTAAGGTCAAGCTTTGATGTAGCAGTAGGTCAGTAGCATTTTTGTTCGCTTCTGGCTGCTTGCAGAACACAAAAAACTTTGTGTGTTTCCTATGTAACTTTTTATTTTCTTTCTTTTCAAACTGGCTAAACTTATAGCCATCAATTTCATATTGAAATTAAGTTTATGCACTGATATAATGTGCTGTAGTTGCCTGAGTTTTTAGCCTTTTGTTAGCCTAAACATCGTGGGTAGAATTATCTTGAAGAAAACTCATACTGTACTGTGAAAGCAACATTCAGGTAATGTGTTTCTCTGCATTCCAGAAATTGCACCCTGATTGCATACTGTGTTCATGATGTTGCTTTCAGTGAAGACGAATCACAGGCATGTAATAAAAATGCCGATGGTAGAAACAGTATGAGCTTACCTGCACATAAATGTACATGGTTGCAAACACAAAGGCGAGAGAAAGAGACTTAAGCATTGTTATCTGCAAAGTTAATTTCACCTTATTCAGTTTCCTTGTTCCTTGTGCTGGCTGCCAAGGGAGTTTCTTAAGGTCTGTTTACAGTAGTAGTATTTTTTTGTGATATCCTTATATTTATTTCAGAGCAATTCTCAAACTTTGAATGTCTGCCTATAGGAGGACTGATGCTGTTACTTGCTATTTTAAAAATACTTAGAAGCATAAAGAGATTACTCCACATTTATAGAAAAAAAAAAAAAAAAACAAAAAAAACCAACAAAACAAAACAAAACAAAAACAAACAAACAAACAAAAAGAAGAAAAAAAAAACACTATTAAGATTAACCCAGAGCCCAGTCCATACCCTCTGCTTTGAATGTTAGATCTCTTGACACAACTTCTCTTCACTGAATTTGAACCTTAATTGAAGGTAACAGTTTTACATCATTGCAAAATGAACAAACAAATTTATATTAAACATAACAGGCTGTTTGCTGAAACTGATCACTCCTCAATGTGCTACTTAATTATTTACACATTGAATTTTGTTTTGCAGATTCTATGGAAAACAGGCATTCTGTAAGTATGCATTTTTGTGTAAGCAAATAAAGCTAGGAAAGTTGGGTTGAGATTATTGTGTATCTAATGAAATGGAGTTCTACATTTTAGTGTTGCTACATTTAATTTTTTGTTGTAGTTGTTCAGAACCTCTACTGGACAGCTACTGGGCAATCCCCTCATAAATATTCTTACTTGTCAGGCTTTCAGTACTACTTTATAGGATGATCAATATAAAAGCCTGTGGAACTGACTGGTGTTTGGTAGTGCTGGTCACGGGAGGTAAATGACAAATACTGATTTTCCAAGAGTTTGTGTTACACACCTGCATAACTTTGGATATGTGCCATAAATATTCATGCCGACAGAATGGCACAAGGTTGGGGATGGCTGATGCTTGCTTCAGGGTCCTGATGGAACTGAGGCACTCAAGATTCAGATATAGAAGCCTGCTAAGCTGGTTAACATATCACTGAGATATATATATATATATATATCATATATATATATATATATATATATAGTGAGAGAGACACTGTTCTAGTTCCATTTTTAATATCTGTAGTGTTTTTGGTGTCAGTGAATCCCCTCAGGGTGTGTTTGTTCACATGCACACACATTCATTCTATGGGATATCCGGAAAAGTGAGGTCCTTCCTAAAATGTGAAAATAAAAGTTAAACTAAGGAGGAATGTCTGATCACTTGGGGAAGAAGTCACTTACATTCACGGAGTGTTTCCTTCTGGGTTCATTTTCATGCACTGACACAACAAATGGGATGACTCTGTGGGCTGGTGGTGAAAACTAAGACACTGTATGAAATTTTGTAGGCAAGCAAGTTTTTACTTCAGAGTACATAGATATGTCACAGCTATGTTTTTCTGAGAGGTGAGAACAGTACCATATGTGGAGGAGCTCAGCTAAAATTTTAGGGGTTTTACAGTGGTTCTGCAGGCGGAAGTATAATATGCTGAACAGCTTTATAGGACTAAGAAGTCAGTGAAAAAATAGAAATTAAAAAAAAAAAAAAAAGACAATGACTTGAACAAGCTGTTCTTCTGCTCTCAAGAAATCTGATTCAGGAACATACATTTCAGGAATACTTCTATGAATGTTAGATAAGCTATCAATCCAACCTCTAACCAGGGTTTAGAAGGTTGTTTGTTTTTGTTTTTGTTTTTTTGTGGTAGGATTTTTTGCCATCTGCTTTGTGACTTTGGAACTTTACTTAAAAAGAAAAAAGAGAAAGACTCATAAATAAGAATCACAATAGCACAGTCTGCGTCAGCTTATGGCATCCATTTGAATTTTGAAAGTCTCCATCAGCACTCATATCCCCCTGGGATAAAAAAGCAGTCCATTGTATTATTTACAGACACTGGCAGAGCACTGAAGGTCACAGATTGTGTTACAATAAACAGACATATTAACAGGCCAATGGGGTTTATAATATCATTGTCTCTCTTAGTTTAAAGGTTTGTTTTTATTCTTTGCTCTCAATTTTCTAAAAATAAATTGAGCTAAACCCTCCTCTGTGTTATACCAGGCATTCCTTGGAAAGTCACACAGAAGAAAGTTTGTCCCTGTCCAACACAAAAGGAAAAATGGTCAAGAGTAGCTGTGACAGATATCTGGTGTCTGTTCTGGGAGTGGGAGGGGTTGGTTGCCCCCCTCTCTCCCCCTTAGATTCTAAGGGGAAAAAGTGTCAAAGGAGGGCAGTCTTCTTTGTGTTGTCTGTATAAATCGTTGTTAACAGTAGGAGAGTAATAAACTTAGATTCTCTGTAAAACTAACCTCGTTTTCGGAAACAGACCAAAGAAGCCAGCATAGAACACTTGCACATCTTATCCAAGTTTTCCTAGAAATAGTCTTCACATCTGTAACAGTCTCCTCTTCAGATACTTTTCATGTACTTAATGTAGTAACAGTTCACTGTAGCTCATTTTCACTCAGTGCATAACTGAGGTTTGGTCCAAACGAGGAGTTGTTGGTCCTACTCAAGAAAAGGAAAATGCTCCTCATAAAGTGATCAAGTGGCTTAAACTTCCTCCCCAGCTGTTCTGCTTCTTTACAGCCAGCTGAAATATTTGGCTCAGAGGTGCAGCTGCTTTTGGTCTGCTACTCCCCTAATTTGTGAGTGGAAGGAGGCCTTCAGGTGCTAGCCTGGCCAGCAGATATCCTCATGGCATGACATGCCAGATGGATTACTTACCTATAGTGACATATCAAAAAACTTGTATAATTTGCCTCTGTCTAAGCAGTAACAGGTATTCCAGAAGGGTTTATGGGACAAAAGGCTCAGCAACAGAGACAGCCGTGTTTTGCTAAGAGACAGGAGGACATGCAACATTTTTGCTTCAGTAATTATGGTGGAGTCTCAACACCAGATCCCACGGTCTCTTTCACTTGCTATGTTCAGACAACAATGTGGGTTCTGCTCCTCAGATAATTTCTGTTAACTTACTCAGTTCTGCAGTGATCTTCCTGAAGTCACAGCCAGATCAGAGTACTACACGGTGGAAAGGAAAGATGAAGAAAATCATTTTAATAATAAGTGCTAGCCTTGCTCCCATCCCTTTGCCTCTCTATAGTTTCTGTCAGAGTAAATATAATCCAGGATGGAAATTTAGGAACTTTGCTTCATCTTCCCTGAGAGACCGTTATAAAATTGAGCTCAGGGCTCAGACAGTAAATGTTGTTTACTAACAGTAAGTGTTGTATTACACAGAATCATTAGTGTTTGCATTATGTTAAGAAAAGTGGTGCATTAGAAAAACAATTAGTTAAATTCTGAATTATTTGAGTTGTCTAAAGGTCTAATTGCAATGTAGTCCTGACTGATTTGCCATCCAGGGTAACATGAACCTGAATGTCTTGGACTTTTGGGACATTTAGAAATGAACCCACAGTTTTGGGGTGGGTGTTCTTCTCTCTTTCTCCTGTGTTTCAAGAATTTGTATCTTAAACGCCATCCATAGGAAGTATTTGCAAAAGAAATGAATTACTTAGAGAGGAACTGGGAGGAGGTTTCCTTCCTGAAATCAGAGCTGGCAATCTTTCTGAGTTATTTAATGGTCCCAGTTTCTGAAAACATATTGAAGGAAATATCTTAACAATGAGATAGCCACTTCGCCAAATACTAATTGGTATTGTGTCAAATTTACCTCAGCGGTACATTCTGACTTCATATCTCTCCTCCCGTATTGCCTCTGTGTGTTTGTTTGTTTGTTTGAGTCTGTCCAAGGAGTATATGAGGACTGGCAGCCTCAGTTGGAACACGGTGTACTGTTAGCCACCTATTTGTACGGCCTCAGAGTGTACCCTCTGTGATGGAAACACGTAAAATTTAAATCTATTTGCAGAAATGTGTTTGTTTTCAGCTACTTTCTCATCTTACTCAAGTGATCCCAAATTCATTTTGTAAATTTTCTGTAGTAAAGAAATTGCTTCATGTTGTTGGCACAACGTAGCACAACCTAGCACATGTTGCTCGCACAACCCCCTTGGAAGGGGGATCTGGCACGTGTTTAACTGTGGACAGTAACATGGCACAATAGCTCCAGACAGGAAATGAGGATGAAGGATGTGTCAATTTAAAACTGGGGGGCATTTCAGGCAGTCAGGATATGAAAAACAAGGTGATACTCTGAAATAAACACTGAATTATAAACCAGGAATTCCTGCCTCTGACTCATGGGGCAAATCCTTTGGGGGTAAGTCCACAAAAGGAATGAGGCGCCTCAGTGCTGACAGACTAAACTATTAGGTTAGAGGCCATCACGTACTCTTAGCAGATATTTGTGGGAGGAAGACTTGCTATGGCAACTGATGTCAGGAAAGACCTGACAGTTGTGAATCCTCGGTGGACAGAATTATTTCTGTCATGTAACATAAAGTCTATAAAGTTTGGGATCTCTCCTTGACCTTTCCCTCTGGTTGGTATAGAGGACTCCTCCAACTGCATACTGCCTCTCGTGGTTCTCGGTGCCAGGTTTCTCTCTCCTCAGTGTGTACTGAGCAGATAGCCTACTGGAAGGAGTAGAAATATGGAGTAGAAATATATAGTAGAAATTGGATGACGCATTGCTCTCTGTTAATCTACTCAGATGCTTCTTGGGAAAGTTTTTTTTGTTCCTGTGTAACTGAAGATCAGGGCCTAATTGTGGTAACTGGGCATCTACTTGTAAACAAAGGAACTGACTTTCAGATCCATTCAGTACCAGCAAGTTCCATAAGAATCTGACTTTTATCAGTAAACACACAGTTACAGATGTTGCTGATTTACAGTATTGCACTCCACTCTTCGATTGTTAACCCAAATCCCCAGTTGTCTTATCTCCTTTTTTATCTGATGAAGATAATGCTAATATCTCCCCAGGGAACTGTGCATATTTATTAGTTCATTGTACAGTGGTCTAAGGAAGATATTATTTTATTTTAAGTTTTTGTATTGATCAAAAAGGAGAGGGGAGGGCAGGGGGCTATTTACATTCATTACATTCGTACATTTTTTTTTTCTTTTTTTGGTCTTGTTGCCAACAGAGAATACAAGGGCATCCTGATGCTACCTAGAGTACTCATCTCAAACATCATCTGGGAGAAGAAAACAAGCCGAGATGGAAGATGTTGCAACTGTTTCAAAAGCTCTGCAGCACTTACTTATGAGTTTGCCAGGCTCTTCTTTACAAAATTTATTTCCTCAGGGGGAACAAAAGAGATATTCCTAAAGCATTTAATGGAAAAAAATGCAAAAAAATTCTCATAGGAAAGTGGCTCAGGAAACCACTGACCTGGGTTCCCATCTTTAATTTCCCCTGCTAATGAAATTTTGTCTTTCTAGCCTCCCAATTCATCACGCTCTGAGGAAATAAAAGGGGAAACTATGGCTGAGAAAGTACATTTCTGCAGTGCAGTAACTACTGTGATGCTAATAGAATGTAGAAATATCTAAGCTTGCTTTAAACTAGCTAACTTGGTAATCAGTAACACTCTACTGTGGCAGAACAGAGCTCAGCACAACCTGCCTAGCCATGTATGTACTTCGATGTGATCTTGCATCTTGTGCTGAACTCCCTGTGCTGCAGCAGCTGGACTGCTACCAGTCTTGGAGCCAGCTAATTTATAGCTCATTTGGATGCTACGCTGCAATTAGGGCCTAACAGAAGAGCGAGCTCTGGGCTCTCTAAAAACTTGAATAATTGTTCAGAGATTCAGTACTTTACCAAGTGCTTCTCTCAGTAGAGACACAAATATTCTTTATTCTTTGCTAAACTGCTTTTTCCTTCTAAAAGTTCTGATGTTGTTGGTTAGTTTGCTATGATGGTTCTTCAAGGAATGATTGCTAATCATGCTTATTTTGGATGATGCAAAATAAACATCTTGAGTGGGTGGATACTACACCGAGGTCGGTGAGTTTGTATCTGAAAAAACAGTTATGTATAATGCTTATTCCTGGGATTTTAGGAGAGATCTAAAGTTATACTTGTGCCCAGCTTGTCCACTACGGAACTCCATACCTATTCCTCTTCTCTATAGTATGATAAATGATTATCTTGGATCCAGTTCTGGACCTGGATCTAATCTCTGAAGCCCATGTTTTTTTCAGTTGCATTAGTTTAACAGAAAAACAAAAAGTACTGTCCTTTAACATCTTTTAGGAAGCTGGTCTCTGACACTGCAATTGCTCTCCTTTTCTTACTGCAGATTAAATTACTACAAAATCTGGGCCACAGGTAAGAAGGTTCTCATTTTAATTAGAAAGAGAAGACATGGATGTGTATATACATATATAGTTACTGCTTAAAGCATTGCATCAAAGGCACAAAATCAGCAAGAAATACAAAAAGGTTTTATATCTTCATTCCAAACTTTTAAATTTTCAAGCTCAAGTTACTGGCTAGTATTTCTAATTTATTGTTCCCTATGCAAATGTTTTTTGTATCATAAGCCTTTCACAAATGACTGAATTCTGTTGAAAGATGTTCATTCTAGCATCCCACAAGTGTCCATACAAGTGTGTTACTATAGGGAATGTGAAAAGGTGTTTTAATAAAAAAAAACTCTGAACTGAACTTTGCACTGGATCTTGCATGTTCATATTAGTGACCACTTGCAAGTGAATATCTGTGAAACTTCTTAGTGATGAATCTTACAGATACATTTCATAAATGATGTATGGAAGATGTTGTCTCTGTAACAACTGATTTCAGGCACCTAGATCTGTTGTCATGGACCAGTTTAGCAGCAGGTAAATACTTAATTAAGTTTAAGAGTGAGCACAGGAGTGCTTGCATTCACATCTCTTGCTAAATTACAAAGCTAAAAGTTCCTCCACAAACCTTTCCACAGCCCTTGTCAAGACTCAGAAAAGCACTGGTTTCTGGGAAGTTTCACGGTGTCATCTGTGCAGGATGGAGTAGCCATCGGACAATTCATTGGTCTATTTCAGATCATCCCTTGGCTAATCCTAACTTAATCCTGAAGTGTTTTGGATTTAGCTATGATAAAGGTTGTTTATTTGCTCTCCTGAAACATACCTGATACATTCATTTCTTAGAGTGCTGTGTACTGCTTTGAGCACTTTTGCTTTGTCTTACAGATACATCACAAATATTTAAAAATATGGGACATAGATCAACAGACATCTCCAGCGAAGACAAGGTCAATGAGCCCAGGAAGTAAACAACTACACAAGGAGTCCAAATGTCCTGTTATAAGCATGTCTTCTGGATGCCAAACAAGCCCCATTGTGTCATTGGAAACATTTGGGAAATGCCTTGAATCTGTTACCAAAACAGATTAAAACCCAGATTAGAAGTCAAACAATATGTAATTGAAAAACAACCAAAAAGCCAATTCAGATTTCTACCTGTCACCAAGCTGAACTCAGCAAATATAAGATGAGGTGTGTTGCTAAATATTTATGTTTCGAGAAGACAAATAAAAGGATCTCCTAAAATCAGTTTGGGGTGGGGACAAGCTTAGATTTATAAAGTAGTATGTAGGCGTGGTGAGTTGAAGGTGACAGGCTTTTGCTTTCCTATTTGCATTGCTAGTCCTGTTGGCTCTCTTGTGCGCACATGGCAATGTGCAGACACCTGTCTGCCCCAGTTAGATTAAGGCTGTGTTTGTGTGGTGACATTTATGCTGTTTTGCACCTGAAAGAGCCAATCCATGTGCACAATGATGTGTTTCATGTGAGACTGTAAGAAAAAGCACCTTGCAGAACAGTGCCTGCAGGTGTCATTCACATTAGTAATAACTTGAGACCGCTTGCTTGAGAGGAGAAAGAGACCTTTTCCCTCGGACTCTCTTTCTTAAGAGAGGTTTTTATGATTCATGAAGACCCAGGAAAGAGCAAGAGCAACTGCTTTTCACTTTAAAAATTGCAGTACCACTTATGTGTTAATTCCTAAACTAGGAAAGAAATGATGGTGTTACCTTTCTAAGTTGAAACTTTTAGCAGTTTGTTAATGTTTTCTGGTTATCAGGACCAAGGAAGAATGATAATTTTGAGATAAAGGTATCTGAAAGTCTCAACATTTGTATCTAAATCTAAAAGTCTGAGCTTGCATTTTGTAGATAAACTTGCATGAATTTTCCCCAGCATATCATTTTTTATGCTAGGGAATGCTTTCGGTATGAATTCAAGCTAGCTGTTAAAAACCCATTTTGACAGGAGAACTAGGGAAAATTCTCAGGCCCCTTCGTGGCATGCCTTTTTTGAGCAGTTCTGGCAGGGCCACGTCCTGCTTGACTTAAGCATGTTCAGAAAGTGACCTGCACATCCCACTCCCTCGTTGATTAACTTTGTAACATTTTTACTGTTCCAGAGCAGAGGCTTTGGGACAGAAACACTTTAAGCCAAAAGCCTCTTCCTCCTTGCCACCATTAGTTTTTTCCTTTCCAGCAAACTAGCAGCTACTTATTTTCTTGTCTAATGTAAGTGCGTTGGTGTGTGACCTTTGGTGGAAAAAGCAGCGACGATGTGCCGGCTGCTTCATGCTAGAAACCCCCGGGGAAGGGCACGAAATGCTCTGCCAAGCCTCCTTTCAGTGCCACGGGTGCCCGGGCCGGGACCTTGCAGCCCGATGCGGTGCTGCCCCCCGGTGGCAGAGAAGTCGCAGGGCTGCAGGCGGGGGCCACGTCCCTGCTGCCCGCAGGGGTGCTCCTGGGCACCTGTTGGAGCTGCAGAGCTGAGCCGTGGGACTTTCCTTCCTGCAGTGGTGGGAGCTCCTCGTCTGATCTCGGCCACTCTTTAGGACAGTTTTCAAAAGCCTGCCAACCACCACTTCCTTCTCTCTTACACAGGTCAATTAATTGTTTGTAAAATGCAGGGCACTCATTCTGTGCGGAGTAAATATCCTGTTCATCGGTGGGTGATTAAACCCCGAAGTTTATTTACTTTTCAGGGGAAGCTATGTGCTTGTTCTAATTGCTTCTTCGTGAGCTTAGTCCAGTTCAAGTTCTTAATGTTGCAATTCACCCGTAAGCTCACTTGCATCATAAGCCCCCAGCTTTTGAGCACAGGGCCAGTAATGCTGTCAGACTGGCTACAGCTGTTGCGAGGGAAAGGGCACATACAAGGAAAGGAAAAAGAGTTTGAGAAAAACAGTTGAAAAAAAATCACACCAAGTAAACTAGAAATCAAAGTGATGGATAGCAAAGTATCAGGACAAATTTAAAATGCTAGCACGTTTTGTTGTTTAGAATTTCAGGCCCTTTCAGAATAGACCAGCGAAAGCAAAATAAACATCACTTTTATAGTTATTTGCGAAGTAATAAGCAAGTTATCGTGTCTAAAGAATCACAAAGAACAGAGCTTATTGTCTTCATCCTTTGAAATTCTCCAATGTAAATCACAGGTGCTCCTATTAAAAATAAAAAAGCATAGAGAGCCTAGCAATCACGAGAACTTGGCTTGCATGGGAAACTTCAATTAACTGTGAGCATTTATACAGGTAATTTGTTTTCTCACCAGCCATAGACATGTTGAGTGGGAAGGCTGAGAGAATTCTCACCACTGCAGGAAATAATCACTGTAGTTAAGTTTTAAATTTAATAGCAAAAGAAATCACAGTTTCCTCAGGGAGGGAGTCAGCTGAAAAGTCTGATGACAGGCAAACAGAATAACAGCACAAAACTGAAATGAAAGACTTAGCACAAACCAGCAAGGGTCTAAGGCAGCCCCTGCAAAGGCACCCAGACAGGAGAGAGAGAGGGGAGGGAGCAGGGATGGGGGAGAAAAATGAAGAGATCGTGGAAGGTTTGGGAGACAGCCCATCGGTGTGGTCACCTTGCTGGCTCTATACCTCATGGCATTGGTGATGCTTGGGGAACATGGTGAGGCTGAATCAGTACTGCAGAGGTTGTCTTGTTCCAAGCATTCCTGTTTTTTTTTCAGAAGTTCTGTGGCTCCTAGGAGTAGTAGAAAATACACCTGTTAATAAAAGGCACTTTTGCAGGTAGCTGCAGTATTGATCCAGGAAGGCAATAGGTTTGTTTCAGTTGGTGCCATCAGTGTGTTAGCCCTGTGTGGGGACATACAGTCATCAGGCACTGAGGAACCTATCTGATACATGCTGCTGTAACAGGCTGTGATATTGCCACAGGGAGTTTGTGTCTTCAGAAGAAAAATCCTATTATGCTCTTATTTATCTGGCACAATCCAAGACATGTTCAGTGCTTGCAGAGGGACTGTGACTGCTGAAATAGCCCGTTTCCACAAAGCACTTATCAACACTTGCATGGGGAGAGCTTGGCTTTAAATCCTCTGCTCTGGCTTTGTTTTTATTCTTTTTTTTTTTAAACTACACACTGAGCCAAGTCTCCACTGCAACTGACACAGTTTCACTCTGAAAATCAATGAGATAGTGCTACGAGGGCAGTTATGTCTCAACTGTGAACTTCAGATTGCTCAGAGCTGCTGAACTGACAGCCCTGACTGACTTTTGTCTTCATGGAACTAATCCGTGACAAATGTCTGAACTCCCCTGTGGCCCTCACCACCCACCAGGCTCCTTCTGAGCCAGTTCAGTGCCCAGCTAGCGGTAAGCTGCAGCAGTGTGCCCTCTCCCAAGTGGAATGACCACTTCCCGGCCCCAGCCTTTCCCTAGGGGACTCTCTGCTCTGTCTGGGGATAAATGCTTCCAAGGCAGTGAGAATGAGAGCTGCTGGCCTGTCCTCAGGAGGAGGGGGGCAGAGAGGTTGCCATCAACAGGGAAAAGATGAGGGCTTTGTCTTAAGTGGGCTCAGTTATGGTATTACTGGAAGGGGTGAACTCAGCATCCCTGTTTGGTAATAGGCTGTAAGAGTCTAATGGAAGAAAAAATTGTCAAGTCTATTAAAATGTGTTCAGAGTGTAAGCCAATTAATGAAAATTACAGCCACACAGGTTATTAAATTAGCATGAGACCGTCAATAGAAAATATAGATTGCTTTTGAATAATTTTAAATTATTTAAAGCACAGTAATAATGAAAATCTCACAAAGTCTCCATAATGCAAAACATAGTTTTAATTTTGTTGCTGTTTGAGTTGTCTTTTATGTTTTCATTTCAACTTCACGATCATTAAAGGAGCAGGAGATTTAAAGACCAAGAGCTACAGAAGATGCTAAGAGGAAAAAGCTTAGAGGTGGCTAGAGATGAGCTGTGATTCTGCAGTTATCCATGGCAGAGCTGACATCAGGTAAAGCCAAGTGTGTTTAAATGTAGTCCTTGTGTGCATAATGATAGATTAAATCTTCTAGCCACTGACTGAGCCCACATCACCCAGTTGGGTGTTCAGGACTAGACAGCCTGTATTGCCTCAATTACTTTGGCTATTAATGACAATATTTTGCACAAGCAAGGTGGACCTGCCATGCCTGATATTCCTGTAATTCTTACCACACGTGGCTGCTGCTGCTTCTTTTGTGGCCTCTTCCCCTTATAGGCCTGTAGCAATTGGCCCTGCCCTGGATTCCTGGAAATGCCTCTGCACGTAGCCACAGAGAACAACAGTGAACTGCCTCCCTGGCTGCAATTTCCAAACAAATCCAGTGACCAGAGCTCAGCCCTGACTCAGAGTATTCCTCAGGGCTGGAGCTCTTTGGAAGAAGAAATCTAAATGTATTTACAGCATGGCCAGGCACACTTGAGCAACTGGTTCTGCCTGTGGGTGCTGAGCCTCTGGCAACCTCCAGCCAATCTGCCCCCTTGGCTGGAAGTTTGAGGCCTTAAGGGAGCACAGAGGGGAAATATGCAGACTTTGAGAGATTCACATTCCTCCCAGGGACCTCGGGGACTGGTTGATCTCTACAGAAGGATGGTATGTTCAGCATGACTGAAGTATTAGCTGGCTTAGTCCCGAAACCTCAGAACATTGTGTACGCTGCTTAAATCCAGTTTAGTCATCGCTGGAGGGAGGCACGGCTGCCGTACTAGAAAACAACCCTGACACACACCTGTGCTTTGTCAAACAAGAAACGCTGAAAGGTTTTTCTTTAACTATACTAATTTCCTTTTCCTTTCTTTTTCTCTTTTCTCACTGAAGCAGAACTTTTCCCATTGACTAGATTTCTTTATGACTGTTCTAGGAAGAATCACAATCCTATAGGTCTATCTGTGTATTGAATGAGATTGTGGCAAGCGGACCTGATTAATGTCCCCTACAAGGAGAAAATGATAATTGATGCTTTTTAATTACAAGTTTCCTTGCATTATGGTCTAGTTTTTCAGCTCATAATCATTAGCAGTATAATAGAGACTTAAGTAAATTGCTGCCTTTTCCTCTTTTGTGCTAGATATAGGTCAGATTTTCATGTTTAGTGGTTATTATCTCTGACACTAATTAGTGCACTGACTTGCTGAAAAAGGTCACATCTGTGTTTTCTTCATTGCATACAAACATGAATAAGGCTGTGTGCTCCCACCAATTGATTTCCTAATTGTTGTGTTTCTGGACTCCTTTCCACCAATGCAAAGTCGCTAGTTTGACTTTACACCTACTTTGTACTTAGGTCAGTGAAAGACAAAGTTGAGGGCAGAGGAGTGTCAGGAGCTATTATGTCCACAACACATGTCCCCCAGTCTGCACTTCATAAATCAAAGCAACCATGCTTCATGCACCATTGACTTTTCAAGCTCTGTGCAGTTGCAATCAAAGGGATGAAGTTGTTGCCTTTCCATGAGGAAATGGGTGGAGCTTTCATTCCCTGTCTTTGACCAAAGCACTTAAATGGTTTTAGGCCCAGCAGATTGTTTCTAATAGCAGGCAAAATTGATCATTCGAGTACTTTGATGCAGCCCTTTTATTTACAAAGAAAGTACAAAATTCTGTTTCATTGAACAGAGGAATTGGACAATAAGAGACAATTTATCTGCATGATTTTCAATCCTTTCAGCCAGCACTTTCACCAGAAGCACTCCATGAGCTTTTTTTTTTTTTTTTTCTTTTCATTTTTTCTTTTCTTTTCCTCAAGGTCATTCTAGCAGAGTTTATCTGTTTCTGCCTGGATTTGGGAGAAGATGCTGTCAGACCATAGGAACATAGCTGCTCCGAGCAGTGCTCTCCTCCCCATATCTTCAAAGCCCAACATTTCAGTCAGGAGAAACCCTGAATGCTTTGACTTCTCCACAGGGTCTGCCCTTCTGCCTTCTTTCTTAGGGGTGGCTGTTCCCGTTTCAGCTGCCTGCTTCTGTAAGAGAGCTTGTTTGTTTCTTCTACAGAAGAATATCCAACAAGAGGTAACGTCTAACTTGTTGGGATCAGTAAGCTTTTGCCCAAACCCTGTGTCTGGATGGCATTAGGGCTAGTTACTCAGCATGTGTCTCCGTGTTAATAAAGAGTAAGACATTTGCACACACTACTAGAGATGAAGAGCAGGAAGATGTATTGGCATTAGCATGAGATGAGATTCTCACTGCACAGGCAAAGATTTGCTAGATGCTTCCCTTGCCTCTAAAGAGAAAGACCCTGTTGACCAATAAGCAGTATTCATTGCTAATATTGGGCTAAATTTCTCAGCATTCCTTGCCCTGTTCATCATATTTAACCTTGAGTTTATTTGTAGAGAACTGCACAGCAAATCCCATTTAAGACAGGAAGAAACAAAAAGAAAGCCTGGACATCGTGTGTTTTCTTGCAGTATTGTCCTGGACAGTTTCCAATCTGTTAATGAATGAACACTGACATCTAAACCATCCCCAGGGGAGGTTCAAGATCTATCTGAGTTCAGTAAGAGGTTCCTAAATAGCTGTAACAAGCCCATACTTCAAAAGAAATACATTTTGCTATTTTTAAAACACGAGAGTTTTGGAAGGCTTTGAATATCAAGATTAAGTCTCTGTCTAAATGCAATAGAAGGCATACGTCATTGTCTCACTCAAATTTGGAAGTTTTTCATATTCTAAAATCTGGATTTGATGCTCTGAAGAGTTAATGTATGACTGTGTTTAGTTTACTTTTTTTTTTTTTTCTTCCAGAGCAGACTGTGCATGTATTTATTAGACTCCTTAGTACGTCTCAACGGATTAATGTGAAAAATGTATTACATTGTCTATGAGCACTTGAAATTTTGACTCAGGGTTACTGGCTGGATAGATTACTGAGCAATGTTTAACTGAAAGATTTAATGATGCTCTGAACAAGACATGACTCATTCTTGAACAGCAGGGAACAGCTCCTATATGTGAAAAAAACAAGGTCATATGGCTCCATATGGAGTCATATGCACAGCGTGAAGCTATTTGCATTAGATAGCAATATAAAATGGCTGTGGAAGCTGAACAGAAGGGTCAGGGCAGCTGGGAAGGTCTGAAGACTTCGTTATGCATCAGGTCACTAAAATTACAAAGTGAAGCTGATTGAGGTATCCTAAATGCTTCACATTAGACATCTATCTACCTCAGATGTCTGAGCTATGAGGTTACTTTGCTCACTACTACTCTCACTGAGAGTCCTGTTCTGAACTACCCTTTGGAGGACAGTTTATCACCTATAACAGGTGGTCTAAGGAGCATAGATTCTATATTTGGCCACCTGAGTGATTAGTACAGTGAAATGTTATTATGTCTTTGTGCTAAGGTTTTTATCTTAAAGTGGTATACAGATTAATAATATTGGAGAGAGGGAGAATATGAAGTCCAGAACAAAACCCCAGTTTTGGAGGCATTGACAACATTTGGCTCTGGATGCTGAGTTCAAACCTGTTAGAGAAGAGGGCCAGGATGGAGCTGGCTCTGGATCAGATGCTCATGCTCTCAGAGCAAAGACATCTGAGACAGACATCACTACTTTCTGGTTGGTGTTGGTTGACGTTTTGACCTCATACCAGCATGATCCAGGAACAATTCCCATTAAGTCTATTGATGTGAGTCTTTCCTCGAAGGGGACACTCAGGAAATCTTACCTGAATTATCTTTTAAAGTAGATTATTTAAATTCTATTAAGTCCCTATGCAGATATTTTTATTCAGAATTAAGTGACATTAATCTGATTTAGTGTACTTCACTCTGAAACTGAAGAAAGCAAAATCAAATGAAGTCCAGTTTAATTTTGAGTAACAGCATTCATGCAGGACTCTAATGTAACTTCAGTAACATCGTTCAAGTCACACTTATTATTAATGTGTATTAATGTTTCTGTCTTTTCCTGTGAAGACAAGGAACAATAAAATTGTCACGGATAACTTGACCACATGTCCCCTAAATATGGACCTAGCTCCTCCTGAATATTGGACAAGTTGGTTTCGAGCTCTAGATCTGAAGGTTGCTGCTCATTCTTGTTCTATGGTCAATGCTCTTTTCTCTTTATTAATCGTTTATATTAAGCGCATCAGTGTAGAACCTAAGCATCTGCCCAGGCAGGAGCAGAAAGGTACTGCTGGCTGCTGTTAAAGTTCCTGTGGCAGAGCTGTGCATGTGGAAAAGTTGATGTGTAGTTGCCTGTTTTAAATCTGTAGCTTCAGCTGTTCTGTATCAGGAGTACTAAATTTACTTGTAGATTTAAAATAGTTGAATGATTTGTCAGCTAAAAGGTCAGGATGCTTGCTGTTTATTTTGTGCTTTGCTTTTCCTGATTAATAGAAAATTGTCTGGATCATCTGATGCTACTGTCAAGGACTTTTGGTGTAATGCCTGTGCAGGCAAAATGTACAATAGTGCCATTGTATCCACCATGCCTTCCCCCAGCTTTGCATTTTATCACAGTTGCACTCTGAAGTACTCCAGCACTCAGCCAGCATATATTCTAACTCACAAAGGTCTCTGCAGAGGGAGGAATATTGACTTCTCCATCATGTGCAGATCAAATTTCAGCCTTTTAGAGTTTTGTGCAATTGCCAGGTACACTGAAATCCAGATACCAGCTCTTGCAACCTTCCTGTGACTTTGGCAGCATGCACACGGCTGTTCAGTGTAGCTCATGGACTCACCTCTTCCCCAGAGATGGATGGCATCGCAGATAGGTGTGCACCGGCCGTTTTCTCTATCTGGATCCAGTGCCAGGTATGACACTAGCCTAAGAAGCATCAAGAAGGTTTGGCAGGCCTGAGAGGCACCAGTGCAAATTCACCGCATTCAAACTATTTCACCTAGGCTGCATGGTAAATCACCTTCCCTGGGAACAGGTTGGCCTCTGGGTGTCACCTTGGCAGCACAGCTCTAACTCTGCACACCTGGCTGATGTGGTTTTAGCCTGTTCTGTGCATCAACATGACCTGGCAGCCATGCGAGGCCTGTGCTGTTGTCCTTCAGCCCTAAGCTACAGGGAGAAAGGTGGAAGTTTGAACTTCCCTTGCCTCTGGAAGTGTGTCTTCTCTGAGTGTGTGTGAGAACTTGATTTGAGGAGTAGTACGGAGCTGTTTCTCCAGAGATACCTGGCAATCTAGAGACCTGTAATAAATAAAGAGAAGTAATGAGAGAGGGAAAGAGGAAGATGACAAGGACAAATGAAAGCCAGCAACAAAGTCTGCTGCAAAGGGCAGGGGCCAGCGTGTGGGGAGAAGTGATGTGTTGGAGGCCAAGATGGGCACGTCTGCAACTTCAGAATCCGTGTCCAAGGGTGACAAGGGTGACAGCAAAGTCATTGGGCAGGGAGATGGTGAGAACACTATTGTTTCAGTGTTGGGCAAACAGAAGATAGGCACACAAGCACTGTGGCAGGAGTGTGTTTATTCAGGAAGCTCGTGCTCTCCTCTGTACCCACAGTCAGAACCAGCTGAAGCCCACTAGGAAGCCTCGGCCTTGCAAGTGCTTGTTGGGCTGCTGTAAACACTGAGTGGGTGGGGGGCTTGTTTGTTTTTCTGTGTGAAGTCTCTCTCCTTTGTGTTTAATACTGTACAGATAACAAGCCAACAAAATAACAGTAAAGCTGTTCTCACACATACACAGAAAACTATGTCACAATTCACGAGTTCAGGCACAGCTGCTGCCTCATTTGTTTTAAAGCTTCGCAGCATAAAATTGTAAGCAGGCCTGTCCTGTGGTTCTTGGGTCTTCCCCAGGAGATCTCACTGACAGCACCGAGAGACTTGTGAAAACCTTGTGGAAATCCAAATCTCACATAATGTTCTTTTCTCATGAAAGTACAAGCCTTAAGCTGTCCTGAGCTGTGAAATTCTGATGGGGGCATTACAGAGAAATGAACTGAGTCTCACAGTAGCTCTGGGGAAGAAATATTACTTCTTATTTTACAGCCTGCTCAAGCACTGTTTTAAAAAGGCATTTAAATGCCTTCCTTGCATATTCTGAAAGATTAAAGTCATTATTTTCAAAAGCAGCTCCTGACTACAGATACCTATTTCTAGCACCTGCAGGCCTGTTGTTTCTCAAAATGACTGCATATTTATATGTAGGAGACTGAAATATTAAAAATAAATAGGTATGACTTTATTCTCTTGTCTTTTTGTAGGATGGATAGCAGATAAATTATCCAACAAAAGCGTTTACTCTAGTAGCATGGAATGACTCAGAAATTCAGAGACACTTCCTTTTTTCATCTGACTGGGATTTGCCTTCAGAAGAGGACTCCCAAGTGGCCAGGTGCACTGTGAAGCTGAGGCAGGTAGCAAAGCTCACATCTCATTTTCCCTAGATGCTGGCTCCAGCCTTTGCTCAGGCTTTATTCCTCTGTGGAAGAAGCCTCTGCTGAGCACCCAACTTCAGATGCAAAACTTTTTCTCTTGAGGTCACACCTTTTAGACTGTGAGTTGGCTAAATTAGGTGCAGACAGAGGGTAGAAAAAGCTTCAAAACTTCTTGTGAATTGCTTACAGTTTAACACAGCTGAAAAACAAGACATTGGTCACAATTTCAGTTGTAGCCTCTGTTCCTACAGAGAAAACCTGCTATTAAGAAAACAACCATTATCTTATCTTCATACTCTGGAAACACTAACACCAGCTCTGTATAATGATTCAAAGGTCTGCCTATTTACTATGAGAGCTATAAAAAGAAACCTATCCTAGATGATTAAATACACTTTTACATGTGTTTAAAACATAATAGTCTTTTAAACTTAAAAAAATGACCACATAAGAATGGATGGAGTAATGATCATAATTCATTTTCACAAGTGTTGAATTGGCCTTGAAATGTAAAGAGAAAAGCAGTAGGAGAGTTATCTACACCTACTTTTGAATTAGACTGCAAAACCTACTAACTACCACGTGCCTGGTGTAATGCCTAGAATGGGAAACCAAGCCCTGACTGTGATACAGCTAGAGATAAGATAGTATTTAAAAAATGATATTGTATATTAAAATATTTGGAGCTAGTTTGGAGCAATTTGAATTCTGCTCACATATTCCACTGCATGTTGGCTAGTAAATAAATTAATTTTCATCATCACCACATAAAGTATCATAAAGTTGAACACTGGTATGAAATAAAGAGACTCAGAAAGATCTCATTA
Source organism: Netta rufina (assembly GCF_964035555.1). Taxonomy (NCBI): domain Eukaryota; kingdom Metazoa; phylum Chordata; class Aves; order Anseriformes; family Anatidae; genus Netta; species Netta rufina. Next base: position 6,545,228 of record NC_140143.1, on the reverse strand, counting down.
ACAGTTTTCAAAAGCAAGAACAATGATGTAAAGGGTAAAAGCAGTGGCAAGGCTGTAATATTTTATGGCATGAGACCATTATGAGAACAAAAACCTTTTGACAGAGGGAATCAACTTTTTTTTTTTTTTTTTTTTTTTTTTTTTTCCTGTCTGCTGCAAACTGGCAAATACAAAGCGTAAATAAAACAACCTCTGACATGGTACATTTCCTAGGGTAACTGCCTATTTTTTTATTTATTTTTTGATAATGGACCTTTTTTGGCCATTTGTATAATGTTTTGATACCAAAGCACTTTATTTTGTCAGCTTGCATATGCATTTCCTGCAGGTAGTGTCTGCTTCTATGAAGCGATGTGGTCGGAGATTACAGGGGTAAAAATTTATCTGCAAAACCACCACATACAGTTTACAAGAAAAACCCAAAGCAAACAGAACATTCTCCAGAACTGGCTGCTTATAAACCTGGTCACCACAGACACAAGCAAGAGGAATTAACAGGTTTTTCTTAACACCGGTGGAAGGAAACATGGCCCGCACTGGAGCATCGAGGCCAGCGTGGCTGATGGCCTTCGCTCAGCGCGTTGCTCCCAAACTCAGCCTCCTTTCCATCGAGGCACTTGTCAGAGATGTTTTCCAAGTGACTGGGCGAAGGAAATCATTTTATAGTCCCTGCGTTGGTCATCCAGTTTCCTCTGAGCGGCTCCTCGTTTCGGGGAGGCATTTCCTTGTGTCATCGCTCACCGCCTGACTCAAACTTTGCGAGCGGGCTGAGGCGATCCCTCCCTCCCGGGGGTCCCTGCCTCGGCCGACCCCATCCCTCCCCTCACACCCACCTCTCCCCTTCCACCCTCCCCAGGCCTCAGCCCGCCTCGCTCCGCCCGCGGCGGGCCCTCTCCCCGCTCCGCCCCTCAGCCCGGTGCTGCGGCGGCGGCTCCGGCAGGCCCGGCCCCCCGCGGGGCCCGGATTGGCGGTGCCGGGCAGCCCCGCCGCCTCTCCTCCCCTCGCCGCCGCCCGGCGCGGGCCGGGGGCCGCCGGGGCCGCGCCGGGCAGTGCCATGAGCCGCGGGTAAGGTAAGGCTGAGGCGCAGGGCGGGCCCCGCCGCGCCGCCTCGGCCCGCCGCCGGGCTCCGCGCCGCGGCCGCCGGGGCTGGAAGCGCTGCCACCGCCTCACCCGCGGTGTCCGCGGGGCTGTGGGCACGGCGGGGGGACGGGGCGGCCGGCGGTGAGGGGAGGCGGGCAGGGCAGGGCCTAGGGCACGGCGGAGGCGGCGCCCGCTGAGGTGGCCGTGAGGGGACCGACCCTGAGGGGACCGACCCGCTGGGCTCCCCTCAAGGAGCCGGCCTGAGGAGCCCCGGGGCTCGGGCAGCCTCTGGGGCCGCTCAGGGTGAGTGGTGCCCGGCTCGGGGCTGGCCGCACCGCCCGGGGTTTGAGGCGTTTATTTTTACCGTTGGGCAAGGTTCGGCGGGCTGGAGTTACTTCCCGCTTACATCAGTGTAACTGAGATACAAAAATTTGGCCGCGGTGGGATGTGCAGCTTGGCATGGGCGCTGCTGGAGTGGAAGGGAGAGCTGAAAAACAAGCAGCGGAGGAAACTGATGTTTATTCTTGATGGAAGGCGAGGGGAGGATTTTTAATATGCTCTTGGTAGCAAAAGAAGAGAGATTTTCTGTCACACAAATTTGTTTCCCTTTTCTTCTCCTAGGTGTCAGCTTTTTCAGTTTTTGATTCTCTTTTAATTGTCAGTGTGACTGTATTTTACCCCTCCATTGCAGCTCAGTGCCCAACTGTTTACAGTGTCAATTCGGCATGTGCTGAAGTTCCTTCTAGACGTCTGTGCTCAACTTCTTGGTGATGTGTATCTGTCAGCAGATGTCTTAAGGAACTCCTCCCATAGCCCATCATTTAGGGGACTTTAGTATGCAACTCGATTTAATTTAAACTTTTGTAACTTTCATATTGAAACTGCAAGGTAAATTAGTGTAAGATTTCACTGCTCTAAGACTATATTCTGTTAAGATGCTTTGTCATACTCCTCTGTCTTCACACAACTCCTCTTTCAAGAGGTTCTCGCCTGCATAAGTCAGGAAAAACAAGACAGGCTCACAGTCTAAGGGGCATATTTTTTTACAGGAAAATGTAGCTGTATTTGGAATTTTAAAATAACTCTATTTTCCTAATCTCTGAATAAAATTCAGGCAGCGTGATTGAGTACCTGCTATTAATTTTCTCTGAATTGAAAATGTGCTAAATTGGAGGTAAAAGCAGTTTAAGTGGAGCAAAGAAAGTAAACTGACGTTTTTGATGTTAGAATTGACTTTTAAAGACTCGTTTTCTTTTTTAATGTATGAGAGGTTACCGTTCGGATTGACTTCAAAGCTGATCCAACAAGCTGCTCTGTTGTGGGTGGCACGTTTTTAATATCCCAAGTAGGTGCTGATGTGTGTGGTAGTGTTTCCAAGTAGGGTTGAGTAAAGTGCTTTCTCTTCTGAGCTAAAGACCAAGAAGATAATCCTGTGTTCAAAGATGTCTCTTACTGAACTCTGCTAGGCTGCTGTACCGTATAGCCTGTGCATTGTATTACTAAGCTGAGTGTACATCCCTTGTAAACTTTGCAAAGAACTTCTTTAAATGACCTGTGTTACCTTATTTCAGAAAAAAATCTCTTCATGAAATCCAAAGTGAGAACTTGAAAGAGGACACAGCCCAATGAAGTACTTTTCTTAATTGCTTACTTCTTTTACTTTGGATAATAACACAATTTAGTAGTTTGAAGTACTAATAACAAATGCTTAATTCTTTGTAAGTAAGTAAACTCTAAGACAACTACGTTACAAACTAAAGAACGTGAAGCTTGAAACCTAGGCGGAATATATAATACCAATAATCTCTCTTTCATGGTAGAAGTGTAAATAAAACAATGGGAGATGGTGAAACTTATCTAGTAACAAGAGAGAAAGTAAAAGGGATAAACTTAAAGTCATGTAGCTAGAAGAGTGAAGATGTATATTTGAACACCGTGTTAGCTGATAGATGTGGGGATTGTGCTGCTCTAACCTCACCTTTCTGTGCTAACTGAACCTAATCCTTTAGATGAAATCAGAGTAAAGAAATCTCTTGTGGCATGCCTGAGAGGCCACCAACCTTACATTGTGCGAGATGGACAGACAAGCAGGCATGAGCATAGCAGTGAATATGTACGTATGTAAAGGCACATTTCCTGTGCTGTTGTTCCCCAGTCCTGTTCTTTGTGCCATATTGAGGACCAAGCTTGAGCCTGTTATGGCCCATGAGCTAGGTAACTTGTGTAGTGGAGCTGGTGGAGCTGGCAATACCAGCCTAGCGGTGGAAGAAGGATAATGCTTGTTTATTTGAGTAAAATGTAAGTTTCAAAAGAATGAAAAAGAGGTTGGGTAAATTCTGGTCATACACACATGGAATATCCAGAGATTTAAGTGACTTTGTCTTCTTTTCCATTGGCAAGCTAGAAATGTTTATATCAGATATTCACCATGAATAGTAGTGTTAACTCAGTGTGCTTTGAAACATTTATCCTTGAATAAAGGCATCGTGTTCTAGAAGTCCTTACTGCCCTAAATGAATCAATTAGATGACAACGTGTGTTGGGAAAGAGGAGCGTAATGTAGGCTGAGAGGTTAGAGAAGTAACAATAAGAGTTAATACTGTGAGCCTTCATGAGTGCACACTTGGTATTAGAAAAGGCATAATATATTCAGAATAGAAATCAGCTCTGGAAATGCATAAGGATGTCATGTGTGCCCAATAAAGGGGATGAACAATGACTTTTCTTACTCTAGGTAATGTAAAGTAGACACTAGAAAGGGTATGTTGTGATTTCAGGGGGAAAGACGGTGGCAATGTGAAAAATAGAGAGAATAATACTGTGTGTCAGGACTGATGAAGAATGCAGCACTTAAGGGGCAAATGAGGGAGTTAAGTAAGGCGGTGTTGGCTTTGTGCCGGCAATACAGTGAAAGACCTGCTCAGAGAAAAGCCTCCCTATGAATTTGTCTGAGTTCTTATGTACTTTCTCTCATATTGGTGGTGCAAGAACTCTGAAGGTCAGAACCAGCCTTGCAATGCTGTGTGCAATTAGCCCTGTTCCTGGTGTCCTCTCCTTGATACAAGGGTTGAAGTTGGCCATGTTTTGAGCAGGGCTTCTCTGTGGGCTTGTATGTGCAAAATCTTTTTCTTTGCGGGCTGGAATGGAAACAGCAAACAGAAGATGGGTGCAATCTGGGAACAATTTTTCTGAATCCAGCTGATTTTTCTGATCCACAATCATGGCCTGAGGGAAAAGGAGTTTTCACATTTAGGGAGCAAAAGCAGAACTGCAAAGTACAGTGTTGTCTGTTCCTCAGAAACCTCTCTCTAGTGAAAGAGCAACATTTATGGCTTTTAGAGGTACCATAGTGAATAGTGAGAGCTTTAGGATTATCAGTTAGAGTTCTTCATTCTGTGTTTATTCCTTCAGTGTACTGATGCATATCATTATGGTACATGTAAAGATGTTTTTGTTTGCTGATTTAAAAAAAAAAAAGTGTACTACTCCATTATTTTATAGAGGATTGTGGTTCAGATCCACAAAGTAAAGGGTCTGCTTTTCTTTCTAAAACAAATTGAATTCAACTTCTTTTATCGATGTGTTAGACAGAATCCCAATTACAGAGTCATAAAAATATATAACTCAATGTTCATGTCAGAGTTGTGAATTGTCTCTTCTTAGACAGTTTAACGTGTTTTGTTTTTTTTAAGCTTCTGTTAGCATGTCAAACCCCAAAACTTGGAGGCAGAAAGTTAATGATTATTGGTCAAGATCCCATGAAGATTGCACACCAAATGGCCGTTCTCTTTGTGTGCCTGTTCCCTGGGAGTGTTGTGAGGACGGAGGTTTAAGCACCTGAAGAGTTAATGTGTCTGTATCTTTTTCTTTGAAAGATCTGGAGGTGAATGCAATTGGCTGGATTTGGGCCAAGTTGTGCACGGTGTGTCCCAAAGTACCTACTTAATTGGCAAATGAAATGTGAAGTCTTTTAAGGTGATATTTAGGCTCTTTCACACAAGTCCTTTATTGGAGTAATTTTGTATTAGAGGCTGCCATGTACTAACTTAGTTTGAGTTCTGAGCGTGCTTCCAGAGCAAAAGGCCCCCCTTTGGCAAGCATAGTAGCAGTATGCCCGGTGTAGTATGAGACTTCCAATCAGACCAGTTCTGTAGCATGCTGTTTGCCTGTGTTGCTGTTCCTATGCCCTCTGCCTTCTCTCTAGTTTTCTGCTGTGGAGCAAGGCTGTTACAGTAATGAATTATTTGGGATCTCCAGGGCAATGGAGGTGTCCCTTTTTAGACCTGATTAACAGATGCATTGCAATTTCTTTAGTGGAGTCCTTGATGACCAGTATCTCTGGGAAATAAAAAACGAGTGTCTTAAGTTGAAATTGCTCAATTAAGGCATCTGAGAGGAGTTGCCTCAAAACTTCCTGTTAGCCAAAGCCACTCCCAAGCCCGTTGGAAGTCTTGGGGAAGGAGCAGAGGAGCAAGTTTTGACAACAGTGGGTTAGAGTGGCTGAAACATCTGCGGGGTAAGTTTTCAGGGTAAGTTTTGCGGGTGTTTTTTCTTCCTGCTTTGCCCTCTGCAAGAAGAGGAGAGGTTCTGAAGTGTCAGATTATTTACAGTTGTCTTTATTCTGTGGGTACACAGAACTATTGTCTCTAATTAAGCCTATTGTTAATGTTTGGAAAGAGTTGAGAATATCGTAGTGGAAAAGGGCATATTCTCTGGTCATCTTGCCTTCCCGCTCGCCAAAGTTCCTAGCTCTCTGTTTATTGACTTTCTCTCCTATCTATTTTAACTCTGCTGTCTCCAAACAGCAAAGTATGTTGTTCTGCTGTGCAAAGACCAAATCAATACATAGCAGAGTGGTTAAGTTAGTATTCTAGAAGACAAGAGGACTGACAGACAAGGAATAACAGAAGATCGATAAGACATAGTGAACAGTGGTGTTTTCCCATAAAGGCCAAAAGGGTAGCACAAATGAATCGTTGTGTGAACCAGGCTTTAATATTCATTACCTAGTGTCTCTGTGGTTTATAAACTGTTATGCTCTCTGACCCCACTGGTGTTGGATGACAGAAAATAACCAAGGGATGTCCCTTGGTGCTGGTGAAAGCTTTGGGTGTCCTGGACTGCTTATCATGTCAATGCAGGGTTCTTGTCCTTAAGCTGTGAGAAGATGGGACAGTCAAGCTTAAAAGAAGATCTCTTTTAAGAGTATGGAAATGCATATTCAGGAATTAGGACACTCTTCAAAAGGATCTGTTTGAGTCCTAAAAATCGCTTTATTAGGTTTTAGTAGCTTATGCAGAGGAGAGCTCTAAGACTCTAGAATTTACTCTGGATTTCATATGTTCTGTTTAAATTAACTTCAGATCTATCTATCTATCTATCTATCTATCTATCTATATAAAAAAAGCAAAACATATGTATGAACCAGTCTACTGTCACCTTTGACACTGGAGATGTCAAAGCAGATTGAAACATGTAACTAACCTGTTATGAGCTGTAATGAAGTTATGATCTGAAATTAAATAGCTGCAGAAATAATTTTGTGTCACTGCAAGTCACGATTAAGATTGGGCTCATAAAACAGACATTTTTATTTCCTCTAACGTAGCCCAAAGAATAAGGCTTCTCTGAGAGGAAGAGCGATAGCCATGCTGACACTTGTACAGGGGCAGTTTGGTTAGGGAGCAGTGCCCACCGCGTGATACTCAGCAGACAGTGAAAGCTCTTGTCTAGGTTTAGCACTCTGTCTCTCGGCGTGTAGCTGTTGTGTTGAACCTGTCTGCCCGTGGTTGTGCTGCATTTCAGAGTATCCTCTGGTCGAGGCTGGGAAGGCTGGTCTGGCATCCAGGCCACACAATTCCTGTAGCACCTTTCCTGCCTACAGGTCACCTCCCACTTCATGTTCCTGTCTTGTGCCCCCAAAGCATCAGATGCAAGGTGAAGACTTCTGCTCTGGCTGCCTTCAAAACTGGTCATTTCCATTCTGCTTGCTTAACACGTATCTGTGGTTCCTGTTGCTTGGAGGGGCTTTACTTTCTGTCCCAATACTCTTGTGTAATGCTTGGGGTTGAATGCATAAATAAATGTTTTGGTGGTAAATGAAGTGATCCATATGTTGCTTCTCATTTCCTTACTGCTGAAGTTTGATAAGGCTTATCTTTGTAAGACTTTCTCAGTAGCAGTTCATTTTATTTTTTTTTTGTCTAATTGCTTTCACAATTATTCGTTTTCAGTTTGCCTTGAAGTATTAAACGAATGAATTGGGAAAAGGAGGAAGAAATAAGGAGAGATAATCCTAAATGTCTGTCAGCTCAAAAGCGTGCTAGTTAATAAAGGCTTTGTCAGGTCCTTAATAAACTTTCTGAACAAATGCATGGCAACTCTTGTAGTTTTATGAAAATGATCAAATTGCTACTGTTCTATTTATCTGTTACTTTTGTGAATAACAAGAAGTGTAGATGGAGAAAGGAGACCAGCTGTGCATGCAAACCATCTCCTGTTTTGTAATTCCAGTTATTCCATTTACAACAGGCCTAGGTTTTCAGGATGCTGTAACACTGTCTAGAGGTTAGACCGAAGAAATGTGCCTGACACTTCTAGAAAAGTTCATGGACTTTGAGAGTATCTGAAAATATTAATTTAGGAGTGTTTTGTATTTAAAAGCATGAAATGTTAGGTTGTATAGACCTTGGTTTCTTCTGTCACACAGTTTTGAGAGGTGGTTGCTAGCTCTTTGTGAGTATTGAACAGATACTATATACACTTCATTTCCGAGCTGGGACAATGTTTCAGTTTCATTTTTAGTAGTCAGATTTTTAAAATTCTAGCTAGATATTTTTTTATTCTTTCTACCAAACTAAAACTTAATTAAAATGATAAAAATGAGGAAATCACTGGACTGTAGTAAGAGTGTTGTTTTAGTACTTTACTTTCCCAGTGTATATTCTTTTTAAAATCTGCTTCTTGCATCCAGGTGTCACGAGCAGCATATTTAGCAATGGAAGTGCTATGGGTTAACTGTAGATTTCCTTCCAGTGTGAGCAGTGGCTTTTCAGGCCTCTCCCTCCAGCACCCTAGCCAAGTAAGTGCAGATTTGTGAGATACATTCAGATGTCACGCTAGGAAAGCTGTTGAGAAGGCATTGCCAGTTACGGTCTAACTTCAAGTCCTTCATGGAGCTTAGGGGAATTTCTGAGGGGGATGTAGAGGCTGTTCCGTGGTTTAATGGAGAGCAGTTTGCCTCTCTGGGTGGTGATGAATGCAAGGTGAGAAGATTTCCATTTCACATCTAGATTTTGAGTTCACTGGTTTTATTTTTTTTTCAGTTTCCCCAAAAGAGCAACCAGTCCAGTCTGTGAAGTTGTAATAATATATAGCATGGCAGAGGCAGCACGTTAGAGATGAGTGCAGCTTCCTCATACTCCAGTCATCAACTGTTTTGTCACCCTATCCTGGAAGACAACTGCAGCTGCCACCCATGCTTGGCTTCTTTGACTTGACCTCTCATTAATTAAAGGCCTCACTTAAACAACTACACCCCTGATGTATGGTGATGTATGAGGAAGAGAGTACGTATGCACTCACTGAATTATTAACGTTGTATGTAATTTAGAGCTTGTATAGCTGATTGACTCTATTTAACGAAGAACATGTGGTAGATTTATTAAGCATGTGTATATCTATATATACATAAAAAAACCCACAACATCACCATGTGTCTGAAATTAGAATCTCCTGCATAATACTATAATTGAAGAAGGCAGGATATGGCTAAAAGACAGTTATTTCCCATTGCCCTTTTGAATCCATCTGGTGGTTTTTGCTGTTCTTTTATCTCCCAGCAAATCGAGACCTTAACGTTGATGACCTAAAATTAATTTCCTTGAAGCTACGTTAATGACACTTCCCTTTCTATGAGCACGCATGCACAAAATGTAACCCACATACAGGGGTATGAATTAGTTCTTACGTATTTTATTAAGCAGTTGAGACTATAGATGTTATTTCTGGCTGGGATACTAGAAACTTTTACAGTGCTGAAGGCATTTGCAGCTTTTGCTAGACAAACATATCGATGTTAGTAACTGTTTATGAAATAGCAAATATCATGGGCTGATACAGAGATGATTTTAGTCCTTTTTTACATGGAAGTAACTGCGAGGAAGAGTGAAAGTAGAGAGCCTCCATGAGTACTAGTTGAATTTAGACTGGAGCTGGGGTTCTTCTTAGCTATTTATTTATTTATTAAAAAAAAAAGCTACTTCCTTCATATTGCAGTATGATTTCAGCAGGCAACCATGGAATCAGGCACTGACCTGCTACCCTTTCCATTTTCAGCCTATGGGTTTGTCAAATGGGATTCCTGGAGACAACTACCTCAATTAACTTTTCCAAAAGTAAGATCTGCCTGTATGATTTACAGCCCCATATGTAGCTGGTCAGAAACTAGTATGTGCATCTCAGGTGTAAAGAGACCTGGGGGAATGATTTCACTTCCAGATGTTGTCCTGTTAACCTAGGTCTACTTTCCACTAAGATAAGGACCTATGTCTGTGTCTGCATGCTGTATGAGTGAATTATGCCAGATAGGAACAAATAATTGCTTTCTGAGCTGAAAGAAAATGAGTAATGGCTGTCTGTAGTGCTTCCTGCATTATTGATCATTGGAAGCTACTTTTCACCAAAGGCAGTGAGAACATTTTCCAAGGAGTGCTGAAAACTTTTTAAGAAAATATTAACGAACCTGAGCCTTTTAGAAAGCTTTGATTTGTACTCTAAGTTCATGGCCAGATTCATGCTGTGGTAGACTTATGCTGATGGAAGAAAGAGGAAAACTCTGTTCCTGTTCTTCCCAATCATATTTTGTTTACTTCTTTTGAGACTCTTCACATGACAAATCATCCTTCTAAGGGTGTTACCAGTACCCACATTTTTGACAGAGAAAAACAGAGTAGGAAGGATCCTCTTATGCTTTTGTTGTGCAGGGGTGTGAACAAAAGGGCTTTGAGGTATGCGAAGATGTCAGTTTGTCATCACAGCGTACTCATTTTTTTCCTTATGACAAATACGGTGTATTTATATCTGCTTTTCTATAATATGATCCTGTTAATTCAGATTACTTGCAGAATTGTTTTTCATGTATCATCTGCCATGGTTTCTTTGCAATTAAGATGAAAAAAATTGTGGGAGGTGCACATCATTTTCTGACTCAGTTGATTTCAATAAGAATCAAGCCTGTAAAACAGCTGTTAAGGTCAGGCAATCTGTAATTGACCTATAATATGTTGAAATTAAAATGTATCACAGTTTTTTGGGAATACAAATTACCCAAATCACGATTTTGGAAGGGAAAAAAAAAAGAGCTAATACATTAAGCTGAGCCGTTAACTATTGCACTGTTATGTATCTAATATAAGAAATGGAAGAGAATGCAAATCAAGCTGGTGACTTTGATTTTTAGTGTCCTGTTTTTGGCAGTGATCTCTTTCATGTTCTAGAGAACAAAGTCCAGGGAAGATTCATGCCAACTTCTGTCGATTCATTAGGTGACATCTTGAAACATCTAGAGTTATAAATACTATGTGAAAAATAGGAAAATGCATATTTAAATGGGAACACAAATATGAATGCTTCTGAATACTTTTACTTCTTTTGCCTTAAATACTTTTGCCAAAGTTGTCAAGTATTTGAGTGTACTGTAATTGAATGGCTAGGAATTGTATGGATGTTTCAGTCCTGTGCACCTGAGGGTTTTTTGTCCGTTGTAGTCCAGTATTTTTAATCATAAAATGTTTAAACCACTCTTTAATGCAAAATTAATATTTGAGAGACTCTACTGAAATATATCTAGCAGTTGCATGGCCCTAGAAGGTTTTTGTCAAGCTGAAACAAGGCCCCTTATGTCTTGATAGTTCAGCTGGGAAAGTCTGGGTTGTCTGTCCTAATGCTTTTAACGGAGTTTTGCTTTATATCTTTGCTTGTCAAGGTTTGACTGTATTTCTGTGTTGGGTGGATTGTTTTTATTATTTGCCTTCCACACAGGCAGAAAATCAGCTTATTAGGGCTATCTGGGTTCTGTTTCAATTTTTTCATAGTCTTGGGAAAATTTTCACATCTTGGACGTTTTCCTACCCTCACCACTCTGTACTGTGTCCTCCAGCTGGAAAGCTGCAGTGCTGCTGAACTTCTGCATTTTAGTTTCTAGGTACTTGGATTGAACATAAGTCTGAATGAAATGAAATGAAATGAATGTTGCCTGAAGCAGAGAGAGATGCCTGATACTTGCCAATTATGCGCAAAGTTTGACATTTTGTTTTCCTGATATTCTTGGGAAGAGGCTTCTTCAGGGTTGACTTTGCATTTTATTAACCTTCTACAGATCTTTCTATGAATTAGAAGATAAAAGAATTTAAAGCATAGAAGGTGTTGTTGGTAGCTTATGATTTCTGCACACTTCTTGTTAGAAAGAGATTAAGTGATTCTTCAGCTGTTTCAACTCAGTCTGGTTCTTAGTCTTTGCTGTTGCCCTTATAATAAGTTAGTGATTCTATGTGGGCATACTTGTTCAAAGCACTATGTGAGTGCTAATCTTCACCCTCTTTATAATACTGAAACTCAACATGTTTACCTGCTCAGGTCCTTCAAAGAAGTCTGGAAATTAGTCTATAAACCATTTCCTTCCAAAATGAGATCACAAAGAACTTTTTTTTTTTTGGTCATGTGGTGCTGATTCACATTTCTTGCCTTTGCAGGTTCCAGGTAGCACGAATAGCTGCTAATACCCGTCTTCATTAATTGTTCATTAAATTCAGTGGGAGGCGAGGCTACTCAATGGGTGGCATAGTAGAGCTATTTGCAAGACTAACTCTCTTAACAGTAATACCTGAAGTGGCAGAAACAATTCAAAAAGCAGTAATCTTGCAGAAATTTGGGTTTAGTCTGACTAAATTTTGGGATTAGTTACTTCTGAATTACCTTTAGCCCACCACTTCTGAAACTCTCAATTGCAATTCTCAAAAGACTTGATGGTAAGATGCAAGTTGCTGTTTAGTGACCCTTTCCTGAGCTTTTCTGTCTTTTGGACCTTCCAGTGATTACACTTTCAAACTTCTGAGAAATTCTGTACTGTTCTATCTGGAATTAATTTTTTTTTGTTTTGCATTTATCAAAGATGCTTTTAGTTTTCCTTAGGAAGATGAGACGGAAGTGAGCTTGTGTAACCAACTCTACCAATTATTCTCTATTTTAATGGCTGTAGCTTGCTATTTATTTTTGGGTTAGTTAATTTTCTTATGTTGAGTACCTTTGTAGTTGTGTGTGAATACTTGTTTATTTGTAGAAGATTTCTAAGATAGATGAAGCTCTCCTTCTTCCCATAGAAAATGTAAGCTTTCTGAAAGAAGCCTTAGTTATTTTCTTTTTTTTTTTTTTTTTGCCAATTGCCTGGGGATTTGCCCTTTAGAAGTTGAAAAAATACCACCAAAGCTGGAGGATGAGAGAGATCAGAACCAGATAATCCTCAGATAATGACTACATTGTGCTTGGGGCATGCTGAGGTCCTAGGCATGTGAAGGCATCTACATTTCTGTGTGGAGGTTTGTATTTCTTGAGCCTCTCACAGGCTGTAGAGCTGTTACAAAGGCAGCAGGAATGATATGGCTGTGCTGGAAGACCTGGACACAATATGCTGCTTCTGTCCGAAGGTACATCATAAAAAAAAAGTAAAAAATTACGGGTATAAAAACACATTCACAGATGCATGGCAGTGAAGGACTGCAAAAAGTCCTGCTGACCTTTGTATGCATGAAGTTGTGAGAACTTGGCAGGTAGAGGAGAGGACTCACTGAGTGCACCCTAACTGCAAAGGTGCTGCAGCTGTTGGGCTTGGTTTGCTCTGTGAGAAGTTGAGTAGAAGGATTCTTCTCCTCCCCCCCTTTGTTTTTTTCCTGTCTTCCTTTACCATCGTGACCTTTTGGAATATACTTAGACAATAAAATACATATGTAGGGTATTGCTGGTCAGTTGTGGTTCTGTAGCTCTTCATTTTTTTTTTTTAACTTTTTTTTTTTTTGAGCTGTTACTTTGCAGCTGAGAGCCGTGTTCCTTGTCCAAACCGAAATACGTTCTAGCACTAAATGCGTTAGTGCTATTTAGTTGAACCTGAGAACCTCTTGTCTCTAATTTTGAAAGCATCTCTGAGAAATAAAGAAAAATGACTGTGTACTACATTCTTATGATAACAAAGCCCTAAAGCACTGGTTCTGCTGTTAGTCCTCTGCAAAACATGAAGTCAGAATAAAGCTTATACATCTGAAATGCATGGTTTTATGAATCATTAAAAATCCAGTGCAAAAAATAATGTCTTTAGATAGCTGTGGGGTACAGTTTGCCAATCTGTAGATTCCATTCCTTTTTTCAGTGATCTTTCATAACTACATCTTATATGAAGACCCAGACTTCAAGTTATTAATTGGCATTGCTCATCTGTGTCTAGCTTAATGTGGACAGATATTTATTTTTAATGTGGTCCTTTCTGCTGTTCTCTTACGAAGGCATGTGATGACTCTTTTAATTTTGCAGTTGCTGTGAACATTGACTGTGGGGTGTTTTTGTGTTCTCCTCCCCCCCAACCACCCTAATCTTCAATGTAACGATTAAAGCTTGAATTAGCTTTTCTGTTACCTGGCTCTTGGATGTCCTGATCGAGTGGAGTGGTGTCAATTAGTGTAGAATTGTGTGTTAATGCATCTGTCTTGTCTAGATGTATCTTATGTTTGTGCTTACTTGTATTTTGCCATTTTCATGGCTTTTGTGGGGAGGAGGGAAACAATAAAGAAGTTCAAGAACATAACACCTCACAAAAGTCCTTTTAGGAGAAGCATCCTACCAAGACATGAGTTTTAGTTTGATATAATGTGAGTATACAACATAATGAAGTGTATGTAAATGTAACGAGGTTCCTGAACACTCACTTGATACCTGCATGAAATTTTACTTATTAATGCACATTTGAATTGTTGGGAAAAATGAGTCTAACACAATTCTGATAAGTCATTTTTAATTTAGGATTTAGGGCAGCTTGTCTTTCTTTGTTTTGGAAACATGCTTTTCTATAAGTCACTTAGACAAAATTTCCCCTAAAGTTTTTTTTATAGTGACCTTTAATTTAATCAGTGATGTGGACAGCATTTTCAACTGTGGACTAATCCAAAGAGGTTTTAGATAATCTTTCATCAGATTAATGAGGAGTTGATTCTTTTTTTTCTCTCCACAGAGACAAGGAGAGAGTTACAATGCTGCATTGCATAGTATTGTACCTCACTGTTTGCCTTCTCAATCAGATGTAATTTTTTGAGGGGTGTAGATCTCTTTTTGATTATTTTTTTCTTTAATAATGAACAAATTTTCTGTAAAGATGCAGACATTCTACAGCGCCAGGTAATTCTGATTTGTTCTCTCCTCCCTTTTAGAAGAGAACAGATGCAGCAGTTGTTTGTTTATTGCTCAGAATTGTTAAGGGACCGGTGGATTATTTTGGCTTGGCAGGGTGACCCTGAAGAGGCTGCTTCAGCCAGGTAGTATAAGGGAAGAGAAAAGAGTTGAAACAACTGCTCTCCTAAGTGGAAAAAGCTGGCTTTGGAAAAAGCTGTGCCAGAAGCTGACCCCTTGTGTTCTGTTTCTAATACGTTTATTTCTAAATCCATTGCTGCAGGAGTTTTCAGATCAAAGTCTCTAAACCTTTACTTTTCTGGGGTGCTTCTCTTTTCACTTATGACCAAATTAGTTTTTTGGGGGGTTAATTTTGATCCTAGCAACTAGTTACCTGGAAAAATAAGTATTTGAATATCCTTTTTTAAGATAGCTATATGTGATATTACAATTGACTAAATCTCCAAAACCTGTGTTGGAAGGGGGATTTGGTTGTGTGATTTATTTATTTTATTTATTTATTTATTTATTTTCTGTTGAGGGAATGAGCTAGTATAAGGTGACTGTGAACTGTTAAATCCTGAGTTGACTCTGGTATACTGAACAAAGATCTTTTGGATGGAAAAGATGCTTTGTGTTGCTTGCAATTATGAATGTTTGAGAAACAAGAATGAAGTAGTTCATAGGAGAAAAGGACATGAATAGAGAAAGTATAATGTGCTAGAATTTTTATTTGTTCTTCGTGCGAACTAGGAGTAAGCCTTCAGTGAAAATATGCTTCCTTGCAATTTGCATCTACGCAAAGAGCAGAGAAAGTGGTTTTGAAAGTATGAGGAATCTGTTAAAAATAAAATCATAGTTTACTCGCTGACTGTATGGTAACAGCAACTTCCAGATCCTACAGCCATTCTTTTCCAAGTGTTTGACTAACAGGTATAATGCTCAGCGTACTGGAGCTTCACCAGGAGCATCGTTACTGGTGAGGAAACATCAGTAGAGGTTGTGTTGGAATTGTGCTTGGTGGGAATGTTTTCTGAAGGTTTCAGCACACAGCTCCATTGAGCATCTCTGAACTTGTGTAGGAGGGCTTTTTGTATTCTGCACAGTTAAAGTTTTGAAGGGAGGATAATACATATTTATCTCACTGAAGTGTTGGAGATTTGTCTGTAAGAAAAGACTTCTTGAAGAGCTGCAGGTGAAGAACCAGATTGCGGGCTCAACGTGCGTCTGGCACTACAGACGCTCCCTCTGTGCCTCTTCTGACTTCTTGGAATTTCAGAGAAGCAGTCCTGTTGCAAAATAATATTTCACCTGTAGCAATTAGAAAATGCTACGTTAAGATGATGGTAAGGCAGCAGCCTCTGCCTAGACATGTCATCAGATCGGTGGAGCTGCAGAAGTCCTCCTTGCCTCTGTGTTGACAGACCTCAGCTCCCAGATCTGGGGACTTAAAAGCACTGTGCTAACTGCCAGAGGCATGGTTTCCCAGCTCCCATGTCTCATGCTTTGGCAGATTTGCTGCTGCCCCTGTTCTTAATCTGGTGCTGATGGGAGTTGCTTTGTTGGCTGCAGACTGTGGCTTGCCTCTGAAGCCCAGCAGAACAGACATGGTTTTGCCCACGGGTGGAAGGGATGAGGAGCCTGGGAGTCTCTGCTGTCCTGCAATTGCAATTCATTCTGTTTGTAGTAAGCTCCTCATGCTTCTGTGTTCTGTATGTTCTTGTTTTTTAAAAGAATAAGTATTGCAATAAGTTGTAAATTACAGTGACTCTTCTCCACCCACTGATTTATTGCATATTTTCTCTTTTTGGATCAACTTCTCTTTTTTTCCTACTAGGGGAAATGTTCAATTTCTTTTAAATTATTTCACTTCAGTCTTCAGAAAAGACAAGATTTTTGT
This sequence comes from Netta rufina, assembly GCF_964035555.1. Taxonomy (NCBI): domain Eukaryota; kingdom Metazoa; phylum Chordata; class Aves; order Anseriformes; family Anatidae; genus Netta; species Netta rufina. The sequence goes on along the minus strand of NC_140143.1, from coordinate 6,528,820 downwards.
TGTTGTTGTTGTTGTTGTTGTTTTTTTTTTTTTTTTTTTTTGACAACCTTTAACTGCTTGCTTTTTTGTCAAAATTAAACTCTAGTGCAGCTTTATGAAGTCCTTGGTACAAGTGATGTGTCATGGAAGGAGAATGGGAAGGAATAATAAGTAATCATTTGGTGAAGGCAGAAAAACTAATGTGGTAGCTGACCTTTTTTAGGTCTTTGGGGAAAATGCTAAGATAGAAATAGACTCACTTGGCTAACATCTAACAGGTTTTTTTTGTTTATTTGTTTTTTATAATTTTTGAAGCATTTTAGATACGAGCACGTAGTAAGGACCTTTTTAATTTTGCTTGTCTTCAAAATTACTGGGATTTTTAAAAGACTATTTATTTGCCATTGCAGTTTTTATTTGACCTTTCTGTCCTAGATTTTGGTAAACAACCCCTCGTGTACCTCTGGTAGATTTATAGTTCTTGTTATAAATGAAAGTTCCTAAGCAAGATTTCAGGTATTCCTGAACATAGCTAAACAATGATTATTTAACTTGGATTTTTCTAATCGTCAATGCATTTGCACAAAAACGTAATCCTTCTTTTATGAGGCTCAGGAAGAACTCCTCATAGAGGTATTTTACCTGTTTTAACTAATCTGTTTGACCTCTGCTAGAGGTACATGCTGTGGAAGATGTGTATGTATATAGTAGTGTATATGTGGTGTATAGAGGGTGGCACTGCCTGTGTGAAGTATTTGCTGTGATCCTCGTGTTGGCTCCTGTAGAACACATTGGACTGTATTCTAATGTTACTTGATTGATATCAAATTCCTCATTTCTGTGCTTCTTGCAAGTCTGTCTTTCCCTATCTGTAACTCCAGATTTTCTATATAAAGATTTTACAATTATTTTGTTCTTTTGTTTTTTTTTGTTGTTTTTTTTTTTTCCTTCTATATCTCAAATCCAGGTGCACAAACTTTTTTCTCACTCCTGTTGGATGGTGAGCTTTAAAGTGCTACCGTCAGGCTGGGTAACCAGATCCCTGACACACCAATTTCACAGGGTGATCGGGTGATGGTAATTACCAATGGTTTTTGTGTAGTTCATTTAAAATTAATGACTAGTGGATGTTAATGTATTCCATGGTTAATACCTATTACTCCTTTAACTCATTCAGATTCCAGAGGAATTTCATTTGTGATAATAAGAAACTTGAACGGGAATAGGAAAGGGTATTGAAATTTGTTTTTTTTTTTGTGTCCTGTTTTGTCTCTTATGGTGTAAATGTGTTCAATGAGATGAAATTTATGTGGCAGATAAAGTCCCATGAGCTGTGATCTCCGCTTCAGTGAGATCATTCTGGACTAAATACACTGGAATTGGCTTCTGAGGCTACTTCTGTGGCAAAGTAGTGGTGTAAGATTGTTGGAGGTGTAAGCCTCTGATTTAAAATGTTGCCTAAATCAATACTGTAACAGATAGGCTCATTAATACCTGTGGCTTTGTTTTGAAGGACCTGAAATGAAGACTTCTAGCTCTTAATAGAAGGGATTTTGACAGACGGTGAGTTTTGTTATTTATTTTAAGTGAGTTTAAAGAATAGCAACAATCCTCCCATATCACTCAGTGTTTGAAGGAAGATACTGGCTAAGTCTCTATTAAATCAGCTGGAATTTGTAATTTCTGAGAGCAAATAGGTATCTTGCGTCAAATCGGCTTGTGCAGGTTAGGTATTCTTGAACTGGGAGACATTTGGCATGCTTCTAGCCTGGTTTGGAACCAGTGGCTTAATGCATTGGAGTCGTCCTGTCCGATGTTAATGTAACATCTTCCGTAGCAATTCTGTCACACGTAGCTGTTGCAAAGATAGTCTCAAAGAAATTCACTGCTCCTTGCTACCCAAATGGAGAGTAGATTTAGTGTATGAATGATTTCCCTATGTACAAGTTGAAGCTTGGAAATGACTACTGTGTAACCCAAAAGAAAAAAAAGATCTATGTCAGTCCTAAAGAAGAGCCACATTTTTCCTCAGCCTAGGAGATGGTAATTTCCCAGGAGGTTTGCCTCTTGAAAGAGCAGTGGCACAGGATTGTGGGTGAAAGCAGAAGCGTGACCAGTTGGAAGCGTTTTTCCCTTTGAACTGTGGTGGCAATCTGCATGAAGTCAAATTAGTGGCTTCCTGGGTAGCATTTAGGGCTTGTTCTTCTGATGCAACTAATAGATAAAGGGAAAAGTATTAAAATGTTTTTAATAACCTGTAAGGCTTTTTACTCAGCAGGAAATAAATTCCTGTTTTGTATAAAGCACTTTTTTTTTTCTGATCTGTGTTTAGGAGCCCCAAATACTCTGCCAGGTTTTGAACCTTGCTATGAGTTTTTCTGTATGTGTTCTCCTGATAGGGGATGCCCTTTCCCCCTTGGGTGGATGTTGCATTAAGTTACAGCAGTGTGACTGGAATTGTTGGCCTGTTGCAATATGTATGAATTCAGTTACCCAATCTGTTCTGTTTCTCCAACTGAAGGATTACAAAAAACTTTGAATTGCTCTTCTGAATTTCCCTTAGTTAATTCCTAAATGTGACTCAGTTGAACCGTGTATGGGGTGGGTAGAATACTTGTGGTATGTGCAACTTTGACCTGAGGTAAATATGTGACGGTTATTCTAACTTGTGAGCTCTGAAAGCATATGCAAACAGAAGTAAATCTCAGTCTATTCTCAATACCTGGAAGGGGACTGGATATTGTTTGTTTTATTGTTTTTTGTTTGTTTGTTTGTTTGTTTGTTTTTTTACCTATGGACTTCAAAGTAATAAAACCTAGTCCCTCTTGTGATGCAAAAGGTTTGAGTAGAAGGCATTTGTACACGTGAATTGCTTAAAGTGTTGTTATTGCTAGTTCGTATGTGCATCAGAGTTTGCCTGACAAGATGAGAAGACGTGTTGTGGTGTGCTTTGAGCACCATGGGGTTGTGAGCCATGAGAGGGAGTGAATGCCCAGGTAAACATCCTGGATGCACCCAAGTTGCATCCTAGTCTGCAGACAGGAGAAAAGCAGACTTATTTTGGACATCATATTCTATTCTTTATACATACACATATATTCCATGAATCTTCTAATTGCTGATATCCCTCTAATCAGCAGGGAAGGCCCAGTGCTTTAGTCTTCTTTTCAGTGTAATCTGCTTTGCAAGCCTTATTCTGCTTTCTGTGTGTGCTCCCTACCCCCAGTAGCTGTGGTTGCAACCAAAGGAATACATCCCAGGTTGAAACCTAGCCCTGCCCACCAGTAATGCAGAATCAAAAAATGAGTTCTAAAATTTCCACTACCATAGCCAGAAGTCATGTGCTAGCAAAATTAATGCAGGATTTTTTTTTTGAGTTCTCTTCTACCTGCACTGTGGATTGAGCTTTCCTGTGGCTTGCTGGAAAAGCTGTAGCTTCTGAATGTTTCCTTTGGCAGAATGGCTTCTGTTGAAGAAATTGTTGATCTCTTTGTTAGAGAGCAGAATGGATATAAACATACATTGTAGATATGTCATACACAATGGTAAACATACAGGTAATTAAGGTAAACAAGCCATTTGGACAAGTAGTAGTACCATAAATAACTTTCTCTCGCAGGCTTCTGAAAAAGCAACATGATTTTGTGAAGCAAAAGATGGATTTCTTCAGTCCCATAATACTTCTTATGCAGTAAATAAGGGAATGATTTATGTCCCCTATCTGTGTAGGGGAAGCCAATAGACTTCTGCTGCTGTGCTGCATGCGTTCTCAGTGATAGATTCGATGGTTTCTAGGGCTCAGGTGAAGGAGGATGGGTTTTATGTTTGTCTGCTGCAGGGAAAAGGGATTGCCAGTTCTGGGGAAAGCCGAGTGGTGTTGGGCAAAAGCAGATTGCTGGAGTGCTTGGCTATTTCTATAAACACTCTCCCTACCCTGCCACCCCCCAGGATCGTGAAGACAAAAATATCTGATGCTTTTTCCTCTTCCTGTCTTTGAAAGGGAGTTGTCAAAGCTGATTCTGTTGAGCCCTTTCTGTGACATGTGTGAGACCATAAGGTGAACTGGGGGTGGGGGTGCTATGAGACAAATACAGAAACGCTCCCTCATTAGCAGGCATCCCAATTAGTCATTCCTGGTGTCGCTAAGAGCGGTGTTGCAAGGCTTTTAAAAGGTGTCGTGGCCTAAGTCGACCAAGCGCTGCCCAACACCTGGTCTCTCCCTGGGTGTTCCTGTTCGTCAGCAGGTGAATCACGGCGTGGTGGCGATGTGTTGGCAGCCGAGCGGAAAGTACATCCTCAGCTACTGCACCGCACAGCATCCCGGTTCAGTGGGGAAGGGCTCAACAGAAAATTCTCCTATTCCCAGGTAGCACGCGTGTGCTCTTGGCTCAGCTTCCTGCTGCCGGCTGTGGCAGCACTGTGGAAATAATGCCAGTGGGCAAGGACCAGGGCCTGTTGTTGTTAGGCCCATGGTGGGAGTGCAGGTGGTTAATTCACAAGTGGAAGCAGCAGTACTTAGTTGCGCGGTGCTCTCGTTCCACCCTGCAAAAGCATACGAAGTTCCAGCTTTTGTGGGGAAAGGACTTTTCTTATCAGCCTCCTGTCCTTACAGGTAAAAGTTCACGTTTTGAATTGTTTGAAGCCTGAGGATCTAAGGTGTATTCAGGACTGACTGCTCCGTAAATAAAACTGATACTGTGCATATTTAAAATCAACAACAAAAAATAAGAAGGCAGCAGGGGAGATGGGCATAGTGTAGCTTGAAAAAGAAGGATCAATGGCAAAATACATTCCTGTAAGTATCTGTGATCTGCAAATGGTCGGTTTGGAGTTGTGCCCCTTCAGACGGGCTGCTGGGACCTTGGGCAGGAGGCAGCACTTTTAAACAGCTTGGGAAGGAAGTGAGGGATAATCAAAAGTGGAAGCAATGAGGGTTGATTTATAAAGTACCAGCAAGATCACACAAGGCTAAAAATCACTTACTGGCCCAAATAGAAGTGGTCGTTCCTGCAAACCACTCTCCTCAACTGAAATGCCACTTGGACCAGCTGTTGAGGGCATTGGATGCTACACTTACCCCCTCTCAGTCATGGGCTAAGGATGTCAGAGTGCAAGTGTGGTTGGGTTATGTTAGTTTTCTCCTGCTGCCCTGCTGATGGTGTTGATTTAAGTATGTGCTTTCATAAGACATAATTCATGTTATGGAAACATGTTTAAGGGTAGAGAAATATTGTCTAACAAAGAATTTCCTTCCTTTCTGCGATAACTAGTTAATCATGATGTAAAACAATCTTGCTTGTTCAGGAAGCAGCAAAATCTTTTTTCAGTACATTTGGTCTGTGCAAGTAAACTTCATCTGTTTCAGGTAATTAGCACTGCATTAGCACAGCATGGCAACTGGTGTTTAAACACAAGGTAATTAACTGTACAGTGTAAACGTAGTGTGCTAAAGATCAAAGCAAAACAGTGAATTTGTATCTGATTTAAAAGTAACACATTAGTACTCCTCTGAGCGGGGGAAAAAAAGAAAGGGTCAGCCATTTTGTGCCGATGGCAGTAGCATCATATGCAAGTGCAAGCCTTGAGTATGTGTTTTTTCCTCCTTCCGTAGTGTATAGTGTTGTAATGGCTGAATCACCTGGAAGACATGTGGGTATTTTTTGTCCTTTCAGAATTTTGATTTGCCAGTGCTGCAGTTTCACCACTAGCACAAAATGCTAGAGACATGCAAGAGCTGATGATCCAGCATTAGGCAAATAGAAATGGAGTATCTTGTCCAGTGTTGTGGTGTGTGTTTGTTGTTGTTTTTTTAACTCTCCAAAATAAACTTGGTTCATTTGTCTTTAAAAAAGAAGTCTGCTGTCTGACCGACGTGAAATGGAGCCGTGTCTATAGGAAGTGTGGGTTGTGTGTGCTGGCAGATCCCAGGTGTGCTGGTCCAGCCAGGAAATGGAAGACTTAGGTTTCTCACTAACTTCAGAATTCACCGAGTTATGCATTTATTGGTCATATGTGTAATATCTCTAAACTTCTGAATAACTGACAGTTCTTACTGTCTGGGTAAAGCAACTACTTGACCCACAGAAGTGGCAGGAAGCTGACGATCTGTTGAGTCGTAAGTGGGCCGGAGGAACATCTTCATCAGTGGCAGAACAGTTCCACAATAAAAGCTGGGAGCCAGAATCTGATCTTGAGGCAGAATTTTGTCTCGTTAGGTGACAAGCGAAAGTGTGACTAGGTTCTGAAAGCTTGTTCTTGTTTGTGCCCCTGTTGCCTCCCTGATGGATGTAGCAGAACTGAATCAAAACCAAAACTAACTTTTTGAAGGGTTTGCAGGACAGAAGCCAACTCCTTCTGTATAACCTTATTGGAAAGCATGCAAGTGCTAGAAGAAGCAAGAAATCAACTAGTCAACAATTTAGGAGCCATAAAAAGGAAAACCATGCTGAGTATGAAGTTTTGGATAGATACTGTCTTCTGATCCAGTGTGACTGGATGAGCCAGTTAGCAAAGATCTGTTATTATAAAATGTTTAACCCAGCTCATTTTACTGACAGCATAAGAAGTGTTTACATGAACAACTCCACTAGTGGCTGTAAAGGGCTACAACCTTTAGTGGAAAGGTGATGACAAACAGGTGGCACTGGCTTGCTGGATAATGCAATCTTCAATACCTCTGCTGTTTGTGAAGGACACATCTCTTCACCACTACATAATCATTCTTCTGAACAGCTCTTTAAACATCAGCAAAGGCCTCTCGTTAATTCAGTGTGACAGTTTGATTACAGCATTTTAACAGCTCCTGAAAAATAATTCAGTTACTAACATGGTAAACTTGCTGTCTTGACAATGGAGATAAAGTGCTGCTTCACAGCCAGAAGGGCAGAGCTAATCTTTTAATTCCTGGTCCATCTTTGAGTATGGTCACCAGTACCTTGACTTGCCTATCTGCTTTACGTGAAAATGTAGTCTAAGTCCACTTTCAGGGGTCGATAAAATGCTTGAAATACTGTGTAGCTATAGCCGATGTACATTGTGGGTATATTAGTTTATCTATTGTAAAAACAGCTGACATGTACCAAACTGATCAGAGATCAGCATTTTGAAAAAGTGACGTTCTATCAGTGAGAACATTTCCTCTACTGAGTGTCCTTTTGTTGCTAGCAGTTTTGCTGTAAGAATGTAATAAATGTATCTACAGTCAATTTCTTTAGTAATGGGCTATAATTTGACTAGACAATTTTAAACCCACTGAGATGAAAAATGTTCAGTGTTTTAGTTTTCTAAAAGAGTGACCTGTTGCATGTAACCTCTCTCTTGTGTTTGGCTTAACACTTGAAAATATGGGTGCTTGAGAGGAAAATAAAAAATTTAACATAGTTTTACATTTTCTTCACAGACTCAGACACGTCTCTGGGACCTGCAATGACAAGTCAGAACAGTAGCCATGCAGAGAAAACTGGTGAAATGTCCTCAAAGCAGTCAGCACCAAAAGTGCAGGTCCAACGATCTGTCTCCCGAGAAACCATCACTATTCATTTCTCTGCATTTGGGAAGGAGGAAGAAGAGGAGGAAGAGGAGTTTAAAGAATTTTTTGATGAGGAACTAGATGACCAAAGCATTGTAACAGCACTTGAAGCCAAGGAAGACCTCTGCTTTGAGCATACCGGCCATGATTTTTCTGGTCCAGCTACCTCGCTTAACATGGCCAACTCTGCATCTCTACTGTCCTCATCACCTGCAGTTCTGCCAACGGCAGACAGTGTAAAGCTGCTGGATTCTCCTTCTGCATCTCACGTATTCAGTGCAGTGCCACTAGTCCTGTCTCCCTCATCACATTCATGTCACACGTCTAGCTTACCAGGTGCGTCACCATCTGTGGAACAGAAAGCCAGCTTGTCGTCTTCCCCATCCTCATCTCCTTCCAGATCAGTTGTCTGCTCTAGTGCATCGTCCACAGTTTCTAGTTCAAAACCTTTTAAGGGTTTAGTCAAGTCCCTTTCAACAGATGTGGAACCAAAAGAACCAACCCCACCGATGAGACATAGACAGTTAATGAAAACCTTAGTGAAATCTCTGTCTACGGACACTTCTAAACAAGAATCTGAAGCTGTGTCTTACAGACCGCCAGACTCAAAACTGAACTTGCATCTGTTCAAACAGTTCACTCAACCTCGAGCTACAGGTGGTGATTCTAAAACTGCCCCCTCATCTCCATTAACATCTCCCTCTGACACTCGTTCCTTTTTTAAAGTACCTGAAATGGAGGCTAAAATTGAAGACACTAAAAGACGCCTTTCTGAAGTCATCTGTGAGCCTTTTCAGCTGCTCAGTAAAATAATGGGTGATGAAAGTAGTAGCCACAGGCCCAAAGCCTTATCTTCAAGTGCTTCAGAACTCTCAAACCTTTCCAGTTTGAATGGCCATTTGGAAAGCAATAACAACTACAGCATTAAGGAAGAAGAATGTGATTCTGAAGGGGACTTCTATGGTAGTGACTCTAACCTGAGTAAGAACGAACAGTCAAAAACAGCAGAGGAACACACAAAAGAGGCAGAGACCAAAAGCTCTCAGTCTGCAAACACAAAGGACATGAGTTCGAAAACTTCACTCGTACTTGAAAAATGTTCGTTGTCTGCACTAGCAAGCAGAGAGGATGAGGAGTTTTGTGAACTTTATTCTGAAGACTTTTCCTTGATAGAGGATGAAAGCAAAACTGATAAACCTACTGAAACTTTGCTCGATCCTGAGATGACTGAGGAAAACGGTACTATGCTCAGTAGTGAAGATGAAACTAATCTGGATGTGCAACAACCTAAAATACCAGTGAAAACTTTATACTTCTTAACACTGTTAGTCTATGCTTACTTTATTATCCCTCTCCCTGGCTACTTAAGTGGACTCTTGTTTGGAATGGCCCTTGGATTTATGACAGCTGTCTGTGTGATTTGGCTGCTTATTCCACGTACTCACGAATATCTCAAATTGCATGGAAGTAGGAAAAAGCAGTGGAATACAGGAGCTCTGGACATCAAAGAACCTGAAATACTGAAGGTGAGGTCATGGCATTTTATCACTATGCATTATTTTGTGTCGAAGCAGTAAACCAGATATTCTAAAGGTGCGAGCGAGCTGAATTATCACCAACTGTGGTTAGAGTATTATTTCAGGGTCACGTGGCTTTGGCAGGCAGATACTAAAATGGTTTAGTATCCAAGAAAATATAAGACTTCGGTGTCCTTAAGGATTAGCAGAAAAACAGAATTGCTTCAAAACTAAAAGAGAAAGTTGTTTTGGTGATGGATTTGAAATGATCCCAGTCAAATACCGAGAGCAACTAGTGTCAGAGTTCAGTGTGTAAAATAACATTAGTGCTTGAAGCAGTATTTTGGGAGATGTATTCTGTTCCTGGGGTATTTTACTGTCTAGGCAATAGTTTGTCTTGTCCATTCAGTCTGAGAAGCTCCAAGAGTGCTGCATTCACGTAAAGCACAGATTGTCGGAGAGCATATGGATTCTCCACAAACAGTAGCTGATTAGAATGGGAGGAGGAACGAGTAATGAAAGGGGCATATTTGCATGTTATGATGTCTCTGGCTCTGCACGATGATATCCTGGATGTTGTACTGTATAATCTGGATTACATTTCAGTATAATGTGTGCTTGAGAGCTGACTTCTAAATGAAGCTCTTAAAAAATTTCTTCTCCCTCCCCTTGGCCCTTCCCCATTTCCTCTTGTCCAGACTCTGTGAGTGGCTGTTGCTTCCATGTGTCTGGCACTTTGCTGTCTGTCTAGTTGTGATCTGTACAACCACTCTAGTTGTGTGAAGTGCTTTGTGTTTCTTCCTTGCTCCCCTCCTGCCTCTCCTATCTACATCTCTGATGGATTAAAATAATATTCTCCTAATGAAAAAAAAAATAGATGGTAAAGCACACACTAGTTTCTAATGTTTAAGAGGAGAATTTCAAAATAATAGTTGCACAGCTTTCACTTGGTATCGTTTGTTTCTCTGAGTATTTTTGAATGCTTTCTTTTATTTGTGTAAATATTAAATCCATCCTGCGCTTTCTGGAGGTGCACCTTCAGTAGTGTGACAACAAAAAGGTTGCATGGACTGAAATCCATGCAATATTGGTTATATGCTGTAGAATCTATAGTTTGTTTTGTGTTAATAATAAATCTCATGTATCTTTAGGTAACTGAAAAGTTGGAGCAATGGGGTAGAAAAGCCAGTTTTTGCTGGGTACAGGCAGCAGTTGCATGCTTAGCCCTGACGCTATCTTGGTGTTCTTTAATTTTCTTGACTGGAATGAGTTGTAATCTTTAATTTGTTGTTGTGAATGCAGACTGAACGCTCCTCTCTGCCCATTTGATATACCCTCTGCTTACACGTACCAATCTTAACAAACTTTCAGTTCTTTTTGATTGGGTGCTAAGACCCTCCGTCTGAATTTGCCCTGATAACGTGAAAGCTGGTAAAGATCCTGGTAATCATTGGCTGCTGCTAAGCCAGCTCTTTGAGATGTTAGCAGGAACCTTTAAAATATGTTTTAATGCTTTTATCCAGGAGATATGTTTGAAGGGATGGCTACAGGCAAGGAATGCACCGTGCAGAGGAGTCTGTATGAATGTAGATTACTGTTTTGTGTATCCTGATGAGTATTTTTTGTGCTTGTGAACACAAAGTAATTGTCTTTAATATGTAAAGACCTATAAAAGGGCTTTTTGATCGTTCAGGAGTTTAAAAAACAGTGCAGTACCCATATTGCAATGGAACAATATAATATGATTTAGGAGATCCCAAGTTATTCCTCCTTCGTACAAATATTTTCAATTTTTCTCTGTCAAAATGAGCAATGGGTGGTTTAGTTCCTCTGCAAAATGGGAGAAAGATTTAATCTGTAACAAAACTCACACGGATATGGGAAAATCAAACTCGATACTCTTGCATGAAGATGCTTTCTTAAGAAGTTGTTAGTCTTGTATTCTGGCCTGAACTGCTTTTGTGCCAGTATGACAAAAGCTGTAAGCAAGATCCCTTTGCAGGGCTCTAAAAGTTGGGATTCTGCCCAAGTGCTGTCAAGCTATTTTTGCACAGGTATGTACGCATGCTCTCCCATGTAAATATTGTCTGAGAAGTTTGTGTTTTCCTTGAATTTCAAGATCAGGCAGAAAATTCCCCTCAACAATTGCCAAAATACCTGAACATGAGTGCTTTCTCCCTGAAAATTGTTCCTTTGCAATACAAAAGAATAAAACACTGTGGTGGTTAGTGTGTGCTTCAGTTGATTGGAGTCAAAGTTCCTTTTTTTCCCCAGTTTGTATGCTTGTTATGTTTATTTCATTCTAATGACTTTGATATTGGGGGAGAACAAGACCAGAAAATGCACGTTTCAGTGCTTGTTTTCTTGCCCTTTCATTCCCGTGGTACTCAGTTCTCTAGCTTCCCTTGCCTTTTATTTTTTTCTGCCTTTGTCCACAGTTTGCTGATTTTATTTTATAATGCATTAGGCTTTTCTGACTTCCTTATTGGCGTTTCCAAATGCATGTTCCCTTGTGTTGTGCTGGCTGATACAAAAGATTTTAAGTAACAGCTGAAATGGAAATGATAAATTTACCTTTTCCATTAGGAAGAACTTTCAGGAGAAGACCGTGTTGGCAGTGCCTGCATTTAGCACCCCGGCTGTGCAGAAAGAGAAGGCATTTTACCAGCATACTGTTCCTGAGTATCACTTGAGGGATTTCATGTTTGAGTTGCCTCTGGCAGACAAATGTATTTTTCAGTTAAGGCGGTGGAAACTTGTGCCCGTTTTATACCTTTTACTCCATGTCAGCAGAAGCTCAAATCGTGCATTGTGTTCTGCCCCATTTATCAAGCAAAATACTATTGCATCGTTGTAAAATAGTGGTAATAGGAGAGACTCACATAATTAGTGTGATTTAATTGGTCTGAAAAACATCTGAATTTCCATGCTGGAGCATTTGGTGGTGATGTTTAATGATATTGACTGATAACTAATCTGTTAATATCACTAAGAAGCTCTGGGGGCAGTTATATCCAGACTTGGGCTCTTATTGTGAAGTTGGCAGGTACTTTCATGTATGTATTTGGATATATCATAGCAATAAGGGGCTTCAGGTGTGTGTTATTCCCTGGCAGACCTGGTCTGTGTCCCCAGGCCCTGTGTAAGGCTGCCTTTTGCGATTCTCACCGCTCGGCTGAGGGTGTAGTGTGCCTGAGGCCTTCAACTAAATAACCTGAAAAAGGCTGATACAGGGCCTGACTCTGCCCTGCTTACTCGCATGAATTACTCTGTCGGACTGCAATTTGAACAATTTGCAGCCTAGAGGTATGAAAGCAGAAAAGTGAAATGTTTTAGACCTTTTCAAGGCATTTTATGGGGGCGCTGGTGTTGCAGAGCCGCCTGCATTCCCCAGAGGGCTGCAGTAGTTTGTGGCGCTGCTCTGACAGATAACTTAGTGCCATTTGAAAGCCAGAATTTCAGTCTCCACTTTCTAACAATGGGGCCAGATCCTGTTAGTGCGTCTGTGTTTTTTACTGTTATCCACGACCTTTGTTATAAAAGCCCTGCCTCCCAATATTTTAACCAGCTGCTTGTTTCAGGTTAGCTACTAAACTGAGCGGGAGGCACTTTCGCCTAGTTTCGGCTGTGAATTCGCAGCAACTGCTGACCTTTACAACTGGAGATCACAGGATCAGTGTAAAGGGCAAGCAGCTGCAGACTAGCATATGACTGTGGTCATTGTCCTCCCTGAATTACTAAATTTCTTATTTTTAACAACTTCGCTGGGATGAAAAAAACATCATACAGTCTCTCCTCTACTACACAAGGAAATCCATTGTTGCTTCAGTAGTTTGGGAAAATTTGCCCATTGCTGGTACATTATGATAACATAACTTCTCTGTTTAGAGGCATTGCAAAATGGCTTATTTGGATTGTGGTGCTTTCATTTCAATTTGTTTTTGCAAAGAGAGGGGTGGGTGCATTTCTGTTAAATTATTCTTAAAATATGAGGACTTGGAATGAATTTGGAAGCTTCTTAGATAACCTTAGCAAAATGTTTTTTTTATTCTAAGTGAAAGAATTTACTGTACAAAAATGAAGAATGCTGAAAATGAGAAGGCAGATGGTGTCATCCCGTCTTAACACTGTTAGATGGATGGGACAAATATTGCTGCGTCTGGCCCGTGTTTTCATATTCATTAACAGTGAACATCACTTGTTGAGTTATTAGCATTCCCCTCTAGCCATGCTATGTTTCTGTGTGTTACAAAACAACTTGGAAGTTGAATGGAAAAAGGAAAGAGCCCATCCTTCAAAATTAGGAAACAGTATAGGGAGGGTTTGTAATGATGCGGGATCTCTTTCATACTGACTGTTGACAAGGTGCTGTCTGGAAGAAGAAACCCCCCCGATTTAATGTCCTGTATCTACTTTTTTAGATCCATGCCTCAAATGCGTGAAGCAGTCATCTCCTTGTATAGAAATCACCCTGCAGGTTGCTGTTTAAGGCAGGAACTGCGTTCACTTCGCATTGGTCCTAGGTTTTGAACTCTGTGCCTTAGGCAGCTAGAAGTTGTCATTGAGTCTTGAAGTGGTTCTTCAGAGCTAACAACCAGGGGCGTGCTGTGAGGAGCAGCACTTGGTTGGTTAGGTTCAGTGAGCAGGGGAGGTGGCAGTGGGGAGAACTGTGTGTTTGGCAGATGATAGAGCTGCTCCATTTGCTTGAAGTGGAAGGCGTGGGCGCGTGGCAGGGATCAGAAAAGCAGGTGGGAATTTCCAGGGCTCCCAAATGCCAAAACAGAAGGGAGAATTTACACACTAAGGAGGCAGAGAATCCTCAAGAGTGCTGTTTAATTATGTAGTGTCAGGAAATCTTCTGGCAGAAAGGCTGGTACTGGCACTGTAACAGCAGGAAGCTGGATAGGATGGGTGCTGGCGTAGTGGATGACATGCTGGATCAGTTCAGCCCCCTTTCCTACAGGACATTCACTGAACCTGGTTAAGTCACTTACTATAGGATGTGCCTTGCTCCTTTTTATTGCAGATGGGACTTAGGATATCTTAATAGACGTTGGAGAGAGAAAATCAGATGTGACTATAAAGGTCTTGGAGAAGAGCTGTATAGCTACTGGGAAAGCGTAGCAACGTTTGTGCATCTGATGCGTGTGCAAAGGTGTTCATCTTGTCTCAAATCCCAGCTTTTCGTCTTTGAAGCTTTGGATTTTGATGGCTTTTCACTTCTTGGTATGGTGCTGTGGTAGTCGAGAACGATGTGTAAATCGGGTGTTGTCTTTGTGCTACATGTCCTCTGCTCAGCTCAAGTGCTGGTGTCGGAGAGCTCAGCTGCTTCCTTCTCATGCAGGATTTTAAAGAAACTTTAGGGTATTTTCCCCTTCCTTTTTGGGTACCATACATGCAGGGAGGTTTCCAACCCTCTTACTGAAAATAACATTATAGCTTAGTACAGTTATAAAAGTGGCTTGTGTGGCTAAACTTCATAATAAGAGCCCCTTCTGTGCATTCCTTCCTCTTTGTGCCATTTGTGTCCTTTTCAGTAGAACTTCATTGCAGGAGGGGGTGGCAAATTTTTAAGGCAACAAACTTTCCTCTGTGCATTTGCCTGGCCGCAGGCCTCCAGATTTTGTTGTCTGAGCTAGAAATAGCTGAGAGATCTGATCTGGGGGGCAGGTGGGAGGATCTCCAGAGGTCTGCCAGACATATGGATGTTTCAGTTCTGCACAGAGCGGATGGCTCATAGTGGCTCTAGGCAAGTCACTTGATGTCCTTGTGCTTCAGTAAGTCCAGCTGGAGTTCCTGGCTGAAAGTTAATTGCTGTCTGCTCAAAGATGTCTTGACTAATAATTTCTAGGAAGGAAATAGGATATGCTCAAACAAACAGCAGCCATGCTGTGCAGAACCTTGATGGTTTATAGAAAATCCTTCCTAATGCGTTGTGTTTCCTATATGGTTGTTGTATATGACCCAGCGTAAGCAAACAATCAGGCACAAAGCTTCTTCAGAGAGCAAGTATTGATATTGCTGTTAATAAAGAGACAGCTTGGAACTGAGCAGAGATGAATGACTTAATCTTTCCTGAACATAAAAAGAATGCTAATTGATCTAGGAGGGTTTTTTTTGGATTTACAGTGAAAATAGAACTAGATGGTGGAGTAAGCAAAACATAGATGCCACTGTTACTATGGCATCTACAACAGGGCATGCTGTCTGCTTTGAGGAATTGTATGGCACTGGAGCAAATGAGCATTACAATAAATTTTGCTTTTTAGTCTGTGGGTGGAAACTTATTGAAGAAGTTAAAATGCGGCAGTAATACCTTGGATGTTTTGCATGTAGCTAGAACTTTGCTGTTGTTTTGAAGCATGCCCGATCGCCCGTTCAGTTCCCCATTCTGCCACCTGCCAGCAGCACCGAGGTGTGGGTGAAGATGCCATTTCACTTCATGCTCTAGAGAACATCTGTTGAAGTCCACCTCTTTCACTGTCTGTTGGTGTTAATGAACAGTGAGTCTGCAGAATTAAGGTTTGGATGTTTCTACCTAGAAGTCATTATCAAAGTATGTTGTTTGGCGGGTTAAGAGAAGGAAGATTTGTCTTCTCTGAATGAGTATTCCAGCTTGTGTTCTGCCCCAGTTATCTTGTGCTTCCTGTAACCAGATGTTAGGGGTAACATCCCATTTGTGGTTAGAACCCGTACCTACAGCCTGGTTACAGCAGGGTTTGTTCATTGTTTTCTGTGTTTTTTTTTTTTGTTTTGTTTTTGTTTTTTACTTCACAGAAATAAATAGAATTGAATCCACATGTATGACTTGTGTGTTGTAACAGTGCAGCTACACAACACGTTAAATAATGTTGAACAGCGGTGGTGTGTTAAAGCAAACTCCATTGTAGTCCGCGATTGTTGGCGATGAAAAAGTCAGCGTTGTCTATCAGCAGGCTGTTTGCTCTGCCTTGATTGTTGGCGATTAAAATGTCCGTGCTTTGTGTAAGCAGACAGCACAAAACACTCTGCAGCATGTCCATGCCTTGTGGCTGGCTTGTGGCTTTTCCTGGCAAGCCCGTGTCTGCAGCTCTCACAGCATTTCAGGAAGGTGAAGAGAGAGAGCACTGCTGCTCACACAGAATGACTAGCCCAGAAAACCAGGTTGTGTGCTCGGGATACAGTCCTCACCTCCTGCTCTGTCAGTTTGGTGCTACCTCATTTACTGTATTTACTGCTCTGTTGTATTTATTTGTGCAGGAAGTGACATGAGTTTGGCAAAAGCTTGGATAATTACTTACAACTTTTGAACTTTTATGTATGTGCTGTACTTTTTTTTTTTTTTTCTCAGCAGCTTAAAAGCCTGTTAATGAGTGTTTTCTTCTCTAGGGATGGATGAATGAAATTTATAATTATGATCCAGAAACATACCATGCTACTTTGACTCACTCAGTCTATGTGCGACTTGAAGGAAGCACCTTAAGACTTTCAAAACCCAATAAAAATATTTCTAGAAGGGCTGTGTACAATGAGCCAAAGCCTGAAGTCACGTATGTCAGCCAGAAAATTTATGAACTTACAGAGAGCAAGGTGAGTGTGCCTTACTTATCTGATTTTAACAGAGGATACTTCAAAACTTCTTTTTTGATTCCTCTGGTTTCTTGTGCTGTCATTGTGTAAACAAAACTGAGCAGGATTTAAAAAAAAAAAAAAAAAAGCCTGTTTAAACAGCAAAGGAAAAGCGTGATTTTCCTCTGTCAGTTCAAAAAAAAGAAGGTTAGGGAATTGTTCCCTATATGTTAGATTACTTCATGACTGTTTTGAAGCTTACACCAAAATGCATAATCTTTGGTTGTCGTTATCCCAAGGCAGTTCAGACACCTGCATTTCTCTTGAAGAGGGAACATAGGTTGTATATGAGTGTAAAAGAGGCGAGTGAGAGGTGACTGGAACAGACATAATTTGCTGTTGGTACCTGCAGTCTAGGGAAGGAGGTCAGGATTTTTGCAACTGGAAGCTTGCATCAAGACTAATGCTGGGACAGTTTTCCTACATGTTAGTTGCTTTCCTCAAATCTGTGAGCAGGTTCCATGTAAAGTCGATTCCATGGACGTTATATTAAGTAACACATCAATACCTTGTTATTAACATTTTTTTTTATGGCATGCTACTTGAGTAGAGGGCCTTAGCAGTATAGATGTAGGAAGAAACTGTGGGAATTAGAGAGAGAGAATGACCAACAAAACACCAAGGAAAAACTTCCTTCATTCCCTGCCGCCCTCCCAACTGGTTGTGGAAGTGCCAAGTGCCTTGAATGTGTTCTCCAAGTTTTTTTTTCCAGTTCTTGTTACTTAGTGCTCACAGAAATAAGGTTCTTGTTTTTCAAAATTTTCTGTGTAACTGTGAGAATAAAATCTTTTAAATGAAAACTGAGTTTCTAAATCCACAAGACGGTGGAAGTCTAAGCTGCTTGAGTGGTCCTTGTTTTTAATTCTAACACCATGGCTCCCCAAAGACCTGTTGAATTGGACAACAAGCGTATATAGGCTAAGAGCCAATTAAACTGAGCAGATCTAGTGTGAGATTGGTATCTTTCACATTCCCATGTTATACGCGTGACTACAGAAACATAGAAGATACAACTGAAAAATAAGTGAATTTAACTCTCTCATTTGTCCTTCAGATTTCCCTGGTTCCCAAGAGTCTGGCACGAAAACGAATTTGGAATAAAAAGTACCCTATTTGCATTGAACTTGCTAGACAGGATGACTTCATGGCTAAAGCCCAGTCCGATAAAGAGAATGCAGAGGAAAAGTTATCTGCTGAGAAAGTGGACTTGAACAATGAGGAATCCAAGAAACCTCATGATGGAGCAAAGTGCACTAGCCAAAAGGATCAAGTGCTTTATCTCTTTGGAAGGACTGGTAGGGAGAAGGAGGAATGGTTCCATAGGTTCCTTCTAGCATCCAAGCTGAAGTCTGAAGCAAAGAAACCATCCAGCCTGTGTGGGAACAAGCCAGGTATTCATAACCTTTTTTCCTAGTAAAATTGTCTATTAAAAGAAACAAACCAAAGTTGTTTTCACAGTGGTAGTTGCATCTACTGTGGGGCTATAGTGATCTTAACAGACAAGTATTACCAAAGACACTCTCAAGCTTATCTTGGCCTTTGATTATTCTCTTGCCTGTATGCCCTCAACTGTTTTTACTGTCTAGTGCTGAAACTGATGTCAACATTTGCAGTATTAGTATTAGACTCAGTTCTCTTATTACCCATTCTTCCTTCTCCATCCGTCCTTCTACTCCAGTCTCCCGAAAAGAATAAAACGCTTTCTCATGGGTTAATGTCACAGTAAAACATGTTTTTGTGTTTAAATACAAAGACCCATCCTAATACATATCTGAACCAACAAACATATCAGATATTCCATCATATTGATGAAATATTTGAGATACTAATTTTAAGCCATCCTCTGCTATGATTTAAAATCTGAATGACTCATGCTTTTCTTTCTCTATCTTTTCTCTGAGAAGCTTTTTAAAGGTTAACATAATTATTTCTGGTCCATAGCTTCTTGAAATGCAAATGCAAAATTAATGGATAATTAGAATTCTAATAGTTACATGCTTTTGACAGTCTTTTTAATTGTAACAGTCTATAATTAAACTTACATTAGTTATAGGTGTGTTTTAATCACCTGACTTTTATTTTAGGCATTCTGTAGCAGAGCTGTTGGGAATTCTGCCATATGTTGTATGTGTGTGTGTCCATATTTAAACGTGGTATTGATCAGCTGATTTTCCAGTCATACGTCCTCCTGAGTGCTGAGTCTTGCCAAATATTGACTAACTTGGGTTTAAGACCAGCTAAATACAGTTGTGGAATTTACTTTTACCCTTCAATATGAGAAAGCACTACTTGGGTCTTTTCTCAGGATAAATTATATCTGCAAGCTAATTTTCTTCCTGTAAGTGTTTGATCATGCACTCTACTATTCGACTGTCAGATTATTTTTCTGTTTAATGAGTATTATTCTTTTTGTTTTAGGGATCTTGCCAACACACAGTAGAACAGATAGCCAGTCTGGAGTTCTTACACACAGTCGTAGCAGTAGCAAGGGCAGTGCGGAAGAAATTGCATCCCAGCCTAAGCACAAGGAACTGGCTGGCAATGTGCGACAGAAAATGCTTCTGGACTACAATATTTACATGGCGAAGTGTGTTCCACAAGAAAAGAAAAGCCCATCAGGTAGTCCAGTCCTCAGTGCAGACAGCAGCCCTACAGCTGTGAAAAAGGTAATACCCCCCCCCCCCCCCCCCCGCAAAAAAAAAAAATCAATTCCCAGTAATATTAAAATTTATTTTTTCTGTGTATGTTCTAGAGTAGATTGAAGCAAAAACATTTTTGAGGTCCTGGCTTGCTGAAATAATCTAAGTAGAATTTTTAGTACTTGATAGCAAAAATGACTTGTTTTCTGCTTTTTGTTGGGAGCTAAAGGCCTTCTAAGATTCCCAAAACATCTGAGCACCCAATTGGAATAGTATTGTTGTGACACAAGTATAAGTTAGGTCCTGTTTGTGGCAGTTTTTCAGTGTAGGAAAACAAAGTCCAATCTTACTTTCTTAAATCCAGTTCTGAGAAATCACAAATAGAAGATAAAACAAACACAGTACAGGCAAACACATTCTTCCTTCCAATGTTTGCATATCGGATTCAGGAAACCATATTGTTCCTCTGATGCATAAAAGGTTGTTATGTATACGCCCCAGATTATTTCAGCTGCTTTTGCCTTCCTGTCTGTAGTCAGAGATGCAACATCTGAACATGTAATATCTTCAAGTATTTTGAGATGGTTCTCCAGTAAACCAAGACGTAATTGTCTTGGACTGTAAACAAAACCTCTTGTGCCTCTTTACCTTCCTGAATAGCATAGCTGTTCTAAAGTTTGTTGGGAAGGGAGAGTGTCTCTGCAACAGACACATTTGTAGTCTGTCCACTCTGAGCTTATCTGCTTTTTCTGCCAGAGGTTAATATGTACAGCTTTCTCATTTCATTGCCAGAGGCGATTCCATAGCTATGTAGTCTCATTTGCTCTGTTGCATGTCAGGATGATGACAAGCACACTTGTATCAGGCCAGCTGACATGGCTGTGAAGCTGCTGTTTGCGCTGGATGTTTTTAGTGTTCTTAGCTGATGTAGGCTATAACACAACTTCCTGTAAAGGAAGGTGTAAATGAGGCCTTTTCTGAATTTAGAATAGTTTCCACATCTGAATAACCTGCTCTGTGTTTTCAGTTGCCAGATGCACATGTGGAAGACGAGGAAGAAGAACAGGAGGCCTGGGTGAATGCTTTGCTTGGAAGAATATTTTGGGATTTTTTAGGAGAAAAATATTGGTCTGATCTGGTGTCAAAGAAGATCCAAATGAAACTTAGCAAAATAAAGGTAACTAATTTGGAGACTCGCACTTCTCATTCTTAATGGAAGAAAACAAGCACATAGTCTTTGAGATCAAAAACAGCAGAAGAATTTTATT
Source organism: Netta rufina (assembly GCF_964035555.1). Taxonomy (NCBI): domain Eukaryota; kingdom Metazoa; phylum Chordata; class Aves; order Anseriformes; family Anatidae; genus Netta; species Netta rufina. The sequence continues at coordinate 6,508,281 of NC_140143.1, read as the reverse complement.
TAGACACCAAAGCTCTGTAAAAGACAAGTGGGGGTAAATAAATGTGATGCAGACTTCCAGTTCAGTTTCACAATCCATCTCATAGTAGCAGCTTGACAAGTTACCTTTATCACTTCAGTTTCAGATGAACTACATTAATTATTTGTGTTTGTAATTTTCTATGTTAAAAAGTAGAAATATTATTATATTTACTTTAAGGATAAGTATAGACACTTAAAAGTTATTCAACTTTACTGACTCAGGTCTCTATAGCTAGGGTTGCAGGACTTCTGTGTTTTTTCTTCCACTTGAATTGTTAAGAGAAGCTACATGAGGACTCTGAACTTTAAATGAAATCTGCCACAGGAAACAGTAGATTGCCTTAAAGAGAGGAGATCAGGGAACTAGTTACACTGTTTTCCTATTAAATTCAGGTGTTCACTGCTTGCAGGAAAGGTTGGTGTGAGTAGCAGTCAAGCCCTCTCTGAGGTGATAGGATATAATTGTACAATGACTGTAGAAGCTCAAAAGGTGAAGCAGATGCCTCCCCTTCAAAAGGGGAGGAGTTTGCCTGTTTCTAAAGGCAAAGGAAGGTGTAGTCTTGTTGTCAAAAGCTCTGAAATTCAGCTGCCAGCACCAGCTGTGAGGTAGTGTTGCTTGTTCTTTGGAAAATAAGCAGTAACCTAATTCTGCCCTGGCTGTTTTCACAATTGTGACAGCAGGTTATTCAAACTTGTCATTGGGAACAGCTGAGTGTAACACTGGGAGTGGGGGATGGATCTATTTTTGATAGGTTAAGGCACTATTTGTTCACAGGAGACAGAAATCCTATCAATTAGAAGTACTTAAAAGTAAATAGATACCCAAATCACTGTGATACTCTGCCTCTATTATAATGCTAAAATTATGGTACATATTTCAAGGCTAATGTCTTATGAAATAATTCGCTATAGATAAAAATAGCTAAGACATTGATGTACCTGCAACTATAAAATATCTGACTAAACTTAAAATCCAAAGTAGTCTTTGATTTTTATTCACAGTAAAATAGGATTTATATTTTGTTCTTGAGCTGTTTACATGATTTGACTAGAAGGCATGCTGGAAGCTTAAGGTCAACAACTGAACCTAAATATAGTTTTAAAAACATTCTCTAAGTTCAGATGCTAAATCTCCCCCTAAAATACTATTTTAAAACTGAAAAATATGAAATCTTAGAATTTAAGGAAATACTTGTAATCATATTTGTTTTTTCACTGGTGGCTTTTCTGCTCAATCCATTCCTTAAAATTAACAATATTTCTGTCTGTTCTTAGGAAATGATGATCTATAGTTCCATAACATGGATCTGATTTTTACATTCTGTTTGTTTAGCTGCCATACTTCATGAATGAGCTAACACTAACTGAGCTTGACATGGGGATAGCAGTGCCGAAGATCCTTCAAGCCTTCAAACCATCTATTGATTACAGAGGTAAAATATTGTTTCCTCTTCTGTTTTTGCTAGGTTTGTGTCTTCATGTCTATGGAGAACAGAATTTTAATCTGTTGCTCTTGCAGGTGTTTCAGTTTAAGGAAGGTACGCTTAATATGAGCTTGTTCTGAAGGAATAACTGATTGATCTGTCTCCAACAACAGTAGCATCGGGCTTGGTATAAACACAATTCTATAGGTAGGGAAATTCAGGAAATCTGAGTATATCTTTTCATCGGAGAATATTACAGAAAAAAAATAAAATTAGCATCCAACAGAGGTGTATATGCCACTCTATCGTGGACTACAGAAAACAGTGCACATCTCATCAGGAGAGAATTGATTCTGTACTGCAGCAACAAACAGATTTGGCTCTCCAAGAGAAGTTGCCCTGCTTTGAAATCAGGGATTCAGAAAATACAATTGTAATAAATCAGGAAACAAAAAATGCAGCATTGCTTTGAAAAAGAAACTTCATAACATGGCATCTTTTTTATATCCTCATTGTTTAATAATTGTTTAATATGATTTCTTTTAGAGTTGAAGGACTTTCGTGCTGCTGATTTATAAGTTGGAACTTTTCTTCTCTGTTTTTTTTTTTTCTGGCTTACATTTGGTCACAGGAGTGTATTTGAGGACACTCTTGCCACTTTAGTACTTTCACAAAAAGAAAAACTTCAGTTAATTTTATTTACCTTCAGAAGTATTTGTTCTACATGCTGAGGAGAGTTGGATACCATCTAAGACATGTAACGGAATATTTTTTCCACTTGGAATTATTTTTGAGTTTATTAAGGATTTCTTAACTTGTCTGCTCGCAATCCATTCACTTCTTTACTTACCATATTGTTACACTGGACTGGAGAAGTGCAGGGGAATTATTTGACTTGAGGTAGAGCAATTTCTAATTGGTCTAAAGGGAAATGTTCCCTTGGAGGACCTGTTGTCATACAGCTATGCATTACGTATTAGACAAACAACTAATTTTAAATTGCTCTTCCAATTTTTAGATGAAGACATCAAGACCAAAGCGTTTTGCTTGGGTTAATTTGTTTTTTTGTTTGTTTGTTTGTTTGTTTGTTTTTTTATTATTCTTTTAGACTGTTATCTGAGTGAAACAGATTTAAATGTTTTTTGAATTCCTTTCTCACTATTCTAATATTTTTGGTTCTGACCAAGGACTGTCATTCTCAGTCACGAGATGAGGTTTAGGAGACTTCTTAATGTTTTGCTTCAATTAATTACTGACAGCAGCAGTGAGAACAATTAACTCCTTCAGTTTCTTGTTCAGTTGAGCCATGACAAGCAAACATTTTGTAAATCCTTGCTTATAGAATGTAGAATTTGTAATCCTTTGTAATTTTTCATATTATCGAACGACATGAGCTCTTAATATCTGAAGTTTTTAAGAGCTTGCAAAGATTAATTATGAAAGGAAATAACTTGTTTGCTTTTGTACTTAAAAAGCACGTATATAAATAAAGGGATGACAGTTTGAAATTCATTTTCATAAGAATAAATTTATTTGTGAGTAAGTTGACATATGAATTAATCACACCTGCAAGAAAAACTTAATAAAACTGTAAGCTGGTAGTCAGATTGAACACTTAAGATGTTTTTTTGGAACCTCTTTGATACAATCAGTCATTTGTTGTCCCCTTTTGTAAGACTTTAGATCTCAGACAGTTACTGGGTGTGATATCTAAAAGGTCTCTCTAGCTGTTCTATTTATGATGATCTCACTCCTACTTCGTTATTGTAAAGAGGAAAAGTCTATGTAGACTTTTTGAACTGTTTGATTTTGTGTTTTCTTCTAGTACAGAATTAGAAGACTGATGGAAAAGAGTAACTTGAGTTAATAAAGCAGCATCTTTCCTTCAGTACTGTTTCCAGTACATAAGCTCGTTGTGTATTAATAACCTGGTCTTTGGGAGCTGTGTGTACTTCTGTTGATAGAAACAGGTGGAATCAGGGACAGGGCCATTCTTTTGATACACGTTTGCAGAAAAGAAAACAGTTGTAATTTTACTGAGAAGGGGTGTCTCTCCTAGATCAGTCAAAACCAGACAGTAGTTGCCATGAATTGCATCCAAAAAAAGTAAGATGTATTAGTGGTCGTGTACCAGATACTGGTAGGGTGTATTGTGTGCAGCTGCAACGTCTGGAAAAGGAAGATGCATAATCTATGCTTAGTGGCATCTGATTTCTAATCTCTGGATTGCAAATACCCTACAGCTTTTTTACTCAGTAAGACTGTGGGTGTCACTTAAGAGGCAGGATGTAATCTTGCAAGTATTCCTAAGACGATTTTTTTGGTGATTTTGATAAGTGAATAGTCTGCCCAGACAATAGGATTGAACTTAATACTATGCATCTAGAATTGTTCTTGGTAATGACTTGTGAGTCATAAGGAGAATGCCTGTAGTTGAGTTAATTAATGAACATTTTCGTACTTCTTTGATAAGCCATTGTTAGGAGCAAAAACGGCCTGCATGTTGTGATGTGTAAGAAGAGACATTATTCTGGGATTTCAAGGTTTGTTCGTTAGGGTGGTATACTATGGAGGAGTGTCCCCATTACAGTTTGGCTTGCAGCAGTACTGTAAATAGTTTTTGAAGTGGATCCCTGATTGTATTCTATTTTCTTTATCTTGATTCAGATCTCTTAAGCAGTTTAGGTGTGAGCAAATCACACTCCTTTTTTAGATCATGAGCTGTACTAGACTGATCTGTCTTTCAACCTGCCTTTGCATATCCCAAGAATTGTTTTATAAGCTTAATAAGAACAGAAAACTTGCTTTGCTAAGCTTTTAAACTTTTTATGAATTAATAATATATCAGTTGGCAAAAAACATTTCCTTTTCCTCTTTGGAAATAGTGTGATGAATAGATGTTAATTAAAAAAAAAAAAAAGTTTTGGCTGGCTTTAAAATTATGATGACTGTTACTGAAATGGCTTTTTTTTTTTTTTTTTTTTTTAATTTTAGGACTTTGGATTGATTTGGAGATGTCCTACAATGGATCTTTCCTAATGACCTTAGAGACCAAGATGAACTTGACCAAACTTGGTAAAGAGCCTCTTGGTGAAGCACTGAAAGTTGGAGAGATTGGCAAAGAAGGGTAAGATTGCAGTGGTAGAGTCAGGCCTGACCTTCATAGTGGAAAAAGTGGAAATTTCCTGGTGTATATGCAGCTCTGGCTTTGCAGTGGATTGAAAGGAGTTGGGGAGAGGTGTGTACGTGTGAGTGTGGAACTTGGCCTCTCTGTGTAGCTGTAATGGTTGATTACACCATTGAAAACTGTCTTAATAAAAGGCTTCTGTAGTAGAACTGTATTTTTATATGATATTAAAATGTTGTGTGACTTAGAAATATAGCTTTGCCTTATGCTTAATTTGGGGTCCTAGCAGTAAGGCAGGATATTGGAGATATTAACATGCAAATACTACTACAGCATGTTACAGCTACTATAGTAAACCATGTAATAGTAAACACTTGTGGAAGGGAAATAGGCTATATATGTTACGCAAGGATAATGTATGTTTCAATACCTTTACTTCATCATGGGAAACAATCACACCCATTCTTTACTCTCCAATTTTCCTCATATTCTGCTTATTTACCAGTTATGATTTTTCAAAAAATTCCTTTAATCTTACCCACCAAAACATTGGAGGTAGGGAAAAAATGTCTATACAGGTGGAATTATTGTTTCCTTGTTTTTCCCATCCCTACAGAATTTTCTGTGTGTATTTTCATATCTGTCCATAATTAGTGGACACATTGTTTTCTTATGTAAAAACATGATTTCTGAGTGAGCAATAGGCCCACAGCAAAGCAAATGTAAATGCTGGTAGCTAAGCAACCAATTACTTTAAGGTGGAACTGTTTACTAACACTGTATTGCTCCCTGCACAGGTTTCATGCTTGCTCTTATGTTTCATGTGCTCAGGGCTAGGTATCATGTCAGCTTTACCAGCAGAGCAGTCTAATATATTCTAGTTCAAATGAGATTTTTTTTTTGTTTTTATTTTTTTCCTTAACTACAGTGGATATTATTTAAAAAGACAAACAAGAAAAAAAAACAACACAACTTGAAGACTGAGAAATATAGAAAAGTTTGAGTTTCATCTATGCTTTCTATTGCGTTAATTCTTTTCACTGGCTTTTTAATTATCGGTTGACAATTGCTATGACAAATCAAAACTGTTTTGGATAGGCTTGCATCCACAGTCGTATTGCCTGTAAGTCATATGTGTTGGTTGCTTGTGCTCCTTTCTGTCATTCAAGAGCCTAGATCAAACTGCCTCTCGATGTGCAGTAACCAAAACCTAATGTAAGAAAGGTATCTCTTCCTCCAGAAAGAGATGGGTTGAAGACAGCACCAAGTTTTAACTGTCCTTGTATATTGTCAGTAGAAGTGGAGACAAATCATTCACTATTGCAGTCCATTCTATTGTTGCTGCTGCATTACTGTTTAAAATAGAAATGGAGTGTGCTGTAATACAGTTTGATAATTCTGTCATGCATGCACACTCAGGAAAATGCTACTCTCACAAAGAAACACAAAGGAGAAGAATACTTAATTGTTAGTCTTATGAAATGAATACAGTAGCAGGTTCTAACATACCCAAGATTAGACAAATGCAGGCAGGCTTAGCAGAGTTACTGAAGTTTCATACTGTGAGTGCTTTTTGCTTTAGAGTACCATGTAAAAACAGACAAATGGTAATTCATAAAATATTGTGCAATCTGCTCAGGAACAATACTGTAGCTCCAAAGTAGTTTTCTGCTAATATTTATCTTGAATAAATGGTCCATTGTATGGATAGATCCCCTGAAATCTTACTAAAGCTTGTTGCTTTGTTTAGTAAGTGATCTTGTAGTCTTAACCAGTAGGAACTTGCTTGTTGTGGTGTGGCTTGAGAGGGTCCTATTACCCAGGCACATAAATCACCTTTTTGTAGGACGGTGGTGTCTTTTGAGCTTGAAAATCTATTGGGCATGCTTTGACCTGGGTGGTGTGACGTGCACAGGAAAGTGAAGTGAGGACACACCCAGGTAGAAAATTATAGTTTGACCTAAAAACGTGAGCTTTTCTGTGTCTGAGAAATAGCTCCAGCATTGCTATATGGGCCAGTGACATGATCCCCCCTTATTTTTCCCTCCCAAGTCCTCAGGGAGGTGGTTCAATTTGCTGTGCAGTTCCTCTTCTGCATGTACAAATGCATCTCTGGGCAAGAAGAGGTTTATGATTTTGTTTCAGTAACCTAGGTAGCAAATGCTTTGGTCTAGAGAGGTCGTAGGATTACTGCTCTTGTTCTGAAGTAGGCAGTGAGGAAAGAGTGCCATACAGTACTAGTGACTTGTCCTTTTACATTAGGACTTTGTGCAGCAACAAAGGGCTTGCAGCAACAAAGGGCTTGTACCATGTACAGACTAGCAGTCTTAGTTCATGCATGCCTTGTGTAAGGTTATTAGACATTTCAAATAAGTCTGCAAGAGCACGCACACACAAATAAGAGAGAGAACAGCTATAAACTGCATTTTAAACAAGTTGTAAAATATTTGAGTATAGTCCAGAGGGCAAAAAACACGTGCTTTTGAAGCTTGTGTTGTGCAGCTATTTCACACTCTTGCATTAGGTAGAGACCCGTTAATACTGAAGTGTATTCACTGTATCCTTCCTGAATTTTAATCCGTTTAAAAGATTTGAATTTGTTTTGGTGATTGTGTGCAGAAATTCTCCCATAGTTGAAGTCTGGGAATTAGTTACTACTGTGTGATATTTTGTACCCTAACAGCAGAACTCGTACTGTAATAGCAGAATCCCTCTCCCTCCCGCCCCACACTCTTCACTTTATTGCATTGTTTGCCTCTTTCCATTTTAGACACTTTTTTTTCCCCCTTAGAAAAAACAAACAAAAAAACCCAACACTTAAATCCTATAAATATCATTCCCTCTGTCAGAGGAGGTTAAAACTTCACAACCTTGAAGGTCAGTTGCTTAATAGATACAATGGGGAAAGAAATACTTCTAGGAAAGACACCAAAGGAAGATTATAGTCCAGATTTGTGCAGGAGAAAAGGATTTCTGGAAAACATGTAAGAAATGAAACTTCCCAGGGTCACATTAGATGCTTCCTATTTAAAATAAATAAATAAATAATGTTAGGCCAGACTCTGGCTGTAGAGTCATAGAGTTTAAAAAAACAGATGACATCTCAGAATCTCAAATAGAAATACATGTAATGGCAGTCAGAGCTGTGTGTGATGAATAGTTATTTAAGAATATTAGATTTGACCTGGAAATTGCATTCTTTCAGTTTCAGGCCAAGGGCTTACTGTCTTGCAGACAGTGATGAGGAATCCTCCAGTGCTGGGTCTTCAGAAGAGGACGATGCTCCTGAATTGGCAGGAGAGAAGCAAGTGACTCCAGGAGCGGAAGGGTGAGCTGCCTACATCATAGTGTTTCTTGTTAATCCCATCCCCACTCCCCTTGCCTCCATTTCCAGACTTAATACTGTAACTTATGTCTTGGTCCAGTCCCATAATATTCGTCATGACAGGATGTCAGAGTGTGAGTATATCCAAGTAATGAAACAAACAAACAAAACTCAGACATTTCTAGAGCAAAGAACAGCAATCAAGCCGTGTGCTGCAAAAGAAAAGAAAGCTACTCTTGCTGTGTGGTTTGCCTTGCTGGGAGCATTGTTCACAGTTCAGCACTTCTGCAGCATAAACTGTATGCTACTCCATTTGACACCTCCTGATTGCTTTGCTATTAGATTACAGAGAGAGACAACTCTTGGTCCAGAGCACCTACGGAGAAATTCCCCCGGCCTGTCTTGCTTGGTAGCAGAACCAAAAATAGAATTTTGTTTATGAACTTGAAAGACTGTTGGTGTACAGTATTATACCCATACTGATCCTGCTGATCCCTTGTTTCCAGTGTGTTCTCTTCCTTAAGATGGTATCAAACAACTGTTATTCAAGCCTGGCTTTCTTGCTATTTTTTTTTCCTTGAAGGGCTTTGAGTATCTGGGCTGTGCAATACTGCCCTCTGATGCTGCACAAGAATTCTAAAGAAAACTTCCTAAAATCAGTTTTGCCATGTTAGGTGTTGCTTTGGTTACTGTTCTGATTTTTTTTCCACTTTTTTACATTTGATTTAGATAATGCCATGAAGTGAGAAATCTGCAGTATGCCTGAAATGGTCCTGGACAATCACAGTGTTTCCTATGTCTGAATGCATCTCAGTGATCTTTATAGTGAATATAACAAGAGCTTCAGTGCTGTATTTAAAATGTTGCAGGGAGTTTTCTTGGAGTTTCACTCCTAAAACCTTTTGAAAACTATGTGATGAATTTCAGTGATGCATTTCATATCTTTAAAAATGTATAGATCACATTAAAAAAAAAAAAAATTAAATAAGTTCCTTACACCTTCACAAAATCTGTATTGCTATCACTATAGAATCTGAGGAGAGTAGCTACTTTCTAGTTAACTTGAATGTAAATGTAAAATCTGAAATCTGAGTTCACACCTTTTGTATCAGCTGAGGAGTTTCTTGTGCTCAGGAGCAAGCTCTGTAAAAGGCTTTTTTTTTTTTTTTTTCCAGGATAGAAAGATGTAATATCTTTAGCAAGGCTATCTCTGTATATAACATTATGAACGACAAACATTATGAACGACAGTTAGGTATAATATAGTGTGTAATAATACTAAATATGCTATTCTTATGGTGTATATTTCTCAGATATGATAGGTATGAGAAGAGACATACTCAGTCCTTAAAGCATCACTTTTAAAACAACTAGGATTCCCTTCACCTGGTATGGTATTGTTGCCAGGAAAAGTAGCAGGCATCATTAACCATTTTTGCAATATGGTTGGGCCTTCTGTCCTGAGGATATGTGCATGTATCTCAGTGCATCTGTCCTAACAATTTTGTTAGAATGGTTATAGGCAAGTTGTCACTTCCCATGCCAGTTTGCTGGCATAAATGATACATTTGCAATTTCAAAACAATGCTTTTTTTTTTCTTTTTTCTTTTTTTTTTTTTTTTCCCCAATACTATCTGGGAAAGAAGAATGCTCAGAATTTCTGCCAGAAAATTGTAGCTGGTGGAGTGATGCCTCTGTATGTGGGCACTGGGAGGTGCTGCTTGGACATTTGAATATGTGCCAGTGTTTTGATACAAAAATTCCAAAACTCCAGTGATTTAAGAATTCCTTAGGACTCTAGCAAATAATAGGTTTAATAAAAGTACCTTGATATACTTTTTGTATTCTCTATCAAAGGTATGTTGGAGGACATCGGACAAGTAAGATTATGAGAATTGTGGACAAAATTACCAAGTCAAAATACTTTCAAAAAGCAACAGAGACTGAGTTTATAAAGAAGAAAATTGAAGAGGTCTCTAATACTCCATTGCTGCTAACAGTTGAAGTACAAGAGTGCAGAGGAATGCTAGTAATTAACATTCCACCTCCACCTACTGACAGAATATGGTAAGAGGAACTTACTGTAAAAGCTGTGCAACGTTTCAGGTGTGCTACTTAATGGTAAAATGCAGCTGAAATGGGTTCTGGAAGAGGTACAATACAATCTAGTTGTAAATGAGACATGGGTTACTATTAATAGGATATTGATAGATAACACAAGTATATGCTTTATTGGAGCGTTCGTAATAAAACCTGTCCTGTGTGCTCTCTTAAGGTATGGCTTTCGAAGACCTCCCTACCTGGAGTTAAAAGCTCGGCCAAAACTTGGTGAAAGAGAAGTGACTCTGGTTCATGTGACTGACTGGATAGAGAGGAAACTGGAACAAGAGTTTCAGGTACGTTTCCTTAACAGCATTTTTACTTAATGATAGTTTTGGTGGCTTGTTACATTTTTTGCATATCCCCAATTTAATTCATGACTAACGAGCATTGTCCATTGCTCCTGTTCAGTGGTATGCATGTTAAAAATTCATCTGAAACTGATTTCTGGGGTAGTCCTTAGACCATGTATAGATAGGGCTGGATGGAAATCTGGTTTAGCACTTGCACGATGATTTTAATCTGAAAATACTATTTCCATGAAATAGATAGTATGTCAGAATGAGTAGTATTTAAACAAAAGCATGGTCCTAGGAGTTCTTAGATGGCAGAGGGTTAAACTGTTGTCTGAAATTAAGAACGTATGAAGCACTAAGGTCTCCCTGTACAAATTCCTTTAAAATAAAATAAAACGAGTGATTGTAATGCCACCTGTAAAAACAAAACAAGAAACCTCTGAATTTGCAAGTACTTTTAGGGCATAAAAACATTTAACTTACCAGCTTCATTCCTATACAGTTGACGTGAAATCAAAGCTGTTTTTTTAATTAGAAATAATTTGATGTATGAGAGCTGAGAAAGCAGTGGAGTGGGTATGTTTCCTGTCATGCTACTCTTATTTAACGGGAAGTGCAGAGATCTTAGTATTTCTGAGCTTCGTCTGCAACTGTAACACAACTAAACGGCTGCAGTTAGTAGACGCTGTAGGGCTCTAATATGGGCATTGACTCAAACAACACTGAACTTGAGGAAAGTATGTATCTGGAATTTTTTTTAAAACTAAAAGCAGAAAAACAAGTTTTCAAGTGGCATATGAAATGTAACTTGATTTAATTGCCTCTTTTCCACAGAAAATCTTTGTCATGCCAAACATGGATGATGTTTATATTCCTTTAATGCACTCAGCCATGGATCCCCGCTCCTCTACATACCCTACTAAAGATCTGATCACGGAGGCCCCTGATCAACCATAACATGTGAAGACTCTTGCAGTTTACAGTATTATAGACGTTATTCTCATGGTTTTATAAACTGTGCTGTAGTTCTCATCCTCAATTTGTGCCACTTTTTTTCCTCCCTCCCAAGGACTGCCTAGAACCATACCTTTGTGCTCATTTGCCTGGTTATTATTCCTGTGTACTTCAGCTACACGAAGTGTCATTCCATTAAGCAATTGATTTATTTTTGTACTGGCTACCATCAGGATTTTAACTCAGAGGCTAAAATGACCTGTTCTTTGGGGGAGGGAGGGAGAACCTAACTATAACAGATCAAGGAAGGAGCTTGTTGACACAGCTTTTGTTAGCTTGTTTTCATGCTATGTTAGTATGCATTAAAGCATTGAAAGGTTGTTTGGCAGCAAAGGAACTGCGTGCCAAATTGAAAAAGTCCTAAATAAGGAATTTATAAAAAAACTGGAAGAATATTTTTCTTTCTCAGGCAGTTGGAGGTGTAGAATGAACTGTTTTATGTTCTTTCACTTCTGCGGTCAATAGCTTGTGTCAAGCAATCGAAATATAAAATGCTTTCAGGATAAAAGAATGTAAATTGGATGTATAGGTAATATTGTGATTCAATGTGGTATATACATATTACTTTTTTCATATAGAACTTGTGCTTTTTTTGGGGAAGCAACTAGCCATAAAACACACACACACAACTATCAGTGAAGGTAGGACTGTCTTTTGTAAATGATGAGAAAAAAGTTGGTAAAGCCATGAGACCAAACTATAGCAAGCCGCCTTATAGTGAGGTACAATCACCTTGGTTCATGATTAATTCTGAATGTTTATAAAGACATGAGCACACACACAGAAAATGTCTAATACTGCACATTACCAGAAGTACTTAGTTACCCTACTGTGTATAGAGCCTCTTGCTACAAGGAAACACACTAAGTTTTTTTTCTTATAGGAGAGTTTGTTGCTGTGACTCTTTCCATTGCACTGTGTTTACATGCAAAGAGCATGGGACCAAATTCTCACATTACAGCTGTGCAGCTCCAGGCATCAAATTGCCAGGTGTTTGTGAAAGCAGCTGTAATGGAAAGATTTTGACCCCTGTGCATTTTTTTTGACTTTGTGAAATAGGAATTCAAGTATTGCAGTTATTCAAGCTGATCATGATATAATTAAAGACTGTTTGTGCTAATTAATGGCCAAAACTAAGGGGGGATGGGAAACTGCCTTTGATTTCTATCTGATTCATGAGTAAATGTATGCAGTAAATTCAATATTTGAACACTACATATCCACTACTTAACACATGTAATATTTTTCTGATACTCAGTGTTGCCAACAGTTCATGGATGTCAGAAAACATTTTAGTTTACAAAGAAGGTGAGTTTTGGCTCTCCTTTTATAACATAATTTGCTTTTTTTTAGAAGTAATTTTTTAAGAACTTTTTTGTATGTTGTGTTGTCACATTTGATGTAAATCAAAATTTCCACGTGTAACTTGATGATTTACCATCTCTAAATGAAGCTATTATATTGAAGGTTTTTTAAACAGCACCTTGCCTGAAACGTAAAAGAAAACTAGCATTTAATATATTTAAAATTAATTCTATATTTGAACACCTATTTTGGTTACCTTTAATTGAAATATTAGTATATTTGTTACCTGAACTCCTCCTTGACCATTCCAGGCTGTGTATATTCTGGGTTTTGCTCTGATTATGTAGGCATTATTTGCCTTTCATGAAGTCTGCATGTCTTGTACGCAGGTCTTTTATATGATTTAATTTTTATGTGCAATAACTAAAGTCAAAGGACTAGATGCACTAATGTGTAAACAGATTTAGATTATTACACAAGATTGTCATATTGCACTTCATAAACTGTGGGTAACTACAATCTGCTTGCTTTGTTTTATTAAATAAATCTATCTCATGTCAAACAATTATTCAATTAAAACTTATTTCTACAGTGTTTAGCCACCTTCTGCAAGTTGCTTCAAAAATGCAATTAGAAGAGCAAGTTGTTAAATGACAAGTGTGATACAAGCACTTTCAGATTTTTTAGTCATATGGGATAGCATATGATGATTTTAGGGTTAAACAATTCAGACCATTTATTCTCTTATTTAAAAGTTTTATACAACTGAAGAAGAAATTCAATGCGCCTTAACAGTCCGACTCCCCTAGTCTTCTCCCCTTTATCTATACTGTATTTTCTGCTGAGCCAGCCATTCACTTCAACTGTTAGTACTTATGTGAAGCATATACTTTAAAAACATGCTTTAAAAATTTTATGTTGTGTTGAAAATTCTGAAATGATTACTAGGAGTACCTTCAGTAGTAGGTTTAAAAATTTTTCTGAGCTTAAGTAGTTCCAGTGCAACTACTCTATCCCAATGCTCTTGTCAGGGTGGGTGGCTATAGATGCACTGTTTTCATGTACAGCCATGGTTTTGCACCACTCCATTCTCAGTTACCTGCAGGATGTCAAGATCACAGCTATTAAAAAAAACAAACAAACAAAAAAGAGGCCCTAGGATTAGCTGCAGTTTATATCACTAGATTTAAGTTTGCATTTTTTTCTTAAAGAGGGCTCCAAAGGCTCAGTGTTAGCATACAGATGGGTGCATTTCTCTGGTTTTATCGTTCCCCTTCACCCAGAGGGTTTATTTCAAGGACGGCTGGGACTCTTGCTGCTTAGTAGTTTTTTTGTTGTTTTTGTTTTCTAATCTATCAAGTGAACCCTTGCATCTTCCCTAAGGAGTTGTGCAGGACTCTGGAAGGCCTTATGTCGTACAGAACACGGTTCTAGAACCTGAGAACCCAGCTCCCCTTTGAGGGCAGCGCTGGGCGGTTCCCGCTCCCGCTCCCTCCCCTCAGGCCGCGCCGCCATTTTGTGCGGCCGCGCGTCCTCGCCCTGTACCTTGCTTTTAAAAGCGCTGCCCGGGCCGCGCCGACCAGCACCAGTTATCAACAAGGGGCTCGCTCTGGCACCGCTGCTTGGCCGGCGGCGCCGCGGGCAGGGCGCCCCGCCGGCTCAAAGGCGGTGCGGGGGAAAGGACGGACGCGGACAAGAACCAGACGGACACGGTGGTGGAGCACACGCAGTTTTATTCGCCCGGCCGCTCCCCGCAGCTTTGCTCGCCCGGTCGCCGCACGGCCCCTGCAGAAAGACACGGAACGAAGAGCGGAGGTCAGGGACACCGCGTGTAGCAGCCGCCCCGCGGGGTGCGCGGCAGCCCGGGCGCTCAGCTGTAGGTTCACTTCACGGTTATCAGCAGTCTAACACGCGTTAAGAGACATCACCGCAGCCCGACACCCCACCCACACACCGTCCCCTCGCTGACCACGAGCCACACTCACCCCACACCGCCTCGCTGACAGAAAGGCCCAGCCCTCCGCGGCGCTGCCCTTTATAGAGCGGAGCCGCTCCGCGCCCCGCCTCGCCTCGCCTCGCCCAGTAGGAGACTCAGCGCGGGGCGGCGGGGAGGGACCGGCCGGGCCAAGATGGCGGCGGAGGCGTGAGGGGAGGTTTTGAGGGGGCTCCGCCCGCCTTTTGGTGCCGCTGAGGGAGAACGGTACTGTTTAATTTACACGGCTTTGCAGCGCTCTGCAGTAACCCTTCGGTATTGTTAAGAAATAGCGCTTCAAAGTGCTAGAGCGTGGTCCCCGCTCGGGCCTGGGCGGCGGTTCCTCAGCTCCTGAGGAGAGGCGCCCGGCGGGGAGCAGTGCTGAGGGAAAAAACAGCCCTTTTTTAATGTACCACGACACGAAACGCAGCTTAAAGCCAATAAAATCCCGTGTGAAGAGGTAAAAATGGCTAAACTGGCCGGGCAGCGCTGCAATTTGGGGAGGGGGCAGCGGGGCCCAGCAGCGCGTGGCTGCACTCCCTGCTCACACCGAGTGCTCAAAGCGCCCTGAAGGAACCCGTCGGTGCCAGAGGTGGCATTTCCATAGCTCCAGGATGGTTTTATGTATTCAGATTTGTGTGTTAGATCGTAATTGTGTCTCCTTACAGTCAAAGGCATGCTTATGGAAGGAGGGAGCTGCCAGGGCCGATCTGTTGGGTACATATTGCACACTGAGGACGTGGTGTGCTCTGCAGCTCCGCTAATGATATCAGTATTAAAAAGCAAACAGCGCGTAACAAGGACAAAGTGGCTTTGTTATATAAATAGACGCCTGAAAGCTAGATCTGTGCCAAGCGGTGTACATTTACTCTTTTTTCTTTTCCGAGCCTCTTCCATTTGATTCGGCGTTTGTTTATCTGTGCAGAGTAACTTGGACCTCGTTAATGGCTCAGAGGGGCACGTTGATTTTGCATTTATTTAAGGCATTAGCGGGCATAACAGGCTCAACGTGACTTTATCAAGACCGATGCAAAATAAATTTGTCATAGCTCTTGATATAGCTCCGAAAATGCTAAAACCAAGGGGGCAATTACCCGAGGTGGGGGCGAGCCTGCCTCCTCCCCGCACTTAGCACCCCGCAGTGCCGAGGGGGGCAGGCGGGCGCTTTTCCCCTGGCTCTTCACTGGCCGGCGGCAGGGCCGAGCTGGGAGCACGCCAAGCCGCGGGGCCCGGCCTGACGTCGGGGCCCGGGGCCGGGCGGCTCCGCCCCGCCGTGCGGGGAGCGCCGGGGAGGCCGGCAGGAGGCGGCGCGGTGCGGTGCGGGGGGAGCCGCCGGGCGGCCCGGAGCCCCCGCGGGTGGCAGCCATGGAGCCGCTCCGCCGCCGCCACCTCCTCGTCCTCGTCAGCCTGGGAGCGCTGCTGGCGCCGCTCCTGCCCAGGCCCGGGGTAAGCGAGGCGAGGCCGGGGCTCGATCTCCCCGCCGGGCCCCGAGCGCGGAGAGGGTGGGCACGGCTCAGTCCCGGTGTCGCGGCACCCCCGGGCCGCGGGAGGCCTCGCCGCCGGCAGGCCGGGCCCCCAGCAGGGTGAGGGAGCGGCCCCCGAGGGCGGCGGGGCTGTGCCGAAAGTTGGCCGTGGGTACGTGCCCACCGCCCCCGGCAGCGCCGGTGTTTGCGGAGCCGGTGCCGTTAATGCCCGGCTGGGGGTTGCGGGGGCGGTCGGGCTGCAGGGGATCGGCCCCGGGCAGCTGGGGACTGGCTGCCGCTGTAACCGGGGTGCTTAGGTTGGGCTCCGGGCCGCGAATATAATCGTCCCTGGGATATAAAAATAGAGGTAATTTCCCGTAAAGTAGAATGAGGAAACTTTTGCAAGCTAAAACTGTGTAGGTGTATAGTGGAACTGGTGAGACGCTGGATCTTCAGTCTGTCCCTTTGCTCTGTTGCTGTATCATAGAATCACAGAAGGGTTGAGGGTAGCAGGGACCCCTGAAGATCATCTGGTCCTACCCCCCTGCTCCAGCAGGGTCACCTATCGCACACGTCTAGGCAGATTTTACGTATATGCAGAGAAGGAGACTCTGTTCACCATCATTTATCTGCTGGACTCTTATGCTGTAATCTCATAAGGAGAGGGCCTATTTTTCTTTCTGAAAAAAAAAATAAAAAAATACGTATACCTCTATATATGCTGGTGTTCAAATACAAATGATTAGCTGCATGCCTGGGGAAGGCTGCTGAATCCCATCCTGGGACACTGATCATTCTGCTTCCAGAACAAAGATGGCAATATGCGTTAAATTTATAAATGGTTGGTTGATATCCAAAAGAGGCTACAGTTCTACCTACATTCAAAGGTGAAAGACAAGGTGTACAAGTCACTGCACTATAAAACCTCTTAAGAAATAACCAGTTTGGTCATAAGGTATTGCGGGGAGTGACAAAAGCAGGAGCAATAGTGAAGCTGGTCCAAAGCAAATGGAGTTCTGAATAGATCATTTGTACTGAGATAAGCATTTTAATCAGTGTGCCTTAAATTCTGTGCTATCTGTCATGTATGAACTGAGATCGTATTCAAATATTCAATCTTGAAATGTGTTCTTTGTAAATTCTCAGGATTGGGGGACAATGGAAAAGGCCAGCTGGCATTTGCTGTTTCTATTATACCTGAATGTGAATGTAGCAGAGGAAAGTTTTAGGCTGTGTGCTTTGATGGATTGCTTATTGTTACCCGAAAACACTGCTGTAATATATGGGGTTATCGTTCTGGTTAAGCAAAGCTGGAGGCTTTGTTTTTCATCTAGGATATAGGAGCTCCACTCCCCTTCTTTAAAAGTAAACACGTTTAGTAATGAAGCTATGTAACGTATTTAGTTTTGTTATTTGATTAGGAAACTGAAGGAAACAAAAAGCCTATCAACAAAAAGTACATTGAAGTCATTAGTAGAGAGTGCTCATGGTTCTAGATTACAATATTGGCAGTTCAGACTAGGAGCATCTTTCTACCATTTATGATTATTTTGTATCTGAGGTGATTTTGAGTTCTAGGTAGGAATAAAACTGTAGTTCCTCAGAGAAGAGGAGGAACTTTTCATTTGCATTACTTTTTCTTTGTCATAGTCTGGACTATAAAATTCTACTGAGATCTCTTCATGGCCCTGATAGATTTTGGGTTCAGATTTTGCAAGAAAAACATTGATTTGCCATACACAAAGTTTTAAAAATAGTACTCAGTAAGAATACTAAGAAGTAGTTTGAAATAGTTTTACAAATCTGATCTATGAATCGACAAATTAATACAAATTTCTGTATGATTTTTACTTGCAGAGTCACAAAAACCTAGGTTTGGGCCCCAGCAGAATTCAGCACTCCCATTCTCTGGCTTTCTCTCCTCTTGGTCTCCCTGCCCTCCCATCTTATCTCGCTCAGTCTGTTGTTTGATTCAGGGTTCTCCTTCTCTTGGCTTCTTTTCTCAGCTTTTGCCCTAGTCTTCTTGTGCTGCCAGCTGTTGTCCTCACCTGGACTTCCAAACTGAAATCTGTTCTGCCCTTCAGTCCCTTTTCATAGCTAGTTTTCAGTTCTTTGAACTTAGTTAAATCAACCCATTTAACTGGAAAGGCTTATTAAAAACTAGTAACATCACTTGAGTAGTAAATACCCATGAAAAAGACTGGCATACAATTCTTGTTATTGTGGTAACATGAAAAATATGGGATTATCTAAAGATCTGTGCAGAATGTGTTTGATATAAGTTTCTTTTACGAGTATGGATGATGGTTTGCTGCTGTTTATTTTTGCTAAATGTAATCTTTCTTACTTTATATCGTGACTTTAAGACTGTTTTCCTATAACTTACATATTCACTAAAGGGATTTCTTTCCCATCTTTTCCTTATAAGACAAAATCCCGCTCTGTATTATTAAAGTAAAACAATGTATGGCTCTTGTAATTGCTCTAGCAATATATGGGAACACATTATAAAAGGATGACATCTCAGATACAGCAATGAGAAATGCAGTAGAGCCATCAGTAAATAAGGTGCCACTATAAACATTATACAGTACTGATTTACAACTCTCTGATTTTTGTGAGCCATGGGATAATTACAACAGAAAAGTTTGCTGTTTCCTCATGGTAGTGTTGCAGCTAGACATCCCAAATTTTGCCTGTTGCTCTCCTAACATGGAATCGGTGCAATTGAAAAATAGGAAGTTCTCTGGGATGAAACTGACATTTAGACCGTCAGGCTGCTCCCTCCTGCAGCCAGTGGGACCGGTGTCAGTGCTGGGTTGCACGGCACATACGGGCAGCACCGTGGGCTGCTCCTGACATGGGAAAAACCCAGCCTTACTCAGCTGTCATTTCTTGTAATGCACTCTTTAGCTCAGCGTAAGGTGTTTAGCCAGTTAACTGAAAGGCATGAAGACCTATGCGAAACAGCAGAAGACTTTAACATGGACATCTTGAAGAGCTGTGTTAATTAATATTCATGTGTTTTATTTGAGTTGCCAATCTCCTTGGTTGCCCCATAAAATCATTAGTATATTAGGGTTTGTTTTTTTGAGGAATACAGAGTCACCTTGCACACCTAAAATTATCATAGACAGCTCTGTTCTGGAGTGACAGAAATTCATGTTTTTATAACTCACTTCTACCCTCTTTGCTTGCTGGCGGTCTTGTGAAAATGGAGCTAAGTTTTGCTTTTACAGAGAGATCTCGATCTGAATCCTTGGCTGGGAGCTCACAGTGTAGAGCACCACGCAGGGCTCGATCATGTCAGAGGACAGTTGGAGACGTAATACAAATGGGCCTGGTAAGGAGGACCTGGGCTGGTGAGAAATTGCTAAGAAACACATCTTGGAATCTAGTTTAAGATGAAAAGATCCGTAGATTTGATTTCCCTTTCTAAAGAAGACAGTTTATTTTTTGGCAGCTTTCTTTCTTATACTGACTTCATTACTACTTATAATGAAAAACCTTCCCCAGCAGCTTACTGAATTGTGCAGTTTCTTCATGGCATGGTTTTGTTATCCCTGGTGGGTCCTAGCCTGTAGCTTGGTGATGTTATTAGAGGATAGCTGTCAGAACCGGGCTGCTGGTTCTTAGGCAGGCTGGGGTGAACATGCCAATTGCTTGCAGGGTGCGCCAAGCTTTGGAAAGATTTTGCTTTGCCTTCTTACGGGTTTACCAGCTGTGGTTCCAGTAGCATAAATTCTGCTCTTGGCCTTTCCTTACGGAGAAGAAAGTGTCTGGTGCTATTAGTGCTAGAGGTTTCTTAATAGTTCCTTAGTGAAATGCAAATGCATAGCCTGATACATGTTAAAGCAATTATGGATTGAGGAATGTTTTTTGTTTTTTTTTTGTTTTTTTTTTCTTGAGAGAAAATATATCTTGTTAGCTCTTTTGTTGGGTAATCCAGGCATTTCTAAAGAAGCTAGGAGAATTTAAATTATAGGTAGCAAGTCATCCATCCTTAATTTTCTGTCAGACCTTACAAATTAAGTTTGGTGCAAATGTGTTCTTGTTTAAGACTCAGAAAAGAAAAAATTATTACCTGGTAGCACACGGCACTGGGCTTTGTTCACTAGTGAGCACTAAGGTGTTTCTGTGAACCTGGTGGCAGTTCTCAGAGGTAGTAATGGACCGTCATATACCCACTATCAATATGAAGTGTTTTCCTCTTTATTTGTACTTGAAGAATGTCTTGTGGTATCACCCCCAGAGTGCAACATATTTCTAGGTTACAGAATGATAACCTCAAGGAACTAAATGGCCTGGTTTTCTTTCTGTCTGCTGTTTCCACAGGCTTCAGTGGGATTTGTGCATATGTAGTGACCTGCATTTCAAAAGAACTGTTTTTAAGAAGATAAATTAATGGAAGAAATTATTCCCATGGGGATCTGTTTTCTTCCCGCACAATAAAACAAAATAGGGCACTGCTGTGCTAACCTTAAACCATCTGAATGTTGCGGTGAAGGAAGATACAATCTTTGACACTGAACTGTGCCACAGACAGACACAAACACACCCCAACTCGTTCTGCAGCTTTCGCTGCCCTCCCCTTGGCTCTGTGGGTCATTCAAAATTGTTTTGAGTCATTGTGTTAGTTAGATTTCAAAAACATGATTTTTTTCTGAAGATGTGGTGGGTTTGGAGCGAGAGGAAGATGCTAATGTTAGCTGGAACTTATAAATGCTTTTCTGTTCATTCCCAAAATTTAGGCTGTTGCAGATTTTTAGCAGTCAGTGCTTTAGAACATCTGTCAAAGTTTAATTCAATGAGACCTTGAGAGGTATTAAAAATGTGGTTTGAATTTATTAAAAAAATCATTCTAAAACAGTGCCAACATAACCTCAAAATACTGTAAATCCTTCACTTAACATCACTCTTGGGGTGGAAAATTTTTATGACTGCAGATTGTCAAAGCAGCAGAAGCTCTCACGGAATTCCAAGGAGGGCTGTTGTTACGACAGACGTTACTACAGTTTCAGATAAAAGAAGAGCCAAAACAGGTTTTCCTTCCATCTCATTTTCTCTGTTCACTAAATTCAGTTCTTTCTGCTCAGTTGACTCATGTCCTGCCAGATTCCTCCTGTGTTAAATTATATTTCTTCAGAATAAAACTGCAATGGAAAATAATCTCAAGAATTTGCATTGCATCACAGAAGTTTAGACCCCTTCTCTGCAGGGAGGACAATGTCCACGCACACCAGTATTTAGACAGTGTCTGTCTCAGGACTGAGATTTTTTTTCCCCCAGTGGAGAACGCTCTTAAATCCTGCAGGCAAAAATGAAAACAGGCTTGGCTTTGTACATACAGATTTTTATAATTATCATAGCTTTTCATAATGGTGCTAATTCCAGACTTTAATCAATCAATTAATTAAAAATAAAGTCCATTCACAGCACTCTGATAAAACTCACTAATAAAATCAAGAGATTTTTTTTTTTATTCCCAAATCTGAATGAAATACAGATATTTATCTGTTCTTTTTTATGCCTATTGTTTTATGTCATTTGAGTGAATAAACCTTTGTTTCCATACTATTACACAAACTCCCTAGCCGTTTCCCCAGGTGACTACTGTAGATATTTGTCAAAATAATCATCAATATAGTGTTGCAAAGTCTATCGACTCATCTTTTTTTTTTATATTTAGGTTGTAAACTTCAGCAGTATAGTGTGTTACCTGGCTGATTAATCTCAACTGTGTGATATATGCTTTGAAAACTGGGACTGAATGGAGGATTTTGAATATACGGTATTTTGTGGATTTAATGTGTATGAAATAGAACATGAGAGTTAAAGGAAGAACTAACAACATGAAGACGCTTGCCCTGTCTTCAGTCTTTTATCCAAAGCAGTTATCTTTGACACACGGGCTTGCAATGACCACATCAATGAGACTTTGATCGCTAAATATAAGAAAGGCCTTCAAAAGCAGTAAAACCTTAGCACAGACTTGTGGGTTAAATGAAGGAAAGCATCAGAAGAAAGTGGCATTAAGACAAAGGCGGTTGGAGCGCAGAGAAGTAGCAGCAGGAGCAGCGATGCTGTGCAGGTGGTGGTGCAGCAAGGTGCACCGCGTGGCAGCCCCTCCGTCAGCAGAATGTGTGCTCTCGTGGGGACTATGCTCCCACGGAAAGTCCTGGGGCAGTGAACCCCTGAAAAGAAGGTGGTTTCTCTGTCACGCTGGACCTATTGGTGACTCTCAGAATACTGTTCCCTTCTCTACCCTGGGTACTTGTGACTGCCATCGGCACTCGCCATCCCAGGCAGGGAGAGCAGCGCTCTGTTGGCCAGAAAGCGATGGCAGGCATAAGCTATTGTAATTTCATTATCTTAGTCGTACCTGAGAACTTTCTAGGGCATTCTGTCTGGGAGCAACATTCAGGTGTTCATCTTGTTTTCTGCGGAAACTTGTGAGGATCGGTTCTTCAGCTTTCATCTTCTTTCTGTGTCATTTGGTCTGTCAGTGATCTGGAGGGCACAAGTTTGCGTTCTGCTGCATCTGCAAAATGCGGGGGAACTCCTTGCATGTTGAGACCTTCCCACCCAATTCCAAGTACTAGCAGGCTTTTAAAATACCAGTAATCTGGAAGACAGTATTGTTTAGTGATGTATGATGAGAGTGTCAGAGCTCACATTCAGTTCCATCCTTTGTGTAGCCTCAGTGCCACAAAAAATAGCTATTCAGATGCTCAAATATTAAATCTAGAGCTACAGCATGTCATGTTCCATATGCTACATATATGAATGAATGATTTTTGATATCTAACTGTAATCCTGTAATCATTATGGTCTTTATTCTACAGGAGCTTTTTTTTGCCTTTTTTTTTTTTTTTTGTGAAGATAATATAGGCTTTATTCAATTCTCAGAAGAAGACAGGAAGTGAAAATGCTTTGTGGAGAATATACCGATTCTGTAAGATAAGAAAAACTTGTGTAGAGTAAAACATAGCCTAGAAAAACACTCTTAGTCTGTGTATAACCCCGTGGAAGCGGTGGATTTGCTTTATGTTATGTTTTATTTACAACTCAACTGTAACACTAGTCATTCCATTCCAAGTGTCAAATTCCCACCTGCAGTTTTAAGCACCTTCAGTAATGTTCATTTCTGGACTTCAACAGTTGTCTGTTCTTGCACAACTCACTGTGTTTCCCTCTAGGTGCAGTTTCACTCTGTGTGTTAACTAAAATAATCACTTTGGGTAAGGGATGTTTTAGTGAAGTGCTTTTGTATCTTTTTTTGATAGAAGAGCAAACGGACAGTATTGTCCTCATCATTTAAACTCAGTGTGTCTGCTAACAGAACAGGTTTAGGGTAGAGTGGTCTTCACGAAGGAACAGGTATTTCTTACGTTCCCTGTGGCAACTGTGTTCAGTTTTGGGCCCCTCGCTACAAGAAGGACATGGAGGTGCTTGAGCGGGTGCAGAGAAGGGCGACGAAGCTGGTGAGGGGCCTGGAGAACAAGTCCTACGAGGAGCGGCTGAGGGAGCTGGGCTTGTTCAGCCTGGAGAAGAGGAGGCTCAGGGGTGACCTTATCGCTCTCTATAGGTACCTCAAGGGAGGCTGTAGCGAGGTGGGGGTTGGCCTGTTCTCCCACGTGCCTGGTGACAGGACGAGGGGGAATGGGCTTAAGTTGAGCCAGGGGAGTTTTAGGTTAGATGTTAGGAAGAATTTCTTCACTGAAAGGGTTGTTAGACATTGGAACAGGCTGCCCAGGGAAGTGGTGGAGTCACCATCCCTGGAAGTCTTCAAAAGACGTTTAGATGTAGAGCTTAGGGATATGGTTTAGTGGAGGGCTGTTAGCGTTAGGTTGGAGGTTGGACTCGATGACCTTGAGGTCTCTTCCAACCTAGAAATTCTGTGATTCTGTGATTCTGTGATATACCATACAGGATGGATGCAGTAGAGCATGTTGCACTTTGCAGAAAAATTGTCTCAAAATGTTTTCTGCTGTCTTCTATGAATCTGGTGGAAGAATGAAAATCTCTGTAACAGGGCTTTTTGCAAGTACCTCTGCAGTGAAAATACGCTTCTGTTTGGAATGAGAAAGCTGAAACGTGTTCGTCAAATGTCTGAGAAAAATTATTTATGAGATTTTTTTCACAATTCTGTAGCTCACCGTGACGTCCTCTTTGAACTCACGCAGATAGGTAGTAAGCACTTCAAACAGCTACCTTCTGGCTGACGCTGGGCAACATCTGGCAGTTGCGGATGGTGGTTAATTAAACGCAGTTAACCTGATGGGTACAATTTGTTTGTGCAATTAGTTGTTAATTCAGAGCTGGAATATTCATTTAGTGTCTTTGGTTCCTGGTTTTGATTTTGTTTTGTTTCTATTTTGTAAGCCCAGAGTCCTTCAAACAGCTTTATACAACTGCTGTCGAGTTATTTCATTTATTACAAAGTATCTCAGTCAATTGAAGTAATTAAATCTGTTACATCTTATCTAAAACAAAAGCCTGGAAATATCCGTGTGTGTGTGCATTAAGCATTAAATACGCTAGTGTAAAAGTAATCTAGTTTTTCAATATTTTTGTGGATAGGATGAAGAAATTCCTTATCTATCATGAATCGCTTAGCTAGCATCATTTTTTTGTTTTGGTAAAATGCGTTGAGATCTTCAGGTGAAAATTAATACATGAGAGCAAAGTTTTACTGCACAAAGGTTGATTTCAAATGGGTTTTGACCGCAGTTCATTGCTTCTTGTTTTCATCACAACACTGTTATAAGTAAATTTTGAAATTTTTGTTCTTCATTCATTGCTTGAAATCAGAATGATTAAGAGTGGCAGCACAAACGTTTTTAGGATAGTATGTAGCTATGCATATCAGGATGTTTTTGAGCGTGAGGTTAGCTCTGGTTTGTGTAATGTCACCCATAGGGTGTTACCCCACCATTACCTGGGTGGAGGAAAGGAGAGTTTGATTTCATGGGTAAGAAAAATAAATAGATAATTCCCTGTTCTGTTAATCCCAATTGTTCATTGGATATTAAAGTAAACCAGAAGGCTAGGGTGATTATGGTGGAACTGAGCGTCCTTAATTTACGAATGACAGGCTCTGAGAGCCAGAGAAAGAAATGAGAATTAAGTTGCATTGCAGCAGTAATGCTGAAAGAAGAATTTTGAAAGACTGAAAATAAAATCATAAGCAGTATAGATTATTGGAGAGTAGAAGTAGCGCCATGGGGAAAATGGTCTAAGATAGGGAGGATTTCCTAAGAGTTGTTCTGCTGATGGTACTCTGTTGAATTGAGATGTCTTTTAACATCTTAAGCTTCTCTTTGCTGCTATGTACAAATCAGGTCATTAGGCTGAAAAGATACCTCCAAGTTCAGTCCTCACTAGTAACATCTTGAGCTGTATGCTTTATAGGTCAGCAGGAGAGGAATTGCTATCTCGTGTCCCTGTTTGAACAAATATTGCAAAGTTTGATTCTGCATGCAGCTGTAAATATTTTAGTTAAATGAAGACATCTTCCATATAAATGTTAGCCTGCATAATTTAACTGTGTCAAATAATCAAAATTATATAGTAAGGTGCATTTCCTTTTTTTTTCTAGACCTCCAACATTTAGTTCTGATCTATGGTTTCTATATTGTTGTTTTGTACTTAATTTTTTTCTGCACTGTGTTTTTATAATTGTCTGCTCCAGCTGTTTTCCTTATGGCTGGGAAGAAGTGTGTATAATATTTGTAGTTGCTACCTGCAAGTTGGCTAGTTGTTACTTTATTATATTATTCCTTTAGTGTCATTTTCTACGTGAAAGAGTCTAGTGCTTTAGTTTAGTTGTACCGAGCACGTATAGTTTTCTAAAGAAATGGTTACACCTGTACCTGTGCATAATTTGACAATTTTCTATTTTGCTTTGCAATAATTCTAGCATGACTGGTAATTATTTTTAAAAATGTAAGTCATTTAAGACAGTACTGATTATGTCAAATGCACACTTTCATTTCACCGACTGTGGTAGGTTAAGAATTATATTTAACAGTGAAACTTTCTAAACATGGCAGGTGGCACGCAGATGAGCACTGCAGATGCAGTGAACAAATGGCAAGTTATTTGAGCAATAATTTGAGACTTGGTAAATGGAAATGGGTTAATCTTAGGGTGTATGAGATAATCTTTAGTCACGAAGAGAAAAATAAACATTAAATTAACATGTTTTTTTCTGCTTTGCACACTGAAACACCTTGGACTTAGCCTTATCCATCCAGCAATAGCTACATAGTTTTGAGTCAAAGTTTGTTTGATGCCCTTTTAATAAAATTACATGCGATAGCCAGGCTCAAGAGCTGCTTGTGTTGTAGAAAGAAGAGCAGGCACCAAACAGTACTGTACCTGAATGTGTAAACATGGAGTGACGTGTTCCCAGTGGCAGAATGGTTAAGATGTCAAGCTGAGGTCTGAATCCTGCAGTGGACTGCTTTCCAGGAGCTGTGGATGTGTTAATATACATGGACTTGCACCATTGGGGTAGGACTACCTACCCCAGAAATGCAGTAGTTGGAGACGTAGGGTACAGTAACACAATTAGGAGCCCTAACAGTTTGAATCTTCTCAAGCCTTTGAGCTGCTTCTATCCTACTTGTTTAGTCCTTGCTCAGACACAGCCCACATGCTTGCAGCTCCAGCTTGTCACGGCAATAGTCAGCCCCATGAATATCGATCACCTCTCACTGTTGTTTATCCACCTTTTACCCAGCCAATGTCTTTTTGTCTTTTGGAGACTAAACCTTGGAAAAAGTATGCTCTGTTAACTTGGAAGTAGCACGGTTTTGACATCACCATTTACATTCTCTGAGCTGCTTTGAAGTTCCTTGCCCCAGCTATCTTCTTGCATGGTCTTTGTGTCGGCTTTTTTCCTAAGTTAGCCCTATCTCAGACTTCTCCAAAGTCTAGTCACAAGGAGACTTTGATATAAAATTGAAGGAGGTTGAGTCACAGATAGGTTATCCACATTAAGTTCCCGTAGAGATAAACTTTAGCATAGTTAGCAACTGCAGAGAAAAAAAAAAAAAAAAAAAAGGTTAAAAAAAAAAGTCACTGAATTCAGAGGGACAAGATTGTCTGGTCTACGTGATTAAAAAGAAGGCTGGTATTCTAGACAATTTACTGTTTGGCAGTTAGAAGTAAGTCTGTAGTAAATAATGACATTCAGTGTATGGATTTTTCTTTTCCAGAACACCAGCTCAGTAACTGTGCCAGAAACACTGCTGTTTGTTTCAACTCTTGATGGAAGTTTGCATGCCGTCAGCAAGCGGACAGGAGCAATCAAATGGACTTTAAAAGAAGGTGAGCAGATGTCCTGATGCTCTAACAATAATTGGTTATTCAGACTGTTGTAGAGCCTGGTAAATATTTTTCTTCTTAATTTTGCTCTTGTTCTAGACTCTGAGTTAAGCTAGTGTTTCTGGCATCATGTTCATCTTAATTTTTTCACTTGCAGATCTTTTTCCAGATTTTTTTTTCCCCAAATGTTTTAGCTGCAGTGGAATAATTATCTAAATAGGTATCATGTTATATGGGAATGAGTGCAATGTAAGAATGCTTAGAACAGAATTGATGTCAAATGGGAGTGTCAGCTTGTGGAACTGTTGGCAAAGGGTTTGTGGAAGCATGATTTTATCTCTGGTATATCCTACATTCGCTGGTGCCACGGATATTGTGCAAACCTCAGGTCTTTTTGTCTATAGTAGACATCTAAGAACAACACAGGTTTCTAAATAAAAGAACTGCAGTTGTGTACAGAAGTTTAACATTGCTGAGCGACTGGATGTGATTTTGTAATTTCAATTACCTATCAGAGATAGCTCTTTCTATCTTCATGACAAATTCAATATTTAATGCAGGGTTTTTTAGTGGGAACTTGCTTGCATATAGTGGAAGTGATAGCAGCACTTTCTCATCATGTCTGGAACTAAATGAGAGAGCAGGTCAAATGGAAGGGAGTCACAATGATTGCATCATTCTGTCCTCTATTTTAAAAGACTAATGCCAGTTTAGTAGGTGAGCTGAAGTGGTGGGAAATGAATTGTGTGTATCTGATGTCTGCATTAGTAATCAGCCACTCTTATTTCTTTGAACATTCCTATTTGAATGCAACTCTGCCAGACAAAAAGTTAATTTCATTAAGGAGTACTTTTGTAGCTCCTCTTGAGTCAAAAAGAGGTGAGCAAGTACTTTCTCAAAGGATCTTGGTTACTGGGTGTGATTACATTTTCCCCCCTCTGTGACTCTACTTTAAATTTAGACCTCTACTTTGCCTGAGCAGGCTTGAATAAAGAAAAGGTTATCAGCCTCCTCCTTTATTGTTGTTATAAAGGCTATCGCAGCTTTGAGAGGAGCTTTCACTCTTTTTAGCTTGTCCTTAAACTGACATGAATATACACTACTTTGTCCTATCCTTGAAGGATGTCATAACTAGAATTTTTTTCTGCAGGCAGACTTAGTAAGGGCAAAAGTTTAAGGAAGAAATGAAGGGACTTTGGTAAAGAGAAGGAACTTGGTCAAAGTGTGTTGCTCGAGGAACTTCCCTTGTTTTAAAAAAAAATGTTGCAAAACTACTGTTTGTACAGTAGAACTGCCAGACTGGATAATCTAGTTTTATAGGACCTTTTTTTTTTTTTTTCCCCCCTCTGTCACTGTGTTGTGTTCTGTGTGTTACCAACATAAGGTTTGTTCAGCTGCTTTGCAAGTGCACTTATTGTCCATTAGTTTATTTCTATGTAATAGAACAGCACACACGGTTCAAAGAAAAATAAAATAATAGTGATAGTTTTCATTATTACAAGATGCTTCATGAGTTAACTTAGTTAAATGTATATGGAACAAGGGCCTGTACATGTAAATTGGAGAATGAATTTGTAATTGGAGGGTTTTAAAGTATTTTTGCAAAAGTCAATTTTTGGTGGTCACCCAGTGCGTGAGAACCCCAAACAAAGGAAAGTTGTTGGAAATTAATAGCCCATGAAAGTCCATACCATCTTGCTGTGTTAAATCTCTTGGTGGATTTAGCAGCGCAGAATTCAGTATTAATATTACTGTATAAACAGCTTTTCTGTGTGCTCTGTCTGTCAACAACAGGTGTGTAGTGTTACATAGGATTACCCAATGGAAAGTTGCTTGCACTGTAGGCATTGTTCTTGCAGGTGCCATTTCACCCTGAGTATCAGACAATGAACCATGTGTTGTATGGTTCATGTGCTTGGAGAAGTTCTGGAGGTCACCTGAAGTGCTGTTAGAGGCCTTTGTCAGGAAGAAAGGTTTTATCACTGCACTTAAGCAGCCAGGTATTTAACAAAGGACAATTATTATGCATTTTATTTAGTTTGGGAGAAAAACCAAGGTGGTGTTCATTATCAGGCAGTACTTAAACAAACATGAAGATCCTGCCATGTATGGTTTGTTTTAATTTAACACTGAAACTTATCTTAGGTATGCAGAGTAAATGAGCCACTGGTTATCACCACAATAACATGTTTGGTTTTCCTACCTTTGAGTAGTGCTGGCAAGAAAGGCAGTTTGATTACTTGTACTCCCCATAAAGCAGGCAAAAAATTGGTTCAGTTAATAATAGGACTCTCGTAGTTCAGAAATAAAACTGTTCCCTACACATGTAGGGAGATTGTATATGTAGGGAGATTCTGGACCTACTTGTTGAGAATGCTTTGTGCCTTTATTTCCTGTTGGCTTCTGTGTGTCCTACAATCTGACAGCTCTGAGGGCGTTTTGGTGGCCAGGTAACTAATGCTGGTAGATTTAGAGCCAGCAGAAATTGTTATGACATTCAGTTCTCTGTAGTAATAAAACAATCAATGACAAAAGTTGATTTAAAAGGTTCTGATTTCTAATACCTTACTTGTGACCTCTGGACTGCAGTGGACTAGTCACGATAAGGCACAGATATAAAGACTGTATGTATTAACGATACCCAATAGGTAAATTTTAAAGGACTAGTCTGAGATCTGTAGGTCTTGCTCCGATAACAGTGGTTATTCCCAGCTGGGAAGAAATATCTGTGCATTGCTGTAAATTAATAATGATTGTCAAAATGATTGTAGAAGGGTTCTCTTTCCAACATATTCCGGAGTGTGGTTAGTTAGTATCTCTAACCTCAATTTCTGTAATTTCAACAGCAAGCAAAGATGACATGATTTTAAATTGGCCCGTTAGCCCAGATCTTACGGTAGGGCCTCAGATCAGGAAACCGTTTTTTCCAGCTCATTCCAGTGGGGCAGCAACTTACTCGCTTGCTCTTTCAGAATCCCCCACTTCTCCTTTCCAGTCATTGGGTTTGTATGGTCTTCTTAGGGACGCATTATAGTGACGAGAATGTACAGCTCTATCTTGTGCATTAAAAAAGACTTGTTCTTGACTTGGTTAAAGGGCAGATTTATCTTGTCACGTATTTGTGAAATATGGAAAAAAAGGCAAAGATACGTTTAGTATTGCAGTTACAGTTTCAAAAATTGTATATATGGCTTTTTTCCATGTGTATGCAAAATATGGATTAGAATTATTTCAGAATAATCTGGAATGTATCACATACTTCTGCCCACCCACAAGCAAGTAATAAAGGCAAAAATAGTTTCTGGTCATGATGCAACCAAAACTGTCTAGGGACATCTGCTTGCCCAGGTCAAAATGTTCAGTGAATTATAACGTAGCCTCAAAATTGCCTAAATTACTGGATAGACATTAGGCCAACAGGTTTCTAATAGCTGCTTTACTTGTGAGTATAGTGTTAGAGTTGTAGAATAAATCTTTATTATCTAGAATCAGTCCTATTATTTTTTTCATCCAAATTTATTTTACAGATCTTTTTATTAATGTGTAAAATTGGAAGCTTTTTAGTTCTTAAAGAATAATGACTTTGAAGTTCTGCAATGACAAGGATAGGTTTCAGCAGTCTTTCTAATAGTAGTTTTATTATCCTCATGCCATTGAACTCTCTGTGTGGGGGGTAGTAATTAGTTTTGCTAAATTAAATTTCAGCTAAATTTGCTGAAGAGTATCAATGGTGATAACTTTACAAATGCATGTGCTTGTTGACTCGTGTGCATTACCAGATCAGAAAGCTAAAGCTCATGTGTATTGAATTGTAGGATTTGAATATAAGGATTTGAGCTTAAGGAAGAGGCAGATGTATTTATATCACAGTTTTATCATGTTTTCTTTGTGATAAAGTTTTTGTTTAGATGCAGAATACATACTGCTTTGTTCAGTGGTTATTATCATTGTTGGTATTGGAACAGATCAAGCCAATTAGAATGACTTGCCTAATTACAGGGAACTGCAGTTCACGGAAACTTTGCAAGCAGGATGTGCTTCCAGTCTCAGCGTGTTAACACTTGAGCGCTGAGCTGTTGAATAGAAGATAAGGCCTCAGTCCTCCGACTTGTGCAAGAACCTTTTCCAGTTGACTTATTGTGAAGCAGGTGACCTCAGTTCTAAGATGATTCAGGTTGTTTTTTCACTAGTCTGTGTTCAAGCATACAAGAACTGTTATATGACTTGACAGCAGTAAATTAACCTCACAAGATCCTCTTTTATCTCTGAGTGAATTCTTATTTCAAAACAAACTTTGAAGTAAAATTGGACTATGCCCCAGACCACATGAAAGTGAATGCAAAGAGTTCATTGTCTGTCTTCAGAGTATCTTTGTAGAGCTACAACCTTAGTTCAAGATAATGAAAGTGTTAAGAAAATGAGAAAATTTGCTTCACCCCAGCAGCTAAGGATATAGAGAAATGGCTTTCCACAGCCATTTACAGGTGGATAGTGCTACTAGTGAAAAGAGAATTTCTGTAACTTCAAAAAAATACCCCTCACTCTGTTTATGTTCATCCACTGTGAATTGCCTCTTTGATGGAAGTGAATCAGGATTATGTATTTGATAGTAAATGCTTCCTAACAGTACTAGGTTAAGGGTTAGGCTAGATGGTCTTACAGGTCTTTTCCTGAATGATTCTGAGATTCTATGATTCTATGATATACAACACTTACACGTTGCAGGAAGCCATCGGAATAATCAGTGTTTTGTCTCACATGCCAGTAAATACTGCAGAATTTTTCTGCTGCTTCATAGTAACAACTTAATCTATTCCATCTACATCTTTATCATTGCTGCTAAATCAGATTTCAGTTACTGAGAAGACAAGTAAAAGTAAGATTTTTTTTCACTCAAGCACTGTTCTTGATACTGAAGACACGATACAAAAGAAAAAAATAAGGACTTTTTGTGAGCATGATGCTTCTGTATGGCACTCACCAAACAGCTTAGGACTTAAGTCTTTCTTTTGTGCACTCTGATACGCAAGCGCTTCAGAAAAACTCATTACAGGAGTTGGAATGGGATCGTTTGTGGGATCTCTGGCATTGTTAACAGAAGTGTAGGATATTGCATCTATTGATGCAATTGCTGTGAGTGACATTTTTCCAATGGCTTTCAGAAATAAAAGGTTGGGGTAAAAAGCTTACTGCAAATGCGTTTCACATGTATGTGTGTATTCCTTCACTATTACAGTGCTATGTCTTCAATAAAATGACAGAACATTTGAAACAGTTGGATCAGAGTGGAGCACTTACTTCTGTAAAAGTAGATTGCCCAGTCTTTGAAAACTAAGTGAAATCAAGATATTTGTACAAAAATATTTAGCTTTTATTCATGGTATTTTGAGTGCAGGGAGGGAGTCGTAGGACATTAGTAACCAGATTCTCCTGCAAATGTCATGGATTATCTAGGACCAGTTGCAAGAAGACGTGATTTACCTTTTGATATTTCTTGTACTTGTTCAGATTTCTCTGAATGTTCTTTGAAAAAAAAAAAAGAAATATTAAAAAGTTTGAAAAGGTCACATTCTGTCCTGTTCTACTGTAGAGAGTGTGTTGTGTTATGCCAGTAACAGTGCAGTTAGAAAATTTGGAGATTGATTCAGCTAGTACTGTTTATTCAGGCAGTACTGATTATTAAAAATAAATGTAAAGATTTCTAAGAGTACTTTGGGCAAGAAGCTATCTCTTGCTTTCCCTAGGCTGGCTAAAAAGTAATTTTTGAGAAAATCTGCACTTATAAAAAAATAAATCAAATGTATATGCAGCCAGTTAGCACTTCAAAAGCAAGTTGTGCAGCTTTGTTATCACAAATGATCGTTTGAGGAGATGCTTGTAGATAGGACGAAGTTGCTTAAGCACATTTGTTGACGCAATTGTCTAGCAGTAGGCATCATCACCACAGGCAACAGTTTATTTTTTACCCAGTGAAACTCTCAAAGTATTCAGTAAGAGACTTGCATAGTTTATTTGGTTTTTGCCTTTAGGAACACCTATAGCATTTGCATTAAATCTTACTTTAACTGAGGCAGGTGACATTTTCTGCTGATTTCTGCTGCTGTTTCCGTCAGAAAACTGGGAGCTTTTCACTTCCCATGAAGCACTTATGATTATAGAAGCTCTAGCCTGTGGTCTTTAACATCTCGTTCTTCTTTTAGTTGGGTTCTTCTGGGCTTCTGGATACTGGCTTGCAGTAGTTCAACCTAGCAGCTCAACTCCAGAGCCTAAGCGCTGTATACAGCAGCCATCTAATGCTTTTTTCTAGCTTGCATTTCTTTAGTAGTGGAGGTATGATGTTGTAAGTGACCGTTTGTGTTGCATCTCCTAAAGGTCATGGAATACTTGACGCAAATGCCGAGAAATATTTGGCATACGATCAACTGCAAGCTTGGGTCCTCCCAGCATATCCTGAAAGCAGTTTCTTCACACAAGGGACAGGAATGAATTGCTTGGTGTAGTACAGTGGAATAAAGGTTTGGCTAAGTAGTGTGATCTGCAGGGACAGGTCCAT
Organism: Netta rufina; assembly: GCF_964035555.1. NCBI lineage: Eukaryota > Metazoa > Chordata > Aves > Anseriformes > Anatidae > Netta > Netta rufina. Next base: position 6,474,348 of record NC_140143.1, on the reverse strand, counting down.
AATGATGAATCACTTGGCTTCTGGGTTTGAGTGTTAGTTACTCCTAAGCCTGTCTGATGTTTGTTTCTGTTCTCAATAAATTAAATGGTGTTTATGATATAATGTGGAGCTGTACACTTACATATCATTCCCATCTTACATCAATGAGCAGTGGCAGCTGTGATAATAATTTTGCAGTGGGTTTGCTGGGCATGGTATGTATGATTCAGTGCCAGTGTAGAGCACAGCTCTCTCCAGCTGACTGGGTTGTTCCCAGAAGCTTAATATGTTTTTGGGTAGTTTATTCTGACACCTTTAAGGATGACTTTAGGACATTTCATAGGCTTAAAAAGAAACAAATATATACAAGCTTTGAATGGAGCTGCTGTGAGAGTGTTTACTGTTGTAAAAATAAATTGATAAAAATAGATCCACTGTTATTCCTTATATTGTACTTTCTGTCTGAAATTGTCTGTGAATCTTTGGTGACTATTACTGCTTTTAGCTGCATTGCTGCTAGAGCTGTGTTTAGGTAGGGCTTTCTTACATTTTTTTTAAATCAGTTTTATAAAAATGAAGGGACACACTCCTAGGTCATCGTGTGGTGTAATACACTGCAGAGTGGCAGAGACTTAAAAGACCCATAAAATGAATCACAAATTTCATGTTCTTGTCTTGCTGAGCTCTGCAAATACTGCAGTACACTCAAGCTGTACAGAATCTGTGCCAATTTCCTTATCGAAGACTCACAACATCATTGGTTTTATTCTTATTTCCTTCCTGTTGCAGCATAATGTTTGCACAGAGACAGAACAGGTGAAAAAACAGAATTTGTTGGTTTGATCATCTTTAATCTTCTTACTTAGAGTTATTTTATTATAATGGTTTGATTTGCCCTGCGAAGAAGTGAAGATAACATTGCACCCTCTTGACTTCTGAGTTACTTTCTGCCAATATACCCATAAATAAATGCAGACATTTGTCTTGCTAATTCTAGAGTATGTCTTACAAGTCCGGTCACTTCCATGGTTTTGGCATCAGGGTTGAAAATCCCATGTTTCAGGATTTTTTGAGGCCTCCAATAGTAATTTTTAGGTGCCATCAATTTACATTAAGATCAGATTTACTGTTCTTAATTATCTTTTAATATATGAAGATTTAGATTTAATACTGTCAGTTCCAGTTTTGTAACTTCCTTTTGTTGATGAAAGCTGAGCTGTGTTTCTGATGGTTCAAATGCCAACTACTGTGAGATTGTTTCCATATCTTTTGATTTTTATGTAATACAGATTCTTGGAGACATTTTAGTGGGGAGATTTATTTAAGTGAAAAAATTAGTTTTAAAGTAATTTTATCTAGCCCTTGGCCAACTTCTGTCTTTATTTTCAATGACATGCTGATCGTGGCAGTTTTCACTTGGAGTAGGAAGTAGAACTAGGTTTTTCTGACTTGCATCGGAGCCTGGCTTTTAAGTCATTGGCAGTCACCTCACTGATTTCAGTATGTGTACAACTAGGCTTTCAGTTTGTATGTTTCATTTTAAATTAAACGGTGTTGGCTAAAAGCCATAGATTTACATGCCTGGTAATAAACTAGATACCTGAGACACAAAGTAGCAAAAGTTTGGAAAATACAGATTAAAAAAGCATTAGGTTGGCCTTCTGTTATGAAAATATCAACATGCCTATTTTTGTATCTGTTCTCAGAGTCTCCACAATCTTCCATTAGCTGTAGCTTGTTTTGAAGTAAAATAGGTTGTTGAAGCCTGTACGATAACAGCAGTTGCTGCAAATTATGGTGAGCTACCTCCTGGGCAGCCAGTGCCCAGAGATCACATACGCATGCTGAGAGCAGGAATGTTGTTACCGTGAATACAGGTGGCTCCTACAGATGATGAGCTCTGTCCAGGAGAGAAGTAAGGAGGCTTGGGATACAGTATAGTACTGACCTTCTCCAACTCTGCTCCCATGGGTAGCTGGGGAGTAGTGTGGAAAAGTCTAGTGAGATGAAGGAACTGAATTGCCAGTATTATGACTTTTCCTTTGTTGTTTATGCAGATCCTGTACTACAGGTGCCAATACACGTGGAAGAGTAAGTCTGTTTCCTTGCTCTCATTTATTGCTTGTTTGTTTTTCACTAACATCTTGAAATGTAGTTTAATTTGAACCAAAACTATGGGAAGGTGGCATGCCTTGCATAAGTGAACCTTTAAGTTTAAAGAGCAGATACTGCTCTTTATGTATAATTAGCTACATGCAATTCTCTTACTTCTGTAACACTGAGATGAAACATCCTGTCTGCAGATTGTTCTCTCAAGACCTTGATCAAGTTTAGAGATGAAGTGTGATAACTATGCCAGAAGCTTAACTGAGCAGCTTTGAAAATGACGGAAACAAATAGGGAGTGATCTTTGGGTTTTGTGCTTCTTGTTTTCTTCAAATAAAAGACTAAAACTAGTGAAGCACAGGAAACGCCAACCACGACCACTACCAGAATCTTCAAATGAAACCCTCAAGCTACTACTTCAGAGTAGTTCCTTCAGCATAGCAGTATTGCATTTAATTCGAGGCTTTAATTTTGTCTCTGTAGTCGGTGGTAAAATTCTTTCTTTTTTGTGGTTTTGTTTTTGAATTTGGTTTTGATTTTGGTTTGGGGTATTTATTCATTTATTTTTGGTAATTTGCGTGGAGGCTTGCCTTTCCCTCTTAAATTTACTGCGTTTTGGCAATCCTTTTATTGTTCCTTGCCTTCCTTATGCTCTGATTTTTGTTTATTTTTGTTTCTTTGTTTCTTGTTTCTTTTTTTTTCTTCTTCATAAATTCTGTGACAATTTATAAGCATATAGATCTTGTTTAAAAGCTTTCAACCAGGTGATTGTCTGCCACATATGGATCTTTGAATTTTCACAAGTATTAGTAATGCTATGTTATATCAGTTCTGAAACCTCTTTTTTTTTTTTTTCATTTTCACAGTTAAAAAATGAAACTTCAAAAAATGAATAATACAAAGTCAAAACGTATAATGTTAGATGAACTTCTCTAATGTTAGATGAGCTTCTGACCATAGTTGCTTCCCTGTTCTTTGAGAAACACAGTATTATTGTTGTTTTTTTTTTAAATCATTTATAATTGCTGTTTAAATCCTAGGCCAGCGTTTCTTCCAGACCCAAATGATGGCAGTTTGTATACACTTGGTGGCAAAAATAATGAAGGCTTGACTGTAAGTATATGTTAGAAATTTTCTCACAGTTTTTAGACAGGTGCCCCAATCAGATTCACAAGAAGGATAAGTCACCAAGGAAACATTCTGCTTTCTTGACAGTACTATAAAGGCCATTTGGTTTTATATTATTTAATGGAATTCTACCAGTTTCTTGGAGAAGCGTGATCACACCAAAACCCATCTGTTGTATGTCCCAGTGTTACGATACAGGTTTTTAGCATGACAGTGCCTCTATGTTCTTTTGCTAGCACCTTTGCAGAGTGATAATGTGCTTTCTAAGAGTGAAATGTCACCTTTCTTGTGACTATCAGGAAATCATTGCCAATATTGTTGGTTTTGAAACTTGCTAAAATAATGATGATGACAAATAACATTTCTCTGGTATTATCTAAACGCTGTATGATCTCTGTACAACCTCACGGGAAAGGTGTGCCCAGAACAATACAAATTGGGTATGTCTCTTTCACCCAAATTTTAAATCTTCTAGAACCATCTGCTAAAAGCCAGGATTAATATTTACTCTTTGCTGACACCTTTAGAAGATGTCTCTATAAGGTGTAGTGAGCAGACAAAAATGCTGACCCTTTCCTAAATACTCACCAATCCATGTAACCCACAGATGTTAGCTAATGTTGGACTTTTATTTTTAAACCTTGTGATGAAACTCAGATAAAATGTTTGGCTTCCCACTATTTTCTTTTCTCTGGCAGCTACTGTGATTTCCTTTAAGAACTTCAATATTGTTAAATATTTTAGTATTTACTCACCACTCTACCTCCTCCCAGTACAGCCAAATCATAACTTGCAAAATGAGTCTTGGTTCTTTTGCTCTGTGAATCCAGGAAGCAGCAATCCATTTGAATTACCAAGTTTCCTTTATTCTGTTAATCTCCTTCATTTTTGAACTGAAGTAATCAAATTTTTGATTGGAATCACCATTATAAAAATAATAAAGAAGAGTGCAATAATTTCACTGAATTTAAGTCAACTTTGCCAAGGACTGGTCTTTGTTACTGATGTAGCTTGTCTGTTACTCTTGTGACCTCATCCCACTCAAAGTCTGTTAAAACTTAGTAAAGGGTCTTCCCCCGTTCTGTAAGCACAATACACGCTTGGCAATATCTCAATAACACTGTGGGCAGAGATTCATGCTTCACTCTCTCAACAGTTTCATTTGTATGAAGATATCTGGCCTTTATAGTTGTTACTGTGGAGAAACATTTTATACCCGTTACAGTTGAGGCAATTAAACCACAGTACGTTGAAGCCTAGAGAGCTTTTAAGTGATGATGGTAGACCTTAAAACCACAGAGTCTTGGCATCCAAACCTCTCTGCTGCAAGTAGTTCATTCCACATGCGTTTCTCCTGTTGTAAACTGTTTGGGAGAGACTTCGTCTGTTCTGGGTTTTCAGAGTAGGGTCTTGACCTGAAATTTTGCATTCTCAGGGAACTGCAATAATGCAAGCAAAGAATAAAAAAACTGTTGTTTGAGGTTTCTGAACTTTTCTGGCCACCCTTTTCTATGAACAAAAGCAGACTATCACAGCAATATAAATATTTTTTTATTGTCGTCCCCCTTTTCCCTCTAGAAACTTCCCTTTACCATCCCAGAGCTGGTGCAGGCATCTCCATGTCGCAGTTCAGATGGGATCCTTTACATGGGTGAGCTCAAATTAAATCTTTTTTTAGATTGTAGCATATTCAGTGACCATAAAACATAGAGACTCCCAGGCAGACTGCGTGGAAAAGTTTTATTTTGGGTATTAATTGTAGTTTTTCGTGAATGTTTCTGATGATAGAAAATCGATTGAATATAAATTGAATTGCTGTGTGAAGATTAAAAAACAAATACTTTTCCTGAAGGAGAGAATAACTTTTCTAAGCAGGGAATAGCCTGTATGATTTTTTGTTTGTTTCTTTATATGCTATCTCTCAACAAAAAGTGATTTCTACTTAGAAAGTTATGCTTATAAATGTCATTGACTGCTTATAGTACAATTATCATTATGTTAGAAATCCCGTTGCAACAGGGTTAGACGCGTTCCATTATCTGAGATACAGTGGGTTCACTGTATAGATAACAGCAAATTTGTAGCTTACTTGTCCTGACTCATTCTAATTGCAGATGGATTTGGAAGAAGGGATGAGGAAGGGCAGTTATTGCTTATGACAATAGATGTGTGAAGGATCAGGATGAACTTAGTATTTCAGTCTGAAGGGACAATACCAACTTGTGGTTCTCTGCTTTGTGTTGGTCCGGGAAAAGGGTGAAAAATGTCTATCTGAGCTTCTGTGCTGGACGCATATATGTTAGAGTCGCAGACTTATCAGAGAATTATTCAAGGTTGTGGCTCTCACATAGTGTTGAATGTGTTGTTAGGACTATAGTCCTTAATCAATTTGGAATGTGTAGGCACTCATCATTTCTTCTATCTACTGTCCTTCAACAGCAGCACCTCAGTCTCCTCTACTAGCTTGTAGGATTTTTTACACTTAAAATTCTCTTAGATATTATTAATGTGAAAAAGTATGTTAGCCAATAGTACTGACTGTTCTAAATACTGTATTTAGTTGTTCTCGTCAATATTTGGAATTGGCCAGCAGTGCTAAATGATGAAACTAAGCCTGACTAAGAAGTTGTTTTATTAAAAATGCCTTACTCATATTAAGCTCATGAGCCTGCTAAGGAAAAAAGAGGAATGAAAAACTTAATTGGGAGTACAATATTCCAACCAAATGGTAACACAGCTTAAATTATAATTTCAGGTAAAAAGCAGGATATTTGGTACGTGATTGACCTCATGACTGGGGAGAAACAGCAGACCTTGACTTCTTCATTTGCAGAAAGTCTTTGCCCATCAACATCCCTACTGTATCTTGGGAGAACAGGTCATATGCTTTTTTTTTCTGCAGCTCAGAAGATAATATGTTTACTTTATTTTTGTTTTGTTTTTAAAGTTTAGGATCATAATAATTGACCTTCCTATCAGTCCAAGTTTTCAAGTTTATTTCTTAGAATCTCCTCAGTAAATTATGATTTTAGACTGTACACAGTATTTTTAACTCTTCATGGCTGTGGAAAGACACTGCTTTTTTAAATTTGGGAGTAGTCATGATCCATTATTTTTGTTGTTGAGTAAGTGGCATTTATATTTTATTTAACAATGCGTTCCACTATCAGCTATGAACCCAAGTCTGCTGTGTAGCATACAGCTTTCATAAAAAATGTTCAAGGAAAATGGAGATAACAGCATATTTATTGGCTGAAATTACAGTATTTAAGACCAAGAACCCATGTATAGATGTTGACTAGTAAGAAGGAATGAATCATATAGACTTTAATCTCTATATTAATGTATTATTTAAATATTCCTAAGTGTGATAGTTCAGTTACACAGTAATGCTGTATTTTAGAAAGCAGGGTTTGGAAATTTTAAGTAAAACAAAGTACATCAGAAGAAGCTGTGCAGTAAAAATAAAATGATGGCGATGTGGGCAGTAACTGCCTGCAGGGCTTGTTCTGAGATTGCTGTAGATCAGTACATGAGTGGATTAGGTATTGTCTTTAACAACTATTAAGTGGTTATTTACCGAAGTGTTGGGAAAATGAAATGCAGAGAGCAGTAAGCGATGTGTGCTGTTTTGAAGAGTGTCTCACGTTTGAGGTGATTGATTCTATTCTCTCATAGGTTTTTTTGCTTCACAGACTGTATATTTTTTAACAGAGTACACGATCACAATGTATGACACCAAGAAGAAGGAGCTGAGATGGAATGCCACCTATTTTGATTATGCAGCTACTATGCCCGATGAAGACATAAAATACAGTAAGAATTTAATTTTTGTAATTTTTGTTCACGTATTGGCCATGGACATTGCATACAGAAAAAAAATATTTGTATTCTTTTCTATAATGAGTAAGTTACCATAGGATGGTAAGTAATCAAAAAGTAAGGTTAATCAAAAGTCTGTTTGGACTGCCCATTTGCTATCACAGGTACTGGGCACAGAACAGCTCTGCAGGGTTACATCTCTACGGGCACTGAGTCTCCTGAATCTGGACACTGAACAAACTATGGAAGAGCTTTCAGCCATTTGTGAGACCTCTCAGTCACCCATGAAAGCTCCCTTTTCAGCATGTAGCAAAGGCATGATTTGTATGTAAATTAATCTGTACGTTTACAGCAGTGAGATCTACAAATCCTTGCTGTTGTACATGCTGAACAGATGAGCTAAATAAATGTGGTTTTCCTGCTGGTCTGACAAAACTGAACTTTTATTGGCATAACTTGACAGCTCTTCATTTGCAATAGAAGATGTAGTGAGCTCCACAGTTAATGTAAGGCTTGAACTGTTAATTTGTATTAAAGTTGCATGTAAGCAACAATCCAGACAATCTCTATCTTATTTGTATATTGCAGAAATGTCCCACTTTGTGTCTAATGGAGATGGGCTGGTGGTGACTGTAGACAGTGAGTCTGGGGACGTGCTGTGGATTCAGAATTACGCTTCTCCTGTGGTAGCTTTTTACATCTGGCAACGTGAAGGATTACGGAAAGTTATGCACACAAATGTGGGGATAGAAACTCTGCGATACTTGACATTCATGTCTGGGGAGGTTGGACACATTACCAAGTGGAAATATCCTTTCCCAAAGGAAACAGAGACCAAGAGCAAACTAACGTGAGCATGAATATTACTGTTGTTTTTGCTATTTGTCAGGGTTTTGTCAGCAGCCTAGCTCTCTAGCAGTCATTGTATATCATTTTTCATCTTTCACTATCTAAAGACAGAGACAAAAAAGCTATGAAAAATTTAGCAAATGTTTATTAATTTTTTTATCAGACATTCTGTGTTTACTTAATAAAAGAATATTTTAATAATGTAGATTATAATATAATTTTTATAATGAATTATAAATGTATTTTTTATAATGCTTCTTTTTAAAAATGTAGTTTATAATGTAATTTTTCATTTAGGTGCAAAACATTTTGGCAAATGTCAGCTGTTGAATAATAAAGAATAGGACATGAGTTATATGAGTAATGACAACTAATAATGCTTTCATAATTAAAACAAATGGCTTGATCATACAGCAGCATTTAAGTTTATGAATTCAGTGTTTTTAAGAACTAGATGTTGATGATTTTAGAAATTCATGCATTAGTTTTGTAGGATTGTGTTGCCAGGGTTTTAACCATGGCAACCTAGCTAAGATGGTAAAACTGTCACCTATTTCTTTCTAACATGTATTGTTTTTGTTTTTTTCCAGACCAACTCTATATGTAGGGAAGTACTCCACAAGTTTGTATGCATCACCATCAATGGTGCATGAAGGAGTAGCGGTCATGGTAAGTTGGGAGCTTCAAGAGTTGAATGATATCTGCTGAAAAGTGTCTTTACAGAATTTGTATTGTTCTGAGTTACAAAGGAGTTGAAATGAACTCTATTTTGAGTGAGAGCAGACAGTAGAACATATGTTCATCAAAATGTACAGAATTATTGTAAAGTCCAATAAACACACAAATAGTGAGCTTACTTCTATGAGAAGTATCTTCAGTGTATCTAAAAAAAGGGATATTTTGATTACATCTGGAATTCTGAGACTTCTGTTGTGAAAGCATGATATACTTTCCTAAGTAAAATGATTTTATAACTCTATCATTCTGTCTTGTAATGGAAGACAAACTGTTATGCAGTATAAGGTGGACCTGTACTGATGAAGTTTGTTCCAATATCTGAAAAGGGATGATCCTTATTAAAATAGAAAATAAAACACGGAAGACTGTAGGTCTACAGCAATTAGTTTTTAAATTGCAGATTGCTATCAATAAATGCATGGCAAATTGAGTACTTCATGAAACAACAGTAAGCATTTAGAATGCATGACTGTATTTCCAAAGTCATTTCAAATGCTGCAAAGACGTGACTGTAGATTATCGGGAATTGTGCCAGGCGAGCTTAGCAGGAGTGGACCAGAGGTAGCTATGCAGTACTGTTGATGTATTGTGGTTACTGTTAAAATGGCTTTTTAAAAATTTTATTTATTTTTATAATCAAAATAACTCCCTTTTGATAGGAAACTGCACCATAGTTATTTTTTTCAGTGACTATCCAGGTAGGAAACAAAACTCCTGTTTCACTTTTCTAAAAAGAGAGAGTAATCTCATCGCCTAGGCAACATGTAAGTTAGGTCTAATGTCCAAGGCTGTTGAAGCATTTGCTGAGGGTGTAACAGCAGTATTTACTTATGGTGACTTTGCTGCTGGGAGTTTTTGCTTGCCCACTAATTTTGACCTTCCGTTTTTTTCTACTTATTTGCCTACTTAAATATTACACAGAAACAGTGCGTCATTAATTATAGCAATGGTCTCTCTTTCTAGCCCCGTGGCAGTGCTATACCCTTACTAGAGGGTCCAAAAACAGAAGGAGTCACAATTGAAGACACTGGCGAGTGTGTTATCACCCCCAGTACGGATTTGAAGTTTTCAGGCAGACTGAAAGAAAAGACCAAACTCAACTACTGGAACGACTGGCTTTTAATAGGTATATTATGAGGTCCCTCTCTTAGCGCTTGTCTGCTTGTCAGGCAAGTTCACATTGCCATCTCGTGGACACTTCTAACCCAGGCCTAAGAGCTGTTTTTCTGCTTCTGTAAATCAAAATCACAATGACTGCCTAAACCGAGGCAATTACTACATTCTAGTAATCATTGTTAATTCATCCCCTTTGGAATATGCATTAAGCAGATATCTGCTTACTGTTTTTTCCAAGGCGTCTGCTTTATTCAGTTTACAGGATGAGGAGTGTTCAGCTCAGTGTGTGGGAAGTTGTTTATTTATTTGCCTCCTCATCTGGAGAGGGGTATAGATAATTTACGGTGAACATTGTTGTACATACTATATTCTGTTTCTTTTGGATTTTATTGTGCATATTACTTTAATTCTCATTATAAAGATTGGATGTTCGTGTCTTCCTCATTTCACAAATGAGGGATTAAGGCACTCCAATTGGAAAAGCTGGGAGCACAGTTGCTTCTCCTTCTTCTCACTTACTTGGTTAGCATGAGCCAAAGGAGCGTGAAGAGCAATTGTAGCTAAGTGCTGGATTGATTCTTCCTTCCTTCTTATGCAATATGACTCATGCCCTTCAGAACTATTTCAGATCTCAAACACGATCTTTGCTTCAAGGCCACATCACAAAGTAAAACTAACTTGAGAGAGAGACAGCTAGGAGGCATTGTAATGTGTTCCTGGCATGGTCACAGCGAGCTCAGGAACCAAATCCATCGTCAGTGCCCTAACAGGCAGTTCTTCACAACTGTGTTCACTATACCTGTGACTGCAGGGGCGGAACAGGGGGAAAAATGTTTTAATGCAAGCTCTTGGACTGTGATGTTCTCAAGTCTTTTGAAAATCAACTTTGTGTATGCTCTTAAGCAAAGATGCTGAAATCAAGGCCCTCTTCCTTGAAGAGGGACAATTTCTTATTTCAACAAATGTGTTTTATTTAAAGGGCACCACGAAACACCATTATCTGCCCCTACAAAGATCCTGGAGAAATTCCCAAGCAATTTACCCAAGAGGCCTGAAAATGTGATTCCAGCTGACTCTGATAAAGCCACTATTGAAGAGGTTTGTGATGAGAATAATCATCTTACTGGATGATTAAATAATATAGAAGAATAGAGGTTGTGGAGAGACTGAGAAGAAAAGCTATATGAAATTACTTCACATTGCTTGTGGCAGATTTTCATGTACCTTGCATGTAGAATCAGTGATATCATGAGGTGTCATTCTTATTTCAGAATTAGGGCTTTCAGATGTTTTTTTTCCACATGCAAAACTCTTTTTGGTAGGGCTATAAATTATTATTTTAAATGTATAATAATTATTATATAATTATAAATTTATAAATTATTAGAAGTGATCTAGCAGAAAGCCTAGCATATAAATCATCTACTGCTTATGGAGGTTTTTGAGCTAACAGAGCTTTCTCTTCCTCATAGGTTATTGATATAGTGGAAGGTTCCACAACAGAAGTGCCTCCTGCTGTTCCAAAGGACATTGAGGAGAAACTTGCTCGGCCTATTGCTCGGCCAGAGGCTCCTGTGGACTCTATGTTGAAAGACATGGCCACCATCATTCTCAGCACTTTCCTGCTCATCGGCTGGGTGGCTTTTATCATCACCTATCCGATGGTAATACTGACTTAGTTTGGGGGGCTTTTCAGTTTTGGCAGTCAGTAGTATTTGGCAGCTAACCCCAACAGGTGACACAGGAGTTAGGAAATAATGCACTACATTTTTTTTTCTTATTTTTAAGCCCTAGATATGCAGGGGGGAAACAAAGGCTATATATCTGGTATAACAGCGATTTCTCTGGCATATGTGCCAACTCCAGAGATTTTTTTTTTTTAATTCCACCAGTTCAGTTTCTCATGTTACTATTTTCCATGTACATGATCTTAATGTTAATCACTGGCTTCATTCCCCCCTTCCTCATCTGAACCACTATCAGGTTTTCTGGCTTTTGGATCAAAGCCTTTATCCTTCTGTGATTGAAAGACACCCAGTCAGCCTAATGAGTCAGCTTTTGCAATATTAACCAACCTGTGTGATTCCTCGGTTTGCTATGAAAGTTCAGAATGAAATTGAAAACGTGAGGGAAAGTCCCTTTCATTCCATAGGCTACTTAGCTAATAGTATAATAACAAGAAAAATTTTCCCTACCTTTTGGATCTATCTACCCTAATGGCTATAGTGCTCCCTTTTGTGACATGTCTGTGAGAAACTTCACTCCTTCACTTATGGAACTGAGATCCTCTTTCAGAGTGTACATCAGCAACAACAGAGACAGCATCAGCTGGAAGAGAAGATACAGCTCTTGCAGCAACAGAAGCTGCCCTTTCATGCTCCCAGTGACCTACCTCCAGAAACAGATTTCTTAGACAGCTCCTACGGACGGACAGAGAGTTCAGCTACCAGCACACCGAATATGTCCCCCAGAGCATCAAACCATTCTGCATATTCCAGCATCTCCACCTCTGATGTTGGGAGCTGCCTTTCCACTGAGCAAGAAGAGGGGGGTAAAGTAGTTCTAGTGCCTTTATTGGGTCTGTATTTCCCCACTCTGTCCTTATTGATGGTACTACTTAGTGCATCAGACAGATAAAAAGACCATCATCCTAACTTAGTCTGACCACTCACAAAACACTGTGCAGGTGTTTCATCCCTCACTTTGTTTGAGAAGTATTTGCTTTAGAAGAACATCCAGTTCATAATTGCTACCTGAGGGATTTATGTGGTCTACAAGGGTATATTCTTATAACCTGCAGCCATTTCAGGTAGAGGGTCATTTAAATAATACGTATCAGCTAGAATCCAGAAGTAAGGATTATGGAGTGCAGTCTGCTAGTGTGTTCTCTTTAGGCCCTTCAAAGACTATGCAGGGAAGCTACTAGTAAGCTCACTTCCTGTCAATCTGCATTTCCTGAATTGAACAAAACAAACTTCTTAGAAAGTTTATCTGCTGAGATCCCTTAGTCTCTTACACTGTTTGAGACATGATCTTTTCAGACCTACAGGTAGTTAGGGTGTTCTGTACAGAGTAAGTTTGAATCTCTGTGTTGAGTCACACACAAGTATGTGCCTGCTCAGCATGAGTACCAAAATGCAGCTGTTAATTTCTTTTGATCAAATGTGTTGTCAATTTAAACATGAGCAAAAAGATTTTTACGTACTGGCCCCAAAGGATGCCCAGTTGTACAAGGCTGGCTTGATCCATTCTAAAACAATCCTCTTGTTTTTGTTCAGATGATGATGCAAACAGAGTGGTGGTTGGCAAGATTTCATTTAACCCAAAAGATGTACTAGGACATGGAGCCGAAGGAACAATTGTTTACAGGTAGGAGATAATACATGTATTCAGTATTGAATAATAGACTGATTAATGTATCATTGCATTGGGGTCATTCTTTTATCTTTTTTAATACACCTATTTTGAACAAAAATACTTTCTTTAAAAGTATTTTGTGTGTGTGTGTAATATTTTCATGCAATATTTCTTCTCTAGTGGAATTACTTCTCTTTGATATGTTTAATGACCAAAGGTATCACTTTCCTGCATGAGAAACGCTTTGATATGCCTCTGTAAAATGTCTTCTGTTGTCATTCGCTTTGTACCTTCTTGGTCTACATCAGCCTTTGTCTAAAAGGTTGATATGGCTTTCCTGTCCACAGGGGGACATTTGATAACCGTGATGTTGCAGTGAAAAGAATTCTTCCTGAATGCTTCAGCTTTGCAGACCGTGAAGTGCAGCTGCTGCGGGAGTCAGATGAGCATCCTAACGTGATCCGCTATTTCTGCACAGAGAAAGACCGGCAGTTTCAGTACATAGCTATCGAGCTGTGTGCTGCCACTTTACAGGAGGTGATGAGTCACTTGCAAACCTAAATAATGTTTTGGTCTTCTCACTGGAAGACCTTCAGTTTTCCCGTAGTCTTAAATTGTTGAAGTGCCTGCAGCAGATGTCCCAGTTATTGTCACCATCACCTCAGAAAGTTACACCTTCCTACAAGGGGGATGGTCTTAAACCTTCAGGACTATCTTCCCAACCCTGTACTGACCTAAAGGCAGAAGTTGTTGTCCTTTAGTATCCTTCTTGTGAAGGACTCCATTCTAGTCATCCTCCCTCTCCATCAGGACTTTGAAGACCCCCAAAATGCTTCTGGAGGCACGGTGCTATATACAGAATTCTAGCTCTGAATGATGTTTTAGAGCTCATCACCTTCAGGCAAGAAAAGCTTTTGCATGTGTGTTATCATCTAGCGTTAGACTGCCTGCAATTTTCCCACTTTGAATTTATGTTTTTTTGCGTATACTTAGTGTCCGTGCAGAGGCTACTGATAAGCAATGTCGTGGCTGACTCTTCTGTTTTTCTGTCATCTTATACAGTATGTTGAGCAGAAGGCCTTCAGTCACCATGGCTTGCAACCCATCACCCTCCTGCAACAGACAACAGCTGGCCTTGCTTATCTGCACTCCCTTAGTATTGGTAAGAATGCCTCAGGGTTCAGTGTTGCATAGAATGCCCCAGTTTCCTAGCCAAAAAAAAAAAAAAAAAAAAAGAAAAAAGAAAATGGTCCGATGCTGAGGGCTTGCTCATTTAATCTGTGGAAAGGCTCCACCTATGGCTGGCAGCAAGCAATAGTTTCTGTCCTAACACTACTTTGACACTTACCCTCTCCTGTAGAATTCCACTGCATTGGCCTAGTAAGGCTAGTCATTACCATTTGTTCAGTGCGCTGCATTTTTTTGAATAGAACTATAAAACATAATGACTGCTGGTAATGGAATTTAAAAATAAGTGATGAACCTCTACCAGTGACATTAGTTTGAGGTTAGGACATAGATATAACAAACAGTAAATAAAGTTTACATATGTTTTTGGGATTGCCTGGAGTGGATAAATGGGTGTTTGTAATAGTTCACAGGGACCTGAAGCCCCATAACATCCTCATCTCGATGCCTAATGCCCATGGGAAGGTCAAAGCTATGATTTCGGACTTTGGCCTGTGCAAGAAGCTAGCAGTGGGCAGACACAGCTTTAGCCGTCGGTCAGGTGTGCCAGGAACTGAAGGGTGGATTGCCCCTGAGATGCTGAGTGAAGACTGCAAAGAGAACCCTGTAAGTGTTTTCTTTCCTTCAGGCTTCCCTGGGAAAAGGCAGCACAACCAGCAGGTGGCACGTTGTTGGTCAAACCTTAAGATGTGTAATGCTGGAAGTCTCAGCATTCTTGCAGGCTTCCAATTAATTTAACAATGCCCCTTCCCCCTATAATTTTTATGAATTTTATATAGCAAAATGTGAATCTGAAAAGTTTTATTCTGCACTCAAATGCAAAATAACCACCCCTATGATGAGGCTCAAAGTTGTCAGGACAAAAAAAATGTTGCTCTTAAAGGTCATTTATTTGCAGACATACACCGTGGACATCTTTTCAGCTGGCTGTGTCTTCTATTACGTGGTATCTGAAGGTAGCCATCCCTTTGGCAAATCTCTACAGCGACAAGCCAACATTCTGCTGGGTGCATACAGCCTCGAGTGTTTGAATGCAGGGAGCCACGGTAAGAAATGCATGGTAAACATGAAGTGCTACTGACCTTTCAGTGGGTGCTAAAATTGCAATAGAGATAGTAGAACAGCGACCCACAGTGGCAATGGTGAAGGCTGTACTCCTTAAGTAAAGGTCTTGGAATTAGTATCTGAAAGCATCCCAGCTGTAAAAAAGAAGAGCCCTGAAAGCTTGACTGTAGTGCTATTACCATGTATTTAAAAGGTGGGAAAGAGGTGACCTTTGATCTTCATAGCGCGCTGATTCAAAGCTTTCTGTTGCTCGCCCAGATTATCTACAAGGGCAGTAGAGCTAGTGTTCAGGATTGTATAGGAGGAAGTAGCAAACAATGATCTTCTAACAACACAGAACATTAGCATTCCCTACATTGAATTATCACTCTTTTCCTTGCAGAAGACATAGTTGCTCGTGATTTAATAGAACAAATGATAAACATGGACCCTCAGAAACGTCCATCTGCCAGCTGTGTGCTAAAACACCCCTTCTTTTGGAGTTTGGAAAAACAGCTCCATTTTTTTCAGGTTTGTCTTGACCATTTTTATCCTTCTAGTTTTAAGGAGGCCTGTAGTCATTCTTAAGATCCTGAATTCAGTTTCTCTTTACTTTGCACATGTTTGAGATGGTACAGTGCAGAACACCTTCCCTGTTTTTAAGAACAGGGTAGACTGCTGTGGTAAATATGTGCACTGGGTGTCCAGGGGGTGGTTAGCAGCTGAGGACTTGAGGTTCCTTTCAGTCTTTTTCTATTCTATGATTTTTAAAAAAAAAAAAAAGCTTTGGTAGATAGTGATACATATCATCAGCGAAGGTTTTGTACCCCAATCCCAAGCATAATGCATTGTATTGTACTTTGTCATGAAGTGAGGTAGAAGGAAAGCTCTGCTACTGGGACAGGTTGCAACTGGCTAGAAGCATTGGAAATACAACTAAAAGTAACGTGAATGTCTCTTCTAGGATGTTAGTGACCGGATAGAGAAAGAATCGTTAGATGGTCTAATAGTCAAGCAATTAGAAAGAGGGGGAAGAGAGGTGGTGAAAATGGACTGGAGAGAGCACATCACTGTTCCTCTTCAGACAGGTAAGAGAGAGTTTGTCATAATGGAAAGGAGTTGCATGCTGTTGTTCCAGGTTGAAGGGACAGCAGAATAAGGATGGCGTCTCAGTTTTGGCATGACCTTTACTTGTCATCAAAGTAATCAAATTAGGCTGAATGTTTACATATTGAACAAGTCTGTAGCCATACATGACTGCAGGCACCTTATTTTTGAGACCAGCAGCTACAACAGTGTTGAAAAACAAAAAGAGATCTTGTATTTTATGTTGCAGATCTTCGAAAATTCAGATCATATAAAGGAGGCTCAGTACGGGATCTTCTGAGGGCAATGAGAAACAAGGTAAACACTTTGTCTGTGCATATACGTACTTGGGATACACACCCTGCAAACTCCAGCCACTGCAATTTTTTTTTTTCTTCTTCACACGGTAGCTCTCCCTCCATTTGTTCATTGTTGTCAGTCTGCATGTTACCTTGTTTTAGGTGTGTATATATGTATGTTTTTTTACTATATTAGTCTACCGTAAAAAAAAAAAAATGTTACTTTGTTCATGAAAATGCACTTTGTACAGACAGACCTATTTAAAAAATGGTTTTTGAACATGCTCTCTGGATTAGCTTTTCCCTCTTCTTTCTGTCTTCACAGAAGCACCATTACAGAGAACTGCCTCCTGAGGTGCAGGACACCCTGGGCTCCATCCCAGATGATTTTGTATGTTACTTCACAGCTCGCTTCCCTCACCTCCTCCTACACACCTACAAAGCTATGCATATCTGCTGCCAAGAAAGACTGTTTCAGCATTACTATAATCAGGACTCTGCACAGAAGAGCCTTGCAGGAGACACTGTTTGAGAGGAGAGAGATGGAGCTTTCTTAATCTGGGACCAACATTCCAAGCACAAGGCTGTGAAACAGGCCTACCATTAGCAGGGAAAAGGGAATTCAAAGAGCTGAATTCTTTCTCTTTGAGGAAACCAAGCATCCAAAAAGTGCCTTGTACTCTGCCTGCACTGGATCAGGAGATAGTAAGATGCTCCAAAAGCAATGAACCCTGGTGATAGAGTTACCCAAGAAGGGTCTTCAGGCAGTGAAAAAGGAGCGCAAAAGATGGGTATAACCATCATCCAGTATCCCTATACCGTACTTGATTTTATAACTTCTGTTTTACTGCAAAGAATCAAAACACAGTGATTGATACCGTAATTATTAGGGGCTGGGATCTGCAAAAGGAGCCTTTTAGTTGTAGCAAATCATCAGAACCTACCATTGCACTACTGCCACATTCTGCATTAGGCATGCCACAGTGATTGTAAAGGGAATAATTTTTAATTATCCAAAACCTATAAAAAGACTACAATTTAATTCCTAACTACCCTGGAAAATTAGTCCCTCCTACTTGAGCAGATACAGTGAAGGTCTGAAACCAATATTGACTTGAAAAAAGTTGAAGGTTTACCTACTTTGAAAATAAACCTCGTTTAATTATCAACCAGTATTCACAAGAGCTTGAACAGTACTTGACTTAAAAAAAAAAATCACAGTATCAGAAAAGAGCTAAACAAGTAACTTAGCTGGGGAGAGGCTAATGATTTATCTACTGCAGGTGTTCCTTTCTTACAGAGAAAGGTTGCAAGGTGCAGAGCCAGAGGTAAGATGAATCCTGAGGGAAAAAAAACCTGAATCAGAAGCAATGGAAGATGTACAGAACAGTGAAAATTCTATACAGTGTTTTAATTGGAGGACGAAAGCTGTAAGAGAACCTCATTTTTATTTGTACAGATGGATAATTATGTCCACAGGAGACCATTTTTAAAAAAGATGCAGTATTTCTTTTCATTGGCCCTAAAGCTGTGACAAAGCATTAAGTATGTGCAAAGGATGAAATGGTGAACTCTGATGATAGAAGTGAGGGTGTTCTTTTACAATGTATTTATTTAACATATTTATATTTATTTAATTTTTACTACAAAGTAGTATCAAATCAAAGTGGTACAAGTATAAAGCATGCCAAATCTTTCTTAATCATTTGTGTTTCTATTTAATCATATTACAACAACTGGAAAAGTGATACTGCATCTTTCACTGGAATTTGTTAAAGGGGAAACTACAAAGTGGACAAGCTCATTTGTCTGATTGTGCCATTGTTTTGTTAACTAATAAGTTATGGACCGTTATATGTATGATTGGGTACATACAGCTACTCTTCTGGAGCAACTTCACTGGAAGGTTTTTCCTAGTTTTACAAAGTATGAAAGCAATTTACTTAAGACACCAACTGTGCAAGTTACATGTTTCTAAAGCTTGAAAAAAAGGGTAGTTTTTACCTAAGAAGACTCAAAGACTATTTCATATTTTTGTATTTCTCATGTAAAGTTCTTTTATAATTCTACTAAATAAAGACTTGTACTCAGATTAAAAAACAAACAAAACAACAACTAGAATTTCTTTTCATGACAGCACGTGCCTGCGGAAATCAGCAGGCCCACTGATCTGTGTGGAATAACCCAGGTTTCAGAACAGGGGCTGGAGAAGGTGGGGGGGGCAGGGCCACACGAACGCCAGGCCTGCAGCAGCCACACCCTGCCTGCAAGAGATAGGGCACGCACTGCTCAGGGCCTACTCCAAGCACTCACTTCCTGTTGTTCAAGGCTAAAGTTCTGATGGCAGAAGTTATGGGGGGAGGGAGGCTGGGGAGCAAGCAGTGAGCCTCCCTTAGGGCCCAGGACCCTCACTTAGTTGCCCTAACAGTCCCCAGGCAACAAGCACCTACCTGGTGGTGGCTAAGGCAGGTGAACAGATAAGCTCAAACAGCTGGAGTGACTGCAAAAAAAATTACTGCTGTACAGTACTGAGGTTCTTGTAACTAAAAATAAAATTTATGTGAAACTAAGCTGAAAGAAAACCACGTGATTTACAGGAAAAAGCTGCCTACAAAATTTGTCTGCTGCCCAGCAGCTCTGCCCCAGAGTTAGAGGGATGATGAGCAAATGGTGGCTACTTTGGGGGGGGTGGGGGGTGGAGCATTAAGGTAAATTCCAGGAAGGGGTGGAGCATTGAAGTGTTTTTTGCCTAAACTACTTCCTTTTTTTTTCTTTTTTTTTTTTGACAGAGATAGTTAAGATACCTCTAGAAGAAACCCACAAGAACAGTGTGGAAGACAAGGCTCAGCAAGCAGGGCTTAGCACTGCAGCTGTTGCACCTTCCTCCCCCCCCTCCCCATAGACACACTTTCCCTGCGGACAGGATTTGGAAAAAGCACTGCAAGCAGCCTGGTTCCCACATTGCTCTGCAAGGTAAGCCTCTGCAACCTGCAAGCCATCCCACAGCTCTCTGGGTTGGTCCTGCACGCTCAAGCAAATAGGGCTGGGGGAAAGCTGTGGGTAAGTGGGAAACCTGGAAACCTATTCTCAGCCTGACTTTACTTTACTGGTAGCAGAGCTTGAAAAGTGTGGCTCCCCCTGCACTGCCCTCTGTCCCGCTCTGCTGCCAAAAGGTGTGTGGAGCTGTCTTGCTGAGCAGCTCTTGAATTTTGGGGCCAGGGGCAGGAGGGGCTGGGACAGGACATCCCCCCCCCCCCAACCCCAATCCACAGCTACAATGCACGCAGGTGGCACGGTGGTGGGCCCTGCAGCAGCAACTTGCCTCCCCCAGGTGCTCTTTATCACTGGGGGGAGCATGAGCCCTCTGGCCAGGGCAGTGCCTCCCCTCCCCCACACCCCAAGTTTCTATTCCCCGTTAAGTTTCGTTTTCACCAAAGCCACGCCTGGTGGCCTGATGCTGGCTCTGTCCCCACAGGGTGGGGCAGAATGAAGTGTGCAGGGCAGGGGATGGCACACCACAAGCCACATCCCTGTATGAGCGCAGCCCTGGGAGGCGGAGCAGAGGCAAAAGGCACTGATAGGCTAGGCTAGTATTTATGTGACAGATTTGGCCTCTCGCTGGCCTCTGAACTCTGTAATAAGCAGCCTGTGTACACCGATTTTGGAAGGATCCACTTCCGCACATGGCACAAGAATTAACAACAGTGCCAGAACAGTTGGTCCCCTCAGTGACACCGGGTACTTTGCTTGCTCAAACCAGATCTATTTGGGCATGCTGGCTCTTTAATCAGCCCACAAACTTTCCACAGCACTAACCAGGCACTTAAATTTAAAACAGGCACTTGCTCCACAGTTCTTACAGCATTCCCCCATTCACCTAGGCCCAGCTGTCTCACTGAACAACCACTGTTGAACTCGCCTCTCGCCAAGTCCTGGTCCTGGGGACTTTAGTCACCTTCCAAGTTGCAGGCTTCTGACTTTCAGATCTTTTCTGAGAGCTTCAACAAAGCCCTTCTGAGCTGCTTTTTATGCTGGCTGCACTGGTGAGTCTGCTCCTTGGAGCTCGGGGATGGTTACTGTTAGCTTACAGTGAATCTAAGGTAAATTTCTGTTATGTTGAGCATGCTTATTTAACATGTTTCTTCCTATAGAAGATATATATATATAGATACAGATATATTTGCTGGAGCCCATCTCTATACCACAGTAAATGGAGTCTGAGCAAAGCAGAGCATGTCAAGTATCAGGCCAGGACACCCCCTCTAACCCAAACCAAAGAATCTTCTGCTCGGTGGGACAGCAAGTTATGCGGCTTCAGTGAGCACAGCAGATATAGAAAAATAGAAGGGGAAAAACAAGCACATAAAAAAGAAAAAAGGAGCACAAGAGAGGGAATAAGAAGGGGAGATATAAAAAATAAAATAAAATAATTATTTTAAAAAAGAGATACAATGCAACCTGAGGGAAACAGGAGCGTAAGGCCACCTTTTTTCTGTATCTAGCAGAAGTAGCTGTTAGCTGTGCCCATCTATCAGCAGATGCCTCTTCATATGTTTCAGAGAACAGGTAGCTTCATACAGCACAGGTGCACAGAAGCACTGTAGCTGGCAAGAACAGGCTTTTAGAGGTGCAGAAACTACCCTGTACCACAAAAAAAGTGGGGAGGGGAGGGGAAAAGAAATAAGTCAACTGTAAGTAACAGGAATGTTAACTGTTATTATTTAACAATTGTTTTTTCACCTCTAGGGTTTTATTCATTAACCGAAGGATTTCTCCCCTGCAAAGACAATGGGTATGTGCTGCTTTCAGAAAATTTGCACTTTGAATATAGTGATTTGCTTTTTAATAAGTGCATTTTAAAGGTTCATCTCTACTGGGGAACTAATCAGTATTTTAGTACCATTACAATCCATAATAACTTATCTTCATAGATCAGTAAATAAACAAATTCAAGTGGGCAAATAATCTACCTAAACCTCTTCAAGCTTAGGGAATTCAGCCCATCAGTTCCAATAACCTTATCACATAAGCAATCAGTTAAATAATCTTATCACTTGGGGGGTTGGACCCGATGATCTTTCGAGGTCCCTTCCAACCCCTACAGTTCTGTGATAATCCTCTTATAAAAGGGGAGTAATGGAAACAACCCCAGATGTTTTGAAGTAGTTTCCAAACCTCGTGGTTTCTCACTTCACTGATTATTAGTCTTGTACCATTGCTTAGGACTGCTCTTGATTAAAGGTAAGGACACTTTTAGACAGAACTGACATATTTGAGAAGACAGTCTCTCATTGTAGCTGGTAGAAAGAAAACAATTTAGCATTCAACACAGCTATTATTAGTAAGACAGAATTTTGGTTCCTAGATTACAACACATTACCTGTGGATAAGTGGGATGAGAACCATGTCCAATGCTGGCTACAATCTACTGGAATCAAGGAAGAGTATACAAGAAAACTACATGAAGAAGAAGTGACAGGTCCAGTGCTTATGAAATTGAATGAACCTTTCCTCAAAAAAATAGGTATGAAGAAAGGCCAAATCCACATTTTACTCCTCAAAAGAGATGAGCTTCGGCAGCAACAGGAAAATACAAAACAAGAAAAGCATTCCAGTAGCAAAACGCCTGCCAGAATTGATACACTAAGAGATTCAGTAAGACCCAAAGATGTCTGTCCTCAAAAAAGTTTAAGCAAAGACAGCTGTGGCCCACTACATGAAACAAGTGGAGAAAACACAGCTTCTGCAAGAAGCAAGAAGCAAGGGAGAAATAAATCCCAACCTCAAAATACTGATGAAGTTTTAGACATCAGCAAATACCGACCATTTAGAAGTGAAGACACTGATTTCAAGTACGTGAAAGGCCAAGTTCTTTCTCCAGAAACAGGTGTCAATGGTTTAATCATACCATGTCACGAATACAAGTCTTTTGCCATTGCTGCAGAATTGAACAGACAGCAGTTGCAGTCAAAGTTTGCCTGTGAAGTGATACGATTTGCTTCAGCCTGCATGAACATTCGAACAAATGGCACCATACATTTTGGTATCATGGACAGTGTTGAAGATAAGGGCTATAAACATGGGCAGATCATTGGCATAAAGGTCAAAGATAGGGAACACTATGTTGATGCATTAGATTACATAGAAAAATGTTTTCCTGAAACTAAGCGAGAAACTGCAAGGAAATGTATCCACCCACCTGTTTTTATTGAAGTGATTTCAAAAGACTCTCAGGAACAAAGATTTGTGGTGGAGGTTGATATTGAACCAACATACAGCTTAGTGAAGAATCAAACTTTTGATGTTTATTTGCCTAAATACAATGAAAACAGCCAGAAGGTGACCCTGACAAAAGAACGGGCTCTCTATCAGAGACTAGGAGCAAAATCTGAACTTGTAAAGCCAGACGACTTAATTGCTTTTATCGAGGGCTCAAAAGACAGGGATGCTCAAAGAGAAAAGGCTGAGCTTCTCAGTACAGAAGTACATACAGAAGTATCTCAAAACTTGGGAAGGAAGTTATCTATTCTACTAAATGATGGCAAGAACTACATGGATGATTCCCTACGGTACATCCTTGTCACAAACAGATGTACAGAGGATGACCTGAACTCTATCAACTTCTTAATGCATTTGAACGTTTTCTGTGTCTTTGACTTTGATGAACATTCTGTGTCAGGACTGTATGGAAAGTACAAAGAACACCATGCAACAAGGTCTTATTTTTTACAGGATTTTTCCAATGAAAGCAAGACTGGCAATCCTCCATCTCAGAAACATTTGTGTCTGTTTGATCAGACTAGTTGGATATTCTGCAATGGGCGCAGCGACTACCTTGGGGATGAAGGAAAACCATGTGATGAAAACACATGGATTAGAACCAAAAAGAAATACCTTAAGAAAGCAATCACTCGGATCTGTGATGAAATCCTGCCAAAGCGGTCTTTCATTGTGCTTTTCCTATTGCTATCACCAGTTAAGAAACCAATCGTGGATACTTTTCAGGAATTCTATACAGAGATGAATGGCATGGAGTACATCATTTGCATTGCAGAATCCAAAGAAAATTACGTGAAGTGGGCTAATCTAGCTCAGACATGGTGCAGCATTGAGACCCTAGAACAACGCAGCATTGTGGGAATGAAACTAAGTCATGTAGATGCCACAATTCAAAAAATGCTGCCTTCTACAGCACACCCCAGACATCTGCCAGTTTCCACACGAGCACTATGCACACTTCCTTCGCTAGAAGAAGAGAAAATGTTTTCTCTAGAAATCCTTTGTGTCGATCAGTGTGATGATATTAAATTAGATCTTTTGTCTGAAAAAGAAATACAAGAAATAGAACAAAACTTTTACAAAGGGAGAAAAATCACCTGGAAAAATTTCTGGCTTGCTGATAAAGGACACTGTGGGGAAATCATTG
The DNA here is from genome assembly GCF_964035555.1 of Netta rufina. Classification (NCBI taxonomy): domain Eukaryota; kingdom Metazoa; phylum Chordata; class Aves; order Anseriformes; family Anatidae; genus Netta; species Netta rufina. The sequence goes on along the minus strand of NC_140143.1, from coordinate 6,450,210 downwards.
AACGTGAAGCATGCAAGGACGCTAGCAAACTCCTAGATGACATTTTACAAGGAATTGGACTCAACTATTCTGTGGCAAAACTAAAGATATTCCACCATCCTGGCAGTGGTGGAAGCACAATAGCACGGCAAGTTCTATGGAGAAGAAGAAAGGACTTAAGATGTGCTGTTATCAAATCCTCATATTCACCTGCAACTGTTTGTGAGCATGCACTTGCATTTAGAGATTATGAAGAGAAAGAAATCAATCACTGTCTTCCTGTGCTCCTCTTAATTGAAGATTATGATGAAGACTATTTAGAAGAAATAAGAAATGACTTAATGGATGCTGTAGCAACTAGAAAAATTAATTCCCCCAGACCTTACTTCATTCTCATGTCCTGCAGACGATCCAATGACCCTGAACGGCTTTGTAAGGCCTCTCCTCTGGACACAGTAGCCGTTACTCACAAGCTGACGGACTCAGAGAAAACTCTGTTCAAAACTAAACTTGAAAAACTGAAGCAGAAATATGTCGAGCCAAAATTCATACTTACATTTGTCTTGATGTGTGAGGAGTTCAATGAAACATATGTGCGAGATTTTGTAGGCCACATACTGCAAGACATAGACCATTCTTCCCGTGATACACGTTTGATGCACTATGTGGCTTTGCTTAATTTTTATGTACCTAATTCATACGTTTCACTATCACACTGTGAAGCTTTTCTGGGACTGGGTGCCTATACAGAAACAAAGTCAAGAGCATATGATTTTAAAAGTAACTTAAGCGAACAAGCAAGAATGATTTTTATTGAACTAAGGGAAAGTACCACCTATATTTCATCTGTTCGGATAATACACTGTCTGGTTGCAAAAGAAATTTTGTATCAGCTTTCAAGGAACCAACCTCAAAGTCAAATTGCAATGTCTCTTCTTCAGGAAAGGATGCTTTTTGAAAATAGATTTGGACGAGAGGAGTTCATAAAATTCGTCAGAGATCTGTTTATTCGCCGTGATAAGAGAAGCAGGGGTGATAATACAGACAGCCTCTTCTCCCCATTCATTGAACACGTCTGTAAAGCTGAAGACTGTGAAAAAGCTATAGCTGTTTTAAAAGCTGCGTATGAACTCCTTGGAAAAGATGCCTTTTTTGCCCAGCAGCTTGCCAGACTGCATTACAATAATGAAAAATTTGAAGATGCAAAATATTGGGTAGGTGTTGCAAAACTTCATTTGCCAAATGACTCTTACATTCTGGATACAGAAGGTCAAGTCTACAGGAAATGGTTTAGTTTCACCGTGGATAAGGTGACAGACATTCCTGACATTGACAAGATAGAGATTGCTCTTAAAGCTATGAAATGCTTCAGGGCTGCGCAACAGGCTGCAAAAGCAGAAACAGATAATATGAACAACGCTGGCTATTTTGGAGAAGTAGAAGTAGGATGTCGTCTCCTTAAATTTTTGTCCACACTTGATGTATTTCGCACAAGTCCAGATGGGGAGCACTCTGAGCTTGTGAAATATCTGATCACAGATTACATTCCTAAAGACATTGAAAAAACATGGGGAAAGCTTCACTCACGCTTAAGAGGCTTACGCCAGAACCTGTACAATGCTCTGGAATGGATTTCAGAAGACCTAAGTTATTTCCAAACAGATAAAAACCATGAGAAGGAAGACGACGATGGAAAAGCTGAAAAGGAAGAACAAGTTTATAATCCCCGGAAATGGCTGAAAAGACAGTCTGAGGTATATGCGAAATTCTTCATCTCAGCATCACTTACTGGGGACAACAGTGGTCCTACGAGCCAGCTGATGAAAGGCATGACTATTTATAAGAGAGGTGGAGGCAGCGTCACAAATATCCTGTCATTCTTGACAGATAAGAAAGAGAGTAGGTCAGCTGAAAAGCTAGAAGAGATCCTTAGTTTCTATCCAGAAAATGCACTAAGGGACAGGCTGGAGGACACTGATCTGATCAATTACATTTTGAGCCACATTGTATTAGCATGTTTATCACCAGGATCAGCCAAACTTCTTCCAATGCAAACTCTCCGTGAACTCAGCACAAGATTCTGTAAAGGAAAAAGAATGTTGCCAGCAAGTGCCCATTTCTTGCTGACCTTACTATTTTGGCCAGATGAGGCATTAGACAAAGAGCCCAGTTCAGCCAAAGACGAAATTTTAAGTTCAGCACTTCAAACCCTAAAACGTTTATATGACATCAAGATGAAAGATGTTCCTCCCAGAAAGAAAAGAATCTACACCCACTTTTTCCTAGGAAAGGGCTATGGCTTAAGCAAGATTGTGCAAAAAAATAAAATTGATAAATTAATTACTGGGTCCTTAGATGAGAAGAGAATGAAGTGGCTACATGGAACTGTATGGAATAATACCACGATACGTCACAATCTCAGAAGAGTTTCAGGTTGGACCAAGGATAGAAATTTATTCATACGTGGCCATATCAAGGAGTTTCCAGTCTTGGCACTCCATCGTGATTCAGTGCCCACTGGAAATGAGAATGTGACATTTTATTTAGGATTTTCATTTAATGGTCTTGTTGCTTTCAATATTGAGGTTGAAAATAACATTTCAACTGGCCCCAGAGTACACAGCGTTTAGTACATTAACAGTACCTACTGCACTGTTAGACAGCACAGCACTGGAAAAGGCCCGTTGTCACATTAAAGAAAAAAAGACTGCATTGGCTGGACACCAGGTAGTAAGATAACCACAAACTACTCCTATGCTATGAATAAGGATCTAAAAAATTTGAAACCTACTAGTAAAAATATAAAAGGCTTCTGTTTGAAGATATGATTTTGGAGTCACCAAACAAAATTTATATCTAAAGCAGCAATAATTCCTATATTAACTTGGGGAAAGGTGAGAGAAAGAAGGCCCACTATTACTCCTCCCCACCCCAGCTTTTGGAGAACTGAGTTCCAAAATAAACAGGCATAGCAGGGATCCCTGCTTTCTTTGGTCAAAGACTAGGACATTCAGCTAATTTCTGGGTGATCATTATCAATAAAAGCGTGTCTACTGTTAGTTGTATGGTGTTTTTTCTTCTCCCTGAACTGTAAACAAAACGTTTAAGTGAACATATACACTACACTGGCTTTAACATACTTCACTCACTACCACGTACCACATATTAAATACGCCTATGCATCATCAACTGCAACCCAACATCTACTATGGAAGCAGAGAGGAATAATTATTAGCAATTTTAAAAAATTGACTCTGCAAACATCAGAAGTGATAAAAAACAGGTCTCAGTTTTTACGTCACTTTTACATTGCTTCTCTATGTAAACGTTGCAAACCATACTGCATGCATCTATAGCTGGGGGAGGGAAGCAGACATAAGCGGTTACAGAGTCATGACATAAAATATTACTTGTAGGAGCTGCTATGATTTCATAGTCCAAACAATTCCTGCACTTTGGAAAGTGTTTTTGCAGCATTATCCAAGATAACCACATGCTATATATACAATAGACAAACTTACACATTATATCTATTCTTGAAAAAGTTGTCTAGCCTTATTTACTAATTTAAAAAAATACAAAGGAGTTTGTTGTCAGTACTGCTTCTGCAACTATGAAGTCTTTAAAAATAAAGCAGCCTATTATTCTCTGAATTTAGAATTGTTCGATAGTGACAGAGTTGTTAAAATTTTCTAGAAGACCTATAATATAGCTTAAGTTTTAACATGGTAAATAACCTTTAAAAAGAATCACAATTACTACATGAGCTGAATTACCCTACCTGAAGGTATAGTTCTAACAGCAGTAAGGTCTGATTTGCTTTTCCAACTTCAGTCGTGATCTGGGCACAGCCAAAACTGTAAAAGGAATTGCAAGGTACTACGAATTCAGATCAACTTAAATCTCAAAACAGGATGAAACCAAGGAAAATCCTATCTAGTTCAAGCCTTCACTTTCTGGTACCCAGGAAGAAGGAAAGCTTGTGAGTACTGGTTAGGCAACAGTTGTCTCCATACCTTGCTTTCAACCTGGGGGAGACACAGCAGCAAAGCTGTCTGGTTCACAGGTTGCACTTCCTGGTTGTGCAATCCAGGCTGGCAGATTTTGGTAAAACACATCAATGGCAACTTACCCTTAGATGTGCTAGAAAGGCATGCTGGAAGGACAAACCATGACATCTTAACTGCTAGCAGCCAGAGAGCTGGGGTGCTGGAGAAAGCACCTTCTGCCAAGCCCTGACGCAGCAACAATGGAAAGGGATCTGAAAAGTTAACTGAGCAAAGGCAGTTTTCTCAAGTCTGCATAGGCCGTAAGAGTGGCTTCAATATGACATAGCCCAAAGCAGAAATAGGAAGATCTTACTGAAAAATGTGTGAGCTAAAAGCAAGAATTTACCTCTTAATCATTCATATAACCTGCTCACACACTGTGACAAGAGCAAAGATTTTGTTTTAAAACAAACTGCTATCACAACAAAAAACTTAAAACACAAGACTTGGCCAAGAGGCTTTGTCTTGTAACTTGTTTTTTTAAATCCAGCCTGCCAGGCACCTGAGATTGTAGACAGCAATCCTTTGACTGGTAGCCCATACTTTTTGTACAGAAAAATGACAGTAGATTAGCACCAAAAGACAGTTAAATAGTAAAAATTTGAGATTCACTTGCTTGTCTCCAGGTGTAAAATCACTTCGAGATAAGGCTCATATGAATGAGTTCCTGCATAGTTTATAGACAGAGAGCTAGTACAAAGTCATACAAACCAAAACACGGGTAAAGATGGATTTTATAAGCACTTTGAAACAGCTAACATTTGTTGCTACGATTTAAATAGGTCCTTGAGAGGAGAAAAAATACACAGAATCAGTGGTTCACTTATGTTTAATTAGAGATTGTTACAAAGTGGTAGATACACATTACAGATTTGTACATGTTAATTATCCATTCTTGAAGCACACGGTTCCCAAGGGATGCAAGTGATGTTAACTCCGTATTTTCTTTCAATCTTCTTTGGAAACTGAATGCTAATAAAATTAAGCTACAGTTACTGTTACTATTATTTGCATGCATGAAAGTGATGCCCATACTTACCAATTTCCCGCCTTTTGGAATTAAATTCAACATTAATATTTTGCCACTTGTCTTTTTTCAAAAGATCAGTGATTCCTTCCCTTTTATATCACTTACACAAAAGGTGGATCAAGTTACAAGAAAAATGTTCCTGACACACTAACTTCTGTGGCTGTATTACTACTGAGAGGATACTTACTTCAATTATGTGCTTTAAAATACCTTAAGAAGGAACTACAAACCGGAGTTCAAGTTTGCCACACAGTGACTAGAATTTCTGAAGGGGCGATTTGGAGTCATTAAGCAGAAGGCTAAAGGAACTGACTCACTGCTCCCTGCTTACCGTATCAGACCTGTAAAGACTTCTGAATTGCGTTAGACTGGACAGCTGCTGAAACAGTGCATCAGAACCTGAGCTACGAATTAAGACTGCTCACCTGATTGTGAAAGCTCAGATTTCATATTTTGTTTTGGTCCCATTCTAAAAGTAAAGAAATTCTACCAGAAAACTCTTTAATTATTTGTCAAAGTTTTGCAGGGAGATGGCATTCTATCATAGTTCATGGTCTAGGACAAGGGGAAATGGTCTTAAATTAAGAAGAGTATAGATTTAGATTAAACATTAGGAAGAAATTCTTCACCGAAAGGATAGTGAGACACTAGAACAGCTTGCCCAGAGAAGCTGCGGATGTCTCATCCCTGGAGGTGTTCAAGGCCAGGTTAGATGGATCCATGGCCAACCTGATCTAGTGGGAGGTGTCCTTGCCCATAGCAGGAGGGGAGGAACTAAATGATCTTTAAGGTTGCTTGCAACCCAAGCCATTCTATGATTCATATTAGGATCTATTCCAAAGAAATGCACTTTTTGTTGATGAAACAGAACACCACTACCCTTTAGTTATTTCCCATTCACTCCCAATCTGGGGTGTAAGTAGAGCAAGTCAGCATTCAACCACTGTCAAAACTGAGACTTCACATGGTCATTCAGCAGCCAAAAGCAATCAGTTACTTATTTCAACTCATTACTGAGCAAATCCCCTTGAAACCTTACATTTTGGTATGATGAGCTGTGCAACATTGTATGATACTTCAAAATTCTGAAACAAGCAATACTGCTGGAAGCGTCAAATCACTTATGAAAACAGAGTATAAAAGCATTCATATGAGCTGGCAAAACAAACGTTTCTGTCTGGCTACCACACTAGTACACAATCTTCCAGTATTTTGTTTTTACACAATTATCCACCAATGATTTCAAAAGCCCCTCAGATTTATTGTGTGATGATTCACTTTGCAAGTGTATGTTAAGGCACAGAGTTTCACAGCTTATGAAACCACGCAATGTGCCATAGCACAGAAAACTTTCATCTCCCATGCTGATAACAGAGATGAGGTACACAGGGCTTAAATAAAAGCAAGCTAATAAATCATAGAACAAGAAGCTCCCAACTTACAAGTCTAGCAAATTAAAATTCTGTTGGCAATAGGCAGTAATTAGCTAAAACTGAAGAAAAATTTAAAGATCACATTACTGCTACAGAATCTTAAGAACAGAAATGCTTATTCCCCAACATAAAAGCCAGTATAATACCCTTTAATTGGTTCACTGATAAAGCAGCCATTTGTAACAGGCACGATACTGAAGAACTACCTTTGATTTAATATCTTTATGTTTTTCAGTAACATCAAAGGCAACTTGTTAAGGTTTTACATTAAATTTTCCTTGTGCTTGCAGATATTACTGACCCACATGAGTAGTTAAAATCATTAGAGATCTTTTTAAAAAAAAAAATCTGGATGTTCACTCTCTACTGAAAACAGCAGTAGGTAAGAAAGATACATTGACATTTCAGAGATCAAAATTCCCCTTGTACTGAAACGGTATCATTTGAACATATTTCAAATAGAAATGTCAGGTACTTACAGATTAAACTAACCTGTACTGGCAGTGCTGTGGGATATTTCTTCTCTACCAGTAAGTAGCAAATGCTGAAATTCTGCTGCTAGTTGACAAAAACACAAATTGTATTAAACCAAGGAGTTTAACCCATAATTTAGTTTTTCATTAAAAAAAAAAAAAAAAAAAAAAAAAGCTGCCAAACTTCAATTACTGTAATTTGTTGCTTATGAAAAGCATAAGAAGTCAGGGCAACTATAACATTTCTGGTATTTTTGACACAAAAGCCAGAAGTTTAACAAGGTAATCCCTTTGCCTAACACAAGTATAAAGGAAATTACAATACTTACATTGTCATGGTCCTTCATTAAATAGTCTCAAACTGTTTTTCTTATTCTAGACTTTACCCATGAAAGAACAAAATTTATTTTCTTCAACTAGAAGCTACAGAATTCAGTAGTTGCAAGTATCACACTTTTCTACAACACAATGAGGGGAAAAAAAGAAAAAGATTCTGCGTGACATTTTTATTTCAAATCATCATATAATTCCTTAAGTTGGGTCACATTAAATAATTTCCTTTGGTTGCATGGCATAGTGTTTGGTAATTCAAAATTACTATTAGCTAAAGCCATTTATAAATATTGGTTACTAAGGGCAGAACAAGCTGACCCCCTTTCTAAAAAGCACCTGGGACCATGGTTAAGATGTAGACAAAATTTACAACAAAATTTTAGACATTAGAAACTAGAACCTGTTATAAAGATAGCTAGTTAACAGATATGCTGTAACTGCAAACAAATTTATTTTTTTTTTGAAGCTTTCAGGCTCTCAAAGTTGTGTGCTCATTTGTTTTCAGTTAAGATGGTACTTGCACGAAAATACTATTTCCTCAAAACATTCTGACCTCCTTAAGATAAGTTCAAGACTTATTTATGGAGAATTTAAATTCATTATTACAGAAACAGCAGTGCTGCTGATTGTTCCTATTGCTTGTAAGAATAGCCTACAATAGAGCAAGTTAGTGTAAACTTGCTCAAACGGTACAAGTGCCTCGTTACTCACAACAGTGATCAGATGTTGAAGTACCAACCCTCACAGAGGGTCATCATGCAGTCAGTACTGTCTCATCAGAATGATCAGAACAAAAGACCAAAGGATAACATCCTCGACCACACAGTTCAAGAAAGGATATGGCTTTCTGCAAAAGCAGCACGCTGAAGTGCCTGGCTCCCTCAGACAGACCTTCCATGAACTTTCACATAACACAAGTGTATTTATTACACACCACAATCTAAAAATACTGTACTTCAACTGCATTTTCTTCCAGTAGAGCTTTAATAAGAATCTGCTTTCTCTGACAATCAAGATTATATAAAAAACTGCTGCTTACAGAAAAAACAAAAACAAAAAAAAACCCTCGAAGTTCTTTTCAAAACTTAAAAAATCGGTTTTGTACATTACACTTCAGAATCACTTTTCTATCTTAAGCCTCTCAAAGGCTGCCTCCAAGGTTTTCTTACTCCCAAATACCTACCTAGCCCAGCTCCAACAGAAAAACAGTCACCAATGGCTACATTTTTATAAAACCCAGTCACTACCAATACTTCTCTGATCTGAATACTTTGACAGAAAGTATACACACACTAAAAAGTTCTTATGGAGGTAGCCTATTTCTTAAGGGCCACAATCTTTATTAAACATGGCAGAGAATGCATTATGAACTCATCACACAATTCTAAAGCAAGTCAAAACTTCACGTGTGATGCATACTTTACATGCCACATTTCTCATTCACTTCTCTTTTCAAGACCAGTGGGTATAAATTCACACAAATTAGCACAATTTCAGTAACTTTTGACCTTAAAAAAAAAAAAAAACAACTCAAGTACCTTTACATAAACTTAAATGAAACCAAACATTTTAAAGCTTACTTCCTTTAATATCTAATATAATAATGAAAGTAAGTGACTAAAATATTATCATTAAAAATTCCACGAGCAACGATATGTACAGCTTTGTGATATACAGACTGCTGCAATACTGAGAGCTGCAATACTGACAGCACACAGGAGTGTCAGTAGAAAGCACACTACCCACCATCAAAATAAAAAATAAAGAAATTAAAGTTTTTTGGAACTATCCTCCTTAGATCCACATGAGGCAGGAAGGAGGTCACTAACAGAACTTCAGTAAAGGAGCATGATATGAGCCTTTTGCACTAGATGAGAATTTTACAAGTTGTTTTAAAGAGATGACAGGGCAACTGGTCTAACAGCTGAGGACATATTCCCACCTTTTTAGCAGAGGGCCATTATGCCATCCTTGTGACTAGAAATACAGCAGTACTTTCACATGTACCTCTTAGGATTAAGTACAAAACAAATGGAACACACATTAGTTGCTGCAAATTTAAGCATAAACATTAGTCTGTGGTAACAAAGTACCATGGATATAACCTGTTTAAAGCCATCAACACCCAAACGTAGAACAAAAAGGTTCTGTCCTGTCCAGTCCTTTTGAGACTTACAGAACGGACAGGAACATAAATGATGGAAGTGGAAGAACGTGTGAGCTACAAGAAAACCCTGAACTAAAAGCCTTAATTCATACAGTAACAACATGGAATTGTCCCAGTGCCAACTGCATCTTTCAGAAGTATTATGAAATTCATTTTCCTGAAACTGTCCAAAGCAGTTTCAAGAAAAAAAATCCATAGCAAAGTGATGCTAAGAAATACCATGCTTTGTGAGCAGAATAGGCAAAGCTACAAAGAAATGGCTAATTTACTCCTGAATATTAGTACGCACAACTTCATAGCAACAACAAAAACTGGAACTGCATTCTTGAAACATTTTTCCATGAACATACCAAACCTAGTTATCTTCAGTAACATCAGACCAAAAGTTTAATCTGAAAACATATAGCTCTCACCAGAGTATCAATTCATTAGATATAACCCACACATGGATCTAAGTAGGGTACCCCATTATAGACAATACAGCATTTGTGCTGAATTTCAGCTTTGTGTGCTGAAAAATGAATATAAGTAGCTGCATAGAAACTACCTAGTATTGCATGAGTCTTAAATGGAAACTGGTGACAAAGTTTACTTTCATGCATTTGAAATTTGGCTATTTTTTTCATCTCAAACCTTTACAAGATAAACTTAAAGCAAGAAGTACAAGCCATGCTGAAAATTATTTTTGGTTAAATGGTTTCCTTAGATATTCCAGGGGAGGTAAGAACTAAACCAAATGCTCCTATAGACCAAATGTGTGAAATAAAGAGTAGTTGCAGTAATGTATCTTAGAGTTGTTCTCATCTTCACCATTATCAAGTACAGCATCACAATGAGAATCAGAAAAGCAACACCATGCTTACTAATTACTTTGAAACAGTTAACAGAGGACATCAATTTTCCAGTCAGAATAGACTACTTGGGAGACCCCCTATAGGGAAAACGTAAAGGGCAGAGTACAAAACGAGTACAACAGGAGCCTGAAAACCATTCTTTGAACTAAAAAAGAATTACAACTCACTTTATCCTTTAATTAAACTTGCTGAAAATCACAAGCGGGTCATTATTTAGCATAATGTTGAAGAAATGAAACATTTTACTCATCAAGAAGTGCCACAAGTTAAAAAAACACAAAAATCAAAAAAGAGTTAGAAATCCGACTCCAATGTTTGCTAATTCAAGAATTTCACTGCTGACAGGCTGCAAGACCTCCTTGGTCAAAATCTGTTCTCCTGAGGCTGAAGTTGTCTTCAGGTAACCTCAGTCATTCAAAACCAATGCATTTCAAACAGAGCGAGCAGTAACACTAATGCTAGTTTTTCTTCCACAAGGGGTAATTTTTTTTTTTTTTTTTTTTTTTGGCTATCTACTGCACAAAAGCAGTAACTTCGAATACCCATATCCTTAAGCAAATTTTGGATATGCAACGAAATTCCTCAAGGTTTCAAGAAAATACAAGCATTTGTGGTACATCATTGCAATAGACAAAATATTGTGTAGCTGGGTGCATTTAAGTGACTGACGCAAAGGTTTTCCTGAAACACCTGTAGTTTTGATTTCTCATTCTTCTCTTCTACTTTACCAACTTGAATATCTACTTCTTCATAGGGCTCTACATTAATATTCATTGTGGCACAGCTCACAAATGCAGCAGTTAGTATCCTCCTCCATAGAAACCATATTCTGTAATTTAGGCTACGCAATTTTGTAACCACTAATATTGCTTATTAGCTAAATATCTAAGTATTTTAAGTACTTCGATAAATACATCTCCTAAGTAGAGGAAACATTAGTAATTAACCTTTACATGCCACTACTTCAAAGACTACACAAAGTCACGTTACCAAAACCAAAAACCAGTACAGCGCTAATACAATGCAGGGAAAGGGGGCAGGGTACAGCGTGGCTGAAGGACTACCTGACCAGCCATGAAGGAAAGACATTCTGTAAGAGAAATGGTACCCAAACATCTCATAACACATTCCCTCCCCTTAAGACTCTTAAAAACACAGTGATAATAAAAGGATAAATATTAATATAGAGCCCATCTACCAAAAGAATAAAAAACCTAAATTAAAATAAATTTAGGGGCCTTCACCAAACTTGCTGCAAGTTTGGGGACATAAATATCCAACAGCCATAAAGCTGTGAAAGCCCCTGGAAGGAATAAAATAAATCCCACTTGCCTCAGACTGAACAGGGCAACACTGAGACTCTGCCTCAGCCTGTCCTATGGCAGGGCTATAGGAAGAAGAAAAATTTAAGTTTTAGAAAAAACATGACCCAATTAAGTGAAAGACATGCATTCAAAGTTAACAGAATTCCAGTGATCAAGCAAACAAAAAGAAATGACTGCTATATCACCTACTTTGTTAGACCAAAACAGAACTTTTTTGTAGTTTGCAGCTAATTCTGAATTGCACAGTTTATTTTGCTTTGTAACTTGATCAGTGGAACATACCTCAATTGTTCCGGGGCATTTTTTTCCATACCCAATAGTAGTTACTGTTCTAATTCACAAAAAGTTGAGTTAAAGATTTCATCAGCCACTGGAGGTGTTGACCCTCACCTTAATCTTTATGTAGAAGCCAGACCAGTACAATTATTAAGACATTTACTATTTTAAAATGACATTAATTACCATTTTAAATTGCAGCCCCAGCTCATAGACTGCCATATCAGTCTTAATGTAACTGAAGAGTCATAATGACCTCCTTACTGTTTTTGAAACTGAAGTAATCTTGGTATTTCATTTTTGTCTTGTATTTGGAATTATTTGTTATTGCAAAATAACTCCAGGTTATATCCCATACACTTTCATCTAATTTTAGGAAAGCAAGTTATACAATTCTGTGTGTCATTCAAGACATCCATACACCGAAGTAACTGCAGAAACCATAGAAGGCAGATGCAGCTGAATATGTTTCTAGAAGCTTGTTTATGTTCTCCCATGCATGCACAGAGCGAGGAATAGTAATCCACTGAAATCATTAGATATACATCCCAGCCTCAAATTTATTATCAACACCTAAAAATCTCATCTGTGGAAGGAAAAAAAGCTCCAAACATTTTAGAAAAAAAATTTTGTCCATATAAACAAGATATATTTTCAAAATTTTATTTAAAACAGACTTTGCAAAACGTAGAGAGAGATCCTAAAAGAACAAAACAGTCATATCAACATGTCTGAAAAACTAGCGTGGGCTCTTCTGAGGTTCCTTCATGCCAATTTTATCCCTTTAACTCTAAAAATTAGCCAATACACAAGATCAGCCTCATAATGATATTGAGACACCATGCATGAAATAACTTAGAACTTCCTATACGAGTCCCAGATGACATCTAAGTATCTTGCATAAGCATTTTTCCCCCATCTGTGTCTGAACAGTTTCTTGCAGCCTGTTTTGTTTGATTTTTTGTATTCAACACTGGCATTACATTCAAATTTAAACAAAAACTAATCAAAAAACATTTATAACTTCTCCTTTCACCATGAGATCTGCCACAGGAAATTCAGGCAACAACTGAAATTAAAGCTTCTGCCCACGTGATTATATCATTACAGTCCTGTAACAGATACAGAACATATGTTTTGCTGTACTCATAAGGCCTTCTGCAACCTCTTTCCAGGGAACGATGAACTAAAGCAAAAAAAAAAAAAAAAAAAAAAAGAGTCTGCATGGCATTAGGAATTTTGCTGACACAACTATGTTGACTAAACTTTGTACTGTAAACCAAGCCTTCGTCTTTATACAAGCAATTAATACATTCAAAGGAGTTTTACCCTTTTTTGGGAAGCACACCATAAATCCAACTCTCTGAAAATTAAGAAGCAGTATCCAAAGAAATGAAGGCAGGGACCAACAGACAACATATGCACTGAAATACCTGCCTGTTTTCAGGAGAAGAGTACGTACAAGAGACACAAGAGTAACTAGAGATAGCCACATCGCAGCTCTTATAGCACAGAAATGACAGGAGCAGGAAAGGCAGTATCCATGTGAAAAAACACAGAAAAACTGTTCACCTGCTTGTTGCATATTATTAGAGTACCATACAAGTAACACGTGGCAGTGCTTAGTTAAGGACTGGAACAATGTTATTACTAAAGAAAACTCAATTTAAAATGTGTCTGCACTGTAAGTCTGCATAGTATTATCTACAAAATGATGCTATTATTGGAACAATCACATTTACTGTCTAATAGGGGAAACCCTTAAAGACAACTTGCAGAATATGCTGAGTTAACAGTACATGCAGTAAGGTTTTCAAGTACTTTCCTAGGAAAGGTAGGGTTCTGAAAACAACGTACCAATGAGTTACAGAAAGACACCAAAGGGAGAAGGTATTTGCTTTACTAGGGGCAGGAAGGCCAAGCATTCTTACAGCAGCAATATGATCTTCAGAAAAAGCAAGATGTTTCATAGTTCTAAATGCAGAAGTTAAGATCAATTTATAATGTATGAATTTTATGCGTAACATTACAAAAAAACATCAAATGCAAGACACTAAAAATCTCTCCAGTGCTTTGTTTTGGAATTATCCTTATTAGATAAAGAAAAATGGAAGAAAACCAGAGTAAGAGCATTGCCTAAGCAAAACAGTTTTATCCGTTAGATTTTTGTATAAAGCAAGATGAAGAGCTAACAAAACATCTGACATCAAGGCCCACTCAGCACATTTGCAAGCCAAATAGTGCACATCTGACAGGTGACCAGCAGATACCAGCGACCAGAGAAAACTGCTTCTCAACAGAGGCTTGGAGTTATGGTCTTAAAACTGCTAACCATTTCAGAAAAAGTGCCTGACCACTCTTAACGGTTAAGCTAAACTAAGGCCATTCAGCTGCAATTAGAATGTACTGAATGCTCCAGTGCCTTTGTGAGGTATTCCATGACCCCAAGTTTGAAGCTGAGACAATGTAGTATTTTAGCTGATCTGTATTTCTGAGCAGCTAAGAGAATATGGAATAAAGCCACATGAAGTACTTCAAGTTAAGCTAAAAATACACCCACAAGACTTTCAGGTGAAAGAATCACGATACTTATTATAATAACTAGATAAAAAAATCCACCATCAACAAAAACACATGTGGATCTTAAACCAATACAAAAATACTGAAAATCTTTCCAGTCTACCCTAAAAGAGGAGACATCTCCATAACCTAAGTTGCACAAATAAGGCTTGAGGCTGGAACATGTATTTAAGGTTGACCTGCAAATGAAAAAATCATCACAACAGGTGGAAAAACGGAGTGGAAAGACAAGGAAAGCTCTAGCTTCTGTTCCCTCCAAAATGTCTTCCCCTCTGCATTTTAATTCTCACCAGAAATACACTAACACAGCAATGTTAGACATTCAGAGAATTACAGTCTTGATGGTCATCTATGCTTTTACTCAGAAGCAGGTAACTAACCTGTATGGGTAAGACTTCTCTTTGATAGCTGTAGTTAGGCGAACTGATGGAAAGATCTCCTACTCTAGACACTTCCATTAACTAGCTCAGGAAACTTGGCCTGAACCAAACCTACAGCTTGATCACAGCACATAGAGGGTTCATCCTACAGGATGATGAGATTTGAAGTTCTGAATATTCTGAAAATAGAAATACAGCATGCAACATATTACTCTCTTCCCCTTAGTTTCTTTTGCACATTGAGAAGAAAGTCAAGTTTATTTTTCTTGTTTGCAGGTCAACTTAAATACAACATCAACTGGAAGTCACTCACCCATGTGACATGCACCTAAGCTTCTAGAAATCTTCATCTAAAAGGCTCCTGAAGTTCATGTGCTTTTGCATATTAAAAAGAGTCGGACAAAGAATGAACTAACAGGAAACATCTCGCACTAGCATGCATCTTGCAGCAATCACTTTTATATCCTACAAATAATTGCCAGGACTAGAAATCGTTTAAAATTCATTGAGGACAAGAAAGCACAAATAAGAAACAAATGCCATCATGAGAAATTACAACCAAGAGTTAAGATGTGCCTCCTGCAGCCTCATTTTTGAAGCGTCAGTTAATAAGTGTACAGGTCTTGTCTACTCAGACGTGCAGCTAAGGAACAACTTAAGCTTTAAAATAAGGAATTGAGACATTATCAGAAAAGCACCAGTAACTGTGTTCATTACATCAATAGCTACCGTGGCATGCATCTGTACAAACCTTTCAGGCAGTGGTCCACAGCTGGTCATGAATGAAAAGGCATATAAATTTTTCTCTTCTTTTATTACAATGAAGTTTATAACAGTACAGAAAAGTCACACGACCTTAGTGGGTCAGTTTACTTAAACCCTGGAACAGGAGGAACTCTAAATACATTAAATATTGTTACATGTTCAGACTTAAATGTACAAGTAGTTGCGAACAGTTACAGCCCTCACCAAACTATGTTGGGGACACAAAGTCCAACAGCACTTGAAGTGCTGTGAAGGCATTATTTCACAAATAGCAACATAATGTTACAGAACTTGCCTTTAAGGTGGTATGTTCATGTAATTCCAGCGCCTTCACAATTTAACGAACCATATTTACTATACTTCACTTCTAAAAACCTAGATGAAACATGAAAAAGAAGCCATACAGTATAAATTGCAACATCAGGAAAAGTTCCTGTTATTATTCCAAATAATTTTTCCCATGTAAAATAAGAATGTCCAATAGTTCCTTGCATGTGGGGAAGATACTTATTTTTTTTAAAAGTCACAATGAAGCCTTAATTGACGGAAGCTTGGCTATATTAACAGCACAAGATGAGAAAAGGTTTAATCTCCAAACCTATTAGAGCGTGTGTAGTAGCATCAGTAGCGGCCACCTTGCGACATTACAGGAGGTCTCATTCCCATTGGAGGACGAGGAGGTCCACTTTGGTAGGGGGGCACCATCGGAGGTCCCTGACCATAAGGAGGCATCGCCCCAGGAAGATATCCTGGCATGCCCTGGTGATGAGCACCATACTGACCTATAAACAAAATATTTAAGATGCAAAGAAGAATTCATTTTTCAAACAGGCAAAGCTGCATTTTGTGAAAAGCTGTTTTTCACAGTACTTGCCACTTCAAGTTTTAGAGAAGTTACAGCAAATACAAATCTTTTAGAGAAAAGAAAACTAGGAAACTTATGATTACCATGAGGTGGCATGGGAGGTCTCATCCCTTGTTGCTGTGGAGGAATTCCTGGCTGTGGTGGCATCATACCTCCAATTGGTCCAACTGGTGGATTACCCAAGGAAGCTTGTCCTGGCCGAGGAAGATTACGCTGATATTTAGGCAACTGTGCCCTTCTCTCTTCCTAAAACCAGGAATAGACAACCATAGCATGCTGTAAGACAAACTCAGCAAAGGCAAAGTAAATAAATGTAGCAAAAGTGGATTGCAGGTACTGAACTATCAGTATCTCAGAAATTCTAGGTTGCTGCTATTAAACCTTTGGATTTTCCCCCCCTCCTGCCAAAGTTACTGTATTAATAGTGGCTAATTCAGTATTTTGCACACAATACAAGTTCTCCTCCTCCCTCAGCTGAAGAAAGCTTTCTCCTCACAACAAGATGACAACAAATGCAGATCTAGAGATAAATGAACTGAAATTAAGGTTCGTTTGTTTTATCCATCAATTCCTGATTTATGATTGCTGTAATAGCACCAAGACCACTTCAAACTGTTAAGTCCTTCATCTTACACTCATTAGCTGCATCTATTTAACTTCAAGCTTAAATCACAAACAGAAATAAACTCCAAATCGTATTTTCAGTTGAGCAACTGAATATCACCAGAAAGGTAAGACTTAGATCTAAAACAGGATTATTGCAGGATGGCAATCATCACTTCTCAACCAAAGACATTTTCTCAGCGTGTGGTTCTGTTATATTAATTCTACAAGTTTTGCAATCTCACCATTATTAAAATATTGTTATACAGAACACAGAAGAAATTCTACTTAAGTCAGTCATATCAGCATAAATTGCATTTTCTGTAAGGCAGTGAAAATATTAAACTTACCAGCGATATATCCTCATCTGGATGGATCAACTTACTGGTTGCACTGGTTGTCGTAAGGGTAGCAGGCTTACTTGTTATTGATGTAGCTGGTTTAGCTGCAGTACTGTTTGTCGTGCTAGTGGTTGAAGCTGTAGACTGTGTGTAAGCAGGGAATGTAGGCTTGGGGGGTTCTGTTGTTGTTGCAGGTGTAGAATTCAAAGGTTTGAAATCAGTACCAACTGGACCTGGAACAGCTGCTGCAGCCTGTGAAACACCGAGATAGATCAATACTTACTTCTTAAAGCATAAGAAAACTTAAATGATGTCTGCTAGACCTCTGAAACCTTCCAGTGAGATACATAATTAAAATAAGCTTGACAAAAAGTAAACTTCAGCCTTATCACATACTAAAGCAACTGAAAACAAGACAAAATAAAACCCAGTATATACATACATATATATACACACACACACAGGAAAATCTAAAATTTGCAGGTCAAAAGCCACAACTAGAAAAAAGGAACAACAACAACAACAAAAAATCCTATCAAAATTTTTTACCTCAAATACTGAGTTTGATAAAATGTCTAAATCCTTCATAAATCACAGATTTATTAACAGCCTATAAGTATAAATTGTCTCACTAAATTATTAGCAAACTTTAGCAACCATTAGTTTAGAGCACAGCTCAGTGTTAGCATTTATTAAAATTAGGTATTTAAAAATGTTTTTATGAAACATTTAAGAAAACTCTATTGTGTCTTTTGTTTTAAGCATTCTCTCTAGAAATAATACTGTTTTTTTTTTTTGTTTGTTTTTGAAGTACTGTATCTCTCTACAGACCTTTAGTACCATTTCTGAGTGAAGAATCAACTGAAGGTAGATGAGGTCAGATCACTACAGATGCCAGCATCTCATCTTTCCTACTTTGTTCTTAAATTAAAGTTCTTAAACAAGAAAAGTTGGCTGAGGCTTTCTCTGAAGATGCACCAATCTTCAAAGCAAGCTTTAGTTACGAGAGAATGCTTTTGTTTACAGTTATTCTATGAATTCTTTGCTGAACTTTCCTTAAAAGTATTTCCATTTTTTGCACGTAAGGCAAATCACAGAATTCCCTATATTATGATGTACCATATTAAACATCGAACTAAAAAGCCTTCACCATGCATCAAGCTAACCACTGCCCACTAAAATGCATTTAACTGCTTTCATGCTTTTTTAACCCTTTAGAACCAGGACACAACATTTCATTTTTTTCACTCTAAGAAAAATTGGGCACTTTGACATGCTCATTTCTAATAAAATGCAACTAACAATCAAGGACTCTGCAGTTTTACCAGCTAAACATAATCAGGAATACAACAAATTATCTGAAGATGTTTAGTCAATTTTAGATTTTACAGAATGGTCCAAAGGGTTAAGTTGCAAAGCAATTTGGTTTTATCTGTGACTTCCTGCGTACTTGTGCTGTGCTAGGAAACAGAGCGTTAGAAGATGCTGACAGACTTTCTGAATTGGAGGAAGCTGTACTTGAGCTTGTGACAGGTGTCCCCATCTGTAGCATAAAAGAAAGGAAACAGTGAAAAGTCTCCAAACAAATGGGTGGAAAGTATCCAGATGAAAGGATTTCTTATGCTAGGGGCTGTGCTTTTGTAAATGAGTATCTTCCCTGTAGAAGTCTAAAATGCAAATAGGACACTATCAAGTTTTCTGCAACATACTCAAGAGCAAGTAAAAACTTATACACAGCAAGTAAAATCAAAACATAGGTCACAAGCCATTTTAAGATTATTAATTCCCATTTCCCTCCCCAAAACATTTAAACCAAGTTTTACCGCCTTAGTTAACTCAAACTTTGTAAAGCAAAAGACCTCATTCAGACAATGTTTAACCCAGTTTGAACAAAACTACAGAATAAATTAGTCCTATTGGTAAAAAGCCCATTATGAAAAGAACAAGGGAGAACAAGCCATGTCAAGATTTCCACTTTGGAAACGTTAGGTTAAGTTCTATGCAAGCAGATTCCTGTAGCTGACTAACACCTCCCCTCACCCACCCAAAGCACCCTTATAATGACAACTGAAGGGGTTAACAAACACTGTTTTGCCTACTCCTTTCTTCCCCCCTGCTTACAGAACTTCAGTCTGTTTTCGTGGCTGTTATAAGACAAACAAAATAATCTTTTAAAATTCATTCAAACACTAAACTGAATTAAAAATCAACACAAGCAAGAAATGTAATCAGTTATTTCTCAGGCCTCCTCACCGTTGACACAGTGGTAATTTGAAGATTACAGCAACAGATTCCAGGCTATGAGATACCGTACCTGCCCTGCACTCGGGAAGAGTGGTTTAGTAACTGGAGGCTGAGGGGTAGGTGCTGACGCAGCAGGAGCTGGAGGTCTGTTAAGGATGCCTGGTGCTGTAACAGGCTGTGCTTGTGTCATCGGAGGCATCCCAGGACGAGGGCCAACAGGTGGCGGCATACCTACAGACCACAAAGAATCTGTAATGACTCATGATCAAGGAAGGAGGAGCATTCCTTCAGAGGATTCTGTTGCCAGTGTTCTTTATAATCAAGGCTTCTCTAAGGAAGATATATTTTTAAGGCAATAGTAAAAGAAAGTGTAACAAAGTTTAATGCCAACAGCCAGTCACCATATACAGCAAGCGCAAAAGGCAGAGGTCACTAGCCACGTTAAGACTATCAACTTCCCTCCTCCCTCCCCCAAACATTTAAACGAAGTTTTACCTTAATTTACACCTAAACACCAATAACCGTCCATGTATAGGCAGTACCTCAAACACTTAAGAGCAATACTGAATTAAGTCTTATTTTCTACTACAATTTCAATGATAGAAGATACTTATGCTCTCAATAAATCAAGGCAATTAGCTCTGTTTTTCGCATACTCTGCCTATGCTGCTCTAGGAGAGGCTCAGAGACAGGGAGTTAACCGCTCATGTAGGTTCCTACACATTACTGTGCAGCAGAACCAGGCTGTAGCTGTCCAATTGGCTTGCTTCCTCCTCCAGTGAGACATCTGGGCTAACCAGCAAATCTCAAACCACCACCCTCTGAACATAAGGCTGTTTAAGAGCTACAGAAGTTCAACAGGTTTGCTCTAGCTACGATATGATCAAAATTCCAGTTAGTTTCTTTACAGGGGTATAACATTAAGACTATTTCTCACTTCCCACAACATTTTTTAAAAATAATTTTAATTATAATTTTCCAGCTGCAGCCACAGACATGACAACAGCAGAATGAAGAGAGACTAGGCAACACGAAAAACAGGGAAACAGCAGTAAGAATAAAATTACATTCAATTTTTTACTTTCACAACAGTACCAAACCCAACCACTTATTTGTAGTCAAAAGCCACAAAATAATCGCTTCACCTTTGCACAAGAGTGGCTTCTGCAGCAATCCATCTGCATCAAGGCGGTAGCATACATATGGATAGTCTTTATAGAAATCCTAACTTACAGCAGAAATAAGGTTTAGCTCTCAACACAGTATGTGTCTGACAGCCCTGACCTACCTGGTGGCATACCAGGCATAAGAGGTGGTATTCCTGGCCCAGGAGGCATCATTCCACCCATCGGCATCATCCTATTGAACAAAAAGCAAGCATCGGTAAGAACATCCATGATAAACTGTTAAAACAACTGGCACATACCTGTATTAGATTAAATACAAAAATAATTTAAAGAGGCAATCCAAAAACAGCAGACTAGATAGACATTTTTCAACAAGAAAAAAGAAGACACAGAAACCTCCAAACAGTTTTCATTTGAACTTTAACACCCCACGCTTTCACTTCCTCTGTTATCAGATTCCAGAACTGACAACCATCTTGGTATGCATTTCAGGATATTAGTTTTGGTATTGTGTTCTAAGAACCTGATATAAATACACTCAGAAAATTTGCACGTAGGAAAAACAGCAACTGTAATCACACTAAAATTGCTCTACTTCTGGTATTATACCTTTGTGACACCACAAGTCTATTTGTGATTTAGGCACCCTCATACTATTTTGACTTCCTCTAGCGAGTGGCAGAACCCAACTCTGTAAAGTTAGGCACAAAACACTGATAAAAACAGAGACTAGGAAATAACATGACTTCTGGAGATTTAATTACACTAAGTATTTCCTACACTTAGGATAGATTTTTTATTTTTAAATGAGGAATCATTATTATTTTTCTTTCACATTAAAAACAGGAGTGTTTTTTTTTTCCAGGCCAAAATAAGAGTGTATTTCCTAACACAAAGGTGGAATTTAAATCTAAATGATTCTTTTTATCCTTATCTACCAAGCCACACTGCAAATTGTGTATTCCTCCTCTAAACTACACACACAACCCTTAATATAAGCAAACTACTCCTCCATAAGGTAGTAACTCCATTTAAAAAAATTGACAATGACACTAAGTGCTTTTAAATTGGAAAACTATATACAAAGAATTCCTTTGCAGGAAACAAACCAAGTGTAGTTTAAGCTTGGCTTCGTTTTTCCAGACACTCGAAGCTGGATTACAGGAAACAAAATAAAGGAATGCCTATTACTTATGTTTGCTAGATATAGCAAACTAAACAGATATGCAGCATCCAATTGAGTACCAGATCAAAACAATTAAGCAGTTTCTATTTTATGTAACAGTCTAGAAACATTTACTGTTGCCATTTCAAAATCAAGTGAATCATCGTAAACAGGTGAGCTCTGCAAAGCAGCTTGCTACCCAGCCTCATTAATCTCAACTTGTCTACTACTGGGAACAAGCAATCAGATGCACTAATGACTAGGAACATAGTATTATCCCTTTTTCTGCATTCACAGTTGGAGAAAGCAAAGTCAATCTTGCCATCCATTTTGATAACCGTTTAAAAAAAAAAAGAAAAGAAACTGCTGGACATTTGCTTCCTGCTGCCACAAGGAAGATGACTTTCTGGAAAACTGCAGGGACAGGGCTGGAACTAGTGTCATGCTAAAAAATAAGCTGCTCCCCAGGACCCAGTTCCTTTCCTCATTTCTAAACAAAAGGTCATCAGGTTAATTTAGCAAAAGCTTACATTTAACCAGGTAAAAGCATAACATAACATTCAGTGAGTTTACAGTTTGTTTTTTTTTTTTTTGACAAGTTCATTTGCATGTTTTACTAGGTAACATTACAGTCACCTAAAGTTAACAAAGTTTAAGGAGGACTAAACACCCACAAGCTTGATAAAATTCTGTTCAGTTTCCAACAGAAGATTTACAGTCACGAACATCCATAAGATGTTTAAGATACGATTTTTAAATTCAAAGACAGTTAAAACAACACTTGTGTTTCAGAAGAGAACAACCTCTCACCTTAGTGAACTTTAAAACTCAAGCACAAAGCTCCTGCAGCAAGTCCTACAGGGTAAAGGACTAAACACAGAGCTATACATATTCTGGTGCCAAAAATATATATATATATAAATCCCAAAGGGTCTATTTTATTAATATCTGTAGAATGCATTTCTCACAGCATGTAGCTTTGTAGTAACCATATCAATAAGTTATTTTTTTATTATACAACAACAAAACCTAGTTAGACATTATTCCCAAAGTCTCAGCAATATTCAGAGGTTTTCAGTAAGACAGTTTCAATCTTATCAAATATATGACATAAAATGGCATAATGAATGTACCTATAATTACGTTAATGAGATGCTTACATGTTTCCACCACAAAATGACTGCATGTATTTTCTTTGTTGATGTAATCTGTGAAAATTTATGAAAAAATCAAAAATCTAACTATGATTTTCCAAACACATTATGATAGGGTACTGTGTAAATCCCAAACAAACATAAAAACCAACATCTTACTCTTGCCCAAAATAAAATCTTTATTCTCATATTTAAAGAAGAAATTAAAACTATTCACTATATATTTCCCCAATAGGTTGCATGACTGATAGCCAGATGCACATTTCTGCAATACACAAAGCAGTGGTTCCCAGAAGGCTTTAAACCAACAAAACAAAATTTAAAATTGTTACAACATTACTAAAATTAGGAAAGAGGCAACATACTTATATATAAGTCATACTTCAACTATACTTTTAATGTTGGTTTATAGCCACCTAGATTTTCGGTGCATCCTAATATTAAAGTCACAGAGTTCACAGGTTCCTACATATGTTTTTCTATTTAGCTTTACTGTTTCTGTGACAGTTTAAAATGCACAGTATGAAAATGTAGTATTAAATCTTTCTAGCTACTCACCCAGGTGGCATTCCAGGCATCACTGGAGGCATGCCAGGCATCATTGGTGGAACACCTGCCATTAATGGTGGTATACCTTAACAAAAGAAAAATACGTTTTATACAACTCCAACAACATACAGTCTCATACAAATCTAACATAATAAATTTAGACTGAATAAATGTTTTACAGGAAGCTGTAAAAGATTATTTTTTGAATTAACACTGCTTACAAATGATGCAATATAAAAGAGTATCTGCAAATCTGTATGATTTGTTGTTCCCAGTCCTGCAAGACACCAAGTGTAAGCATTCTGAGTAGAGTCTCCAAAGAACAGGCCTCGTCATTGCAGAAAAGGCCAGTCTGCAATGTCATTAATCAAAATTTTTTCTGCAATGTATTTGTAACCTGTGTATAAATTGCCTGTTGTAATTTAGCAAACTCTAAATACACAGTAGCCTTCCTGCTCTGTATTCCTGAAATCTTACAAAGTATCACAAACAGATGTGGCCTGTAGATTTGTGTTTAAATTACTGATCTTAGTAACAAATATATTACATATATTACACCTTCAGTCTAGATGCTAGCATAAGAAATGTTCACAAAGGAGAACGTGCACACCTACCCACTGTGGAAGGGTGGTGTGTGAACCTGAAGAAACCACTGATATGCACCTTACAAAACTATTTTAATACCTTTAACCCTAGACTTGGAAGGAACAGATTATTATTCCAGCAGTGATTTGTATTCCTAGTCAACTTTTCAGTACCTAGCTCCAAAATACTATCCTTACCTGGAGGCATCCCTGGTGCACCTGGCACAGGAGGCAAACCTGGTTGTGCCATTGGGGGAATGTACCCCTGCTGTGGCTGAACTTGCTGGGGTTGAAATGAAGTTGAAGCTGCAGATTCATCATCTTCATACTCATCAGAATCATCTTGTTGTTTCTTTTTCTGGCTTTCTGCTAAATAATACAATGCATATGGTCAGATTGAAAACAAATTTATTTTTATCTGGAATATACTATTTGGAACAAAAATAATTTCATAGCTTATCATGTTCAAAAACTCACAGAATTACAAAGAAGTAAAGCTAAGTGAGCCTACTATCATCCGTACAAATAAAAAAGGAAAGTGACTGCACTGTAACAAACCTCAACATAATAGGGGTCTTCCTTCATGTCAGTCTCTGCCTGCTCAGAATAAGCCAGAACAACTCAAAGGAAAAGCATACTTAAAGAGCAAAGAAGTTGAAGTATTCCTGTATCGTAAGACTAGTATGATGCCTAGCCTTTCCTCCAAAAAAGTGAAAAAAAAAATCACCATCCCCATATTCACTGGGTAATAGTTTTATTTCTAAACAGGAAAAGAAAACAACATATTGCTTAACATTTGCCAGCCTTGTTGGAAGACAGAAGCTGCAGTTAGGGATGTATTAACCCAGCCCTTTTCCAAGGAGTGAGAGCTGTTTCACACAGCTTAGTATGAGTAAGACAGACACAGGAAATCTTCACACAGGGGTAACACTTAATGAACCAATTCTGAACATCTAAAAAACCAAAACAAAACAAACAAACAAACAAACAAAAAAAACCACTACAACAAAAAAAGACCAAAAAAAAAAAAAAGCAGAAAACCCCACTTCAAACCACCAAAAACAGTTTTGTACACAAAGCCTACAAATAATGAATTGAGAGGCAAATATTATACATTTTTGTTACAATATTGTAACATCTGACTGATATTTCAAGACAAAGTAATACTACCTCCTGTATAGTTTATATATATTGGTCAACCAGGATAGCAGACTCAAAGAATACATTCTGAAGTAAATTTATTTTAAGAAATGTGCTAAAAAAATTACAGATACCTAGCTATATTATACTTTACCCTGAGTTTTTTGTTCAAGTAACCTTCTCCGTTCCTCCATATCTTTTTCTGGAATGCCCTCCATGCCATAAATTTCCAGTTCAATGTCTGTTCTTCCAGGAATAGCATTTGGAACAGCATCTATTGTTTCTTTATGTACCTAAAGAGAAAAAAAGAAAAAAAAAGTCCTCCTGACCACAACTCAGGTTACATTCTAAATTATTCCACCAATTTACCATCAAAATACAAAAGCAACATCCTTGAAAGCAAAAGTCTCTCTAGCCAACCATTTTCTTGATACATGGTAGCCATCACTGTTGCTACCATTAAATCCTAAAACTAGTTTATAGACTTTTCTTCTGAACACCAATACAACGCAACTCCTTCACTCCTACATCTTCAAAGTGACTGCAAAGGTCTCTGCAACATACTCACCACAGAACTGCTGATGCAGCAAGAGCCCTGTCCTTGAAACAGAGCACTACCATCTTTCCCTCATCAGTTTTCATGATTGTGGAAGCCCCCAAAGAACACATTTGTAAGTTTATTAATTTAAGTTTATTAATTCCAATTTTAAATACTGTCAAGGAAAGTTTTCTCTTAAGTCCAAAACCTCTTACCTGCATGCAGTGTATAGCTAAACCAGGTCCCGTATACAATTTCTTATGACATATATGGCATTTAAAGTGCTTTGCTTTCTGATGCTGTATAAGGATCTTTTCATCATCAAAATCTCTGTTACAATACCTATTGAAGATCGTTAAGGAAGTATTTAATTCTGAAAGTGAGTTTCTATGTAACGCTAGGCTAACTAGCATTAGTGTTAATATATTTTTTTTCTAAAGGAAAAAAAAAAAAAGCAGAGAAAGCACCTCTGAGCTTTCATATCAGAACAAGTATTGCATGGATGTCTGAAACCAAACCTCCCTCCTTGCACCACCCATTGTTTCCCTCTTCAGATAAGTTACATGCGTTGGAAAACTGGCAAGATGTGTATACGCGACCACAGTCATAATTTGAATCCATATTATTTGATGGATCTCAAGATGAGTTTCAAGCCCTAGTTATTTCTAAGCAGACTCCTTCCTCTCTTTGTATACTTTTAGATTTGTACAAGTTGCTAAAGCAGTAAAGGAGAAACAAACGGGAAATCCACAAAAGGGAAGCAAAGCTAAACGCTCAGCAAAAGGTCCTGTTTAATAAAATACAACAGTAACAAACATTTATAACAGAGTAAAGAATAGTTTTAGTTTTATTTTTCTTTCAGTCATCCAGCTACCTCGAACCTTATGATATCACGTGATTAAATATTAATCTATCAGTCATTAAAGAAATTTGTTTTTAAACTGAAAGGAAGAATTTTCTAGACTTCTAGGTGACAGAAAATACAAACTGCTGTTTCTTTTCTGCAGATCAACGTTAACATTCCAGTGAATACTCCAGACATCTTGCTAAGCAAGACAGACACATTTGTTACTAGCACGTCCTTGCTAACACAACGTGCTCCCCACTTTCAGCAAAACTTAAGACCTATTAGTGCCTGAAATAGAAGCTTAGATGCCATCCAACATAAACCGGTAAATAATCTCAAAGTAGCTTATAAACTCCTTTATTATACGGTTTCAGATTAGGCAAAAACGTGAGAGAAAAAGCAATCCTGCAATGGCCCTTTAAAAACAGATTATAAGAGACCGATTCGAGGAAAACCGACCAATATTTCTATATACTGAGAAATTGTATGAGATTTTGACGCAGCGATTACATATTTACAATTCTACAATTAGCTCTCAAAACGTCTCTTTTAACCAGGCCTGCCTCGCTTTTTGAGTATTTATTTATCCGGCAGGATTTCCCTCCGCTAGCGCCCGAGGCCCAAGGAGCGCCCCCCCGTTCCCCGGGCAGCAGCGGCCTGGCGGCGCGGCCCTGACGCGAGGCGGGCGGGTAAGGCCGCGGGGGGGGGAGGGGAACGGGGGGGGGGGGGGGGGGGGGGCGAGGAAAGGAGACGCTAGGGAAGGGCACGGACCAAACCCCACGCCGGCACCGAGCGGCGCAGAAAAGCAAAGGGAGCAAACGCGAATCGAGCCGTGACGGGACCAGGGGCCGAGGGGCGAGCCCCATCATGAGGCAGCGCGGAGCTCGGCGGGGCCGGGCCGCACCCCCCCCCCCCCGCTTCCCCTCACACGGAAGGATACCAGCACCAAGGCTTCAGCTGCTTCTTCTTCTTACGGCCCATGGCGACGGCGCCCGCGACCTAGGCAGAAAAGCAAACAGCCGAACTCCTTCTTCCCTCCTTCCCTCCCCGCCGAGCCCGCAGCGCCCGCACCGGCCCCTTCCCGGAGGCGAGCGAGGCAGGCACAAAATGGCCGCCACGCTCCCTCCTGGCGCTGCCGCCGCGCTCCCAGCATGCACTGCGGCGAGGCGGGAGGGAGGGGGCGGCCCACGTGACGCGCGCAGGCTGTGCCCGCCGCAGCCCGGCGGTCCCGGCATGCCGCGCGGCGAGGAAGGGGGGCAGAGGGAAGGGGCCGTGACGGGGCAGTGCGGCCGCCATTTTGTCTCAGCCTCGCCTGAGGGATCGGCGGGGGCCTTTCGCACTTCCCTGCTTGGTGTTAGTGATAAATTCTTGGGTTTGGGGTTTTTCTCTGTCCAAGCAGAGCAGGCAAGAAGCCGTTCGCTCTTAAACCGCTCATTGTAGGGGTTTGGGCTGTGATGAAAGTTTACTGGCCCGGGTTCCTTATGGTTCCCCTCGTGTTCTTCAATAAATGGCACTAACGCAGCAGCCGCAGCGCCCGCCGGGCGGCAGCTTCCCCCCAGCCGCCGGGCTCTAACGGTCCCGGCTCGTTACCGCCTCACGGGGCGGGCACGACGAGCTGAGGCGCAGCCCCGCGGGCCGCCCGCCCCTTCCCCGCCCTGCCTCAGGGGCGGGGAGCGGTGGCGGCTGAGGCGCGGCGGGGGCCGGGGTCGGGCTCGGGCTCGGGCTCGGGATGCTGCCGGCGCTGCCGGACGGCGAGGAGCGGGAGCTGGAGAGCAGCGAGGAGGGCGGCACCGGAGAGGAGCGGCGGCCGGAGCGGCACGGCAGCACCTACCACAGCCTCTACGGCTACCGGAGCCGCAGGTGAGGGGCCGGGTCCGCCCCGCGGGGAGGCCGTTTCCAGGCCTCGTCTGTTCCCAGATGCTCGATTTCGCTTTTTTTCGCTTCTTTTGCACAAGATTTTTTTATTTTTTTTTCCTCCTCTGATAATATTCTCGTTTCCTGCTCCCGCTTTAAAACGCCCCCAGGCAGTACCTTTCCCCACTGCCTGTTCTGCCTGTATGTTGTGGCTGTGAAAAAAAAAAATAAGGCTGATAAGAATTCCTTGATTTTAAGATCTTCACGGCAGGGAGCAGACAGTGGGGATGGCAGTCCCGGCAGTGCAGCAGCAGAGACACCCTCCAGTGAGGATTTCAGGTAAAGCCACTCTGCAGAAGTGTGTAATCATCTACTACATCCCATTTTGATGTCTTTGCCATATTGGTGTCTTTATGCAGATAACAGATAACTAAAAATTGTAACCAATTTTAGTTTGACAAGTTATCATTCTACAAGCTGTGCAATATGGTTGTTGCTCTGTTACAACTATGGAAATAGAAATGAAGAGGACCAGTCAGTGACTTTGTCATAGGCGCTCAGGAGCTCAGCATCAGCTGACACCACAGCTCCAGACTTCTGGTCTAGTGGACAAACCACTGAATGCATTCCTAATGGGCCAGAAGTCACAGAGCGAGTTATCTGTAAGCCAGGGAGAGATCACAGTGGTCTCCCTTCTAGAAGCAGATGACTGCAAGCAGATCTGCTCTTGTTTAGAGAAACAAAACCACATTCTATGATTCTATGAAAACAGTTATATTTGCTTTTTGCTAATGATTTCATCTTGCTTTTTAAAGTCTCACCTTGCTGGACACAAACTTACCAACTGAAGCAGAAACTGAATTCCGTAGTTTTATTGCTAAACGTCTGACTAAAGGAGCCCTTTTTGAAAGGATGGGGAATGTAGCATCTGTGGATTTGAGGTAAAACATGACTTTTAAATTATTTATGAATGAGAAGTTGTAGGAAACACCGACAGCATTGCACATCTTGCTATCTACTTTTGCACTTAAGTTTAGTTGTAATTGCATGTTCTCAGTCCATTGCTGCTGTTAATAACAGCGGTACGCAAATGGTACTTTTCTCTTTTTCTGGGTAGCTTTGAGAAAACTTTCATAGTAAATAATTTATGGCTTCAGTATTTAAAAACTATTACCAGTATTTACGACTATTTCCTATTAAACTACTCTTAGTGTACTATAGAATGAAAAAAGAGAAGGTCTAAGACAGTTCGGTATGTGACTATGGGAGCCACCTGTGCTGGGGGTGAAAATTATTCATAGAAGTCATATGTCCAGCTTGCACGTTAATTTAAAGTAATGTACCTTTAACTTTTTTTTTTTTTTTTTTTTTTTTTTTTTTTACTGCACAGCATACCAGAATGTAAAGTTGGCTGTTATTACTGTCTTTTGAAACAAGAAAATCTTCTAGAAACACCAATACTGGAATCGGACATAAATGCTGCAGAATATGTGGTTTGTTTCCTGGGTGGCTCAGAGAAAGGTCTGGAACTATATCCTTACCTTATCTGTGTGAAGAGAGAAATGATGTAAAAACAATGTTCTCTTCTTGTCCATTTCCTGCTTGAAATGAGCCCATTTGTGCATATGTTCCAGTGCATAACTGAAAATGTCAGTAACAACCATATCCTGAAAGGGCAAAATACAGATTTGAGCTGATGTATCTTACTTTCCTTAAGAAGATACTTTCAGACTTGAGCTGGACAAATACATTCAAAGTCTGAAGCTAAACCTTGATGTGGAGGTAAGTTCTTTTTTTAAAGCAGTGAATATGACTTTTTAAACAAATTTATTACTCAAGCGATCCAGAAGAATTATATAGAGACAAAACTCTGGGAGAGATAGGTACTAGCTCCACTGTAGAGATTGTGAATGTCTAAAGTACTGACAGCCACGCAGCTTAGAAGGGAAAAAAAAGGGATTTTTTTGTGCCAGTCATAAATTGCTCAAAGGTTACTTGCAGCTAACGTGAGAGAGAAGACTGACTAATAAAATATAATGGTCTACAGGAAAGTTATCCACGTCCACCTAGATTCTTACCACTTCTTAACATTAAGGAAGGATTCTTATTGATGGGTCTTGTCGCAATTCTTCTAATAGAAACTATGTGTTTGAAGTTACTGTTTCGTCCTGTCTGCTGGTGCATGCTGTTTGCTCAGTAGAACTCCTAATATATTGCAGATTTTTCTACTTCTTGAAACGTGAAAACCATTGTAGCTTATATTCCAAAAGGTGTAGCTTTAAATGTCAAACTCATTATTTTAATCTAGTATTGTTTGAAATGAAAAAGGTTTTGATATCCAAATATTTTATGCTGGATAGATTATTAACGGGCTTCTAATTTGTAGTTAAAAGCTTTGATATTTCAACTTTTTACAGCAAAAAACCTTGGAGACCTATGTTAACCCCTATTTGAGAAGCTGGTTTGAGAATTCCATATGCCCTATTCAAAGAGTAGTGCAGCTCTTCCAGGAGAAACTTGCCTTCTTGTTACATGCTGTAAGTGTATTTCAAACTGGGTATCTAAAAAGGGCTCAAAAGACATCTCAGTGACTGTAATGTGTTTAAAATATTTCTTACATTTGCTTTCTCAAACAGGAGTAAATAAGGAACACCGTTTGTTTTAAAGTTCAGGACAAGTTCTTTCTTCCTGCTTTATTGCTAAGGATACTTAGCAATTTTTTGCATCAAGAATCAATAAACTGTAATTTTTGTAGTTAACTAATTTTAGATCCTTTAGTAGTGTCCAAGGTATAAGTAGAATGAGAAAACTAGACATGGTATGAGCAAGCTGACCTTGCTATAATCCCCGTGAGTCAGAAGGGCTGTTACATTGCCTGTAGGCTTCATGTAATTCCCTGGTACAAAAAATAAAATTAATCCTAGCATTAGCCCATGAGTTTAAGAAGATTTTGGATGGAATAGCTAATAAAGTGTAACCACTGTATTTCTTCTGAATGCAAAGCCAGCTGCAATGATTATGATATGGAATATTTCCTTTCTATTCTTACTCTGAAAACAGTAAATTTAAAAGTACGATGTTAAACGTTTATTGCTAGTAGCTACAATGTAGCAATGGAAGTAATCTCCAAGATGCATCTAGCTTTTTAACTTTTGTTTCTCTATTATAAGGCATTGAGTTATACTCCTGTGGAAGTAAAAAATGCAGATGAAAGAACAGAAAAAGACATTAACAGGTAAGGATACTTTGAGATTAAGGTACCTGTGAATAACTTGGCTTTTTTGTATGACACCTTCCTGTTCTTGCTGTTCTTAAACTATAGAAACAAGCAGTTCACAAGAGCTTTTTGTGTCAGGTTTCTGGCAGCTGCCAGTCTCCAAGGACTTGTTCAGGAAGGCACAATGACCTCCTTGTGCATTGCCATGACTGAGGAACAGCACAAGTCAATGATTATAGACTGTAGTGGACCCCAGCCTCAGCTGCATAACGCAGGTGAGATTACAGCTGTTATATCCCCCTTTATCCCTCAGCTGCTGAGAACCCTTGACATTAGAAATAGTTGAGGATATTCAGCAGCTCACAGATTTATGGCCAGAAAGTCTGGATTATGTCTGGAAACTAGAACACCTGTTTACCTGTGAGTTAGCAGAGGAATTTTTTTTTTACCTGTTGTAGTTTACAGACCATGAAACTATGATTTTCACACTTCATGGAAGCTGCAAAATGATTGTCAAAAATCCAACCAGAAAAACAAAAAAGTTGTGAATTCAACAATCAGAAAAAAATTTCATATAATCGCTGTATCTATGTTTGCTTTTCTACATGTACTGTTTTTCTCAAGTCTTAATTCCTGGCCCAGGTATATTATTATCATTTGACATACAGAGCACTTAAACAACGTGAATGCAGTTATATGTCTATGTTGAGCCCATTTCCTCTTTGCTCATCTCTGTGTTCCTGAACACACAACAGGAAGCAACAGATTTTGTGAGGACTGGATGCATGCTTTTGTAAACGGTGCTGAAGGTGGAAATCCATTTCTCTTCCGGCAGATTTTGGAAAACTTTAAATTGAAGGTAACTGTTTGTATTTGTTAAAGACTTGGAACAGACATTGGGTTATTGAGGGACGAGGTTATTGCTTTTGCACCAAAGTAGAGTTTTAGGTTACTTACAATGTCTGTACATCATTGACTGGTTACCTCTAAAGTTTAGTTTTAGAACTGGCTTACTGTAGTTGACAAGACGAATGTAAAGCAGCATGAAAGTTTCTTCAGCAAGTACTCCAATGGCCTTTTCTCCTATTTAAAATAAGTTTTGTTTTGTTTTTTTTTTCTCCTTATAATACTGTTAGTTTGAGCTTTGTACACATAGTATTGTATAATTGGGTAATATGCATTGAGTTTTTTAAACTTAAGTGACCCGTCATAATAGGAGAGGTAAATGCTTGGTACTGCAACTCGATAATGTCCACACCTTCTGCATTGTTAGAGTAATAGTGGTAATACCCATCAATGACATTACTCACTAAATTCTTATGTTACTCTTGAGTAACAATGTAGAATTGTTTTGCTTGTACTGCTATTCTTCCTGCACTTTTCTACGTTGTTTTCTTTCCATGTAGAAGGATAAGAAAATTCTCAATAACTGTCTTTCCAGGCTATACAAGACATTAACAACCTGAAGAGGTTTATTCGACAGGCTGAAATGAACCACTACGCCTTGTTCAAGTGTTACATGTTTTTAAAGAACTGTGGCAGTGGAGACATTCTTTTGAAGATTGTTAAAGTAGAACATGCAGAAATGCCGGAAGCCAGAAATGTAGTGACTGTCCTTGAGGAATTCATGAGAGAAACAGCAGTGGCTTAAAATTATCTTAATTATTCGACACTTGTTGGAGGGTATTGTATAAATCATTAATTTCTTCTTTGCAGCTTAGTTTCACTATTGGAGAAATTTTAATTTATATTTAAAAGTATTACCCAACTCAAACCTAAGTTGCAATTTCAGCTACTTATTTTTTTTGAGAAAGTAGCATGAGCTTTTTTTTTAATGTGATTTACACATTAAAAAGTGTAAACGTGTTTTAATGTGATTTACACCAGATCTTACAAACTCATGCATAGTTTTCAGTGCTTACTGGATTCTCCAAATGACTTGTTCTTTTTCTGAGGAAGTCATGACATTTGTTTTTACTGTCACTGTATGAAAAAGAAAAAATTTCCTTAGCTCACAAGCATTTTGGTGTTTTAGATATTTTAAATATATTTGAAATTAACATGTCTAATCATTAAGATCTGGTTAGTTTTAATAGCAAAAGAAGCACAAACATTTGGATAAATCATAACAATGAGTTCGTCATTGTCTCTTCAACATGGGTAACAAGTCTGTAGCTAGTTTCTACATTCTATTTTCAAAGCAGCAGTTCGTTCTCCTACTAAATAAGCAACTTGTTAATTGATAGGAAACAGTATTGCCTGAAGACTGAACAGAGTTTTAGGAATCAGTTTGCATGTGCTTCTATTGATGTATACATATTATATATAACGTGCTGGTCTGGCATGTTAAATTCCCAGGCTAGATGATGAATTGAATTCTTCATTAGTTTGCATTTTTTGTGATCGAGATCTTCTTTGTACATTCCTAGTACCCAATTTGCAAAATTGAAAATAATCATGTTTTCTAGTAGTGAATAATTAATTCTGAAGATTTTATAGGTGCAATATTAACTTAATAGAAGCTTTGTCAGAAATCGAAGTAAACTAAGTTTCCAAATTAATTATTCAGACGTGAAAACACTTGACTGTATTTCAGCAATGAATTCTTATCCACATCATGGGACATTTAGACAATAGAATACTTGAATATCTGCCTACAGATGGAATCAAAACTGGCAAGGTCTCTGGGTGACCATATAATTAAGAACTATTTCTGCAATCTGATATAAGCAAAAGTGCCTATTGCTTTCCTTTGCAGCAGAGGGTGTTTGAATGCCTAACTTGGAACATTTGAACAACTCTCCCATTCAAGGCCTGAAACACCAACTATAACAGTCTCCCTGATGCAGTTACGTTTGTTTGTTCTGCCAGTCCTGTATACTGTGATAAGTCAAAAGCTTTCCAGTGACAGTGCTGTGTTGGACCTGTAATAAGGCTTACAATAAAAGGTATTAAAATCCTTAGTAGTGTGTCTACAGTAAATTACAAATGAGTGTTGTCCTTGATGTTTCCTTTTAAAACAGTTCATTCACACAATTAACACAATAACCTGAGTTATCTTATTATTCTGTAACCTGTACTACACTCATTTATATTAGATTTTTATTTTATTTGCTATATCAATGATCACATACTACTTTAAAATCCAATTAATATTTTTCACCTTCACCAATAAAACTTCCCTTACTGTAGTTCAGGCTTCTCCTCTACAAGGTAATGAGTTGATCAGTATCAGTCCCACTGAATTTACACTCTCTTATAAAAAAAAAAAAAAAAGGACAACGGGAAAGCTGCAGTAACAGCTTCTCCTGTTGCAAATTGCTTTTGTTGAATTTTGCTAGTGCGGAAGGTGGCTGGCATGAAAAATAAAACTGCTTTCTGCAGCCTTTGTTTTAACATCACTTTGCTTTTATCAGCTTTACACTGACTTTGCTATTTTGCTTAATTTTCAAACCTGTAAGATTCATACTGCAGTTTTTAGGATTAGATTTAAAACCCTTGGGAGACAGGGGGGAGAGGAGGGGACAGCAAACCAGACTTATGTTAAGAATGCAAGTTTACCTTTAGCTGACAGACTTCTCACAAGTTGAAAGATCGGGGTCTGGTTTCTTCTTTTTTTGTTTCTGTCTCTCCCTCCCTCCCTCTGAGAAGTAGCACATAAACCAATTAGTATTTCTCTTTCCAACACTTAAGAGCAGTGCTTACTATACAGCATATGATTAGAGTTATGGGAATAAAATAATGAGTTGTATGAGTTTGTATGATCAAGGGTAAGTCTCAAGGCTGCCAACTTTTGGCTCCTTTCCTGCAACAGATTTTCTGGAATTGGTAATATTTCTGTCCTTCAGTTTGCCTTTCTAAAATTATTTTAACCAGCTAGAAAAATATATAGCGTTAACAGACACCAGTTCCTGTACTAACTAACAGACACAAATAGATAAAATCTACCTTACTTACCCTTTTGCAGAAATTCCTCAACTAGTGAATAAAAAACTTTAAGTGCCTCAAAGCTCAATTAAACGCAGAAAACTACTACCAAGAGTTGAGTCCTGCATATGGCAGCAGTAGTCTGCCTCCCCTTAGGAGTAACAAATCTGGCAGGGACTGCTGCTAGTTACATTTTCATTTCTTCAACTTATACTTTAACACAATAGTTCCCAACAAAAACACAAAACATTTTTCAAAATAAGCCTTCCCCTTTTATTTAACAACTAAATCATTCAGAGATTTGCTGCAGAACCTCCTGGATACATTGTTTTCACTATGGGATCAAGAGATGAGAATATATTGGCTCTGAGATTTTAAGTCTAATGTTAAAAGACAACAACCTTTCACCCCCTAGCTCCCCAATTTTTTTTAAAACAGTCTAATGTATTTGGTCTTCAACTTCCCCTCAGTTTTGAGGTCACTACTGCTTTAAAGCTTCAGTTGTTAAATAGTGGGACAAGACCTGAATTTTTAATACCAGTCAGAAGCCATTTCTGTGTCCTTGTTATACCTCATGGAGAAATAAAGCAGCAGTTCAGTACCGTTTTATCAGACTGTAGACAAACTTAAAAATTGTCTCTGAAAGTTTTTTCTTGGTTGATTTTTGGCACGTGATGTAAACCAGCTCTATTTGATTAAAAAAGAAACAAAACCAAAAAATCCACCAACAAAAAAATTTAATGGATTCTGCACTCAAATAATATTGTTACAACAAAAATATACAGAACATACACAATACAAAAATATTTGGAAACATATCATAGCGTGTTACCTTGCAAATATAATTGTTTTACTTGACCTTAACAGGCAAGTAACATTTGTTCAGTATTTTAAGGCAGAAAATTACATTGTTTAGTGCTTTGTGTTTAACATTTGGATGTGTTGTTAAGATTAGTAGTGTAAGCAAAAGAAAAGCTGCACAAGTCTAGCTTTATTTGCAAACTAATCAGACACTCTGGGGGAGTCAGGAGACAGCCAGTGACTAACGTATCTATTAAGCTCACTGGAAATTAATTTTTTTTTTTGCTACTTAAATGAGGCCTGCAGAATATTTTGTGCTCTGTATCATAAAGTACCCTGAAACATAAGTTTTCTGGCATTTCAAAAATACCTCATTAGAAAACTTTTTCCAATTAAAAGCTATTAATAGTGACATTACAAATACATTTACCTTTAAACAAGCTTTGTTTCTGTCTTACATGTGATTCTTTCTTTATACAGCTGCACTGTTTTCATTTACAACCAGCTCTCAGCTTCAGTGATCACAGAAGGAATTTTTGAGCCACGTTACAGAACACTGTGAAGCAGCCACTACTATAAAAGAAACACAACAGCAGTGATATTGAGAAAAGAGGCTAAAATCCCAGAAGTGCTTTTGTTCTCTGGATCCTAGTTTGCCTCCAGAGGTTGCTGGTGTTGAACTGCATTCATATTTTCCAGTTTCACTTCAGGTAAAGCCAGTGGATGGGGTTTCCAAAGCTACTGGGCTGAGCTTGAATCCATATAAATGGATAAACCAAGTTCTTTACTCACTGAAGTATGTGTGAAAATCCTACCCACGATCCTGCGAGACTAAATATTGGCACAAAACAGCAGCTGTCTTGTAAGGTCAGCAGATAGCTGTTATTTTTGTCTCAGCTCTAAATGTGTCAGATTCTATTCTTTATAACTAATTCAAATTGAAACTATCTAATCAATTTAAAGCATAAGGGCATTAAAATCCTCAGAAGGAGCAAGGTCTTGGGACACAGAATCCCTAAGCTTTATTTCTACTACAGCAACCTCAGAGAATGAAAATTTCTCTGGCCTCCCCCTTCTCCATTGATAAAATACTTCCTCCTGCTAAAAGAGCAAGTACTGAAGAAACACAATATGCCACATAAGTGCTAATCTTCCCCATTAACTAATGGGGATAAAAATGACGTGAAATGTTGGCTTAAAAACTCAAAAGTGAATTCATCACTTCTACTGCTCTACACCTCACACAGAGATTGTTTCTGGTAAGCTCCTCTCCCATCACTCCATTTGAACCCTCCCCATCTCCTTATAGAATTACTGATGTGTGCAAAATTAATCTCTACCTGCATCCAAATATTTAGGAATAAAAGTGCCATTTGCAAGTCCCACGGACGTTGCTCTACCAGTTTCTCTGCCACCCTCTTTCCCATAGCTGTCTGAGCTACTTCTCAGGTCTCCTCTTGGATGAGAGATCAGTAAAAGGCTTTGAGTTGGACCCCGTCTGTGCTGTCTCCCTGCGGCCGGCAGGTGTCCCTGAAGGAGCTGTACAACCAGCACCCCAGGCTGCGCTACTGCTCCCTGCACCCATCCTCTCTGGACCAGTGCTGCAATATACTTACTAAGTGGGAAGTCCAGCACAGAAGCGGCTTTTTTTCCATGTGCTGTGTCCTCATTCAAGGACACAGGCATAAAATAGCTTCCTCTAACGCGCGCTGTCTCAAATCTGTGCATTGGTAACAGTCCTTGTCTTTCTCTCTGGCACTTCATATCCACACAAAAGATTCATATTTTATCCAATTCATGTAAAATCCTGTCAGCATCTGAAATAAGACCAAAACAATCACCAAAAGCAGTCCCTCAGTGGATGGTTCCTTCAGGAACACATTGCTGACTGTGATAAGTTGGAACCACAAATGAGCAGGATGGAGAATATTAAAGCTCTGACATAAGCCAGCAGCATCAAGGACATCTGGAGGTAAAAGAAAAGCCTGTTTGCTGTTAGCTCTCTGGCGCTGCAGCACTGTGGCACTCCTGGGTGCATTAGAAAACAATGTAACTGGGTTTCCTGATACTCTGTAAAAATATAACAAATTTTCACAATATCAGTTTAGTGATATAAACAATTATAAAAACTTAAGCACTTCGTCTGCTAACAATCTATCAGCTTATGGAGTCAGGAGCAGTATTACAGGCTCTGCATATGACCTGCTCTATATAAGGGGAGACATTTCAGCTCTGATGAACAGGAATGTGAGAGGG
Source organism: Netta rufina (assembly GCF_964035555.1). Lineage (NCBI taxonomy): Eukaryota > Metazoa > Chordata > Aves > Anseriformes > Anatidae > Netta > Netta rufina. The sequence goes on along the minus strand of NC_140143.1, from coordinate 6,411,354 downwards.
TTTCATTTCTTCAGAATAAATCTAGTGCTGTTCTGAAGTCTGACCTTTCTGATCCCAAGGGTTGCTTGTAGATTTCCTCAGACAGGGCATGGGACGACAGGAATGAAAGTTGCAAAGATGAACAATAGTTTAAGAGAAAAAGTCAAAAGCTCAAAGTGAGGGTTTTGTAATTTTCTTGTAAATTAGTTCATGTAAACTATGTTTACTTACAGATGAAGGAAGAAAGAAGGGCACCTGTACTACCTATGCAGCTCCCTCATTCTCCTGAGCAAAGGCAAAGATATATTGGCCAGGGTGAGGCTGATGAAGAAAGTGGCAGCCCTCAAATCTGTAGCTTGCTGCTTCACCACAGAGCACATCACTGGCAGGCACAGAAAGTTTTCCTGGGAAGAAACTGATGGGTATTAAGTAGCTTTTGGCTAAGAAACCAAAAATTAAAGTTAATTGGTGCATACTGTACTCTGACAAATTATAGACAAAATAATCTGGGATTTATTAACATTTTCTACCTAGAATTTCAAAGGTTTAAGAGAACTTGCAGGGAAACTCTCACTTCCTGCTCAGCTTTGGTTTAAAGGCATCTGCAATCAGAAAGGTTTCATAACAGGTGAGGAAAGGAATATCCTCCTTATGCATTAGCCATGCTTTCCTCAGTATTCTAGTCCCCCTCCTTCCTGTTTCCCTATGTCTCCACCAGTATGAAACTCGCTGGCAAGCTCCTGACCTGAAGCAACACATGTAAACTCTTATGACTACTCTGAGCTGGACCCAAACTGCAGAGATAAAAATAGAATAGGGATCAGTCCTCTTCTTTGAAATGAATGGAGTTCTGACCTTTGTACCTTGATCTGAGGGCCCATGAACAACATGCCAGCCATGCAGAACAACAAAGGTGCAGTTGCCCTCAGAGACTCCATTTCTGTGCACAAAGATGGCAAAACTTGTTCCTTTTGCAGACAAGACTCATTCCAGGTTGTAGAAACACTTTCCTTCTCCCCTTTCTCTTTCACTGAGGCAACAGGATTTTTACTAGCAGATACTGTGGGAGAACTTCAGCCTTCCAGAGAGATTTTTCCTATAAAGGCAAATAAGTGGACAGCTGATGAATTCTCAAGAATTTCCCCTCTAGAAAGCCAAGCTCCCACTAGTTTGTTGTATCATCTGGCAGCACCATTTACACAGATGAGAGAATAATGCCCATGATACAGAAACCCTTTGCTACAGAGAAAACCTAACTGCTACACTGCCCATGAGATGTGCTATGGAAGGCTCTGGTGGCTGGGCACCAACATGCAAACAGAAAAAGGAAAAAAAAGGAGCTAGTCTAGGCCAAACTGGGTGGGCGTAGGGGGGGAGAAAAGGAAGGCATCCATATTTCTCAGCTGTGGTTTGGCAGCTCTCTAAAGTGAGAAGCATAACAACACCTTACAGAGGCATGCACCATACAGACATTCCAGTCTGGCCCCCAGGTCCATGCAGGCAGCATGCATCATGCTGCTGTATGGGCTGTGCTGCAGACCAGATTCCTAAAACCTGGGCATGACCTATGCTAAGCAAAAAGGCATCACTACAGCTGACTGCTGCTTGGAGCCCCTGATCTTCCATTGCCTCAGAAATACTTGCCTTCCTCAAAACATAGCAGTCAATTTAAAATCAGCTTTATCATTTTCACAATGATCACTGTAACAAGCTTTCCACTTCAGGTTGAAAACGGCGGTATAAAACCTCATTTGACTCCACTGACTTGAGTGGACAAACCTGGCACCAATCAGACTGCATGGCGCTAAAGCCCAGACAGCTCCCACCCTGTGCTGCTGCGGGTGATCCAGGTCCCACTTACACAGCAAGAGCCTGCTGGAAGAGTGTTACAGGCCACGTGTTGTTACAACAATATGTCTAGAAACAAAGTGAGAAGAAAGCAGCACCTGATTGTCAACCGATAAAACCACAAATAAACATTTGCCCTTCTTTTCTCCATCCCCCAGTAAGAAACCCCAGTCACACCCTTTAGCTACAACAGGCTGGGGGGAGGAAATAAAAATCAAACAAAATATGCACAGTAAAAGTCACCTCTGGGTGAGTGTCCATATTACTCTAAAGAGTTCCCAAGGTTTATAGTGCAATTGCGTATGACCTGTAGTTGAAGACCAGTCTCCACCGCTTTGGGTGGTCAAGATTTGCTGACCCTTTTGAAAGGTGAGTAAGACAGGTTTCACCAGAGGCTTAATTTTCATTAAGGAATCATTCAAGTAATTAGACAGTGGCACTGGTATGGCTGAACAGTCAGACGTATCTGTAGAAACCAAATCCAATCTGCCTTGTGAGTACCGTGCAAATCTCTAGTTAGTAATTGACTGCTCTTTTTCCCTTCTAGTGTTCAGTAACTTTGAGGAGATTCATTCAACAACTGGCTGCAATTCCAACACTGACTTGGAAAATGCAAATATCCCATACAAAATATTGATGTGTGCTAACAAACCAAGTGATAAATGCCCAGTTTCAAGCTGCCCAGTGGGAGCCCCGGCAGTGAAGAAACTGCAGGGTCCAGACCAGGCAGCACAGTGCCTGCTAGATTTATGAACAAACAGACCAATCCATTCACTCGTGAGATCTTTAAGTGTCTCCTTCAGCACACACTTGTGTTCAAAATAATCATCCTCCCCTAAGCTAAATAGAAAAATAGATCCTCCATCTTGGCTCATATAACTTAGCTGGCAGATGACTTCTGCTCTCCAGAGGTTTCTGTCCCATGCATTCAAGGAGGGGGAGGTAGTTTCAGATCCAACAGGCTGTAGGCAAAAATGTTCCAGAAGATGGCAAACAACACGAAAATGAGATAAATAGAAAGGAAGATCCACCATAAAGTCTGATCTTGAAGTCTCTGCTCATAGTTCCTCAAGATGACAACTCCAAGGGTGATTCCAACCATCACCCCTCCCAGGTGAGCCATGAAGCTGGGGTGTGGGCATGGAGGGTAAGCAGAGGGGTGGAATCGCAGCCACACAGCTCTTCCAAATTCAAAACTCACTGGAACAAAAAAAGGAAGAACAAATTAATTGTACAAGTCTATTCCTTCTCAAGTCCATCTTGCAGGCAACGCTACAGCCCTGAAGAGACAGAATAAAAGAGAAACCGCCTGGTATAGTGAGCACAGGGGAGCTGGGAAGCCACAGTTGTGTAAGGCACACTGAGATGAGGTCTCCCCAGTGGATGGGTAAGTGGTCTGGCCTTGTGGAAGAGCAGACAGGTGAAGGAATATTCCCATTCCAAAATTTATATCAAAACCATAAAAAAAGGCCTCCCCCCGAGTTAGACTTTGAAGACAATTGTCTGTGATGAACAGAAGCTTAGTTTCCCTTATCATGCCACCCAAGGGATTGGATACGTCTGGAATATAATTCATTAATATGCGTATAATGTGGTTGCCATCCCAGATAGAAAGTGCTCTAGGATGCCTATACATGAGCATTATGAAAGCACTGCTTGTTTGTGAATTCAAAGGCGAGATGCTTAAGTCCCAGATCTTCACAAATGCCACAAGCTACAGATGCTGGCTAACAACAAATCCTCATTTACAAATGCTTGTGTTGAAAGCCAAAATCTGCATTTGAGAGTGATGTGGTTTCTGCTGCCAGAAGGTCCAGCTGCAAGTTCCTACCAAAACTGCTGCAAAGCCAAAACACCCTGAATCAGCACAAACCCTTATGGCAAGGACAAACAAGACAGGATTGCATGTGTGCCAAGTATTGCATGATACTTACTACAGATCAAGGCAACAGCCATGCGCAGCAGTTTGAATTGGCACTTCATTCCTGACCAGTTCTGGAGAGGAGACAAGGAAAACAAAGTGATGCTGCATGCAAACCTGGAGGGATTTTACATTTGGTTCTGTACTGGAGGAGCATCAAGGGCAAATATCCCTTGGAACACACCCCTTTCATTGCCTTAACCACCTAGCTGTGAATTTTCCACTCACCACACCACACATAGATCTGTCAATCCCAGAGGACATAGCCATAAAGAACATATTATAGACTTGTCCACGTTATAGAAAATCCATTACTTCTTTGCCTGGCAGTCTTACTGACTTCACTTGCCTGAGACCCAGCTGGCCCATCTCTGTCCCTTACACCAGCCTGGCCCTTTGCTGGCCTTGCCATTCTCCAGAGGTTGGGAAGAGCTCCCATGGAAGACCACGGACAAAAGAAACAACAAAAGCAAAGAAACAACAGATAATGGAGAAAGATAGGTGCTACTGTAGGAATTGCTAAATAGATTCAGAGGAGTCCCATGAGTAGTGAACTGACAGGCCGTTTTACATTGTAAGAAGTCTGGGGAGGTAACTGGTGAAGACCCTCCACACACACCTGGCAGAGCTTTGTTCCTCTAAAGCAACAGCTCCTCTATCCCCCTCTGACCCTGTGAATCTCAGGGTGAAGAACCCGTGTCTGCATTACCACCCTATGAGAGAGAACAAACACCCTCCTGGTTCTCTTTGACACAAGACACTGAAAAAAAACAGTGTGACAGGAAGAAATGCTGTAATATAGGAGCATGCTCTCTCCTCTGCTCCTTAGCTCTGTCAGACACTCAAGTGCCCTAGTTTGGCAACAGCCCCCAGCTCATTCATGCTTTGAAAAGCTTAAAGACAGCACAGGAGACCTATTCTGCTCAGGAAGCTGCTCACTCCCCCTACTCCCAGATGCCACAAAGGCTGCCTGGAGCAGCACCATTGCGGGTTGCAGCCCAAGCCTACTGATTTCACAGAATACTAGCATTAAAAACAAGGTTTCTTTTAGGCTTGACACAAGTACCACCACGCACATGCACGTTTAGGGGCTGCACAGGCAGATGTGCCTGGCTCTGCTACTGCCTTTCTGAGGACCTTGGATATGCCACTGTTTCCAGGTCTAAGAGGAACGGCAATGCTGATATTCACTGACCTTTGTAAAGTACTTCATGAGGTGAAAGAGCCAAAAGATAGCATCACTACTATGCCCAGGGTTCAGTTTCAGTCTCAGTCTGGGTTTTACAAAAGCGGATAAGGGATATTCTGCACATAAAGCCAGCAAACACTACATTTCTTTAGGTGCTCCCTAACACAACATGATGCTCTGCAGACAGAAACAGCTCTGCAACTTCTGCAGATCCAGTCAGCTCCTTCTCTTTCAATCCCTTTCAAGAAGAGCTAATAGACCGAAGTACAATAATAAATCTTGGATTACACCAGGATCTTTGGCTTCTCCCGACAAGCTGCTAGCCATCAGTGCACAAAGCCACCAACTACAGTGTCACATTTCCATTCCAGCACCAGGCCACTGGGACAAGACAACTGGGCAAGCTCTGAATGACAAACAACGGGGTCGGGCCCTGTTTCCGGTCCCTTGGGACACCTATCTGGCTGGATTCACTCACTTTAAATGGGGTTAGACAGTCATTCTGGTACTCACCATGACTATATTGGCCAAGTGAGCTGAGACAAGTGCATACACGCCTCCGGAGGAGCCCACCACAGGTGCTGTCATATCAGCTACTGACACTGCCAGGGATCCTGGGAGGAAGAACAAGGATTGTTAAAATTGCCAGCCACCGTTTCCTACCCTACAGCCCTACTAACCTGCCATTTCTGTGTTAAATGCTGCAGGTCAGCAATACAGGGATAAAGAAAAAGGAGAGGGGAAAATAAGAATCAGTCTATTTCTTTCCACCTACTTTAAAAACATCCAAGCTAAAAGCATCCAGAACAAAGCAGCAACGTATCTTCAACACTGTGGTGCAGAAGGTACTTACACCCTGATCAAAGCAACAAGAAAGCAGAAGACAGACAAGTGTCTTTGTCTTTTCCCTCTTTCGAGAATAAAATAGAAGTAGCTCCCATGCTGGAAAGATTAAATATTTGCACAGTGAAAAGGAACTGGGGACTGGTAACTTAAACTAAAGACTCTGATCAAAGCACTGTCTGTTACTTATAAAACTGCAGAGTAAAACTACCTAAAAATAACCTGGATGGAGGCAGTAAACACGAGATGGAAAAATGACAGGTCAATCACATAAAGGCACCACTGATAACAATACACTCAAACATAGACACTGCTTCTCTTTATTGCAATTAGAGGCCTGGACCTGCTCAAAGCTCCTTTCTTTGCAAACTTTAAGAGTAACTGAAGAGAGACAAAGGCAGACTTGGTGTCACAAGGCAGGGTTAATGAAGGTGTTTATGATGAGTAGGGAAGGGGAAAAATGAAACAACAAATCTTGAGAGAGTCATCAGCAGTACAGAATCTTCTAACAGACTTCTTTGCTAATTGCTCAGGCGAGTCTGGGTCAAGACAGAGCCAAGGTTCCACCAGCCAACTCAGCTCACAGCTCCCTTCTTCACCCTGTGGCCCTGAGACTTTTCATCTCTTAAGCACTGCCATTAAGGAAAAAGTTAATTAGAAGTTAAGAAAGGATTAATGACAACTTGCAGTTAAATGCTTGGACACAGCACTGAGCACACACTTCTCACTCTGCATTTCCACATGTCCTTTTAGCAAAGCCAGACAATGAGAAAAAAACATAAAAGTAGGGAGTGGCCACTGCAGCATGTCTGCATTTGACTTTTTATTCCTGGTTGTTTCGGAGCTGCTTTATTTTTAAATTGCCAGATCCTCAGCATACGTATGCTTTTTCTTCCATCTCCTGGCATACATCAAAGAATAAGGCATGTTTAATAACCGGCTAACAACTCAAATAGGTAAAGGCATCGTGGGATGCTTTTCTGTCTGAGACTGTTTGATCACCTTTATAGTTCCATCCTGCACTAAAGGACAGAAGTTTTCCCTTTCCTTTTGGCACTTTTATTTACTTGGCATGCAATTTACAGGTTACAAGATATGAAAGGCAAGTCTATGAGGATGTGGCAGCCTGAGAAAAAAAAAAGGTGAGATCATTCATGTAGCAGAAACACACCAATAATGCTGACTGGGCTAGTGAGCCTCACTCAGGCTCTGGGTACAGCCTGCACTGCCCTGAGTGTTCAGCCCAGCCCAATGCCCACTGAAGCCTGTCTCTGGCCCTGCAGACCCTGCCAGCAAGCCCACGGCCACAGGAATCCGAGAGGCAGCTGGCAACTCACAGTGCTCACCTGCTCTCAGTCACAGCACATTCAGTGTTTACTTGCTTTGCTTACCTGGCACAGATGTGCAATGTGTATGTACACAAGTGAAGCCCCATGACTTGTCAGACTATCTAAGTAGAAGAGTTTGTGCCTGCAAAGTTGCAGGCTGGGGACCACTTTAATGCTTATTAAAATAATAGGCAAGGGACTCTGGAGCTGGTCTGCTAACTGCTTTCTCTCCGTTAATGAGCATGGTGTTTGTACCATGCCTAGTCTGGTGTCCTAGCCCAATTATTCTTTTCACGGTCTCCCTTCTGGAATGCAGGATTTATTAGCACTCAATGCAGCCTATTTTACAATAGCTTTATCTGCTCATTATGAAAAAAACAAAGTTATGAGGCTGGAAAGAAAATCACCATAAATCTTGAGCTAAGGCAGTCAATCCTTGTCTGAGTTCCACTGCAAAGCCCTTGGTTGTTCTTACCCTCTACTTTTTTAATTAGATGTTGATCTATTGTCAGCTAACTTTCATCACCTCCAAACTGCTGGAAATGCCAAACATAAATAAAAGCAATACAAAACAAACTAAAAATCAATCAAAACCTATGGCTTCATGATTAAATGAGTTTCCAGATTCCTGTGAGCTGCTCACAAGTTACAACCAAATGCTTCTTGCTTACTCAGGCTTTAGCTGTAGGAACCAGACAGCATAGGACAAATGGAGAAAGAACTGGCACAGGACCTAGGGGTGAGAAGGAGGAGGGGGAAGATTCTTCATGCAGGCGTCTATGATGACGCTTTTCTTTTAGGCCTCTATGGGACATGAGGAAAGGTACACTATGACAGCATGACTACCCCATTCAGGAAGACCAGCTACAGCAAGGTTATTTTTTTTTTTGGGGGGGGGGGATTGTTGTTTTTAAAGCAGGGGTCCTAAACACTATGCCTATGGATAGTTAGAAACAGATGTCAGGTTGTAGCATATTTCCCACTTCCAGCCTCCAAAAGAATTTCAAAATAGAGAAAAATCAGTGACTGCTCTTCTCCTATACCCAAATGTCACAAAACATTTCTTCTATGTTAATTCATCACAGATCACTTTCAGGTGCCTCTCCATCTAGGGCATCTAGAGGTGTAACCTACCTGCTACAACTCCAGCGACATACACAAAGCTGATCCTTGCAGCTCCATGCACCATTTCCAGGGGAACCCCAACCAGGAGCTGAAGGACAACATTGAGTCCAAGGTGTTCTATCCTGCAGCAAGGAGAGAAAGGGGAAAAAAAAATGTCCTCTTTTCTAACTCTTCATCTCCCTTCTCTAACCTTGTGACAGACATATCTCAAAAGGAGATCAAATAGCAACTGCTTCATGAGAGTAAATTTTAACACTGGGAAAAAACAATGGTTCCTGGAACAATCAGACCGAGAGTTGTGATGTTCCTTCTTTCTTTCCTGCTCATCATCTTTTTATATCCTCCCAGGGCCTTTCAGCCAAAGACCTCACAGCACATTCAGTTCTTAGTGAGACATGTTACTTGTTTTTCTTGTTTCATTTTTATTTTTTAAATAGAGGATTTGAAAAAATGTAAAGAAGTTAAATGACTTGCCCCCAAAATGCAGCAAGATTGCAGTAGAGCCACGAAAAACAGCTAGAAACTGGACTCCTCTTTTTTTCTCCTAATGATATAGCTTTTCCCTGCACATATGTTGACATCATGGGGAGCAGATATTGAATCAAAAGCAAGGTAAGCCTGGCAGTCCCAAAACAATGATAGTTTCTTTCTGGCACACTTTTTTTTTTTTTTATAATTGCAGAAATAATTGCAGAAATACTGTTTGTGCTATCTAATTTTTATAATTGCAGAAATACTGTTTGTGCTATCTGCCCCCCAACCTTTTCTGCTGAGCCAACCTCCAAGTGATCATGGCCAAAGCGGGAAGCAGAGGGTATTTCATGTCTGGCTGATGTTAGCCACCCAGCGGGATGCCAGGCGTATCCAGTGAAGCTGCCTATTCTCTTCCCCTGTTCCCATCATACTCAGTAAAACTCCTGTTAAACACAATGGAAAGAGTAGGGCTAAGACTCGTAGCAAACCCTGCTGCACACATCAGCAAATGTGGAATCACTTGCAGCCTAAAGGGAGAGAGTGTGACAGCTAGGACGTTCGTATTAGGTAAAGACCAGCTGCAGCAGGTTTCTGCTATGACAAATCAACATGTTCAAAGCAAATTCTTTGGTGTTCTAATCAATAATACTTAACAAAACTGTCTTGCTACTTTTCAAAGCTTCATACAAGTATTTTCCCATGGCTTTAACACCTGCAGGGTCTTCCAGTGATGTAACAACAGCAACAGGCATCTGAACAGGCTCCCTCTTCAATACTCAGCTAGCATCTGAGATTTATCCTGTGCTCACAGGGCTGTGACCCTTGCTAAATGGCCACATCATGCTGGAGCCAGGAGTATACTCTTTTCTGTATTAAAAGTACCCGACTGCTTTCACTGAAAAGTGGGCTGAAAGGACCCAATGGCACCCTTAGTGAAGAAGACCGGTGTCTTTTGGGGGAAGAAGTGCAAAGTATCTAATGTAAATCTATGTTGTATTTTATACAAGAAATTAATTGTTCCCCTAGAAATAATTGGCTTAAGTTGCATGTATTTTCACTGTGTTAGTCTTTCTTCATGTTACCATAGCAATTTCCCATATACATCATAAAGTGCTGATGGCAAGATAGATGCACTAAGGATACCATCATCTCATACAGGAGGATTTAAAGGAGGACCAGAAAAGGCTGCTAGAAATGATGCTTCAGGAAACAGACCTTTCTGGGTATCTTAATGGGTTTGTTACCACAATGTTTCTCTAAGAGTAGGTTTATCTCCCTGCATGAGACACTCAGCACCACAGTTTGCCATTGTAGCAGATTACAGAACGTAACTGAGTATGTTTATCATCTTGCTCAAAGCTTTTGAGGCCATGGGGGCATGGGTATATTCTGGCACCCATTCTCATCCTGCATGTACACAGAACTTGGGAATTAAATTAGGAACAACCAGCAAAGGCCACACAGAGATCACAGAATACAGTCAAACCATCCAAGTGCCCTTTTACCGTGGGGAGGAAAGAAGCTTCAGCTGGCAGTTAACATCATGAGGCAGCGCTTGACATTTTCACACAAAGCACTGGGGCTTGTTTCTCAAAGGCAGCTTTTGTAAGGGCTCGGCAAAGTTTATCCTAGACTCTAAAGTGACCGCTCTGATTCACAGCTGTTCTTAAAAGACTTTCCAGGAGTGATCCCATTCACTCCCTCTCCCCATCATGCTAAGAGCATTGAAGGCTCCACAGTCAATAAGCACCCATAAAATATAATTAGCCTTTGCCGGTGCTGAACGCGTCATTCTTGAAATGACAATTCCATTGATTTATTAAAGACTTTCTTCTTCCCTGAGACCAAACAAATGGGACTGAGCATCAATGCAAGTCATTAGTTATGGCAGTGTTACAAATGTGTGGGCCCCCGATAATCAACGTCTGCTTTCCATGAAAGCAGAAGGGCAGAATTTACAACTTTGCCTGGCTTTTCAGCCCTTGACAAAGCTCTCTCCATCAGGACCATCACACAGTCCATGCATTTTTGGAATCTTTCTAGAGGCACAGCCACCCAAGCCTTAGCAACTGCTGCCTTCTTGGGCACCTTCTGACTGTCACTAGTTCTTCAAAAAAGCAGACCAAGTGCACTAAATTAAGCAGCAGTCCACATTACCATCTTAAAGTCTCAGCTGGGAACAGAACAGCAATAAATCCCATGACACTGTGTTAGCCTCTCATTTGAAAACAAGAGGAGAATGATGGGCTTCCACTACAAACATTATTACCCTTCTAAGATTTATCTGTCCTCCTGATATGAAAGGAGCTTAAACATATGAGTTAGCAATAAGTGAACATTTAGCTTAAGTCTAGCTACTGCAAATAAGTCATGGGGTTTATTGTTCCAGCAGGACTTTCCATTGTTTTGAGGGCTATGTAGCTAAAGAATTTGGAATTCGTCACAAAAACAATGAGTCTTCTGCGCACCACCTTCACCATTGTTCATCACAAAGCTGGCCACAGATGTGAAATAAACCTGTTATTTTTTAGACAATAAATGTGGAGAATGCCAGAGTACTGCCTGCTACAGATAAGGGTGACCTTACGCTGGTTAGGAAAGGAAGCCCAAGTGACACAGGAAGACATTTAAGAGCTGAAAAATTGTCATTGTACAGGTGCTTCTCTTCAAAGGAATTCCAGAGCAATCTGTGGTTACAGAAGTGATACAGTAGAACAAAAACAAAACCAGAAGAAAAAACTCAGATACAAATTAGTTTGCATTAGTTAAAATTAAGCAGTCCTTCTTTTTACAAGCCCAGTTTCCCCAACATTCTCAGCGATGGATCTTTCTAATTCTCATTACACAACCAGCCTCACATCTAAGCCCAATAGCCTCCACTTGTAGATTGACACCACTATACACAGGACTTTTTCTGAGGGATTTAGCATGCAGAGTACAGGTGTCACCACATTTAAAAGTTTCCTCCAGATTCTTTTTTCTACTCTCCCCTTGGGTCAAGTCCATTCTGTCCCAACTATGATTTTTATTTAGAGATCTGTGGCACATCTTGCACTCAAGGCCAATTACACACTGAGGCTGTTATTCCATGGCAGAGAAGAGACATCAGCTTCCCAGTGGAAAAAGGAAAAGATCCTCTTGATCTTTCTGGCCTTTTAAAGGAGAACATTGACTGATGGGAATATAAGCTTTCTGTTTAAGAATAAAGGATCTTTATCCAGTTTCAGACTATAAACCACTGCTAAAAATCTTTTTGCTCTGATTCTTCACTGACAGAATTAAAGAAAATTGCAATTATCTGCCAGGAATGTGTGAAGATAATGATCTGAGAAAGCTCACAGAGGGGGTAGAGTGTTTCGTACAGAGATGAACTTTCCTGTGACACTCACTCATCACCATGGCATCACAAACATCACATAATTAAGTCTCTTTGAATCTTGGGAGGACTAGCATAGTCCAGAAACACAGAATTAGAATCGCCATGCCTTGGATTCTCTTCACAAGTCTGCTACATACCTCCCATGGAATGAAGGACAATTCGTTTTACTCTGCATCTTATTTTTTGCATTAGGTGAACCATTCTCTGCCCATCTGGTCATTTGAGACTGTCAGCTCTTCGGGAACACTGGTGTTTGTACAGTGTGTACAAAACAGGAGGTCAGTCTTGACTCAGGCTTCTAAGCATTACCTCAGTCCCTACAGAAGGGACAACATCACTAAGTGGTGATATAATATAGGCACAGGGAGTTTAATTGACTTTTCCAACCTCAACTAGGAAGTCTAGCAAAAATACAACATGTAGTTCTTAAATACCAGTTCAGCATCTTTGCAGACTCGTTATACCAGTTGTACTCCTCCTCTAGAGGGACACTGCACTTCAATCTGGTGAGTTTTAGGGAGAAGAGCAGCATCTCTTAAGATCTTTACGTTGCCTCCTAACTTCAGACAGCTGTGAAGGTTTGCTTCTCATTGCCCAACACTCAGCTACAGATTATATGACAAATTTAGAATTATTGTGTTTGGGGCTTTTAAAAATTGATTTATGAGCTGATTCAGTTGCTTCCTCCTCCTGCCTCTCCCTAGGGAACCTGAGCTGTGGGGAATCTCTCCAGTTTGCAAGTACTCACCCTGCATGCATGAATATGTAGGTTAGGTACCTCCAAGCCTGAGCACGGAGCTGAGGATGGTAAAGTAGTGCGTTCTTCAGGTATAAGGGATGGGTGACTTGCAGCACAAATCTGTCTAATACCACTCCGTTGTAAAGGAAAAAGGCAACCTAGAAGAGCAGGGAGATTCCTTGGTTAGCAAATGTCTTACCTAACTGAAAAACACTTTGCAACTCAAAATCATGAATGGGAAGCCAACTGTAAAACAATTTTTCTCCCATGTGACAGCCATTCACTGTGAAAGTTCCCTATTATGTGGAACGTGCAACACATTGGCATAACCTTGTATGTATGTGGCTTTCTGGAACAAGCCAGCCACTGAGTCAGAGAACTCAGCACCCTACGGATCAGTGCCACAGGATATCCTTCTCCTTGCTTATTCCAGTGCATCACTTAGCAATTGTACAAAGGCCTTATTGGAGAAAGAAATAAGGTGAAGATATTTAATCTAGTTTCCATTCCCTCCTTTTTCTCTCTATTCAAAGAACATATGAATTTCATTTCTATTTCCATTATTTGAATTACCCCTAAAACTACTCTGGTTTTTGCTCTTCAAAAAAACTTTGCTTTGGTTTCCCAGATTCCGTGGTTTCATACACAAATTGCTTCAATGACTAATCACCACACACAGAGATAGATAGGACCACAGTCTCCACTTATACACACCCACACAGGCAAGCCAAGATGTTCATATCAGCTTCACATTCATCCTTGTCTGGGTCCAAACTAGTCCCACGCTAGTCTTTGGTCATGTCCCAGCAAAAGCCCGGGCAGCATGGGGTGAGTTTCCAGAGACAGGGCATTAAGGTACTTGCCTCTACAATAGTGATGGTAATCATGAACCAGGGTGGAGGGCAGCAGGTATAGCTGTCATAGTACCACTTGCGGTCTATCTCTCGTGGCAGGGTCTCATATGCAACGTGCCGGATCAGCCTCTGTGATAGGCTCAGCCCTGTTTCCTCCAGCAGTGCCTTACTGCACAGCCTCCTGTTCCCCTGAAGGATGGCTTGGCGGAAACTATTCGACCTTTTGTTGCTCATCTGGGTAAAAAGAAAAGGAGGAAACCGTGAGGACAAAGCAAGGCCAGGCAGGGCCTGACAGTTGTCAGGGGAAATTAGTACCAATTTGGCAGCGCCAGACCCATGCAGTCAGGAGAACCACCACCAGGCTGGAGCTGTAGGAACCAAGTCTCAGCCTGATCACAAGGTCACCTGCATGGGGTGCAAGAAAAAACAGCACCAGGATTTTCTATTATGGTGCCAATATATGAGGTCAGGGCAGAACACCGGCAAGGTAGAGCAGAGGCTGTACCCAGCTGAACTCTCTGGCCCATTTGCCAGCCTCCATCCACGGATGCACTGTGTCCTCCTTCCCTTCACCTTCCCTGCTCTATTGCACTTCCCTGCACCTGCCATCTCTAGGGGCAGGGAATTTCTTGAATGCAGAAGCAGGTACATTCACAGCAGCTAACCCTTATGTTCTGATCCTTGTTGGCAGGATTTAGCTCTGGGAAAGGAAAATGACTCCCTTGTGTAAAACAAAAACAATGACAAGCAATACCAACAAAACACAGACTAAACTGGTATACAGGCTGTCTAGCTGCTGTAAACTTGCGAAAGGAGAGGATTTAATTATTTATTTATTTTTATTTTTTTTTAAGTTATCCTCAGAGGGAGCAGATTTTGAGACAGTGCTGACTTGTATACACATTATCATCAGACGTGCACAGAATTAGCTATCTATCTTTTGAGCATACACTTTCCCAATTTGGATGCATAATTAAAGCAATTGCATTTGCAAATTAGGCAGATGGAATTTTATGCCTAGCCTGCTTGGAAGGAAAAAAAAAAAAAATCTGGTCTGAGAGTGCTTGCTCCAAGATTTGGTTAATTGCTAATTAGCCCTGATGTCAAACAAACCTACTGCATTAGAGTCACTGTACTGGCTGAATCTTTTGTAGAGAAAGCTTAAAAAGATAAAATACCTATCTGTGCATTAAAAACATTGTAAGGGGACCTTTTACAGGAAAAGGCAGCAAAGCTTGGTTCCCCTTCCTAGAGAATTGCTACCTGATCTCAGAAACTACCAGCATCTTCAGCCTCCCAGAACCAAATGAGAGACGATGTTCAACAGCATTGACTTCCAGTTGTCATGGATCACACTGGTTTTGGCTAATATCTCAACGACAGCAAAGTCCAGAGCTTTGTCTCTCAGTGCCCATGCAGCTGAGTAATTGTTTCAAGCTGGACCAAGCTGCTTAAAACACAGTAATCACTGCAGGGAGCCAGGTCCTCTTAATCACTGGAGGAAGATGAGGAGGCCACCCAAGGTGATGGTTCACTGGCCTTGCAAGCTCTGCACACAGGCACTGTGACCCATTCTCCCAGCAGCTGCCCATCCCTACTTAGCCTTCTGTTTGCAGCCCGTCTGTCCTTCCCTCCGATACAGAAATTCACTGAGAAACATCTATCAGGTGAAAGGCTTTTCTTAGCTTTTGTGGGTGATCAACATCCCTCTGTTTCATCAATCACCTTTAGTCACCTAATGACCTTGCACTGGCTCAAGTTCGCTGCCTGTCAGAGACACACCATGGATGCTCCCTTGCAGAGTTTATTCTGTTCTCTCTGGCTTCACTCCTCTTGTGGATGAGATTAAATTGAGATTGAAGCTACGTTTGCCTACTACAGATGCAAATACCTGACAGTCACCTGAAGCTGCTGTAACGTCTGTTCTAATTACAGCAATACATATGATTTGCCTGCCTACTACAAAGCAATCAGCACCTTTTCCTGCTGCAGCACTTCAGTGGAAGACCATAGTTTCCTGATCAAATTAAAGAAAACGATCATTGCAGTTCAGCATCAAAGCTTGCTGACTATTCTCAGCAGAGGATCACCTCCTTGCTGCAGACACTGGTAAGAGAGATGAGAGGGAATTCCCAGAGGCTGCCAACATTTGTATCCATGCTAAGATTGTAACAAATTTCCTTGCATTTATTCAGCAGAGAATCCCAACTCAAGCACCACTGAATCTCACTGTTATTGCTAAGCATGGTAAAAGGAACCTGCTCAGCTCAATTGCCTGAATTTAGCGTATCAACATCAGTTCAGTGTCCTGCTCTGTTTTACTGCTAATGCTGCCCAGAGAACTCAAACAACAGTCAGATCAGTGCAAATTCATCAGGGTGATGTTTCTGAAGGCATTCCTCAATGTAATAATCAAGCACAAGAGAAATGTCTCCTTGCTATTGATAAAAGTGGAATACTGTAGGATCCCTGTGGAAGTCACATCTCAGATGAATGAAGCTTGTGGCTCTTCTGAGGTGGTGAGAAGCTGGACCTCCCAGCACTAAGTGGGAGTCGAGCCCAAGGTCATACAATAGAGTTAGTGGAAGAATCCAGGTTGCTGGAATTCTCTGATCACTAGGCTGCACTGACCTCAGGCCCTCCTGTCCAGTAGAGAGCTCTGCTTTCCTCCTCCAAAACAGGAAAATACAACAGGACCTCTCACATGTCACAAAGAAGATAAAAGGGAAGCTCATGACAATGATTTCCTCCAACAAATGATGACAGACAATTGTACCTTTGTTCTCTTGACTACCTGTTCTCACACTCCATTACTTTTACAAGGTGTTCCATATTGGTTGTTTCTGGTCACATCTGGATGATAAAACGCCAAGAGTTATTTAAACCAGTAGTGATGGAAAAGCAGTAAATGTTGATATTACAAGAGCAAGAGAAGCCCTTGAGAAAAATGCTGACAGCTCTCTAGGTAGCAAATGTGACTGCTGGAGAAAGCCCTTGCCTCAAACACAAACAACAAGGTTATTTCTATACACTGTGAGGCACTCTTAGCAAAGAGGCAATGAGAAAACTGCCTGCAAATGAAATGGAGCAGGTCTTGAACTGTTGCAGTCCTGCAGAGGATACAGCACCAAGTATTCTTCCCAGATTGCAACACACCACACTCCTTGGAGGGAACAAGACCGGCAAGGAACAGGCGACTCCCTGAATCTACTCACAGCAGGTGCTGTGTCAGTAGGAGCCAGGTTTCAATTTACCTAGAAAATTAAAAGCATTTTGGTACCCATAATTACAACTCTAACTGTTCACAGCCCTTAAGAGCGCTAGCTAAACCTCCTGCCACCTCAGGCAAAAACATAAAAAAAAAATAATATTTGTCAAGTCTCCTTTTGAGCAGAGGATGTTGAAAGAAGGCCCAAGTTCCCTCTAAATGCCATAGCCTTGGCATGGTTTTACAGCCGAGTAAGGCAGGGACACACAGAGCGTCAGGAGCACACTACACATGCCCAAAAGCTCCCACAACCCATTAAAATACAGATGACTGGATGTACTCAGCACCCGTTAAAATTAGGCCTTTCAGTAAGAAGACATCCTGCTGGTCCCCACCTGCACTCATTGCCCATCATGCCAACAAGCTCTGAAGAGGCAGCACAGCTGACTGCCAGGACTCAAGCAAACACCGCAGTCCTGGGCCTACTCACATAACCCCACAAGCCTTAGGATCATGGTTTTTATCTCAAGCTAGGAGGTGAAGTGAAACCAAGGCACAAGGAAAGACAGAGGATTAAGTCACTACTGCTGCTCTCACCAACCCCTGATAAGAAGCCTATTTTGTTCCTCAGACTGACTTTGGAATACTCAAATCTTTCCAAAGAGAAAGTCTCCCATATGGTCACAATTTGCTGACTTGATTTAGGAATTACATAATATTGGTATTTATGAGCCAAGTATTTAATCATCAGCTGAAGGAACACTAGACCCATTGTCGGCCTGCATGTTATTGCAGCTCCAGAAGCCCTGGGCAGCCCGCCCCACTTCTCTTCATGCAATTGATCTGGGACTTTTTTAATGAGCGTGATATTAAAGCTACGGGCAGATGAGTACAGAAAATACTATATGGGGAATCAGGGGAGAGGAAACAACATGTTCCCTTAGTCCTTCATGCCTGCAAATAGTTGTTAGGCAGAGAGAAATTTCCTTTGCAAAACAGCCAGGCTGACGACCTGTAACCATGTGCTGCCATCACTGCCCTTCGGTATTAACACACCAAAACAAAAGCAGGCTTAGTGCTACAGCTCTGCTCAAAGGGTGCGTTTGATGCATCGGATGGGAAGGACAGTTTTGCCCACTTAGATAGGAATCTGTTTTCTATATTGAAAATGACAAAATTTAGGATGAGTCCTTGCAGCCTAGTATGGGACAGTGTAAAACTTCAGTGGATTACAAAGCCCTGTTTTTGTTCAGGACACGTCAGTCTAGAATTAATCTCAGATTGCCTACAACTTGCAGTGGAACTTGGCTTTTCCTACTAGCAGACCAACTTCTCCAGGTTTCTTGGCTATCTATATTACTGCTGCTGCCCTTCACAAGTGACGGGCACAGCACTCTCTTTATGGTTTTTATTCAGACTCATGCAGGAAGTTCAGAAAAATGTGGACTTCCACCCACTAGGTATTGGCATCTCTGAGGTTGGTCTCCAGCTATTATTAAACACATACAACGACAAGCAATGCATTCGGCTCTCCAGCTCTGATCCTCCAAGAGACAGAGCACTAAATCAGAAGTTAGCACATGCTTTTTTAAAAGCCTCTGTCAGCTCTAGTTTTATAACCCACTTTACTTACAAATGCAGCTTTTCCAATCAATTTTGCTTTCAAGATTCACATTTATTTCCTTCCCTCAATATGCACTTCTACAAAATGCTAATGTGGGTAAAGACTGCTTTGCCCAAAACACATAGCTCAGCATTAAGTTCATCTGTCACAGATGTTCACATCCTCTGCACCAACCTGGTAGTATTTTCCTTTCCCAAACAGTATGGATACAAAAGGAAATATCCTGATTAGCTTTGACTAAGCAGTGGTTTCTTCTGGGAATTCAAGAAAAGTGCAGGAGAAAACAAATAAATTATCGCTGTCATTGCAGGAGTCTTCCCTGCTCAAGGCCTTGTCTGGACTCTTATTAAATGTCCCAGGCTTCTAGCACTTCCATTAGAAAAGGTAAACCACAGTACAAGAGCACTTACAAGACAAGTCAAACTTACTGTTTCAAATAACTTTGTGTCAAAATGCAGCAGACTTTGAAACCTCAAAACCCCAGCACATGTTCATTTTCCTTCAGTACTGGGAAGGATTCTGCATCTGAAGTGAATCCAGACTTTATTTTCTGAAGCAGTTTTCTTTTAAAATACCTTTATAATATTTCCCATTCACTTATGTATTTTAGATACATACACAATTAAAATGACCATTGAAGTTGACATCATGCTTCTCAAGTTTCAACTGTATGTGATTGGAAACAGCTGAGGAACCATGGTTAAGGATGGAAATTTCTATGCTAAGTTCCACTTTATTTGGCATAATGATTATTTGTCAGACTAGTTCACTTGGAAGAAAATACTCTCTTCTGCTGGTATACGCAGCCAGTATCTAATGGAGTCAGATCAATGTACAAGCTGAACACTCTCCAAAAGAAGTTCTTGCATGCCGGTTACTCTGTTTCAAGACACCCACCTGACCCCCTGATGGCTTTTTTCCCCCCTCAGGAGATGCATGAAGCTCTTGGAGTATTAAAAACGATATACAACTCATTTTCTCCAAAATGGGAAGGAAAACAACACAAAAGCAGTGAAGAACACCTGTCAGGAGGGTATCCAGCTCCTGGAAGTGCTCCCTGGAGTAAGAACTTTCACCCCAGTGAGGGCTTTAATATGTTGAGGAGGTAGGGGATGGATAAGGACACAATCAGATAACCACTCATTTGCACAACCATCCATCTCTTGAGAAGAAGCACTTCTTACTCAGCATAATATTAGAACAAATACTGAAGTAAGAGATTTTCAAACCTTTTTAAAAATTAAATATTTATTATATCTCTGAACTAAGGCCAGGATGAGAGCTCAGGAATCCTAGAGTTTCAGCCAAGACAGTGAATCAAGGACAGAGGAAGCACTAAAATGGATGTCCCATTGGAAGCTGAAGGAAACCCCGAGGTTAGCAATGGGAGTCATCTTAACGGTTGGCAGGGTACATGCCCTGGTTCAGTGGTGCAGCTAGTACGAAACAGAAAGAGGAAGAGACGGAGCTATGAAATCTGAAGCTTTTCCTGCAACAAACCTTTCCAGACTAGCAGCAGGAAGAACAAAACTACAAGCATCAGACAAGGCCACTAGAACTGAAGTCCAGGGTCATTCTGCAACAGCCTTTTAATCTTAAAACATTCAACTCGAAACTTATTTTGAGATAAGTCTCCCTTTGAGCATTCAGCTCAGCAGGATATAGCACAAGGCAACCTTCCACCAACAGCTCATGTTCCAGCCTCTTCCACGAAGTAAGAACCTACTGCAAAGTTATCCTCCTCTCACAGCCAATAGACCCGTGTATCCATCACTTGTAGCAAAGGCTGCAGAGTTCTTAGCCTGCATCTGCAATTTTATTTCTTCTCTCAAAGTGACAGGATTTGCAGTCTGGCAGCATACTCCAAGCAAACCAGAGAGAAAAATCACAAAAACGAAAGGAAATCTTCCTCTGGAGGGTAAAGGTGCTGGCACCAGCAAAGTTGGGATTAGGGTGACCTGGTTATTGTTACGCAGTGTTTAAAATGCCTCACAGAAAATGACAAAGAGTTAGCCTGTCCCTGGAAACCAACAAGGCCAGGGAAGGCAAAGCAGGTGCTAACCCTTGATCAGGAAAACAAAGGACATGGGTATAATTAGCTAATATATTTTGCTCACCATCACAATATGACATCAACTTCAAGTTCCTGCAAAGCTACAGCTAAACATTTCTGCTGGAAGCAGTAGTGTTTTTGCTTTTCCCAAGGTATGCAATGAACTCTGTCTCAGAGATTCACAGTGTGTCTGCTGCAGAGCCAGAAACAAAACTTAGGTCCACCTGACTTCCAGTCCTGTCCTTTAAACATGGAATCCAAACCAGGGATAGCGGGACCTACAGTATGCACTAGGGGCACCTCCCAGGGTAGTGCCAGTGTTGAAGCAATGGGGCAAACACACTCCCTTCCCCTAGAATTCTCCTGTCCCATGCTGGCAGGTCCAATCTGGACCACATTAAATAAATCTACATCAGCTTTTACAACATACTTGGTTCAAGAGAACTAGGCTGCTTTGTGGAGTTGCACTGGCAGTGAGATCCATTGGGCTGCAAAACAGATTTTGCTTTAGTCTCCATATAAGCTGTGATTTACTTTTCTAGTAAGTCTGCTTTATTAAACACTAGGTTTTATAAAAGTTTTCCTTTTCCAGAGCAAGGCTAAGAGTTATGTACTTTATTTTCACAAGAACAAAACACAAGCTACCACTGCAGCCTGAATCACCTCCACTTTGCCCCTCTGTGAATCAACAGTATTGCTCTGTGAAGTTTATGGCCTGTACTATCTCTTGGAAATAATCACATCACAGAGTTACAATGGCTTCTGAAGTCACTAACAGCATCTCTCAGCGTTGGACTCTCTAGCAAGTAACCAAGCACTTGCAGAATAAGCAGCACCTCATTCTATCGCACATCCAGGGAACGCAGCAAAGATCATGGGTTTTGAAAGGCTGAAAAAAGGAAGGACCCTCCCAACTCAATTTTTATCAAAATGAACACACCTTATAGAAAAAACAGAAAGGATTATTGTATCCCAGGAACTGACCAGGGAAGAGCATTTGAGTTCCCTTGAGGACCGTCGGTTAAACCCTACTTTCTGCTGTGGGGATAACCACTTTGACTTCGAAGCTTTGTTAGACAGTGTTGCAGGTAGCTTATCAGCTCTTTTCATCACCAAGCTTGGGAAGAAACCATGAGGGCTGCTTATGAACCACCCCAGTAGGAACAGAATCACAGAATCACACAGAATCACAGAATTTCTAGGTTGGAAGAGACCTCAAGATCATCGAGTCCAACCTCTGACCTAACGCTAGCAGTCCCCACTAAACCATATCCCTAAGCTCTACATCTAAAGAACGCCACTACTTTCACACATCTGCTTTGACAACTGCACCTAAAGACATCTCTGTTACTCAGCCCCCTTCGTCCCCTCAAGGCCTCTCTGGTGGCCAGGGTTTCATTGGTGCCATTTTGCCTCTTGCTCCAATTTTTAGTACCTTGGATGTGGTTGAGAGGCCATGAGGGATCCGCTGATCAGCAGTGCTTGATCATGTGAGGGTATCTGTTCACGGATGTTGAAGAAGAACTAAAAAGCAGACATACAGAGCCAGCCTTGTAAAGACTCTGTGGAACTAGAAAAGGGTCAAGCTTTCCTGGTCCCCAGATCCAGCACCATCATTTCTAAGAGCATATTGATTCTTTCTAAACTACCAAAACAGACAAATTAAACTCAGCAAAAAGCAGAGATGGATGATGATCATCAAGCACAAAGCACGTGCTTAATACTGCCCCACATAAATGCTTGTGCTAAGACTGACACCTGTAAAGTGAATCAGAGGTGTTTCACCAACTTCAGAGTTCCAATTGTGTGTCAACTGTGGTGTTTCTTTTCATCAGGAAGTTCACAAGGAAGGTTTGGGAGCAGGAAACTAGCAAGGGAAAAAGGAGCCCTAAAAATTTTGGATGTTGGAAATCAATAGCAACTGAAGGAAGAGAGAGAAAGATGCCACTTGTAAGTAATTTAAGTGTTCTGGCATTTGCATTAGCTATCGATTAGCAAGGGCGAAAAATGCAGATAAGGAGGATAGAAGGGCTGATGATAGAAAATCAATGACTTCTTTACAGGAGTCATTCAACAGCAATGAAGGCAATTCGCCATTCTGCAGAAATCACTTCAGGCAGGTGCAGACCGCTACCAACTCCCATTTCCCAAAGGAGAAGGAGGCTGTCCATGCCTTTCACCTCCCACCTGTCTCATTAGCTTGCTCTGCTCTCAAGCTCAGTGAAGCAAGGAGAGAGAAAAAGCCCTGTTCTCTTCCTGAGCCTGCTGCCAATGCTCTGGCTGGCCTTGGGCCATCATTTCTGTAAAGTAAGTCAGAAGATACCTCTTCCCACTACCTAAGTGTTGTGCCGTTCGATTAGTTAATGCTTACATGGTTCTTTGAACATACCAAACCATAGAACAAGCAGCTGTTACTATAAATACGCTGCTGATCACAGAGTACTATTGACTACTCTGTTTATTAAGGTAGAACTGAAAGAAACCTCACACTCACTGTGAGGTACTTAATAGTTCTTCATTTATTTTACCGGATACATAAACACATGCAGAGGGCTAATAATACTGCTCAATTAGGTCCAGCAGATCTATTTTATATCATTGTATCAGTGTAATTTCATCTTCACACTGACCACTGCTAGACTGAGGCTGTAACCTGGATCCTTGACAGCTGTGCCCTGTTACAATGCTTTTCTGATTATATGCCTTGTCTCACATTTAGAATAAGCTTTTTTCCTAAACCTAGAGGACAATGCACGAGTGAACATGACAAAGCACAGAATCACAGAATGTTAGGGATTGGAAGGGACCTTGAAAGATCATCTAGTCCAATCCCCCAAAATGAGGGATCAAATCCCCATGTTGACTGAGGTACACGGTTACAAATTATTATAAATTAAACAGATTATATTTTGCATCAAGAACCAACTTTCCAGCAAAACCTGAAGAACGTCACTGTCATTCTCTGCTCATAACCTTTGACACCCAGGTTTCTCTTCCTGCTGCAATAAGTCTGCTGGGACTCAGATGGGGAATGACAGAGCAAGAACAGGACAAAGTGCCTGGAACAGCTACTGCCTAAGAGACCTGTTTTGCAATAAATAAATAAATAAAGGATTTTTAGGCCATCTTGGGTATCTAATAGCACACATCTACATCTGTGCTGGCTGGCCAAACTGCCTTGATGAAAAACAGAGAGATCCCTTCACTAATTGACACATCAGTAGAGATAAAGAGGTATCCAGATCACGACTCATGCAGTCTGAGACATCTTACCTGGGTTATAACAAACATGACCCAGAAACACTATCTCCCTGCTGCTGTAGATGTCTCCAGCAGTGCAATGTGACTCTACCCAGCAAGTCAACAAACATTCATCTATATTCTTTTTCTGGAAGTGGTGAAATCCTTCAATATAACAGGAGACCCCCAGACTGACAGACCTCTGCTTGTGAACAAATGGCTCCTTATTAAGCTACCAACTGATATCGAGAGGAAAAGCCTCTAAACTATCAGCAACCACTGCTTCATGCTGTTCTTACAACAATTCCCACAGGTTCTTCCCATGCAAACATGTCTCCCTGGAAAAAATCATCAGCAACTTGACTCTTTGCTTAGGAGTTCAGCCACCACCGAATGCTTCAGCAAGCCCATGCAGTGTGATGTAGGGAGACAGCAAACAGTGATGTTGAGGGAGGAAGGGAGGATGTCCCTCTCTAGACAGCATTTTAAGCAGAGCTAAGGACTGACAGGCCCTGCCAGTCGGAGCACTCACCAGGTTGACGAAGTCCTGGTAGCAGATCCTTCCTTCTGAGTTGCTGTCTGCCAGGGCCAGGAGGACCTCTAGCTTGTGGGGGTCCAGCTCTGAGCCGTGTCTCTGGAGAAGGGAACGAAACTTCTCGGTGCTGATATAGCCAGTGTTGTCAGGATCAAACTGGAACAGGAGGGGAAAGTGCCAGAATTAGCCATTCCATGTTATCTACAACTCTAGCCTCCTACGCTTTCATTGTCTGATGCAGACCTGCAGGGATCCACGGGGCTGCTCTAGATTTTGGTGACCTCCAGCTTCTTTTCACAGGGAACTGCAAAGCACCCAGTTTTTTTTCCCCACCTGCAGAGATGGGTGAATCCAGGCATTGTCATCCCACCTCCATCCAAGCTTCAGCTAAGTCAGCTCCCTTCACCTTCTGTAACGATACCGTCTGCATCCTTCCCTTCACCTTCTGTAATTACATTCTCCATATCATCACTTCTCCTGGCTAGTTTTTATACCCCTCTCTATCTGACTATCAAGCAGATTGGAGACACAGTCTGTGAGACAAAGCATACTGAAACCAGTTTTACACCTGTATTTCCCAATACAATTGCAACACAGGAACGTCATCCCTCCTTGAGCCCCTTCTGCTCAGTTCTCCTGATAGTCAGCCTTCCCAAATGCCTCTATAGGTGCCTTCAAAGTGCAAGTGCTTTCACTGCTGAAAAGCTCTTTAGAGATGGATTGGAAAGCGTCTTTGGAGATAGCATTAAGTGAAACTGAAAATGGCAAAGCAGCCACATGCCTATTTCAGAATGTAAATCCGACTCAATAGAAGGAAAGTCCCAGGTGAGATTTGGAGGGAAATGACCAAAACTGTCGTTGTTTTCCATCACTCTGAACGGTTCATCTCCTAAAAATGTCACTGAACAAAAGGAGACAGCTTCACGTGGTTGTTCAAACTTCCAACCGCTTCAGCCTCTGACTGACACTGAGCTCCCCAGGGCACTCTGCTGGCAGCCCTCGCATGCAGGCAGGCACACCCCCAGCCCCAACAAAGCCAGCGCTGGCACCACGCCGAGCATGTTTCTTTTGTGCTTTGAAAGCCAGCGGACGCAGGCAGCCAGACCATCCTGCACTAGCTGGGGCACAGCCCCATCTCTGCCAGAATTCTGTTGCTGGGAGATTTGCCTTTGATTTCCCAAACTTGGCTCTGAGCTCCCTGGTGCTCACTGGCCTCCTTTTGTAGATAATGATATCAAGTTGTTGGCTGGAGTGAATGGCTGTCAGGGGGCAGGGTGGTCAGGGAGTCTTTTCATGGAAACATTTGGGACATAAAAGGCCTTGGCAGAGCCAAAAAGGTCCCGACAATCCTCTCACTCTTTCCTAACAGAAAAAAAGCTGAACAGGCGCCGGGCCTTCGATCAGACGCAGCAGAGTAGAGGCTGCCTTGGCAAGGGAGCGGGTGAGAAGAGGGATGTGGCAGAGGATGCCGCCTGCCAACAGGGCTGGCACTGCTCAGCTGTGAGCAGAGCTGCTACAACACAGAGCGGCTTCAGGCACGGCAGCTTGTTTAGAGGATGCATTGCCGCGTGCGAGGACCTGGCTCCAGCTCCTTCTGGCCTGAGTTGAGTACGTTTCTCCCACTGCTCTTGGGGACTCTGTTAACGCTGGCTGCTTTGCTGAGGAGGAGCTGCCTAACCTGAGCAGGGGAGATCACTGTCCTGTGCTGGAGCAGGGCTGGCGTGCTATTTTGTCAAAGCAGCAGCTTCTTCATGTAGAAGCTGCTGGGAAAAGTGGATTACACAGAACAACACAAACCAAGACAGAGCTGGGTGCTCACCCCCACCACCTGCCAAAGGTTGCTCTGTCCTTGTGAGGTGGCCTGGATGTACCCTTCCTGACAGCTGGCACCTCGAGCCAAAGGTGGATTTCATCAGCTGTTTACTGTTAAACAAGGGCTTAATATTAATCCCTGAACAAGTTCAGCTCCCCCTACTCCAGTCACCCTGCTCTAATGCTTTAACAAATTGAATCCTAAAGCCAACCCAAAAGATAGAGGTTCTCCAAAAGGCTCAGCTCTGGTGCTTTTGGGCTCTTGCTGGGATGCCCAAGAAATCTGAATTTTGCAATGCCCAGTCCCAGAGCACAGATACCCAGGAAATAAAGTATTACTAGCATAATACCTGAGGTGACCTTTCTCAAGGGGAATTTGCAGAAGCAGAGAGATGAATCATTCAATGAATGGATCTAACACCTGCAATCCCACAGACACTGCTGTGTTCATCCTCATTTCCTGAAAACATTTGACCCAACCAACACCTTACTTAACTGTACCACTTCAAGTATGTCTGGACATTTAAGATGTCAGAATTTATCTTGTCTAGAGCAAAACCATTTGCTCCTTGAAGGCTTGAATGCCTCCCAGTTGGAGGGCCAGGGTCAGCGACTGAAGCACAGGAATCTCCCCCCGTGCTGTGTGCCTACTGTTTGACTTTGTAGAAAGACCAACGGCCACAGCAGTGGGGAGTGTCAATGATCCTTCAAAGGCCAGAAGAGATACAAGAGCCAAAGCCTGCAGGCTCCCCAAGTACAAAAATGCTACTCAGATCACGAACCACTTTTCCCAGACTTTGTTCTGTTTTAAAGCATTCCAAAAAGAAATGTTTTGTAACCAAGAACAGGGATTACACAAGCACTGCAGAACTTCAAACCAGCCCATGAGGACACAATAATGACTCCAGACTCCCTAGCGCTGGAGCAGGTAGGATCCTGCTACTCAGGCTGGTACTGTCCGCATCTGTTGCTGGATGCTGGCTTTCCAGACAGACAGCTGAAGCCTGTTCAGCACCCACAAACAAGACAGCTCTGAGGATGCTTCTTTTACACCACTAGGCACGAGCATTCCCCCTCCAGGGCACCATCTTCCTGCTTTTCCCACCAAAGCAGCATTAGAAGGTAGCTGGTATTTTCAGTACCATCAGTGTATTCGGCAGCCCATTCTCCTCTGCCACGTTACCATGTATAATTTTCTTTTAGGCACTATGGTATTGATTCCAGTTAGAAATAAGTTTGAATTGGGACTGTGGGTCTGAACAACATGAAAGAGCAATAGGTGAACAGTAAACAACTGGCATCTGAACCAAAAATGCTTGCCTCAGAACAGGACTAGAACACAGTTTCCACAAGCTGGAGCAGACTGTTCTACTGTAAACCCCAGCTGTAAGGGAATTCTCTTATTTATACTTAAACTTATTCAAACAAAATAAAGGAACATTAAACTCATCTGTCACCATGTCACCACAGCACCCCAAATCCACCCAACACTTCAATCTGCCTCAATCCCTGCACCAGTTCTGCAGAAGAAGAGCCTCCATGCACCACAAAAACAGCCTGTGATGGCACACGCAAAACACTTGGGTCCATCAATTATAAAAGCAACTGACCTTCACTAGACGCCTCATGTATTTATCCATGACGATCTCGGTAAGGACTGGCTGTCCCACGAGCCCAGGCAAGCACCTCTGTGTCACGGAGAGGCCAGAGCTGATGGGCAGCCAGCAGCAAGCCCCAGGTCCTGCCCCAGAGGAAGCGCTCCCTGGGCTAAATCAGCGTGGAGGCTTCCTTCAGCTTGGTTACTTCGGCCTCTGCCCCTCTCCTTGGGCAGACAAGTGCAACCCAACCAGCGCAGGGATGAGGACGGCTGATTGCCCCCCGCCCCCAAACAATGGGAGACTAACGGCGATTTCATGCAAGGTTTCCTCTGCATTTCAGTGACAATCACCCTTAACTCCCTTGATCCTCAACGAGGCTCTTAAGCAAAAATGTAAATATGTTAATGACTGCAGCAGCCATCTGACTCAAGATCTTAATTCCCTAGCCCAAAACAAGCTTTTTTCTCCCTTCCCCCCCTTTCTGTTCTATTTCTTCCTTATTTAAGGGCAAATACCCCATAAAGCAAAGACACCACATCAAAACTTCAAGAAAAAATTAAGGAGAGAGGGCTACAAACTCTGATGGAAATTGGAAATGGGATTGAGAAAAGAAAATGAAAACTCAAATTGTTTCTCCTCTTTAATTAAAGAGGCATCAGCCACGGCTGAGTGAACAAGTAGGGTGGAGGCTGATGCTGCAGACAGACAATGGGTATCTTGGGAAAAGGCAGACACTTCACATAGCGCAGCCAGCTGCTCCTCTCCCCCCATGGCAAACAGCCCTCGGGGGCACCAGAGCAGCTGGAGACTCAACAGCTGAACTGGGTACAATACGAGGACCTTTGGCTGGCTTTGGGATTGCGGATCTGCCCCAGGAACAGAGAATTTGCTGCCATCCATGGTTTCCCACATTGTCTTGGCACGAAACAAATATATCACTCAAACCATAAGTTGTCTTCACGATGGGCAAGGCTCCAAGCAAATTTATCCAATTTGGTTGTTGGCTCTGGGTTGGATCATTCCCTTCCAGCCTGAATCGTTCCATGGTTCAGCAGTGACTTCGGCTCCTGGGGAGACTAGCCTGGCAGTCAGGCCTCCTGGCACTGACCCCAGCTCTGCTCTGGGCTAGAAGGCAGGTTCTAAAAATGAATTGCCCTGAGTTTTAGCTTCTCTTCCTGATACACGGAAGTGACAACTGCTGCTTTATCTCCCACCACAGAAGAGCTGCCAATAGAAGGCCTGCTCCTTGGTCATATTTAGTCCCTTTCCATGGCTGGCACTGGAAAGGAAGAGTCAGTTGCTTGCAAAATCTTTTTGTCTCCAAGGGTTTCAGAAACAACTCTCAGCTTTGCTGGCTTTGAACCCAGACTGTTAGATGGCCCAGACTCTGCAATCTAGGGATGTCAGCATGTATTAAATGCTCCCAGACTATCTCCAGCCTCAAGGGCCATGCTGCAGTTAAATCAGACTGTCCAAGTCAATATGTGGAACTGACAGACTCCAAGTCCAAGCTGTGAAAAGGTATCTACAACAGGCATTGAAAATGTCCTATTAGACGTCTTACCAGACACAGCTCATTCTCTGTCTTTCCACAGCCTCTGTGGTCATGCTGGGAGCCCACTTTTTTATTTTATTATTATTTTTTTTTAACATGGCAGAAGGATATGTAGCATATGCTGCTTTGATGAGGATTAAAGGAACAACAAGGAAGAAGGTTAAAGTTGGTCTTGTAATACATGTGAGGGCAAAAGGCAAGGGTTGTTCTAACAGGATTTTCATCACTGCCTGGTGGCGGTGACCTTCCCAACAACCTGATGATCTTGAGCTCTCTTCTGAAAGTGGGAAGTGCACACACAAGGAGGAACCCTTATCCAGAAGAGTGGCAGGTCAGTGAATACCTCTCCACCTCAAAATCCAGCTTCTCACCACTCAGAGTCACCTAATCTGAGTCCCATGAGCATGTTGGCAAAACATTAGTGCTGCCTCCCTGCTAATAATGAATTTACCCAACACCGCCCAGGCAATATAGAGTGCTTAAAGGCTGTCCAGCTGTATTTTTAACACGTGCTAGATTGCTTTGACCTGAGGTGAACTTGAGGGCTGGAAACATCACCCAGCTCTCAGGATCCAGATTGCATTTAAGCACAGAGCAAATACCCTAACTCACCAGACAGGGCCCTGAGACAGCACCTGCTCCACAGGAAAACCACTGCAAGAGAGCACAATATTACGCAGCTCAGCATTTGCTTGGGACGAGAGACGTTCGCAGAGCAGATGGCCCATCACCTAGATTTGGGTAGCTGTTTCACCGCACACAGCACATGGCAAAGTGGAGATGGCGGGAGCTGGTCTAAGATTCCCTTTTCCTTGAAGACCAGAATAGCCTGCAGGACTCAAGTCCATCAGCCAGCTGGCCCATCTGTAGAGGCATTTCTGCTCTAATTTATTTCTTTTACTGTCTCAAGCACAGAGACAAGTATGGGTCCTAGAGTACTACCATCTGCTGTTACCTTCTGCAAAAGCATTTTATCTAGGCAGACAATGGAAGCACTCATTTGATATGAACAGGAGAATAAAATGATTCAGGAATGCAATGCTGCTCAGTTGTTTGGCAGATGGAAAAGGCGGCTTTGGGACCAAGTTTGATTCTTGGTATTGCAAAGATTTATAAAGTGAAAATCTCTTGAGAGAGAGATTCTTTTCTCAGTCCAGAAGCCTCTCACAACTTCCCCACCTACAAT
This sequence comes from Netta rufina, assembly GCF_964035555.1. NCBI lineage: Eukaryota > Metazoa > Chordata > Aves > Anseriformes > Anatidae > Netta > Netta rufina. Next base: position 6,380,864 of record NC_140143.1, on the reverse strand, counting down.
GCAGGAGCAATGGACCTGTGCCTGCGTGACCCAGCACAGTGAGTGCTGTGGAGTACTTACAGAGCATGACTGTAAGGTAAGACACCACCAAAGGGCAATTAGCAAGCCACAAGGCCTAGCAGCACAGGGAGAACATGAACATAACTGGTCTTCTGCCAAGGCTTCACATACAGAAACTAATCAGCCTTTCCAAAACCAAAGCCAATGACAGCTGGGTCAGGGACTCATCAGCTAGACCTCACTGAACTCCTGCCCTTGCCTCCTTGGCTCTGTAGAAGTTTAGATCCCAAATCAAGCCCCCATAGACATAAAACAGGCCAAGCAAAACCTGCGTTCAGAGATCCCAGGAAATTCTGACCCACAGTTTGCTGGGAAGTCTTTCATTCTCAGCCAGGTAGCCAAATCCATGTTTCTGCCTCCAAGCGCATTTTTAAATACACCTCTCTCCCCTCTCCTTCCTCCATCTGTGGGCTTCTTGCTGCAAGTCCTTCCTAAGACACTAAGAGAGCCAAATGCACTCACAGGACCTGTTGAATCAGCTTTCAGTCTTCTGCTGATTCGATGACCCACCGCTCTGAGCAATCCCACTGCCGCTCTCCAGATCAGCCTGCTGGCAGAACGCTCGCAGGAATCAGCCTCCAGTCTCAGCTGGGAAATTACACAGTGTTCAAGCCACCCGGAACTAAATTATTCAAAATGTGCCACTGTGCTGGCTTTGAAGCCAAAGCCACACCCCAGAAAGAAGCCAGGGTAAATAGAAGCTCCATTATCAACAACACTGATGAGGAAGGAGATGCAGCACTGAAAGTGAGGGAGATAATTACATGATTAATGAGACAGCATGGATGGCAGGAGATGCCCTCCATTTTGCCACAAGGCTTAATGCAGAAAGACATGTTTATAGACTGAGCCTTCTCCACTACTGCTTCTTCCTCTTCTATTATTTATGTCAGTGCATTAAGACTAATGGAAGAAGCTGAGGCACTGTAGAATTATTATTATTATTATTTTTTAAGTGGAAACATGATTTTTAATTTTGTTCCAGCACTAGCCACATGGCACATTTTGCTGGATAGACATCCTCAGCTGCAGCAACAGGCCAGACAAGCAGGGCAGGTTATGGCCCAGTCCTGCAAGACCTAAGTCTTAAATCACCAGCCCAGCTCTGGTGCTGACTCACTGGGCAACCTCAGGCCAAACCTGCATACAGCTGGGTCTCTTTGCGTGCTGGTCTCAGTCTGACATTCTGCTCACTGGAAAGGGGGCGGCAGGAGAAAAAGAGACCTTAACACTGGTAGGGATTTGTCCGTGTTACTAAAATACCAAGTAGCAGCAATGTATGAAAACTCGAGTGCACTGAAAGCCAGAACTGACTCTGCAACTTCCTGAACTTGTGCCACATTTGAGATGGAAGCTCATCTTGTCCATGAAAACATCACTTAGTGACTGCCATGACCAAATCCAACCTAACAGTTAAAACGTTTTCTTAAATCCTTTCACCAAATCTTTTCAGATCTGCTTGTCAGCACTGGCCCAAACATTTTCATACGTGCAAATGCCTAATCTCTTCTCCCTTTTAAATTCCTCTAGCTTTTAGGGCTCAAATTCCAGCCTGATTAAAATAAAACCCACATTTCATTTGGTTGATGTAAAGTATTAAATATCAAAAGTTGAAAGCAGCAATACATGTAGTATCCTGACACTTGATATACTCATTTGTTACCACCACATAATTATTGTTTATGTCTTTCTAGCAGTGTTTTATTGGAGAATCTCAAAATCGTATATAAATATTTTTTAAATCTCACAGGACTTCTACTTTGTGACGGGACATAGTGGGAAACCCCCTCCATTTAGAGCTGAAATGCAATACATTCTGGGCAGGATGCTGCATTTATTTGGACTACATAGCTTAGCATAAGGCATAGAGTGCACAGTCAACCTCACGGTCTGGAGACAGGCAGGCTCCAATCACTGGTTCTACAAGGAAATTTAAGAAGAAAAAAAAGGTATAATAGCTGTTCAGCTGGGGCTGTATTTCAGGCCAAGCTCTTGCAGTCAGATCTCTGCTTACTCCCAGGTTACCTAAACATTCACAAGCATTTCTTTAAAATGTACTGCAATCAACAACGCCTCCTGTCACAGCAGAGTCCCCGCTGGTAGAGATGAGGCAGAGAAGTCTTCTCATTCCAACCAGGGTTTAGTCCAACATTAGCCTGAGAAGTGCACAAAATTCAGGAGTAGTTGCAGTGTTTCTGTTCCGTATCTGGGCAGAAGCCCAACAACTTATCTCTGCCATACAATGACGATGTACTTTCTGTCCCAGCAGTAACCCTTGAGAACGTTACACAGCAGTTGCTAAAGTTAGATAGTTTTGAATCAGCGGGTCTGGATAACTTGCATCCAGCAGGTTTAAAAAGACAGTAATGATACCGACTTTCTGCGAGGCTGGGAACACTGGAGGAACATCAGGATCTATTTACCTTTCTTCCACCTTTGAATCAACAACGAAACCCTTCCAATCATGCTCTAAAACTGCTGTCCACGCACAGTGACAGACACCCCCACCACTCCCAAAACTGCAAGGCTGTGACAAGAATTTAATAGAATGAGCAGGTCTGTTGGCCTGAGAGCAACCCAGAGCAAACAAACAGATGACTGACATGCAGTAACGCGCAATTGAAGGAGGAACGGTCTCATACCAGTTAGAATGGCTACAGAAATTAGACTACATTGAACTGGTGTTACCTAGATGAGAACACAAGCTTGGTGCAAGGTCCCTGGTATAAACAATTTCTGCAAGGTATCTGACAGCACCAGACAACGCTGTGTTTGAGGATGGAACTGTGACAAATTCAGGCTGTCACACATTCAACATGCTAAAATCCGGCTATTTGATAGGTCTTAAAATAAAACTGGAGAGCTACCGTCACACGGAGATGCTGCTAATGGGGTCCCATGACAATTCGTTCTCATCCCAACAGAATTACCGTTAGTGACTTAGGAGAAATAATAAGACAACTCTGCATAATGCTCACAGATGAGTTAAAATAGCAAGTTACTAAGCATGAGCTGGGTCTTTTTGGTAAAGCTAGATGCTTGCAAACAATACATATTCCTGTAAAAACAAACAGAAAACCACATGGCCAGGAGCCAAGAATGCCAGCCAGCTTACAGCACAGGGAGTGCCATCTTCAGAAGCAGCCACTGGCAGGGGGAAAGCCTTGTCTGCTGTTACACTGAGTGCTCTCAAGGTAACACTGCCTTCAAAAAAAAAAAAAAAAAAAAAGGAATGTGACCTGTAGGCTTGTAAATGAGGTGACATTACCTCTGCATTTGGCACTGTGTCACTAGTACAGTCTGCCTGGCTCCACTGATAGGCTCAGTTCATAAGCTTATGAAAGGGAAGTTTAAGCAATGACTTGATCACTGTCCAGAAGAACACACTAAGGGAACAGAAATTTGGCAGTAGAGGATTCCCCACTACGACAAAAGTATAATCATGTCTAGGGGCTAAACGTTGAAGCTGGACAGCATTAGAGTAAAAGGAGTTGGTTGTTTTTACCATTAACAGGTGAGATGGCTCACTAACTTCACCGGAATTTTTACCATTGAATTGCAAGCCTTCCTAGGAGATGTGTAGCTGAGCTCTTCTGGCCTTCATTAGGAGAGACCAGACAATCCTAACAGTTCACTTCTGACCTGACTGCAAGACATTAACCAGGTTCAGAAAAACCTGAACCAAACAGATGGGTCTTAAGCCCCAACTAACAGCTGCTTTAACACTTAGAACATGAATGACCCAGCCACAGCAGAATTCAGAGCAAGCTTCTGGTTAGAATGATCACCACTGAGCAAGACTCCTACTGAACAGACTGGCAAGCACATGAAACTTGTACGGATTTTACATCTGGTTTTGCTCAGTCACAGGGACTGGAAGCTACCAAAGACGCTCCTCTGCTTTCCAAGCTGAACTGGAGCGGATGCAAGTGTTAGCCTTGTGAAGAGGAGATAGAGGTACTGCAGAATTCCCCACGATGCCTTGCATGTACCTGGTATGATTCTGCTGCAACACAGCACAAGTACACCAGACAGGCTGGTTCTAAATGGAGCTCAGAGCTGGAAGCATTCAATGGTACAGGTTAGACTAATATTTAACATTTGAGAGCAAGCAATCCTGGCTTACATCTTTCCAGGGTAATCACAAGGGTTACAACTGCAGTAAGAAACCAGGTTTCTGAAAACTTCAGTGGCTCACATTTTTTCTTAGGAGTTACATCCAAATAAGCCCTGGATGGCATCCAGGCTATATGTTCCTTGCATGGAGGGCTGTGAGGGACAGCCCTGCAGTGTCTGTACCTTTCCAGCACATATATATTTGCTATGTCAATATAATATTTGCTATGTCAAATATACTTTGGCTTAAGGGTAAGAGAAATCTGTCTGAGTGCCAAAGCTGCACAACCATTGATCAGAAAAATCAAGCTACATTTTTGGCCTTTTATATGCCCTTACAAAATGAGAGGGACAAACACAAGGCAAGGCAGAGCATTTCCAGAGTTCTCTGCCTCAGTTTGTCACGTAGACACACAACTTAGCAGAAGTTTTAAAACAAATCATGATATAGTAACGACTGTAGAACAAGGTTGTAACTAACTTCACAGAAAGAAGTGCAGTCTGTGCAGGTTCCTAGCCCCAGCCTCACAGCCTGAGCAGAGCATTTCTTCCTGCAGGCACCAAAACGCAGGGCTGGCCTGGGGTGAGCTGTGCCCTGCAGGTGTAACATCACTGCGGGGCCCAAACACGGTGAGCAGGGAATCCCTTTTACACAACTTGCCTGCCTGGCAATAAACTGTACCACAGCACGGCTTGAAATCCATCTTTTAAACAGTTTCCAGGGGGAAGGCTCCTTCCCACAGCACTCTCAAGTCCCCACAGAGCCTGGCCCTACCTGAGCTGTATAAGGAGCTTTTTATTGTCTGGGGAGATGATGGCAGATATTCCCTTCACAGCCTCCCAGACAACAAAGTGCTTGTCCTGTCAAACCCTCCCTCCTTCAGACAGCCGCACTCTTTGCCTGCCTCCACCTCATTTCTGCCTCTGTTACTGAACTACACAGACTTTGCAGGTGTACAGGGCTCACAGCCACTTTGAATAGCATTTGCTTCCTCTGACAAGCCTGTGCACTCTTCCCAAGCTCTCATACTCCCCTTTTCACTTGAACAGTCTGGCTCGAATGCCATTTAACCATTCAAAGCTTAAGTCCCCATGGGCATCCACTGGCGAGCAGACCTCCCACTTAGTTTTCCAGCCACATGGCAGCAGAGACGTGCTCCTCCAGCAGGCTCAGGTGAGAGCTGCACACTGCCAGCACCGGTGCGAGCTGTAGGGGACCAGGTACACAGCAGGTTCAGGGATCTTTAGCAGAAGCCCATGATCTACATTTGTTGTGCCCGCATCAGCAGCACGGAGCTGTGGCTGCACTGAATCTTAGAAACAACAAGCCCTGCCCAGCGCAAGTCACAGGCTGTTTCCTGGGCAACACTTCAGTCACACATTCAAGTGCAGAGATGGCTTTCCACAACTCATACGGTCCCAGTGTCAAACTGGGTGATATAAGTGATCAGAAATGCAGGTGATCAGAAGAAGGAAGCAGAGAAGGCACAGGCAACAGCCATAATTAGAGCGCTAGCATAATTAAGAGAACGGGAGTCACATTCCTCAGGAATAAGAAATTCAAAGCACACCCCCCCCCCCCCCAAAGAATCACCTGAACTGAAACAACTGAAAACAAAGAGGAAAACAAGGCAGGAGGGAGAGACAGGAAGACCGGACTGAAAAGGAAGTCTAGGAAGTGGCAACACTTCTCTTAGTCACGCATCGTTCTTGTGTCTCTGGGAAGCGGGAAGAGAGTGGAGAAAAAAGTCTTCTCACCTGTGAGTGTAATTAGAGAGACAAATCCTCCTCAAACAATCCCACTAGCTTCACTGGGGATTAATTAGCCCACCAAGGGGGATCAACTTCTAGCAGAGCATCCTCACGGAGCATGCTGCAGACTGCTGCACATCGGACGGTCAGAGAAGGGAGTGCAAAGACACAAAAGGAGAACTGCAGAAGGGGCAGGAGGAGAGGGCAGCCCAGACTGGCTGAGAGGAAGCCCGGATGAATGGAGAAAGGCAAGCAGGGATGTGAATGAGCAAAAAGGTGATGAATGGTAGGGAGGGCATGGAAGTTTTACACAGGGCAGAGAGCAAAGACGCTCAAAGACACTGAATAGGGAAGAGTGAAAGATGCTGCTTGAATGGAAGGGGGAAGAGGGAGGAGAAATGAGGCAGAGAGAGAGCAGAGTGGCACACAGAGAAACAGTGCAAACAGAATAGCTTCCCACACAGGCTTGACAAGGCCTTAGAGAGAGAGACAAGTAACACAGCATGAACTTTAATCCAGGAGCAGAAAAGCTGCCTGGAGCAGACAGTGTTACCATCATCTGTCCCCGTATAATCCCTACACCATCAGACACCTCCTTTGCTCCCAGCCAACGAATTCTCATGAACCCAGCCCAACTCAAACAGCAGCCACCAACAGCCAGACGGCCTCTATTAAAAAGGGTTGTAGCAAAACTGAGCCAGTGACATGGAAATAGCTGATGGGATAAAGCACAAAGACAATTACAAGCAGCAACCCAACAGATGCAAGTGTAACACTACCCTAAAGGTGGGACACTATGCAGTTTATACGTGTAACAGAAACACTGCTTATCACCAGTGTTGTTTGCAGAACATTCCTCCCATTTCTAAAGCCAGGATAATTTTTCCAAAACAAAACTTTTCCAAGTAAAGCTTGGAGATTTCAGTATTGCCAGGACTTCCCTGTGAATTTGTCTTAGCTTTGAACGCTGACCATTTAGAAGAAATCTTCTCAAATTCAAGGCCAAAATACCGGGCAGCAGAATGTTGCAAAATGTTCCATTAGAAAATTGTCATTTATGTTTATGCGGAGAGTATCAACATAAATGGCTCAAGACAAACTAAGTATTTTGCTCAAAGGGAAACAAAAAGCCTTTTCCCAATCTTTTAGGTAACTGCAGACAAAACTAAGTGTTATGATTCACCTACCTCCACCCTTTTCACAGCTGGGGAAACTAAGGCAGTTAGAAAAGACACAGTCTATTACTTGAAGCTCACGGGCAGAGCTGAAAACTGGATCCAATCCCATCCCTTTTGGGTGAGTAGGTTAAGATATACCAAGGTGTCACTAATCCTCCTAGGTCTGGCAGTCACCCTCTACACAGTCCTATGCCAAATCTTGTTTTCCCAAATGCAAAATAAAAGATATGGTCAAGAACTCGGCGAGGGATAGCATAAGGCCTTAACTTATAGCCCTTTATTTCATGCTTAGAAAATCTTTCACGTTTGTCAGGAGCGACCCTTTGAAAGCTAATTCAGTGTCTGGAGCTCACGTTTTGCTGCTCATAAATAGACTTCACTGTCACACAAGCTAAAATGAGAGGTCATAGAAACACAGCTGAAGGTAGGACACAACTCTCGAAAACAAACACAGTGGAAAGGAAAACAAATGTAAATCTAAGAGTTGACCCTATTCTGCCTTTTCAGCACATCATGGAAATCAAACATACAGATTGACTTTTAAAGTGTTTTTAGAGGAATAATGAGGGGTCCATCTCTGCCTCAGTGAGACTTTGGGTTCTGCCCTTTGCCCCCCCCCCTTTTTTTTTTAAAAAATGTTTCTCACACCAAACAGGCATAAGAATATCAATGCAGTTACTTTCAAGCAAAAAATGTGAACATCCTGGAGTCAGAGCACAAACAGCAACTCATCTGGGAAGAGACATGAAGCTATTTTTCTCTCCTAATAAAATAGGAAAGAAATTCCTGAGAAACCTCGGCTGGATCATCAATCCCTCTCAGAGAGGGACAAAAAATGTCAGATAGAGAATTGGAAACTGGCTATTAACAGTCGGGTATCTAGCACATACGGTGTTTTGAAATGATAACCTGTGGTGCTACTGTCTGCTCAGCAGACAGAATTCAACTTTACGTACTGGGAACCCAAGGCAGAGAGGCTTCATTCACCCAGGGAGCAGGAGACTTCCAAGACTACTGTAGCTGAGCTGAGATGGGCTGCCTGTGCTCCAGCCACTTCCATGAAGCACTCCTATGTTGCCACCTAATAACTGACTAGTAAAAATTTGGAAATTGCCAAATACAAAAGGGGATGGGGAGTTAAGGAAGGATTAATACAGAGTAAAGGTCAGAGTACCTCCAGCAAGTACACTAAGGTTGACGGTTCTCATTTGGACATCTCATCTTGTTTGTGAATGAGTCTGTCCTGGGAACAGCAAGGACATGGGACTGATGTGTTTGCACAGGCATACACAAACATGCGGCAGTGCCGAAGGGGCTGTAAGGATCTCCAGAAAGGCTGCTCTGCCAAAGCTGACAAGCTTGAGCATCGCAGCTTCACAGGCCAGTTGAGCCCATGGAGAACTGTAATTGCCAGTAGAAGAGCGTCTTAGTTTTCCATCTGCCAGCCTGGGTACTGGCAGATCACATTACATATGGCACTAGGGGGAAGGGTGAGAGAATATGAATAATTCTCAATTCAATGAGAGAAGCGTGAGCTGTGCAGCTGCTGCAGTTCAAGAAAGCCCTAACAGCACCAGCCATTGCTTTGGGTCAAGGGATCATACCATTTCAGCCTGCTTCCTGATTTGTGCTTCATCCCAGCTGCTCTCCTCTCCCTTTAGTGCCTGCCTGCAGGAACAGCTAGCTCTCTGGAAGAAATCCAAACACAAGGAGAAGAGGTTACGTGTGCCTGAGGGAAGTGACAGCACAAGGCAGTTCACTGCTTAGTCTAGAAGCATTCAAGCAGGGTCAACATCTAAAAATAAATACATAAATACATAGATAAACACTATTCAGGAGAAGGATTTCTTAGATGGGACAGCCAGGAGTTCAGGTATGCTTCAGTGTGCTTGTCTCCACATCTTTGGGAAACTGGCAGCTCTTACCACTGAATCAGACAGACTTGTGGTGCCAGCAGCTGACAAGTCAGCTGCTTCCAGGAAGGGCTGCTGCAGCATCCACACTGGAAGGGACCAACCTGTCACCCATCCCCATCCCACACCCAGCCTGGGAACTCTAGTTCTTTCCTGCTCCCCAAATCTAAGCGTCCCATATCAGGCAGCCAAGGCAAAGCCACTATCACAGGCTGGGCAATCTTCTTATGCAAATGAACTCAGGGTAACTGGGACAGTTGCAACGAGTCCCTGACAATGTTTGCCTTTGTGCAAGCCCCCGCCAAATACAGACTGAGATACTTCCTAAGGGTGGGGGCGAGAGGGGGCTGGGCTGGGGGACAGGGACGATAAGGACACAAGTCCTGCCTAACCCAGTGATGCTCTCAAAAGCATGGAGCTGACAGGTGAGGAAGGAGGCAGATGCTGCAAATAAAAGTCACTGACTGCAAGTCTCACAAATACTCAGGGAAACACAGATGCTGTGGCAGATCCACAGAGCTGTCCCCCACATCACAGCCACGCCAGAGGAAATCCCCCAGCCTTCATCCAGCTAAGGACCTCAGTCCACAGGACTCAGGTATCCCAGGACTGCTCCCACCAGAGCCAGGTCCGGATGTAACACAAACACAACATCCAGAGCAGGCACTGACAGTCCCGCTCCGACTGCTCTGCCTCATGGTTCTCTCGCTTCATGAATCTCATCCATGGGCTCTATTTTTGTTGTAGCCCTCCAGGGCCCGTGCAGCAGCTGTGGAAGAAACCTCCATAAAAAGCCACCCCAAAATCCTGCCATGCAAACAAGCCTCTTCCCACCCAGCGCCACAAGGACTGAATGGAGAGGGTCTGAACCCCCCCCCCCCCCGCCTGCCCCTGCCTGGTGGTCTTTTTGTCTCGTGACCTTCCCCACACAAACACAACCCCACAACAATCGGGCAGGCAGCATAATGTGCCGGTGCCGGCTTTCCCAGCCCTTCAAGGCAAGCTGGGGAGGGAAGGGAGGGAGAGCTGAAAGGATTTGGGGATGAAGAACGGATGGGATGGGCAACGAAATAACAAGCAGTGTTGTAATTCCTACTTGCATGGTTCCATAAGCCAGAGAAAGAATGGTTTTAATGAAAGAAATGAAAGAATCTTTGAGCTATCTCAAAGAGCTTAAATTGACTGGGGAATCCCAGCTTCTGGGATTTTCATTTAAAAAAATAAAATTAAATCCAACAATGTTCCTAACCCCTGTGAATATCTTTTAACATTTCCTCCAAGAAGTCCTAAAAAAATTGAGCCCCTTGGTGCAAACTTTGCTGTTTTTACTTGGCTATCTTTGAGGTTCAGAGTCAGAGACAGGTCAGATACAAGATTCTCCTTTAAACTGATAACATTTTTATTTATTTATTTATTTTTGCAACAACTCTAGCTGTAGACAGCATCAACATACATGGAAACCTTCCCTGATATAACATCTTGAAAGCACAGAAAACTTCTGCCAGTCTGTCCTAACTATGGGGAAAAAAAATCATCACTTGTACTACTTGCAGCAAGTAGCAAGCATGCCTCCAGACCACGCGTTGTCCTCGCAAGGTAACAGATACCCTTTGGTTACTGCAGGACGTGCCACCTTTGGGAAAGAGCAACATAGGTCTCAGAGATCTTGTTAGAGGCAGATCAGGAGACTACCAAGGTCAGGGGAAACTCCTGCCTTTCGAAATGCCCAGGGATTCCCCCCAGCTCCTTGTGCATGTACAGGAAAAGACCAGACTCCACAAGAAACTGAACCAAAGCAAAAGCCAAATACAATCTCTCAGGGCCTAGTTAACCTCTCAGTGAGGTTAGCGGGACCCTTGGCTATGCTTCAGGGCACTGGAAATACAGACTTAATGCCTTTACAAGAGCAGGAGGCTGTGCTTTTGGAAATCCTGGCAGCCAAGATGGTAACAGAAAGCAAGCAAAGCTCCAGGAAGCACTTGCATGATTTACAGACAAGTTAGCCACCTGGGGAGCACATTACAGTAAGAAACGACCTCTCAGCTGCTGCCAGAGTGCCACACAAGGATGTTATTACCCACATCCTTGATCAAAGTGCTGCACAGTACAAAACCACCTGATGATCCAGGTATGGGAAACACTTTCACGGGATGGTGCAGACAACGCAAAGAGACTGGAAGTCTCACAGAAGGCCATACACAGCTGCTGCGTGCATGGGGCCACACCTGGGTAGCTGGCCCCAGCGAGGGGGGGCAGAGCTGTGACCGACTCTTGCCCGTGCCCTGACATGAACTGGAGTAACTGGAAGAGCAGCAGCAATGAGCAGACACACAGCTGGCAAACTTCCAGCTGTGATAGGCAAGGATATTGCCTCCTGTCAATCCACTCCAGCCCTAATCCCCTGTGGAAACATCCCATCAGCACCACACTCAGAGGCAATCTTTCAATCCAGATGCTAACAATTAACAATAGCGAAGACAAGGGAGGAACAGACAGAAAACAAATTCAACTGGGTGTTGCTCATCACACTAAGGATGTGAGGAGGACCTGGACAGGAGCCACATAAGCAAGACTTTTAGCCTTGCTGAGCCCTGCAGTAACTCTACATATGAGCATTCACGGGGCAGTGCACCCACTGTCAGCTGTAAGCCAGTGACAGTGACAGTCAGTGTCACAACTCGTACTGATGAGAAAGGAAGGAGCTGTGACCCAGCTGCGAAAGCTGCTTTGGGATCTGCATTATTTCTGTCCCATGTAGGAGAGGCACAAACCTGCTGCTGGTTTGAGCATTTGCACCGTGCGTCTGGGTATTTCCCCCTCACAGAAGGGAAACTCTGCTTTTGACTCAGCTCATTTCACAAAGCAGCTGAGTTTTGCCTGCATACTTGTCTGATGCCCTTCAAGCAAACATAGCAGATTTTTACAAGGTAAAATACAGGCTAATACCAACGCACAGCAGCCTGCAAAGCCCTGCCATCACAGCTAGCTGACTTAATAGGCAGGACATCATCACCAAGCACCTCTACTTGCCTCTAGGGATTTTTCAAACACCATGGTATTGAAAAGAAGGGCCACAAAGGTTCCACCTGCACCCCAAGCCACCCGACACAGATCCTTCACCTTAGTTCTGTTCCTGCTGCCCCCACCCAGCAAATCGGGTTCCTTCACTGCCTTCCCAGAATTGTGCCAACCCACGGTCATTTCTTCACACTGCCAGATAGAAACACTGCTTGGTCTAACCCTGGCACACATCCTCGTGGATACGGTACTCACAGAGTCATACATCAGTACAATAATGATAGACTTCCCACAGCCAAACTCCACTTGGTTGAAATCATTATCATTTAGAGAGGCTGTAACCAGAGAAGACACTTGCTAGCAAAGTATTTTTTCTGACAAGAAAGATGCTGGCTCTTAGCTAGGCTTGAAGCCTGGATTCCACCCTAGAAAAAATAAATAAATAAGTAATTGAAGCCTCAGGGAAAGAGATAATTTGAGCCTGGATATTCCTTTCTCCTTGGCACAATTTTACAGTGCGTAACACGACATTCTCTCTGTGTTATTTGCTGCTGTCCTTCCTCAGCCCAGGTTTGTAATAAATGATGAAGAGCTGAAGTATTTGTGTCCTAGTGCTCAAAGGAAAAGCGCCAAGCAACAATGATTTCAGATTGCAGCCTCTTATCATCATCACAACCTCATGTGCTTGAAAAATGAGATTTATCACATAAACACTTTCTCAGGAAGGGGTGCACGCTGCCTGGGTTTGTTTTAATAAAATCCTCAGCAAAATAAGTCAAATATTCGAAGGTCTGCATGCCTGAAGAACCACTGTAAAATCCAAATCAGGAGAAGTCCTTACCCTTCTGAAATCAGTAATGAAATTAGCATGGGGCCCAAAGGAAGCAAAGGGTGCCCCTTCAGAGGGGCCAGGATTTCAGTGTTTAAAACCACACAGTGGCAGATCTGTACCTACTTTAAGGACCTACTGCATCCCTTTAGTCCTGTACATCCCTCCATAGAAGCATAATAATGAAAATGTATCCAAGAAAACTTGGCTTTTCCTGAAGAACAGTATCTGAACACATATTTCTGTGGACACAGTGAATTTGAACTGCAGTGCTTTGTTTTCAAGTATCATTGCGTTTCACATTTTCACAGCTTCTTTGGAATAATTTTTGTTACAAAAACAATGTAAGCAATACTCACAGACAAAAGAACAGCCACCCCTTTAAAACCATAGAGCCTCTCCATTTGTATTGTTTTTGTAACAAATGCAGCCTGAGCCACTGAATTCCAAGTAAAAGATCCTCAGGCAACTTAAAAATTCAAGCAAATCGCCATGCGACATTAAAAGCATTCATTTTTACGAGCATCAAATTCCACCTATCAAAGGATCAGTCATCCTCTGCAGCTACCGATTTACATATCCAGCCTGCAAGCTGCTGAGGGGCCACTGGACACGAAATTCATGAATACATTAAATCCAAAAAAGGAAAGTAATGTCCACCGTAATTCAACTTAATGATCACATTTTCTTTACAGAAGCAGCACAAAGTCCATGTCTGACAAACACATGCCCCATAAAGGTACCCAGATGCGATGAGACACTGAACCCCCTACTTAGAGACTGTAACTCTCTCCAGTTACATGCATGGCACCGTTCACACCTGAACCACATTCAAGCCCCATGCAAGGAGGGAACATCCTTTGAGTTACGTAGTCACCAAGTCACTGACACCCATGCTACTGCACATCAACTAAATTCAAAGGCCTGATCCTCACAATGGAAGACAGTTTATCTGGACATACACCACAACCCTAGACAAATTCTCAGCCCTTTTGCCAAACCAGGCAGTATTACCAGCCTTAATATAAGCGCTCCTTTGATCTTGTAACAGCTCGACTGGCAGTGGTACATCTATTATTCCTCATGGAACAGAGCTGTGATCTGATATCACACCTACATTTCACTCTGTGTACTGCTATCTAGAAAAAGATGTAAGAGAAATCTTCTCAGCAGTGTGTACAACTTCTGTCATCTCGGATAGGTGAATGACCCTTGCCGGTGCTCAACCCACAGCCAATTACAGCTATGGCAAGGAGAAAAGTTTCTATTTCAAGTCTGTTGAAGAGTTCACTGGGTGCTGCAGGCAGAAGGATGGACACAGGAGAAGGTGTCCTGTAAAAATGTTCTCCTTTCTCTTAACTGAGCACCATGCAGGTAGGCAGCACCTTGGGGAATGAGGGGCAATCCCAAGACCGAAGGGTTGCCTGCATCCCATGTCACAGCAATAAGCACCTGTTTAAGAAAAAAAAAAAAAAACAGCAACAGCGAAACCCCTGCAGATAATCCAGTTAAGACACAGGATAAAGTCACAGAGGTTAATCAGATCTGAGCCATTAGGTCTCTCTGCTGCTGCTTAGTGACACATCTGGTAAGCAACACCATCGAGATGAAGGCCAGTCAGAAACATCAATTTGATCTAACCAGCCCCAGAAAAGAGGTGTTGTTTCCCTGCTGCATAAGGCAGAAGAGGAGAGGAGCACATTGCAGGGCAGGTGGTCAGCTGGGCCCAGAGCTTGGCAGCCCCATTAAGCCTCATCAGGTGCAAGAATGCTGTGACTGATGGGCTACATTAAGTAAACCTTACAGCAAAAGCCAAGGCTGTGTGTGCAGGGTGCTGAAAAATTATTCAGCAAGGAAAAATTCTGCCCATAAAGCTGCAAGCAGGCTCTCCTTACCTTGTGTTTCATTAGCTGTAACTCTGCTAATGAAGGCCACAGCAGGGCAGGTAAGGACTTATGGGGCCACCAGCACAAAGACCACCCGGGCTGTCATACATGGCACCTTCAGAACTGGGAGCCAGAAGAGAGCTGGGCTGGGCTGGGCTTTGCACTGAATCAGCTCCTGCAGTGTCTGAGGGATGGGGACAGACACAGCAGGGTTCAGCACTGACCAGGGCACATTGTCCCTGACTAGGGATTTATGCCCACCAAATAAAAGGCATCCAGCCCATTGCCCAGCTTCAAGTCCTGATCTCAAGTTGCATTTCAAAACTGAGCATGCTGTTTGCCTGACTTAAACCTGCCTGTACCACTACATCTGCTCAGCCCCTCTTCCTCCCTTTAGGGCAAAAAGAAGCCGGTGTTCTTGGTCCTTATTGCTTAGACAAGTGTCTACACCTGACAGTGATGACTTGCTATTCCCTTCATCACACCTGTGGGTGCAGGACAGTCAGCACAGAAGGACAAACCAATTCTAGAAGGTGACCTCACCTTTGACTCATCATAGTGAGCTGAGGCACAGAACAGCAGGGAGAGGAAGAAATTTTTTCTATACCCATTTCTTCTGGACGGGGAGAACGTGTGGATCAGAAAATCGTCTTCTCTCCTGGGCGATACGTGCCAGCCTTTCAAGAGGACAGATGGAGCAGTAACTCCAATACAATTACAGAACTGTGGTGAGAATGAGAGAAAGATGAAAGGTACACAAGTGCCATTCTACCAGTGATGCCGATCCTTCTCGTTGCCAGAAACGTTTTAAGAAAACAATCCCTAACCAAGTGACTGTCATCTCCTGGAGGAGAACTGGGTCTCCAATACCACTCTACCTCACTGGGCTTTGTGAAGTGTCCTGCTACACTCCTCTGTTAAGTTCTTCCTCCTTCACAGTAAATTCTTCCCTCTTCTCCGTAAATTCTTCAGTCCAAGGACAGAAATTGTCACTGTTTCTCAGTTCCCCAAAGGGACCATGATCAATACCGTCCAAAATCAGAACTTTTGCCCTTCCTATAGGAAACTTTATCCGTTCTTTAAAGGTATGGAGTTTTATAGCAATCAGCCGTGAAGCCTGTCAGGAGAAAACTACATTTAATACTCTGGACTGGAAACAGAACATTTCAGAGTAAAAATAGCTCCCTTTTTCGCTGTCTGCCAGATCTGGGAGGGAGGTGAAAATCTACAGGGACTTCATTTGATGTGTGAAAAAGCAGAATTCTGTAGCAGCGAGTATGCACACACTTATTTTAGGTCAAATAATAGCTCTGCAATAATACTTAGCTTGGAGGAGAAAACCAAAGCTTGGACTAGACCTACGGTATCTGGAACTGAGTGCCATTACAATCCAAGTGCATCCACCAGAAAAAGAGGGGAAAACTTTTAAATAAATACTTTAGAAGTCCCATCACATCGCAGTTCTTCTGTCTTTGAGTTCTTTTCTCTTTCAAATTCCAAGTATCATCTCCTCTATCAGCCACCATGGTGTCTGTCTTACTAAGATATGAGAAAAAGACACTGGTTGGCTGAGGGCTGGGCACAGACCGGGCCAGAACACAACCTTTCCCCCACAGCACATAGATCCAGTCAGGCTCCCTCATTCCACAGCCACGCAGTGGGGCAGCAGGCAGACCTGGTACAATATGCAGCCTTCCTCCCTCTCTTCTCCACCAGGGGAGGAGGACAGGCCACACATCATATCTAGCTTTCTGAGGAACCAGTGCTCAAGCCTGCCCATCTCAAATATAGCAAACAACTGCACTGTTTACTCCAAAGCACCTTATATTTTGAAAAAGGGCCAGCTCTGATCTCTGAGGTGAAGAGTTATTGATCAGAAGAGAATGGCAAAGCTGCATCACGTGTACTGGTGAACAAAGGCTCTGCACAAAGCTCTGCTGCCAGCTAAACTAATAGACACTGGAAAGGAAAAAGAGGAATCAGCACACACAACTCTGATGCTAAAAATGCAGGCACGTAAATATCCGGTAACTAGGGGGTACTGAGTAACGCAGGAGTGGTGGGACAGGAGTAGGGCTACTTTAGCAATCTGAGTGGAAGCATGGCTAGCCATTCCCTCCCTCTCTACTGGTACGGGATAAGAGAAGCTGGATCAGCTATATAATGCTGATAGATGTCTCATCAATGAGAAGGAACAATACAGGAACATTCAAATATCCCTTCTCTGATGTAACCATCACAACTGGCACAAACACAGAATCCTTACCAGAGAAGGCAGGCCCTGATCAGGGCTGACTGCTTCCCTGCTAACATCAGAAAAACACCTCAGTGTCCCCACTGGGAGAGAGCTCATTCAGCTACAGCTTCGCTGGGAACAGCAAGCACAGCGACCTCAGAAAGCCTCCAGAACTCGCACTGCAGAAAGCATCCTTCCTTGAATGAACTGCTTTGGCTCAGGCTGCCTGTGTGTAATTCAGGTTGGTTTAGACTACAAGAAACCATCTAATGCAGCTTTGTGTCAAACCTCCACCCACACATCAACTACATAATTAATAAGGATGAAAGAGAACATTACCCCAAGCTGGTATTCAGATCCTCAGCAGCGGCAGAGCCCGTCATATGCTGTTTGGCCTTAGAAGCCAGCAAAAGGAACGCATCGTACTACATGCTTGGTCATTAAATACAGGCTTATAAGCCCATAAAGTCACTGTTGCTTGCAAGTGCAGAGTAATTTTTTTGCATGAAGTAGTTTGTTTTGTGGTAGCCCCAAAAGTTAATTAGTTTTCCTGGTTTTATTACTCCACATGGTCAAATAACAGCCTGGAGCTAACAGCCAGTTGGAGCTGTGCAAGGTCCAGAAAATTCTCACTGTGCTTTTCAGGACTGTTTGGTACAACCATAAATCAGCAGCTAGCAAATGACTTCCTGCTCCAGCTCTTCTTGGCCACCAGCACCAGTCCTAAACGATCCCATAAATCAATGCAGCAAGGGCAGCTCTCAGCTCTGAGGCCAGAGGGAATAAGGTGGAAAGATCTGTTTCAGACACACATGACAACTCTTTGAGAGACTTTCCAGCTATCACCACCCTGGGAGAAGTCACCCTGGGCACCTGTTTCACTGCAGATCCTGACTGCAGCATCTACACCGCCACCAGCTTCAGCTCCCACCTATACCCATGAAGGTGCTGCTGTCCCTGCCACAAAAGCTGTTTCCTATCTAGCCTGACAGGTAGATAAACTGGCCACAGCCCTCGTTCATAACCAGATGTGCCTTCAGCCTCTCCCAGGGCTATAGCAGACACTGAATGCAGACTGGAGGTTCCAAGAGGTGAAGAAGACACAAGGAAGCCAGCACAGTACAGTACAGCCTCTGGGATCCAGACTGACTGGACAGCAGTGCAATAGTCACCCTCCAGACAAAAACCAACTGTGGTAAGGATGCCCAGCACTGCAAAATCCTCTGGAGAAGCCAATGTACACAGTCATTTATAGAGTTTTAGAAGAGACAACACCAGGACATGCTGTAGTTATGCAAGCAACCCTACACACATACTCATAGACACTGAGACATCCCCAAATAGTTCCCAGGGGTCGCAAGTCAAAAGTGTGACGAAGCAAACACACAAGTCAATAAAGATTCCTCAGACACAGCACTGAGGCTGGAAGGAAGTTATCCCTCCAGCCATGGTCTCCAGGCACAGCTCACACAGCAGCAACAGGAGCATCATCTCCCCAAGGGGACTGCCTAAACGCACCAATCAATGCAAACCAAGCATTTCTCAAAAAAATAAATACTGCTGTTATGGGACATGTGAAGGAAAAACATTTGTGCCTCCCTGCTAATGGGGAGGAGAACCCAGAGACATAACTCCAGTCCTAACAAGACTGTGTGCAAAAGCAGCTCCTCTGTTAGCAGCCAAGAGGGAGTAGCTGTGAGAAGAGGCAGCAGTTCAGAGGAAAGAACCACAACGAACACTTTCATTTTCCTCCCCAGTGCAAACAACAAAAAAGCAACATCATTCTGCAGAGGCCAAGATGCATAAGCCCACTTGCCATCATTTCTCAGCATGAGGGTTAAGTAAACCTGTGGCAGGGAAGCCAGTGGAGGGAAATGGGTGTTTGGCTCTGTTTCAGGGCCAGGAACAAAATCTAAAAAAAACAACTTTGCTCTCCAAATGCCAAAGGAGGCACACCATTCTGCTGTCAGCCCCAGCAAACCATACAATTGATGTTAGGCATAGAATGGGCCTGGGACACCCATCACGATTGTTTTCAGGTGCTCTGCTAGGCAAAGTCAGAGCACACAGGATAAAGTCCTCCAGTTGTTTTTGTGAAACCTTCCATTTTCCACCTTATATTGAATATTGATTCTTTCTCTGTCAAGGAGTAAACGTGGAGGATTATGGCTCACTGCCAGTAGGCTGTCATCAGCAAGCAGTTCCACTACAATTACACATCACAAACGAGTATGCTACACAAAGCAAGATCTCCATCATCGCTGGCACCTAATCACACAGGATTGCAGAGGCAGAAGTTGCATTTCCTTGGGGAACAGTGCCTTGAAGAAGCGCACGCGGCCAGAGGTTTGTTGGTAGCCACAAACAGCTTTGCCTCCAGCAGCCTCGCTTATTTTTTCCTTGTGCAACTACAGAAACTCCAGAGCACGCACTGCTTACAGAGGATGTCGAGTATCAAAGAGCATGAAGAACAGTTCTTTGGGGGAAGATTGATCTTGCTTGTTTAACATCAGTTTCATACATCATTACTCTTCTCACCAGCAACACAGGGTCACTGCAGACAGCTGTTCCTAAGCAACAGGAATATACTAAGAATACACATATTCTCTGCATCTTGCTAGTGCTGGGAATTTCATTTTTAGAGCTGAAGGAACTCAAGGTCCAAATGAGACTTCTGTGCATTCACGATTCCCTGGCGAAGGGAACAGCCCCATAATGAATCACTGCTAATTAAGGTCACTACCAAAGGATCTACATTTCTTTACTGGTTTGTGCTTTTCATACAAGAAAGAGAAGTTTCTATTGGGAAGTTCTGGGTTGGTTGCAGAACAGCTGAGAGAGCAACAGCAGCCCTTGTACAAGACAGCCCAAGGCAAAAAAAAAAAAAAAAAAAAAAAAAAAAAAAGTTTCTAGACAGTTCTACTCTAACAGAGCATCTGCTCAGAAATAAAACCAATCCCCCAAACACACACACACACACACACACACACACACACACACCCCAAAATAACAAAACCACTTCACAAACTTAGAATTACCAGGTAGCTGCTGGAGGGATGGGGTATGCAAGGCCCACTAACTCTCCGGGGGAAACAAGGCAGTTCAGAGGAGCTTCAGGGAGCTGGATGGTCAGATCTCATGGAGGCCACTGGAAAAACTTTGCCCCGTACAACTAATAACATAAAGCCAACTTTTCCACTTGAAATTACAACACTGTCAGGGAAGTACAATTAGCCAGGTGGAACCTGGCCAGGGCAGAGAAAATCACGACTGGTCTCAAAAAAAAACACATCAGGACAGGTGTGATCTCAAACATTCAGGACTTCACTACACATTCCAGCATGACGTTGTCTCTGATGATAAAATAGCCCCAGCATCGCCATGAGAAGCTGAACTGGGGGTAAGCCACCACTCCGGAGATCAGGAGAGGAGAGGGATATAGCAGTGACTCTTCCAGGTGCAAGAGCTTGAACTACAATACTACAAGGTTTGAATCACACAAAATTCCACAGGAATCAGAGCTCAGATTTCCTCAGCAGCGTAAGTACAATGCTGCAAGAAAACAGCCTGTTGTCTGCACCCCATCAACTTTGTCTCATGGTGTGTTGGTAGCAAGCTGGTTTCAGACCAACACATTGTACGATACCTAGTGAGGAGGCGGAGAGTGATCACAGCTTCTTTGGCTGCTGCCAAACTCAAACACGCCCACTACTGCATTTAATTTGCAAACGTGCCCCGGTACACTCGCGCTGAGTGCAAATACAGGAAAGCAGCAAGACCATCATACTTCCTACCACAGAGAAGAAACGCTTGCTTTCCAGGTCTGGTGGAGAGCAACTTTAAAAGCCTGTAAATGTTACAGGCATGAGTGATAATGGCTTGGAAAAGCACCTCCAACCTGTTTCAATTCTCTAAGCAGCTGGGTTTGTTCCTCTGGAGACAGGATGATCTCTTCCCCCTCTCCGTCTCCCATCATAACAGAGCGCACGCTACATAGACAATGCACCAGCTGATTTCCAGGATCAATCCAGTCTCTGTTTACAGCTTTTTTCCCCTCCTTTCTTTTTAAACGTGCAGGCTTAAATGTTCTTATTGCTTCAGTGATTTTCTATGTGCAAGACAGGATTTGAGAACAATGCATTAGCAAGGATCTCTGTGCCTAAAAACCAGCCCGCATATTCAGCTGCAATGGCAAAGTGTAGGCTACCAAAGCGTCTCGCTGCAGCTGGGATCAGGTGGCAGCAGAGACAAGGGTCTGAATGCAGCTTGCTCGCCCTCTCGGACACTGAAGGTTTCCAGGCAGCTCGGCCATGGAAGGTACAGAAATGTGTAATGAGTAGGAAGCCTCCTGAGGCTTTTACAAATCTAGAGACATCAAGCTGCCAGTAACTCACGGGCTGTGTAAGACTGACTCAGCTTCCATGTGCTTTTTCAGTGTGTTTGTTATGATTCCTTTAAACATTTCAGGAGAAGCCTCCTTCTACCAGCACAAGCTTAACAGCGTTGCATTCGTTACGCTGCTGCTGCTGTCTGGTTCCTGCTGACGGCTTCTACGCCCAGCTTCATGCTCAAGGCTATCAAGCAAGGCCGAATGTCTGCGTAAGGGCTGGTGGGGATGAGGAGTATTCTGGTAGCCAGGGAAAGGGGAGATGGCACGGCCGATCCCAACCCATTCGTGCTGCAGGGAAGGTATAAATACAATCTCAGAGACTCGTACACAGCTTGGGGGCTGGCTGCTGCTCAGTGTGCTGGAATATTAAGGAGGAACTTGGGGAATGTTTGCTGTTCACCCTGCAAGAAGTGGGAAGATTAATGACCTGCAGGTAGCTTTCTCGTGCTGGGTTATCACTCCAGGGTATCGTGGCTAACAGCCAAATGTGGCTATAAGCCTTAAAGTGCTAGGAGATTGCTGTCTACCATAACAGCACTGGGGACAGAATCAGGCTAACCCTGGCAGGGTGGAAGACCAGGCAGTACCCTGCAGAGGGAAGTCTCTCAGACATTAGCTGCTCAGCGCCTCAGTTTCCCTCCTTGACTGAAGGAAGGAAAAATTCCTTTCCCCCTTTTCCTGGGGGCTCATGCATTCAAAAAGACCCCTGGCAGAAGGCAGCAAGGGGCTGATAATCCAGACAGCATCATCAAACCAACCTCCCTCGGCAAGAACAGATTCTCTCGCCAGCCCATTCTTCCCTTCAAGTCTGTCTACAGGGCAATGAATTTGAAGGGACTCTTTTCTTCCCAACCCCACAACCCAAAGTGAAGGAGTCAAAGGGTTAATGCTGCATGACAAAGGTCAGCGCAGTTTGGGGAGGGAGGAGAAAGGCGAGCATTGTGGTCACAGACAGCAGCTCCCTGCTCCCAAAACGCCACTTGAGAAATGTAAAGTGATAGCGTTGCTCGGAAAAAAAGGCCTGAGAGCCTCGCCTAAATCCCAGGGCTTTATCGCTCACAAAAGCCCATCCCCTTGAGTCATTAATCGTGTGCTCCATGGCTGGGCGCCTCAAAGAGCAGCAGATGACACATGCCCAGCTGCCACTGACGCCCCTCCTCAAGGTAGCGGGGCAGAGGCAGGTGCACTCCCAGTGCCCTCTGCTCAAGGCTAATCTATTCTCCCTCCTTGTCCTCTGCCTTTCATCTCCTCCAGCAGCCCACGCTGACAACTGTAAATGAGATTAGACTTCAAGGCGTGGGGCAGATGCAGAACCCCCTCTGTGCATTGCCAAGAGACCCTTGTAGCTTTTAGAGTGTCTTTCCCCTATACAAGGCACAGCTTGGTGGAGGGGAAGGTAAAAGGAAGCAAGTTTCTTGCCACATTCACAGCAATGTCTAATAAAACAGACCAGGCAGACCCTGGCTGTAGCGCCTGGATGCTAATCTTTTACCGCCACAGACAGTCTGGCCACCAGCACCTCTGATTCTCCAGTCCTTGTTAGGAGATACAGTAACAGGTTACGGCTATTTCCTATCTGCAGTTTCTCTAACCTCCTCTTTGCAGCGACATGCTGCTCCGGTGTGGACACAATGTCCCGATGAGCTCTAACCTAAAGAGACAGCAACAGCCCAAAATCCAGGTAAGGGCACGAAAGCAGCATACGACCCTGTGATCAAACCTCCTGCCCATGCTGCTGCTCCCACAGATATTGTTTCCTACTCTTCATCTCAGTTTCTCCTTCTCCCACTCCCAGGGTCCCACACAAACCAGCGGGAAGACACAAGCGATTTGTCAGAAAAAAACAGTAAAGTCTCCAGACACAAACCACTGCCTGGAGCTCAGAGACCTGCCTGTCGAGGTCTTCCAGCCGCAGCCAGCAGGGGTTAGCCAGTAACAATAGGCAGGGAACTTTTCAAAGGGGTGTGTGATGTTTAGCTCAACAGTGCCCCAGTAAACAAACTGGAATTTCTTTTATAGCGTGAGAAACAGCTCGTCCTGCCTGTGTTAAAGGCTATCCTGAGAAAAGGGACATGGTTAACATAAAAGATCGTTGAGTACAAAATTATTCCCTTTCTCAGTTACCACCAACCATGATCATAGCTGGCCTGATTTTATGGATTGCTTTGCAATTTCAGTAGTGCAGGAAACAGCCCTGGATTTAAGACGCCTGCAAGGTCGGCGTATTTTCATGCTTTAGAGACTGTGGCAGAGCAGGTTCAGCTGCACCCACTGCTGGTAGTGTCAGCAACTGAACTCTTCCTGACAAGTGCACGTCTGGTCCAGAGTAGCTCTACAGCCTCATTTCTGAGCTCAAGCTTTCCATTAGCTGCCTACACAGAGCGGGTAACTTGGCACCTCTCTCTATTCCCCATAAACTCTGTTCATCTGTTGCCATCACACCCACGTACAAGTCTCAGGAAGGAATCCAGGATTCCTAAAGCAGCTGCAACAAAAACACAGCCTGGATTGATAAGCAATAGAATCGAGGTGCTGAGCCGGTGAGGAGGGTCTTTTGGGAGAGTTTTGTGTGTGGCTATTTAAAACCAGTTTGTTGTCATGACTACAAACCAGGGTATGGGTGAGAAGAAGCGAGCTCTCCAAGATGAGGGCTGATAATGTTAATTCGCCCTCAAAATCTCAGCAGCCGTGGGGATGGGACAGACAGAGATGACACAAGCTCTTGGCATCTAACAAAGCTAAAAGCCACCTTCAGAAGGCAGGTCTGTCCTAATAACCAACACCATCCTCTTAGATAGTCCCTTTCACCCAGCACGGCCGAGGGCTGGATAATACCGATTAGTTGCAGTCATCTCTAAAGCAGGGACGTTGGGGACATGGAGGCAAAGAAGGGCACCCAAGGCCTTATAAAGGACGCAGCAAGCAGGAACTGTCAGTCCCACAGAAGACCTGCCTGCAGTCTCACTGTCTAGCCATCGTATGACTTGACTTCAGTGAGGACAGTGAGATGTTCTCATGTCTGCATGCAAGGGAATTAACTAGAGAGCTTAACAGCACAGAGAAGGGTGAAATTGCCAGGATGTGCTACTGGAATTGTCTCGCTTCTAAGTTAACCTGAAGATTAACAACAACAACAAAATTGTTTGGCCAGTGAAGAACAAATAAAATAAACCCCCAAGTGACTGTGTAGGAATGGAGAGAGGCAATGTCATGCTCTGCTTGGAGCTTGGATTCCACACAGAGACAGTGTGTGAGGAGCACTCAGTGACAGTGCAGGCTCTGCAGAAGGCAGCAGATGCGGAGCTAATGTGTGTGTGTGGGTGGAGGGTGTTTATGAGCACAATAAATAAATGTATGAATCCCTATAAAAGTTCCCGTATAAAAGTGAGTTAGAGCTGCCCAAGGGCCGTGGCCTCAGAATAAAAAATGCATCTTTTAGCATGGCATGAAGCAGCAGCTGTACCGTAACTTCCTGGCAGCAGCACTGAGAAGCCGCCTGTCTGCCTGCTCCCAAACACTTGGGTGAAGTCTTGACCCCACTAAATACAGAAGGAGCTTTAGTACTCAGGATTTTACTCTGGGAGGGGCTTATTTGAGCCTTGAAGCCTAGGAAGCAGAGCTGGACCTAATTTTTTGCCAAATTTCAGTTCTTCTTTAAAGCAATCTGACAGTGGCTGGAGATACTGGTGTCACTCACTGACAGTTCCCAGCATGACAGAATAGAGCTGGATCAAAATGAATAGTAAAATTCCCCCAGAAATCATTGTCATTCATTCCTCTCCCCCAAAATAAACAAGAAAAACAAACAAACAAACAAACAAAAACCCACATTGTTTTATGGTTGAGCAGCAATTTTTATCAAGAAATCCTGAATTGTAAATTTAAGCTGTTTAGAGAGGAGGGTCAAAAACAACTAAAAAGAACCCTATACATTTTGTATGTCTATACATAAAACTGCTTTTTTGTCAGTAAACCTAAATGAAAGTTTTGTAAAAATACCTCCCCCCAGGAAAAGAAAAAGCATTACTACCAGTTTCAACACCTGTCCCCCCACCAAAGGCAAGGAGGGGAGGGATTACTGCCTCCTCCCTTGCATCATTTACCATCACCGTAAATCACCCTGGAAACAGGAGACTTGCAGACTCCCAGCCCGTGAATTCCCAACTGCTCTAACACATCCTCCAGGGTCTTCCCTCATTCCGCTGCTCTCTGGGGAGGAGGTGAACACTGGAGCCCCTGCGTCCCAGCACAGTGTATGACTTAAGCCTTAGTCCCAGCCCATGAGTCACAAAGACAAGGGGCACATCAGTCTTTGGTCACCCACTTCCACTCTGCACATACGTCAGGCCAGGTCATACCTCCCAGCGAGAGCTGCAACTCTTCTCAGTTTCAACGCGCAGACTTTCTCTAGCTATTACGACATTATCGTGTTTCACGGGGATGCCAGTCAGAGCTAAACAAAACGCTCCCCTCTCCTACCAGCATGGAGCTGCTGGGAATAGCAACCTTGTTCCATGACAAACAGTATCTTGCGATTTGCTGCAGGGCTAATTGCATTGCATTGCTGATACTGCGCTCAAGGAAGACGTCAGCGCCTTGGCTTTGCCCACAGGCAACAAGGACGTTATTGATTTATTCAGGACTTACAACTAGTTGTCACAGGTTGCATTCTCTTTGATAATAAAGCCTTACAGACAAGGCTTAAATTTCCACTGCAGCCCTAATTGAAACATAGCTAATTATCAGAGTCCTGCCTTTGCAGCCCATTCCCTTGTTCCTGTGGTAATTTTCTGTAAAACCAACAGTCAAACTCCCCTCCCTTAAACAAAAAAAAAAAAAAAGTGGGGGGGACAGAAAAAAGGAAAAGAAAAAAAAAAGACCTCTACTATGCAAGCAAGTCCAGTGGGAAATTACCCATTCCTCTCTTTGAGCCTGAGGTAGCTACCAGCCAAGATCCCCATCCCACAAGGACTCAATGACTTCAAAGGATGCTTGTAGAATCAGACTTCAAATTAATGCCAACTTTCAAGACAGAAGAGAATTCCAAGTGGCTGAAACATTCAGCTCAGACCACAAACAATTTATCTTGAATCAGTCTTCTGAGTGGCACCATTCCCTCTGAGCCCCAGAAAATTCAAACACACCACGCAATTTAGGTGCGATCAACAATTAGAGTAATCTAATTCCCAACTGCCAGTTGCTTGACTGTACAACAACAAATGAACTGCGGTCCAGACACGTGGATTAACAGTTAGTCACAGCTAACTGGCTACAAACGAGTACTCATCAGAGCAGGCAGTCCAGTTATTAGCTGAACGACAGCAAGACCCCCAAGGTACCAAGGACATCCTTTCACAGAGACTGCACTACAGCCTTCAGCTGTAGAAGCAAGAATCACCACCTTGTAAAGTGGGGACAAAAATCCCTCAGAACTTTAGGACTGCCAGGTCAATGTCAGCATCAGAGTAAGTTCGCTTACAGTAGGTGACATTTACACGCACACACAACAGCACAAAAGTTTATGACATCCAGAGAGTGGTGCAGCTTAAAAGCAAGTCAACCCTAGAAAAATCCTTCAGTTTATAGCTGCTTCACATTTCAGCCTGGCAGATGGAAGGAACACCACAAAGCAAACATGTCAGTTAAAGCAGCTAAAAGCATAATTTACAAGCTAGAATCCACAACCCAAATTCTCAGCAGCTATAACTCAGAGCTCTATAGAACGGTGTGGATCTCAGCCAGCTATGGATCTGACCAATGGCATTTATCGGGTACAACCACAGCCTTTGGTACAGAAGCAGATACTTTGCTAATTCTGTGGAAGTTAAAAGCTGCGGGTCCTCCCCTGGATCAAATAGATGCTATCATGCAGAAGTCAGTTCAGCAGCTGGGGAACCATTTCACAGAACACGGTGCTGGTTTTACAGGTCCTAGTTTGTCTGCCTCAAAGAGTAGGCGATCCTTTAATCCCCAGAGCAGGGATAGTGCAGCTGGCAGCAGTCGGAGCACCTGCTGCAGCGCCTCGGCTCAGCCCCTGTGCTACAAGGGATGGTCAGCCTGGGCCCGCTTCTCCTCCTGGCTGCTCTGATGAGAAACTGAGAGAAAGGCCCAAAGCATTAATGACAATAACGACTTGCACACCAGCACCCTGGGAATCAGGAACATGGAGCTCCTAAATTGTATGGTAAAAGCACGGAAAATCTAGTACAGAGGAAATTAAGTGCGGGCTACACTCTTTGCTCATAAGACAGAGACAATACATCAGTTGTTCACATACCTGATCAAATAGGGCTTTCCAGTGCTGAGAGGCAATGCATAAGGGAGGAAAAAAAGAAAAAGAAGGTATGAGAGCAACGACATTAACACGCAGCAAACTGTAGAATTATATTCTAACAGAGAAATAACCAAATGATCTAGTGCCATTTCCAACAGCCTTCTTCATCCCAGAATCACCTATCCTTCCGGGGGAGGAGGCAGGGGGAATCTACCAACCACAGGGAGTACAGTTTTCATTTACAAATCCAAATTAAGACAAACTCGGAACATTCATGTGTTAATTCTGTTTTCTTCTGCTTTGACTACTTGTGAGCAAGTAAGGAATAAAAGGCTTTTTATCCACAGGGATCAAGACAGCTTGGTGTATATTGAGGGGAGGGAGGAGTTAGCAATGTTTTTTCAGATCACTTTCTAAGATCCTGTGGCCCAACCGTGACCCATAGACTGCCCTCTCTGGTTGTCAGAGCCTTGCCTGCTCCTAACTCTGGCAGGGACTTGCTGCAAGGCCTTTGATAACCCATCGGTTCTCTGAGCCTCACATGTCCACAGCTGAAAAACGGATAATTCCTCTTGCACAAGGTGGAAAGGGGGATGCCTGGGACTATATTTACCCCTACAATTTTTGTTCCAGATCTGCCTGAAAAGCTGTGCACAGAAAGAAGGTCCACTTCAGTGCAGACAGCCACGTGAACACTCCACCAGTCCTTGTCACTTGGGAACAGAAAAAACAAGCTGATGACTGGCTCTGGTTTATGCTCTGTACAAAGACCGATGTCAAACCACACAGCCCCACAGAACTGAGGCAATTCCTAATGAAGTGCTTACTTCTCTCTCCTAGCTCTTGGATTTGGGGTCAGCTGAGAAGAGATCAACTTCCATGGGGCAACAGTGATCCAGGTAACCACTGCTTAGATTCCCCCTGAAAAAACCTGCACATTCCCAGTTCTCTTGTCTGAAGCGTGTTGTTGAGCACAACACTTTGTTTCTGCCTCATATATCTTCCTAGAAAAACAAAATGAGAAAAATAATAACAAACATGAGCCTCATAAAAACAAGTCTCCTCACTATGCTATATGCAAAGCAGAGCTCTGGTAAGAGCCTTACCCAGTCCTCCCAAGAATATTTCCTTTCACATGGTAGGCAAATCTAAAGCAGAACTGACTGGAGAGACAGTGGGGTATCAGGCCACTGAATTTAATCAGTTCAGCTGCTGGCTCCCCTCCTCCCCACGTCCCCATCCATTTATAAACTCCCATTTATCATCATAAATCAGCCCAGCGCTTTAAACAGAACATTTTGGGACTGCCTCAATGCTGGCTTTGTGGAACACTGCTCCAAGAGCTGTAATGACATCACAGCTGAGCTGTTACACGCTGTCAGGGCTGTGACAGCCAAACATCCACAGTGTAATATTTTTGTGGTTAACAACATATAAAGAACTGACCTTGTGACAGTTCTTGCTGGCCAAACCAAAGAGCTTACATCAAGCTCTCAAATGTAATAATAGAAAATCAACCCCCAGTAAGGTCTCGGGGGGCACAGAGCAGTTTGAATTTTCAGAGAAGATGCTCTGTAGCTTGCAGCCTGCTTGTTTTAGCAGGAAACCCTTGGCTGTGGAGAAGGAGGGCATTTATACCACTTCCTGCTCTTCTGACTTGCAGATGATACATGATACCTCAAGCTTCTGTCATATCATCTATTGCCAGGTCTCAGCAGCTTCTCATAAGCAAATGCAACTGTGGGCTCTGGCTCTGTTTTCTCGACTGCAGAAAACAAGGCACAAGAGTCAAATAATAATGCAGATCCCAAGGTAAGTAATAGTAGGACACCACGAGCTGGACCAGACCCAGGCTGTCCTACCTCAAGGTCAAGCAGCGCATCAGCAGCAGAACTAGGATGAGAATCTAGATTTCACCAAGGAAAGCTCACAGCCTGTCTACTGTCTCAGGAGCCCAATCCTGCCAGGCACTCAGCTTCTCCTGGGCCCCTGGCAGGATCAAATTGCTAATGGCTGCATTCTTGTAGAGGCTGGAGGAACTCCAAGGGGCCCATGTGTATCACAACAGGAAATCTTACTTGTAGACCATCCAGACAAGCACAAAATTTGTCAGGGAATAAAAGGTCACAGTCTGAAATAAGCAAGCACAGGGACTTGGAAACCTGGACTCCTGGAAAACCATCCCTTCCCAATGAAAACTACACGTACCCCTGCTCAGGCATGCTCCAGTGCAGACTGCCCAGCAGTGTTACAGCAGAGTACAAACTGCATCACATGTTCCCTGCTGAACGTGCAGCACTCAGGATTACAGCCTGGGGAAAGCAGCTCTACCAAGTAAGTGCACTTCCTCTGCTTGCCCTCTGGGAGGAAAATTCAGCAACCGAATTCTAGGGGATTCAGAAGGAAGGACCGGAGGAGCAGGAGCAGGTGCTGCCCTTAAGCAGCCCCCTGCAGGTTCCTCTAGCAGCATCATAAAAGTAGAGGCAAAAGGGGATGTGCCATTGTGGGAGGCTTAGTTTAACAGCACCCCTTTCGTGCCTGTGCAAGGTCTGGGAGACAGCTCACTTCAGCAAGACATTCAGTATCACTGCTTCATCCCTCCACAGGCAGGAACAGAGCCCGCGCTTACCTCTGCAGACTGAGCAGAGGCTTTGCACAGCCCTCATCCCAGCAGAGTTTGCTGGGAAGGAGAGCTGCAAGCAGTCCAGGGCTGCACCAGGAATGCGGATCTGTTCACATTCACTCCCTCCCAGACAGGTGCACAGCGAGCTCCTGCCTCCAGCACCGGCAGATGCAGAACTACCACCTCAGCTCTGCAGGCTTTGCTGCTCAGCCTGGCAGGAGCTGATTCAAAGCACGCAGGACCACTTGGTGTCCTTCTAGGCTGGGTGAGCAGAGGAGAGACAGCACCAAGTTAACCCATCCCCGGGTGAAATCACAGCTCAGAGGGTGGAGAGAGGCTATCAGCCCTGCCAAACTTGCGTGGAAAAAAAAAAGAAAAAAGAAAAAAGAAAAAAGAAAAAAGAAAAAAGAAAAAAGAAAAGAAAAACACGAAAAAAAAAACTTCCTCCTCTGTTTGTAGGTCGGGGGCTGGAAGAGGGAACAGGTTCTTAAGAACGGGGGTGTTCCACATCTGTCACCCTCCGAGTAGCTGGGACTCTGGAAAAGCTCGCTGTCCCCAGGAAGCCCCTCAAGCCCAGACATCAGCTCCTCTCCTGCCTCTAGAGCCGCCTCTGCCCGCAGCCCGGTCCCTCTGCCCCCAGCCCTGCCCTGCCCGGCCAGCCGCAGCTGGCTAGCAGCCGGGTGCGGGCGGCCAAGGAGCCCGGCGGGGCAGTACCGGGGGGCTCCGGGCTGGGGCGAACAGGGGGAGAAGGGGACTGCGCCCCAGGACGGGGCCGGCCCGGCGGCTGCCGGAGCCCCCCCTCGCCTGCCGGGGCTGGGAGCGGCGGGAGGGCGGCGGGGACGGGGACGGAGCCGGCGCCTGGAGGGTCACCGGCCCCGTTCCTCCCCCCGGCCCGGGCTTTCTTTATAAATAGCGTGAGCCGATTAACCCGGCCCGGAGGAAAGGGGCGAAGGCAGCGAGCAAAGGAAACTTACATCCTCTGCGGCCATAGGTAGGACATCCTCGGAGTCGAGCACCTCGATTTCTTCCGCTTCTGAGCTGGCAGCCACGGCAGGGGAAGAGCTGGCGTGAGGCTCCGGCAGCCTGTCTCCCATGCTTGGAAACGGTCCCCCCGCAGCCCCCGCCCCCCCACCCGCCCCCCTTTACTCCCCAGATCCTTGAAGAAATTAAACCTAGCTGCCGCTTGGCAAACTTTCAAGCGCAGCCGAGCCTGCTGCCTTCATGACTCCCGCAGGCGGGAGGGGAGGAAATCCTCCATCCAGGGAACATCCAATTAGCGGGGGCAGCGCAGGCGGGCGGCATCCCGGCGACGGGCTCCGGCCGGGGCAGGTGACCCCTCCCCGGGGCGGCTCGGCCACCTCTCGCCTCCCCTCGCCTCCTCCCGCCCCGGGCACGGCCCCCGGGGGCACGGCCAACCCCCCCCGGAGCGGCCCCGGGGGCTGGCAGCGGCCGAGGCCGGCCCCGCAGGGAGGCAAAGCTCGGGGGGAGCCCCCGGGAGCAGCCCCGCTCCTCTAGGGGGGCAGCCCCCCTTTTGGGCGGCTCTGTCCCCCCCTCTCCGAGCTCCCCTTCGGGTTCCCGGTGCCCTGGGTCGGGCTGAGCGAGCGCAGGCAGGTGGCGGGTTTGGGAGCCAACTTCTCCATCCCGGCGAGTCGCAGTGCGGGGTCGCTGTGAGGTTTTAAGCCTTCCCCATCGTTATTCGTCCCTGCGCGTGGAGATGGGTATCTTAACCATCTGGAGCCGGGATTAGGAACTTGGGGAACGCCTCGGTTGAGGGCAGAAATCCAGCAGTTTTAGCTCCTTCCAATCAAGCGCGGAAATAGCCGGCTGGCAAGGGGGAAGGGCCGGCAGAGCCAGGCTGCTCCGCCCGGTGCCAGCGCCCTGCTCCTCTCTGCTCGGCGGCTGCCACAGCTGAGGGCAGCCCCGGGCAGAGGGGGCCGGCACCCCAGGCCAAGTTTTAGTGACACGAGAGCTCTCGCACCGGTGCAGAAACACCTTAGCCACAAGGACAGAGCAGAGCCGAGAGAGAATTCCCTCCTTTCCCTACAAATTTGTCTTAAAACAGAAACAAGAAAAGAAAAGGGAAAACCCCAGGAAAAGCTGTGGAATGGGAAGGGGACCTTCCAGCCAGCAGCAGCAGAGGGTTCAGCAGAGATCCTCTCTCACATCCACAGCTGTCACAAACTCCTTACACCATACTCCTTATCACTTTTGATCTGGATCAAATTTGTCCCACACAGTGATGGGAAACCTGTGCTCCTAGCTATGAGCTAAAGCAGCAGGACAACGTGGTGGTGAATAGCAAAGCATTCCTAACAGTAAAGACCCAGACGGGCTGTTGCCAGTGGGCCCTAGCTTCTTCAACACTAAAATATTCTTCTGCAGAGAAAGGAGAACAGTGCCCAGATCTCTGCAGGTGTCCCCGTGACCTACGCCTGCTGACAGCCACGCAGAGCAGCAGACATCCAGAGCACAGCAACCCACGGGGCCGGCACTAATTTAAGGTCAGGACCAAGGGCTACAGTATCTCACAGAGCTGAGCAAAGTCAAGTAAAAGGAATGATCTCCTCTGTCACCTAATCTGATCCCTTGGCAAAACTAGCAGGAAAAATCAAACCTGCAAGTGATCTGTATTTTGGGAATAAATTAAGAGTTAAGATGATAATCTTATCCTGTATTACTGCCCAACTACTATCCAACTGCCTCATCCTGAACAACTGTTAATGTGCAAGGAGTGCGAAGGTAAAAAACTCCCCTCCATTTATGTTTCTGAGCCCAGCAGATCACAGCCTCAGCCAAGAGATTTTTTTTTTCCCCCAAGAAATGTCCCTTCCAGTACTTGGACCTGAAGAGCAGAATTTTTCCACCTCTGGATTCAGATGGGAAAATTACGACAAAATAAAAGTGTTCAGAAGTCTCCAGTGAAACTGATGAACAGAGGGCTTCTCCCACCTCCATAATGGTTGGACTTAACGATCTTAGAGGTCTTTTCCAATCTAAATGATTCTATGATTACCAAATTGTTGTCCTAAGTTAAATAGAGCAGACCTTCTTAAGGTTTAGAGTGATTCTTTCTGCACGGCATCCACTTCTTGTCTAGAGCCTGCCCAGCCTGCTCTTCCAAAATGAAAGAGCAGGCTACCAAATGCAGAACTTCTGAAAAGCAGTAACCCACCTTATTCATACAACACCACCCCTGCCAAAATATTGCAGGCCATGTACAGCTATTATAAAAACAATCTCTTTTTGATTAAAAACCTAAACCTCATCAAAACTTAAAACAGATGGATAAGCAAAAATATACTATGCCAACAAAAAGAAACAGCAATCGTTAAAGATGTCTTCAGGGAGGAGGAAGGCGAGTTTTAGAAGTAAAGAGAGAATAAATGAGCTGAATTTCAGGGGTAACAGGTTCCACACAGTTGGGGACTGCCATTCCAAGAACTCTGGATTGCCTCTGATTGCAGATGCTAGCAGGAAAATGCTAACGATGAAGTCTAACACAAATGCAATAAACATCAGGGAGAGACGCAAAAAAAACTTACCTTAATATCAAATCCCCATTAAACTGGAAAACTGCCACAAAATTATAAGTTCATTTTTCTCCTCTAAGGAATGTTTTCACTATTGGCAACGAAGGGTTTTTTTAGGGAAATATCTCTGTACATTGCACATATGAGCTAGTGCTGTGCTATAATTGTCACAGAAAGGAAATTATCAGTATTCTAATGAGGAGTTTTGTTACAGACAAATTATCATCTTCCAAGTCTGCGAGAGCCTCTTAATTTAGACTGTCACTTCTCCCCACTGCATACCCTAGTGATTCTACCTTGGAAAAACAGTAATTGCTAGAGACACTAGGGAGCTGTGGGCCACCACAGAACAGAGGCAGACAGAACACACAAGGGCTACAGAAGAAACTTAGAGAAGAAGCTTGAGATAAAACCCCCGATCCGTTTTCACATTCAGTTATGTAGGCAATCTTTTATATTCCTAATACTGCAAACAAAATGTAGAGATAGGTCCTTCCTGCATGGGAAGTGGCTAAAAAGGTCAGCTCATGAATATGCAATTTAAAAGCTCTCAAAGGGACCCAGCCAACATCTGTTAGCCAAGCCTTCTGAAGCAAATCAGAACAGTTTGTTCATAGGTCCTTTTTCCACCCAAAAAGTCCCAAAGGACTTTTAAAAACTGCACAGTTCTCACAGTTGAAACCAAATGGAGAAATCTACATAGCTTGATTACTGCATTGGAGCTCAGACAGGGACCCAGACCTGACAGGCTACTTCTGAAGCAAAATGCAGTGTTTTGGACAAGATGTCAAAAGCACTGCACCCTAGCACGGAGTTAGATAGTGCACACAATTAGAACTGGACCAAGCCAGTCAGATTAACTCTTTTAGACCTGTGAGAATGGTGCAAGATCTTTTAAGATCTTTAAGAACCATAGACTATAGGAGTTGGGGTTACTGTGCCCAAAAGTTAACAAAGGGCTCTTTCAGTATCAGTGATGACGATATGAGCCTCATCTTTTAGAATTAATACAAATCAGACAATATGGGCTGCCTTTCAGCTCCTCCCTAATTCAAGAATGCTTTCTCTCCTGAAGACAAGAAACAGTGGGGAAAAAAAAGGTCCAGTCTCACATCTGACTTCCAACCTATCTTGAAGGATTATCCACCTGGCCCTCCCCATTCTCCTTGTTATACTTACAGATCTTTCAACTCCAGCACTGAAAAATTCCCAGTGCAGACTCTAGTCTTTCTACCTGCTGCTCTGTTCCGCCCCAGTAGCTGTTATTGGTTGCAGCTGGTTCTAACTGTCTCTTTCACTATAGCTGAGGAAATAATTAAATCCACCATTAACCCTTTCTGGACAGTTGTTTTAAGAGGAAACTCTTCTATCAAGTCAGCCTACATGTTTAAAATGCGTCCTTGCTCCTTTTCAACTGTTACCTGATGGGAACACAGCACACATTGATGAATGCATCCCAAATCTAAAGAATTCTTTGAAATGGAGACCAATTAGTAATTCAAGGTTAATTTCCAACTTAAAATCAAGTCATGCTTACAATTAATCCTGAACTGACAGTCTTTCAGACAGGAGGTCAAAGCTGAGGGGTGAAGGATGTTTCTCCAAGGATGATTAAACAAGATCTTTGTCTTCCCAGTGACTTTGTAGCAAGGCCAGGCAATTCACACATCAGATTGAACATGAAGAGGAGATGGGAGTCCGGTTTGTAGAAAAAAAAAAAAATAAATAAAAAATTGTTAGAAAACAGTGACAGGGTCAGAGGAAAGAAAACAAATCACTGTGCAGAGATTGTGAGTGAATAGAGAATTAAACGGGCTGTTGCTCTTTCTCCCCACCAACCAGCACTCAAAAGCAAAAGTTAAACTTTTAAGACTTTCTTCTTTATGTACTCAACGAGTAGAATATTTTCCTCTCACATCAGTGACTACGACTATAATCCTCATGGGATCCTGGAGGTCTTGGCAAGTGAACTTCATAATTCTTACCTCCATGGCATAATTACACAAGTTTTCACAGAGAACACGAGCCACCCACACAAACAGAGCCACAATAGATTTAGATGGGCTCTCTTCCCAGCAACTTCCTCTCCCTAAACCAATGGAGAAGGCCAGGTTTTGTAACAGCACACAGCAAACTCTGGTCTTCACCTGCATGCTGACCCTTGTACCTTTCTTCCTCAGTGACAGAATTGCCCATCTTTTTTTTTTTTTTTTTAAACATAGCTAACAGAAGCTTTTCATGTAAAGTACCTATATTGTGCCTACCCCCACTACGGCATTTCACTTCCAGTTACTAATGAGATCTGTTCATTAACAGACTAGACCAGATTTCAGTTTGAAGTCCTCTCGCTGTTCACTGGTTCCATGTTCCTTCCATAATTGTCCTACAAGTTAACAGCTTTCCCTTTAATGCTTTTTAAGGTATTAACTTGTTCGTGATGACATGAAAATACAGTTCCAAAGCACTTTTCTTCCTCTAGAAAGTAAGGGTTTTCTGAACAGGAGAAATTTGTAGTAGCACAGGGGAATAGATTTTACTAAATACTTTTCAATATTATCATGTATTCTGCTATCAAGACCCTTATAAGGACGTTAGGAAATGGTTAAGATATTGCTATCCCAAACATGCATCTGTTCACTGTAGGCAAAAAATAAAAGGTCTTGAACAATTAGAGCTAAAAATGAACATAATTGCCTGAGTTCCTGAGCTTAAATAATATACATGGAAAATGGAATAAAATCCTTATAATTTGTGAAATATTCATGACAATTATTACTAAGGCTTTGAATGCAATTTCAAAAGTACATGAAGGCATCTGAAACTGAATCAGATTTAAGCTTCTGTGAGGCAAGGATCCTACATGGCACTCTCAAAAGCAGGATTTGGTCTACTAAGTTACTCAGGTGTCCTTAAAAATTGCCAAGCCACTCTACAGACTACTGGCAGTATTCAGTTTTAAACAAATTGCCCTAAAAAGTCAAATGAACCCCATTCACTTAATGAGTGCTCACCAGATCACGGTTTATCAATTTCACTTTCAGGCACTTAAGTAAAAAGAGAATACCTCAGACTCACCAGTAGTGTGATGGTAGCATTTGATGGTCTGAGCATCATTTACTGACTTAATCCAGGAGGGAAGAGAGACGAGAAGTTCGTGCACATCAATAAGAAATGAGATACACTTCACTTCTGCTGCAACAGCAGAGACCTTGTGAGCTTCAGGAAATGGCTGCAAGCGGAGGTATAAGGGGAATTCGCTGCCTGTGAGCAGAAACGCATTAGCGTTACTGAACACATGGGAGGCTCCAGAATCTGGAAATCAAAGAATCTGGTGGGGAGCTGCAGGGTATGTTGTATTTCACACTCTGTCTTTCACATCAAAGTACATCATGCTCAACAGAAGGCATCAGCTAGCTGGGATGAAGCCACTGTCTTCTACGCAGACGAAGGTAGGTCCAGTGTGTGCTGCCTCCTCTTGTGCTTTCTAATGGGCCAGAAGATCCAGAGATCCTCACAACGTTCTCTAACTCTGACTCTGATTTGGGAACCACAAGACATCTCTCAGCCTTGCAATTTCATGTTCTTGTTTTTCTATTCTCCTACTAGTGGCAAGTAAAGTGCACCGGGCAGGTGAAAAGACACAAAGGGCAAGAAAGTACAGGTCTGGGTTTTAGATACCAAGCACAACCCCTTTTCTCCTACTTTTGTATCCAGCTCTTAATTTTCATGTTCAAGCAACACTGCCTGTGCTACTGCTAAGAGAGCAATCAAGGTCCTCTGGAAAGAGAAACTCCCAAATTGCCCTTCAGTCTGAAGAACATCTCGTTATTAAGACTATTCCTTTTCTCAGCTTCCCCCACCTGCTCCTGTAGCTTAATTTGGATTCAAATTCATTCCCATTCCTGCCTTAGAGTACTACCATTAATCGATATAATGAAGGCACAGAGATGGGATAAAACTCCAGTGCGTGACAGGAAGAAGTAAGGGAGGAGAAAACACTTAACTTACTACCTTGTACTGCTAGGCCAGTGACTAGCATGGTCTGCATGGCTGTTGAGGAAGAGAGATGCTTCATTAGGGCTTTACAACACCTCGCCCCATCTGCAGCAATTTCAAATTGAGCAGAATGGATGATAAATCAGATCAACAGCGGGAACCCTGATAAATATTGCAAAGTTGCCAGCTGTTCCACAAAAACAGTATTTCCCCCCCACTAAGAGAAGGTTAGAGAAGCAGCTTACCATTTGTCCTAGCACAGGCTTGCAAAATCATAGTTTTCCCTGTGAGTTTGGTTAACACCTCAGAAATGTTGGCCAGGCCACGGGGCCTGGTCAGAGCAGTCAGTTCTCAGAGCTTTGTGTGGCTGAACCACTGAGACAAGTGCCCACAATAGTCCAGATGTGCCAAAACAGGGAGATTTACTTAAAAATATGGGATTTTAAAAATTACTTCAGGGGAGTATGTTAAAATTATACAGAGGTGATGTTGCTGAGCTTCAGTTCTGGACTTTTGGTCTCCCTCAGCCCCGTGGCACAACGCGCCTCACGGCTGCCCGCGGCTCCCGCCTTTTTCTCCTCAGGGGCCGCCGCGACTTGAGGCGGCTCTGGGACATCCCCGGCCGCCTGCAGCGGCCCCGTCCCGCCGCTCTCCGGGGCTCGCCGAGCTGAGGGAACCGGCCCGGGGCAGGAGGGAGCCGGCCGGGGGTAGCAGCGGCGTCGCGGCCGGCCCCGGGCACCCGCCTGGCTCCCGTCAGGTCAGAGCTAGGCAGGAGTCGCGCTCCCCCTGGCGGCCGCGGCCAGCCCCGGTCCTCCCGGCTGCTGTATTGCCATGGAAATACGCACCCTGCGGGGCTTGCTGGGCCTTAAATATGAAGGATACGACAAGCACAGTACACAGTTATTTTATTGAAATACTCGAAAAGGCCAGCAATGGAAAAATAAGTTTGTTATGAGGAAGTAATGTTCGATTTGATCCTTAGAAAAGCTGTGTCTACAGGTAACTCTAGCCAGTTACAGAATGCACTGTGAACCATGCAACTAATATACTACAGCAGAATAGGTACTGTGTACTAGTTCAGTTCTATCTTATACACAGCTTTTAACAGGATTGACACATGTAAGAAATTAAACAGCAGCACTTTTTGAATTATTAACATATATAATATACAAATTTTCTTATCTGATGCATAAGGGTTATAAAACACAATGTAGTGGAAAATGAATAACTGTTACACACAGCATGTGAAGTTGATCTGGCAGTTTCTGAAGTCTTTGTTTTTCCTTTTAAAAGAAGTTATTAGACGGATAAGCATGTCACTGGTCATACAACGTAGAAAATCATAGGCCAGGACAGCAACTGTGACTTTTTCTTGAAACACATATTACAGTAGGGAAATCTGTTGTTGTTGAAAGAGCAGGTTAGAAAGAAAAACACAAATTCTGCTTGGTGTAGTTTGTAGTCCAAAAAGATTAAGTCACTTCAAATGAAAGTGAAATAAATAAGCAATCCTTGAGGAAGTATGATCCCCGAGTTGAACCTACTCTATCAAAAATGAATTTAAATGAATTTCATCTATACACTAGTATGTCACCATGGTGAAATACCTAAGAACAGTATTTTGAATAACTTCTTGGGGAGCAATGTTGTACTGCTTTAATATGTACAGGTTATTTACAACAAATTCCCTTTTGGCCTCACAAGTTAAGCCATTTTAAACTGGCTAAGATGCAATTCTTTTTTCCACGCATTATGCAATACTGTAGTTAGAGCTATAATTTAAAATAATCTTATGCATGAATTACAAATATTAATAAAGTAACTCTGCATATATAAATAGTT
This sequence comes from Netta rufina, assembly GCF_964035555.1. NCBI lineage: Eukaryota > Metazoa > Chordata > Aves > Anseriformes > Anatidae > Netta > Netta rufina. Next base: position 6,341,221 of record NC_140143.1, on the reverse strand, counting down.
CTAGCAGAATTTAAAGCATTCAGAATGTACATAAAAGTTTATTTTTATTTGGTAGGGCCGGATGTGCTTCTTCTCAGATCATCGTTGCTTTAATAATGCTTTGTACATAGCAAAACCCAAAACTGCAAAGACGGTAGCACCAAAACTTGCTCGGAGCCAAAATGTAGAGCTCTTGAGGTCCGCTTGCGTCACATGCCTAAAATTTAACACACACACACACGAAAAATTATTTTCAGGACAAGAATATCAGGTAACTTGTGCTAAGCTACTCTGCTTTTGGAAATTCATCACTACACTTGTCACAGGCAAGGAGCTTACAGTTCAGCCTTATGAGTACTTAAACAGTCATTTTATTTTTCTTGAAAGCTTAGGACTTGATCTACAGCCATGATCACATTAGCAGAACCATGGAAGTCAGAGCTCACACAACTGCAGAAGAATGGGAGAGCAGTGTGTCCTCTTTGAGAGTACCAGCAAATGTTCAGAAAATAAAAATAATAAATAGCTAGCAAATTAATAATAATCCATAGTGAGAACAAGTCCATCACAGCAAACAAAACTTTTTTTTTGAGTTTGCATATTTCCACTTTTCCTTGCAAAGTTTTCCAGCCCTACTAAATATCTACTTGTGTTTCTCCACCCCCCAAAAAAAGTTTACTGACAAGTAGCAAGTAATATTTTTCCAAAAGCTAGAATCAAAAGAATAATTTTGTAAATCCCTTTCTTCCCAGTACTGTCACAAGAACAGCAATAGAAACAGTTATCCAATACCAAGCTGAAAGCTAAGAGAAGGTGCTAGTGAAACAGGCAGTGACAATGGCATTAACAGAAAACGAGAAGATAGAACAGTATGAAGTGACTGGATGACATAAGAAGCCACGTTTTGCATGACAGTAGACAGCCAGTGACCCAACTCTCCCAAATACTGCAGAAAGTTTGTGAGCATGCTCAGTTAAACACTGCTAGACATCCTTAAAGTAGTCTCAAGTATGACAGCTTACCATAAAGCAGGAGCTACCATTTAAAACAAGTTATCTTATATGCCATAATTCAAAGCACAAGTTCCTAAATAATAGCAAAGAGTTTGTTTGTTTTTGTTTAAGATAGAACTCATGAAAGAACTTCACTAGCCTACAGATTTTAGCCTGTATTTATCATGATGAGTTACTCAGTGTAAACTGCAGCAGTATTAAATCCAAGGAGCATACAGAGATCCTAAACATACACAGTGCGTAAGAAAGTTCAGATAGTGTGAACTGCAGAGCTGTCATATACAAGCTGTTTAGTAAAGCAGGAATTGTACTTGCTATCAAAATACACAAAAACAGTTTAGGATATTATTTAGCAGACATTTGCAAGAGCAATATAAGCCATATAGATAATCAGTGTACTGTAATATTGCATGCTGAAGAAAAGGCACAAATTCTTTGGTGTATTAACAGCAAAACACAGCTGCTAGCTAAAAATTCCTAATCTTATTTAACAATATCTTGGTAGGTTATTGAACAGACCAAATTCATGAATTCCTGCAAGCATTAGTTCCGCATCTACTTTTGACAAACCCTCTGCAAACCAGATGTCAAGTGGTTGTTGAGGGTAAGAAAGGGATAAGGCAATGGCAAGATCACCTTAGTTTGGCTGCTGTTACCTGTCTTCAAGTAAACGTGGACCAAGAGATGACTCCATGAAGATGGAATCTTCTACAAAGTTGACGGCGTGCACCTGCTGCATAATACTGCTCTCCTCGTCTGCTAACAGCATGGCACCCAACTCATCTATGTAGGGTCTTAACCTTTTTACACACATGCACAGTTTGCAGTTCATAGCATGGCTCAACAATAATGTTTCAAATATGCTCAAGTAACAAACCCCAAGGAATTTACAATTTTCACCCACCTAACCTCCGATTCTTGTGGAGTTGTTAAAAACTTAGTGGTTGGAAAAAAAACAGAAATAAATGAAGTTTAAGGACAAGGAAAACTGCTTAAGAAACTGAATCTCTTCCTACTCCATCTCCATAACATTAATTTTCGTGTGCCCACAGGATACTGCAATACTCTTGCATCATATGCATGAGCTAGAGTACCTGTGCTAAACACTGGAATGACTTAACATATCAGCTCTAAAATTGACATGATCTCATCATCATTGATAATTCAAATCAATACTGTATTTTATTGTTACTAAAAGCTTTAGCATTCTTTGTATTATTTTTTTTTAAGTAAAACATTATAAAACACTTGTCTTAAAATCTGTGATTTATAACACTTATCTTTGTATGTAAAATGAATTACTTGTATGTGACACGATGTTAATAGGTTACGTGACAAGCCCCATTGGGTGAAGATTTGTATAATTAACAACTCTCAAGATTAATTTGGTTAATTCCAATGCCCAACTATTTGTATAATTTAAATAAGCATCCCTTTAAAAGGGTAAACCATTGTTTAAATTGCAAATGAGTGCTTTTGCATTGCCCTGTAAAGCGCACTCTCATCTACATTTTCTGATTCCTATCTATAATTTGCCTTGTTTTGACTTTTGCACATGTCCATATTCAGTGGTATTCAAGAAACTTGCTTCATCCTTTTAAAAACAATTAATATATTCTCATTCATGATCAAATCCTCTTTTCATGGCTAAAGGGAGAGTAAATTGACTCTGATCTCTTTTCTAGTTACAGATTCTTTCATTTGAAAAAAGAAACTAAACCAAGGCAGGGATTTGTTTTATAACCTCAAAGGAATTAACACAGTTAGTGCCCTCTGAAGATCTCAGTCCAAATATCCAAAGCTCAAAATACTCACTGAAATTCACAACATTATGGATGTTTAATTGCTTTACACCCTTGGAAGAAAATCTACTACTTCTTTCTTAAGTGTTCCTTACGCTGTCCTAAATTCCATTTTTACATCTTTGATCCCTAATACTGTTCAGCTGCCATTAAGAAAAAAAATCTGAATGTTTGTTTCTGGCACAGGTTTTCTGATTTGAAGGTAACTATAATATATAAACTTTGCTCAATACATAACAAAAATTCTACCTTTTCAATAAATAACATTCAAATTTTATTTCAGTGTAGTTGTGTTTATGGAACCAATTTTCACCAGTGGTAGAAATATTACCGTCCTGATAGTAAGAGAGTACCTGAAACTTTCACCAACTCTAAACTAGAAAAATTATTCTCTCCAGTGGAAAAATTGTATACGGATGTGTGCACATATACATACACACACACAAGTAGTTAGGACTCCATAAATGATGGTGTATTTGAAATTCTTATTAGCTTTTAAACTTCTAAAATAGATTGGTGTGCATATTTAATCACATAATTAGTTCTACATATATAAGGTGTCTAGGAATTTTGCCTCTGGCATAAAATTCAGATTTTAATGCACACTTTGGGAAAAAAAGAAGGCAGATTCAATCTGTCCTTCCATAACCGTGAGCCACATAACTTGTCACTTGTTGAATAGTACCTTTGAGATCTGTACAGTCTTTAACAGGCTTTAACAACTCACAAGAAGTTTGCCACGTGTACTTATCAAGAAGTTAACTGAGCATGCCTGTCATGGTTACACACAGAAAACTGCCAAGTTATGGACCAATACTGACACTTTTCCCCATGTCAGAAGAAGAAAAATCCTAAGTCTGGGGAGGTTTAACCTTAACTATTAAAATTGAAAAACAATCCCATATGAACTACAAACACGTTTTAAAAGCACAGTGCAGAGGCCACACTAGTCACATGCTTACTCAAGCCAAAATTATAGGCAAGTTAATGCAGTCAGCCAGCAGCAGGCTGCTCTGACAGATGATAGGTTCTAACAATAAAATACGAGCAACTAAATTCCAAAAACATCACGTAACATGTGCAAGCTGCTGCAGCTTCCTTCAGGCACATTTTCCTAGGATGCAAACCACTCCAGCAGTTAGAAGTTTTCCCCATGCATTAGTTATCTAAAATGTGAAAAGCGCCAAGTGCATGTTATTATCTACAAAACCTAAGAAGAATTTAAAATGCCAGTTCAATATAATCTATTTGGAAAGAAGCTTTGCAAAACTCCACTCAGTATGCAGCACTAAGCATTTTAGAGAAGGAGGAATACAGGTGAGAAGAATGTTGTTACACTCTCCTAAAATATTAGGGACACCCAAGTCAAGGGACAGATTTCTGCCATCAGATTGAATAGCACATGATGAAAAATAAAGCCTGGACTACATCCTTAGAACTTTCCCTTATAACAGGAAAATTACACGACTGCCTTAACTTTTAATTTCACAGAAGGTTTTCATAGAAAAAAATCTTACAATTCCTGAAACAACCACATTTTATATGCAAGTAGAATTCACTTACATTTCACGTTATTTAAAAACTTTAGAAGGAAGAAAATGAAATGGTCTGAGAAATCTTCCTCACTGAACAACACAGTTCTCATGCATAACAATCACTTTGAAATGAACTCAGCTGACAAAAGTGTCACTACTATAAAAGCAAAAGGCAGCAAGTGAATGAATTTAAACCAAGAAAACAGAAAAACACACTTAAAATCCATGCTTTATAGTTAGGGAAGAAAATAAAGCCAAAAATCCAAGCTGATAATTAAAGAAAGGGTTAGAACAACATACGCAGAAACCTTGCTTTTAGAAAGAGGTAAAACAATGTAATAAGAAGAGATTAAGTGCCAGCCAGACAAATACAAATGAACACCTAAAGGAAAAAAAAAAAAAGACAAAACACAAATTAAAAATATAAAAATACTGCAGCATAGTAATGAGTCTCATGCATGCATGTACAGTGCTTGGAATGCAGTGCCTTCTTCCTCAAAGAACCAATGAAGTGTGATCCTGGGTAGTTCAAACCAACAATCCTGTTCCATCACAAGTATCCCCAAACTGAACTTCCACATTTGTTGAACTTGCCTGAGAGCCTATAAAACCTCAGGAGAGTCTTTGAAGCTTGTCCACAAAAGAGAAACTAAAGGTAGGCATTATTTTTTCAGCTACATAGAGGCAATGTTCTTCCTTTAAGTACTAAGTGGGGAATATTCTAATGTACTATTATATTGTGCCTTAGTAACACTGTTTAAGCACTACTTGGCAACAAATGGCATAAGAAGGAGTCCAATCTGAAAGATTTCAGTTTACCTACTTTCACTTCTAGAGCTTCAGAATAGGAAGAGATCAGGAGAACACGAACTCTCAAGAAGCCTCCTTTACCTATTAGTTATCCGACTTCTGCCAAACTTTCTGACCCAACGGTAAGCACTTGTAAAAGCAAAATAAGAAATCACATAAAGTAGCTATATCAGAAATTTCTCTTTGATTCCAGTGCTGTTTTTACGCAAAAATCATTAAAATGCTTCTAAGAAGCTAATGTTTCTAAACAAGAGAACTACCTCTACCCTCCTGAGTCTACAATTAGGGGCCAATCTCTGTTGTTTACGGATATCTCAGCTCTAATATTCTTTCCTATGTATACAGTTCTACATTAAGTCCACGTACTGAAGGTGAATAACCTGCAGCAATATGCTCTGAAGAGCTAACTAGGAAGCACGTTGTTGAGAAGAAATTAGCCTACTGGAAACCTGCAACAAACCCCAGCAACTAATTGAACGACTGCAAACAACAATTCTAGGAAACACTTTTTCCTTTCTGTAGGGTCAGTGCAGAAGTCTGCAAGGAATTCTCTTTGCTTTGAATTATGGACTTTACAGACAGCAGTATATTCATATGTTTATTCCACACTGCCTACCAACAAGGTGTGGAAAGACAGCATCCCAGGGCTTGTCAAACAAAGGTTTCAACGCCTCCAGTCCTTGACAGTATCTCAGAGGAACTAAGTACAATGCCTAATGCAGGACTCAAAAAAAACACAGGCCCACACAAGAGAGAAACGTGTCACAACACTTAATATAGCAATCCATAACCATTCTGAAAAATGGGGATGAGCTCTAGAGGCGGTTTAAGCCTTGATAATGAGGAGTTAAGATTTTTTAGTAGTGACCACCAAATGAAGTATTAGAGTAACAATATGTGAAGAGACTTCTTTTGCAGAGATCTTCGTCTGTGGCGTGACAGCTGGAGAAGAGATGCAGTATGAAGAGTTTCACTCATATTCATGGTATTTTCTTAAACTAACGATTTTTTCCCCCTTCTCTAAATTCTCACTCTGATTAACGCTTGTATCTTGGATTAAAGTTATATTTCACAAAGGTGCTCAAAGGTCAATGGGTACATCAGTAGGCCTCCTATGAATGCATACCTCACATTTAAAGGAAACATCCACTCTTATTTGGAGCATCTACACCTGAAACCAGTAAAAAGTAGTAATATGCACAGACCAAATATATGCAGAATGTGCCAGGATATTCTAACCACGGTCCTCAAATAACTATGTTTATCATAGTCTATGAGCCTATAAAAGGGACAGAACTACTACACTACAAAAATTGTTCGGTTTGAACTCCCATTTGCTGGGTCAAGGTGACAAGTGCTGAGCTGTTAGTGAATCACGTGTCAAAAGCAAGGTGTTTTATAAAAGCAGCCTGCAGTAGACACGAGGCAAGGTATAGGCACTGTTTTCAATGCTGAAAACCAGTTCTCTTTACCCATTGCTCTTTCCAAAATATCTGCAAATGCAAATGGTTAACCGTTTACCACTTCTTACATATTGCATTTTATTCAGAAGAACTGGATGTTAAAAGGTCCAGATTTTTATACAACTTACCCACTTTCTGTGTAAACCAGGCATAATACACACCCAGAAATTCTATCAGCTCCCAAATACCAAACAACAGCAATTATAAGCATGAAATATGTCATACAGTGATGTTAGAGTCAAGCTGTGCCTTTTCCTACATTACTATTTAAATGAAAGTATTTTTTATAATAGATAACTAAGAAGCACTAGCTCTAATCAATGCTAAACAAACCTACATCTCAAGTGAGATCCATTACACAGACTTACATACATTACTTGATATCCATTACCAGTTCCCTGAAAAACAGTCCTAATTCCTCCAATATTTTTGCAATCAAAATGTGCCAGAATTGACCACCAAGTTGGCAATTTTTCAGAGAAATAACTGGACCAAGCTCAAAAGAACCAAAAGTACCTTAAACAGATCAAAGTTTGACAATTTTATGACAGTTATTAAAATAAGTATCTGCCTATTTTGTGAATATGGAATGAAAAATCTGCAGTATAGAAGGTTACCAACTGCTTTTTCAAAAAAAAAAAAAAAAAAAAAACACCTTTATTTTAAAAGCACACCTGGTACCTAGTAAATAAAGTTAAGGACCTGTTAAGAACTGCAGTGAAGAGTTTGTTCTTTACAGATTGCAGCAAGTCTGAGTTGAGGAAGTTCTGACAGATGCAAAATGTACACCTGTTGCAGGCGCACATACAGCGTAACCGGGCATGGCTGCGAAAACACACAGAAGGACAGGAGTTGAAATCTTGCTCATATAATCAGGTGCACATTAGGACTGTGCCACAACCAAGAGAGATTTAGGAATAAAAGGTACATTTGAATGAGTAAGGAGAAGAGGAAAAAAAAAAAACACTGGGGAAGCAAGGGTAAAACTACAGCTGTGCAGAATTTTAGGGTTAGATGTTCTGTATCTTGTACATTTTGGCATTATCACCCATGCGTAGATCTTAATAGCAACGTACAAACATGAATGAAAACATTTGCTGAATTTAAGTTTGAAAGGAAGACATATGAGAATGTCTGAGTATGTCTGCACAGCAATAGATAACACCCCTTTTTCAAAGTAAAGAAAGCCACGTTGTCTACCACTTTCAATGCACGCTTTACAAAGTGACAGTTACCTCTACTTTTCCCACCCTAAAAAACACACATGCTCTAAAAACTAAGGGAGAAGCGGGAATATTGATATGACAAGACATTTGGTCAGCGCTACGCTTTCTGTGGTTTCCAGTATTCCAGCACTACAAAAATAAGTATAAGAGAACAAAAACAAAACAAAAGCTTTACAAATCTAATCCAATAAATTTGGTTTCAAAAGTATATTAAAAAAATCCTAGATTTTGGGTGAAAGTGACATTAGTTCTGTTTAATTTAAAGCAAATGTCAGCTGTCATACTAGACTCCGTCTGTTGCAAGATTTATCTAGTTAATCATATTAAAAGCTCCACCCACCAAAAAAAGAGATGCAAAGTGAGCTTAGCAACAGTGAGATATGCAGTGAAAATGCACGTGAGCTTAAGTATATTGTATCTGAAGTTGAAAAGGTTTTTATACAGAAGTCATATTAAAAAAATGTAAAAGATATCAGATTTGTGGACTGAAGCAAACAATAATAAGCACACCAAAAATAATAACAATTAAAAAAAAAAAAGCTTCAAGCAGTGCTTTGGGGGAAACTTGTTCACAAGAGTGTCATTACTTGTAAACAACTGTAAAGTTGAGCTATTATAAAGAATTACAGTACAACTTATTCACAATTATCTTAAAAATATAAAGATATAAATAGTGAGATATTGAGTGATGCATCCACAACAATGACAGAACAGAACCCTACATATTCATTGGACAGATATACCTAAAAACATAACATGAGCTGGATGAAATAGTGTATTCTTTTAAAAATACGTTACCATGACAGCTGACCTTTTTATATATTGGATTTGTACCAGCTTTCTCAATTTGACATAATTTCAAGTTCTACAAAAGTCATTTATGTCTCTCTCTGTTGCTAAATCTCAGTGAGGTGAGTTCCATCCTCATGGCTAACAATGACAAGCAGTGCTATTGTGCATGATCCATGCAATATGAAAAAAATAGAATGGTTCAAGTACTTACGGATACATTGCCATAGTTGTCAGTTTAACAAAGATATCTTTACTCGGCACATCAACAGTATTACAAGTAAAGGCTTGAGGTGGAGGCATTTTGTGTTTTCTGCAGAATTCGGCAGGAGAAATACTGTATTCCTGTCTGACTTCATGCAAGTCAGACTTTGCAGCTACCACTAAGCATGGTATTCTGCTATCCATGAAGTGTTGCTGCAAATTTAAAGAGGCATATGTTATATCCAACCTCGAACAGCCTAAATATAACTGTTTGCAACAGCATTAAGATATACTAATTGCACTGAAGTCAAGCACTTCTAGAAGCAGAAAATTTTATATATACACAAGTAGACCTTACTTTTGTATTAATATCAAAATGGCATTTTTAATGCATCAGCCATATATAACCAGCACTCACAAATAAAATGCCTTTTAAGCACTAGAACATGGCGTATGGGACCAATAATTGAAAATGAATACTCAGTGAACTTTTTTTTATTTATATACTTTATATATGAGAATACATACATACACACATATATGAAAAAATACACAAACCTTAAAAATCCTGGCACAGTACTCAAAGGACTTAGGGTTACTGACATCATATACCAGGCAGACAGCATCGCATATGGTCTCAGCATCAGTTAAAAATTCAGAGTCACTGACATCATGTAGCTGAAAAAAGAGAAAAAACTTTGCCATTATGCAGTTAAAGAAATTTTATAACTTTCTTTTCCTTGCAATTTTTACAGCTCATTGTTACGTATCCTTAGAATTAATGGACTGACAATAGGCAGAATTAATCAAAAAGAAGAGAAATTTACCAATGGAGTCAACATATGTGAGCTGTTAACATCACATCTGCAGGCAATCACAACCTCAGTATAAAAAGTTACATTTCCTTCTAACACAAAGTCTTAGACTCCCACAGAAACTGGCATTCATTCTACAGAGCAGAAGACTCTTGGAAAACAAAGAAATATATCATCATAAGTAAAACTACCATACAGCAAAGCCTTTGAAGAAAGTATTTCAGCCACCGAAGATTAACTATAGCCATCCCAAACATCCCACCTGACAGATTCTTATATTCTAAATAGGTAAATTGTTTAATGGAGTGGTTTCTTTAAAATTTAGTGAAAGTTTCAAAAATAACAGATCCTGAACATACTCGGTTTAGAGTATTAGCAACATCTTAAAATCAAAAATTATTTCAGCCTGAAAAAACATGGAGGTAGAAGTGGTAGAAGAAACTATGTTTAGGAAGTAGAGACTATTAAAGCAGAAATTCCTTGTATTTGTTTGCAGATTATTTTCTGTAGTTCACTGAACTTTAAGATTAACAATGAGGAAACCTTACCAGCAAGTATTTTTCCTGTCCATACACATAGACTGTATTAATGGCATAGTAAGATTTGTGTTCTGCACGTATTTGCCTCTGCCTCTGAAAATACAGAATTTCAGGTTAGATCACAGCAACTTTCACCTTCAGTTAGATTTGAATAATTGTTTTACTCCATTTATTAATGAATGAATAATGAAATGTAATGAAAAAATTACAGTAATCTGTGGTTTATTTTGCAAGTACACGCATAGCTGTAATCCAAGATACACAAACAATTATGCACGCAGTATCAATTTGTCTATTTGCTAATCTTAAAAAAAAAAATCTATAATTTCCAAATTCAGTAATAAACAGTAAAACTCTTGTCAACTGGGTTTTGTTGTGTAAAATTAACAGTTACGTGTGAATATAAGCAAAGGGTTCCTTACTATTAGATTTCTTCCAAGAAGAGCCTGAAGAACTCCACTTTTCCCACAGCCCTTCATTCCAATAACATTGCATCGGAAAACATTTCTCTGAGTCTGTTTTTTCTGAAGGTCTATCTTTTTGTCTCTTGTTACTTTTGAGAAAATACAAATATTTTTCACAAAATGCACGTGTGGATGTACATGAAAACATTTAATATAAAAGGACAAGTAGCTTATAATGCACACAAAATATCAAAAATATCAAAACAAAAGATTGTCTTGAGCAGAAAGTAAAAGAGAATGAGGTGAAAAAAGGACATTTAAGCAATGTATTCTTAAGCAGATATTTAAGTTTAAACTCTTAAAGCATAACAAATCAATTTATTTTTAATTACCTGTAATTGCTGATGCTTGAGATTCCTGTTCTGCAAGTATCGAGTAGCCTAAATAACCCAGGTACTCCAGGCAACGCTGTACATCTAAATATGTGGTCAGTCTAGTAGAGGGGGCAAAAGGAGTTACTGAATTGTTAGCATCTGTAGTACCAATTCTCTGCAGTACTGAAACATTTTTTTCCGCCTGTCTCCAGACTGACATGATAGTAATAGTCTCAATAATATGCAGTACTGAAGGACACAGGACTCTAGAGGTAAACAGTGGTTAACAAGCGAAACTCTATGAAAGCAGTACTTCCTGCTGCCCATGAACTTAGATTACATTTTTTTCCCTCAGAATAACCTCCTCATTCTCTATGTCTTCAATAGGAAAAAACCCTTATTACCAAACAGTATTATTCGTCACAACTTTAACAACTATTATTCTTAACTCTAAAAGAACAGAACAATGAAACAGTCAAAATATTTTCCTGTTGTTTTGACAAGCTTCAGAGACATATACAAATTTTGGTCAAATCCTGAACACATAACAGTTATCTGAAATTTAGGCCTCTGGATAGTTATAAGAACTTCACTGCTTAGGTCAATTTTCAACTATTAAAATTCCACTGTTACTATCACATTTTCAAGAGGAATCTACACATTAGCATACGCAAAGTTCTCATATACCATAATTCAATGCAACACACTTACGTCCACTGAGAGAGAAACCCTTGGTATGTAATCCACCCTCTTTCATTTGTACAAACAGTGTTGTTAACATCAGGCCCCCATGGCATATAAGGGAAGACTTTGAACAGATCTTTCAATTCATCAGGAGACAAAGCACAATCTCTATCCTAAAAACAAGCATATGGTATTAGACAAAGAGCACTTAATTCATATCTATTCTAAATTGGTACTTTGTCTGTACACTTGAAAAATTCAAGAAACTGGCTATAAAAAAAAAAAACAGAACTTGCTTTCTTTTGACATTTTTAAACAAGACTAAATATATAGGCTACTTAAGAGACTTTGGTAGTACAACTATATTTGCATTTTCTCCATGTAGACAAAAATACCTTATAAACAACAGACCAGTTTTGACCATGTCTTACACCATAGCCAGTTTCTGAATGAAATGGCAATAACCAAGACACACTTTCTGATAACAAAATTGCTTGCAAACTAAGGCTCTTAAATATAAGGACGGACACACACACTCAAATTAAAAGCTTACCAAATCATGCTTATCAAAAATGCTTTGAAGAAACAAGTATGCATGATGGTTTAATTCTGTTGTGCAGTCTGGAGGAATTTTTAGCCTATTTATTGAAAACAAACACAAACAAGAACTGTTAAGTGAGTTTAAAAAATGCAGAATGTTTTAATTCAAAATAAAGAATTTTAGAATTACAACATTTGGTATTTAACCTTTGCGTATAGTTTTAACAATTTCTTTAAAGAGATCAAAGTACATACTTTTTATTAGGAATTCTAAAATTATGAGTGACTGTCTTTATATCACATGATATTTAGTCATCAGGGTTGTGTTTTGTTTTAAGGAAAAGTATGTAGTTACACTTTTCAGGAAAAGCCAGAGAATTACTTGATCTCTCATCTTTTACTTTGGGAATTTTCAAAGGCTCTCCAGTGCCAGAAAAATCCTAACAAGCCTTTTCTGATTTGGTGCCACATACAATAAAGCACCTGCTCAGATCCATGTTGTAGTCTTGTATTATGAGTCTCTTTAGCCATGTCTTTCTTAAAAAAAGAGAGAGAGCAATGCGTGATCTGGCACAATGAGACAAGAGTGCTTCCTCTGTAATTTTCAGTCACATGAAGATTTTGGCTGATAGGTTGTAAAGTAAGGCAGATAATTTATATAACAATAAGCTTTAAATAAACACTTTACAGTAAACCTTCCCTCCTGTCGCTAAAGCAGCAAAAATTAAATAAGTGTAAGAAAGCTCAAACAAATGATACATACGGAGGAAACAAGTACTCTGGTGTAAGCTCTAAGTCATCATCGTATCCAAAGCGACGTAAAACAGTCCAAGTTGTTTCATGCCTTCCTCGCTGAATGAAAAGTGTGTGTAGAAAAAGAAAACCTAAAATCAAATGATAAAATCTTAAGGCCCTGAACGACTTTATCTGCTCTAAGTATTTTTATTAGAATCAGCATCAGACTGAAAACAAGAAATACTTGGATTTTAAACCACTTGTGTGACGTTAGAGAATAATCTACCTAGATGGAGGGTTCAGAAATCATGTTATTTGTAAAAGTGTCCTTCAAATAACTGTTTCCTTAAAACAACCCACATGTTTTTGTCGTTGTTTGCTTCTGCCAATACCAGCACTTTAGAAGAACTTAGATGTATAAAAATAAGGACAACAATATTTTCAACAACTCAAAACAGGAAGCAAAACACTTAAAAAGAAGCCTGGAGAGCAATCTCATGGAAGACTGCCTTTAATTTTCCTATACCAAAATAGGTGAGTAGGATTTTGGTTTAGCACTTTCCAAGCTTAACGAACACTGAGATTTCACTGCTTAGTAAGGCTATGCCTTAGGATTCCCACATTTTACAGTTTCTCACTAGTCCTATTACATATGTAAGCTTCACAAGTAAAGCAGTTACACTGATACTCAGAAAACACTTTTTCTCCTTTCACTTTTGCCATATGCTCTGAGCAAATCTGTAAAATACAGCGTTAAAACGATGTCAGAAACAACACCTCTCTGTCAAGTGTTGCAACCAGTACGCCTGGAGAGGAGCTACAAAATTATCTAGGATAGAAGCTCTTGAATCACTGTACTTATTTTGGATATATGATTTCCAAACTTCTGCAACCATGAGTAAGAGACCTTATTTTATCCACCCCCATTCTTCCTGACTTTAATCATTCCTTAATACCATACTGACACTACATCAAGCTCTTGTCTAAAAGAATCAAGGTAGAGATCATATTCCCAAAGACTTGCTTCTTTACATAAAAACCATTATCAACTTTATAACACACATCTGTTAGGAGTTAAATACAGCTTACCTTTTAATGTTAATCCATTATCAGCAACTCCATCACTCAAGTTTTTCCTAACTACATTCTTTACATCTTCCAAAGCTTGAGGTGCCAATGGTGTATTAAAACAAATTCTCTAACAAAAAATCAAAAAAGCATGTTAGGACCACTAGCTACTAAGCCAAACAAATGTCATGTCCTGTATAAAATGCAGCCTTGAAGGTTCTGATAAACTAGTAAAGGGCAATCTAATTTCTTACTGGAAATGAAGGCATAGAAACATTTTAGATTTTGATTTTAAAAACAAGCACTGGGGCTTGTACGTTTAAATAGTTGTTTGTTTTTTTTTTCCCATTTTGCTCTTGAACTAAAATTTGAACTGTGGTTAGAAATAAAATTAACGCTTTTTGTTTTTATATATCTGCTCTTTTAGGCTGGACATAATATTAAGACTTAATATTTAGGCCCAATTCCCTCCTGATTCACTTTACTACAATCCCTTGTAAAACAAATACTTTTTCTAACATTATAGGAGTTTAATCATTAAACATAGTGAAAAGGGAAGCAAAACAGAGTTACCTGAAAGAAGTTGAGCTCTGCATCATTGAGAGTCCCGTCATTATCCTGATCAGAAATTCTAAAAATGCGAGTGAGTGCTTTAATACAGGCAGGTTTCATCTAAAGAATAAAACAAAGTTCAGTATCTTTCTAGGCTTGAACATAAAAAGATTACACTGAATTACATGAGGCAGTTCGATCGCATTTAATCAAATACTAGCCTTCATTCTACGTTTTCAGAATTGAGACATCCACACACAAAAGCACAAAAATATAAGAGGAAACAAATCCTGACCTAGCAAATTTAAATGCATAAATTTAAAACACTTATTTCACAATAAGTGTATTTCTATTCAATTATTACAAGAGCCTCAATCTCTTCACAAGCTGAAGGTGGCAATTCTTGACTATTAATAAAAATAAATAAAAAAAAATCAGTTCACTAAGTTCTTATTGCTACAGAATGCTTTAAAAATAACGGAATGTTTTGTTTTACTTTTTTTCCACTCCAAAAATTTTTTGGTGGAAAAAAAGGCCTGGCTATCCCAGTGCCTTGCAAAGCTCTAGAACTACAGTCAACTCTTTCTAAACAAGCATGCTATCTATATTCACCATTTTAGCTATGGCTTCAGAAGGTTTTAAACACCAAAGAGTGAAAAATCTTCCCAGGGCTCATTCATCTACAAGGCAAAGCACTGATCATATGGACTACCACTACGACAAAAGAATTGCTGGGATACCTTCCAAGTGAAGGAAAACAGACAGTGGTAATTCTCTCCCAACAACTAGAGTGGTGATGGACTCTTCTCTTCATAGAGGTCACAGAGATTGGTTTTGAAAAACCAAAAATATTTCAGCACAACAATTATATCACAACACTACTAACACAAAGATGATTCTGATGGAAGAAATCAAAATAGAGTTATTCTCTCATTCCCTATTTAACAAAGTGTTTATGATCAAGACTTTTCTACTGCCCAATAATGCAAGGGAGGGAATAAGGTTCTAGATTTTTATTTAGTAGCCCATAAAAAAATACATATTTTTAAGCTATTATCTTCCATGATATGCTGAGCTAACTACCTACAATATTTTAAAAAGTCACATTACTTGTTTTTGATCCCTTTTTCCAAAGCCTCACAAGATGCTCAGAAAAGTTCTTTCCCTTAAATCAGGATAAGTCTGGAGTAAATTCCCTGAAATAAATGGAGTTACTGTGAAATGTGTACCTAAAGGACAACGGAATTGAACACATGATTTTTTTCATATTACAGTTGACTTAATGCCATTACCAAAGCTTCTCATTTTACCTAGCAATTTATTTGGGAAATAAAAAACTGTCTTAATTGTTTTGAATAAAGAAGGAAGACAGATGGGATTAACACAACACGAAACAGTAACCAGGGTCTGGAACCTAATGCGTGACAACTGTGGGAGGGCAGGTGAAAGGTAACAGAAGAAAATAAGAATTGCAAAATCTTCTGAAAAGGAAAGAGCAATCAAGCAATTACCTTTTTCCCCACAAAAAATTGTTTTTTAAATCTATGTATAAATACCTCTTTCTCCTCTGGGCAATAAAGAGGACCTGTAGGATGCAGAACAGCTTTCTGCGCGTAATAGAATAGCTCAGATATATTCTTCAAGTTTTTGGCTGAACACTGAAAGAGAAATCCTTACACTTATTTTCTTGTTTCTTAACTATTCAGTGATTTATTCTGAAATCTAAACAAAGAGTCAAGCTTTTAAAGTTCTAGCCCCATCTTGTGGGTACACTGCTGTTTTGGAAAAAAGTCACCTAGCCCCCATATGTGTTCAATAATTAATAAAGGAGGTCTCACTCAAATTTGCTGTCATACCAATAAGAAAGCTGTATCTGCTTAAAAAGACATATCCAAACTGATCCGTTCTATTTAGTACTTTGCAGACATTTTTTTAGTTTAACATTAACCAGACATGCAAAGCTAACCATTAACATTTTGCTAAAAAGCAAAGATTTGAGGAGGCTCTAAATATTAGAAGTCTTCCAGCAACATTTCATTATACAATAGTGTATTCTTCTCTAAAGAATATACAAACTCATCATGTTAATGACCATTCTATTTGAAATAATTACATATTTTGAACAACAAAAAAGTCAGTATTTCTATGTTTCTATTTAAAATTTGCCATAAAAGTGCTTGGCGAGAATGTATTTTTTGGTACTCATTCTAATGTCAGAAAGTTACTCACCTCTACACATGTTTCTATCTCTGTATATTGATTCATAATGGGAAGAATAGTTTCCATACTGCTGTATTCCACTAGATCAGACTTGTTTCCAACTAATATAAGAGGCAGCCTAAAAACAAACAAACAAACAAGAAAGTTAAGAGCTTTAAAAACAAGAGGGATTGAAAGATCTATTTTACTTTTACAGCAGAAGCCATTATATTATTTTCATGCTGTAATTAAATATCACTGTCAGCCAGTAGGCAAAAATAAGATGACAGCAGTTTTGAGTAACTAATTTAAGATACATTTAGATAGAAATATACTGCCTGCTGTTACTTCAG
This sequence comes from Netta rufina, assembly GCF_964035555.1. NCBI lineage: Eukaryota > Metazoa > Chordata > Aves > Anseriformes > Anatidae > Netta > Netta rufina. Next base: position 6,324,137 of record NC_140143.1, on the reverse strand, counting down.
AAACGCACTATTAATCTCAAGAGTAAATAATCATTTAATTATTACACAAAACCAGTCTCAGTAGAAAAACTTTAAAGACCATGTAGTTAAAACTGGTTATATCACCACAAATATAAAAACACCTGGTAAAAGCTGGCTATTAAATTCAAAATAAACAGCTTTGCTGGAACATACAACAGACCTATATACTTTAAACATCTTGTTGCTTGAACTTCTTATATAAACTTTAAGTTTAGAGTTTGATTTTCTTAAACAATTAACATCCTCAACACTGTCCACTGACACCCACTGATGCGCAGCCTAATTCACACTTCTCATCTATTTATGCACCTGCTATCTTTATCTGTCCTTTCATTGATGAGAGGAATCCATCGACTTGTTACCTAAAGTGGGGTTAAAAAAACAAAAACAGGATAAATACAGTTTCAAATTTAATATGAGTCTGAACTGTACACAAGCTTGACTACAACTGCTACTTTCCCAAGAAGTCACATATTTACCCACAAAAGTATAAAAGAAATAAAAACTGGAGTTGATTAATAAGCAACTCCTAACATCACTGAAAAGGACAGAAAACCCAAATGTCGAAATTGACCAAAAGACAGATAATGCACAGATACATTTTAACAACTTGACCTTAAACACTATCCTATGCCTTTTAAACATCTAACAGGTTTCACAATGACAAACATTAGTACTTATTTCAATTGTTAGTATATTATTTCAAGCAATAATTAGATAAAAATACATTAACATACCTTATCGATAGAATTCTTGTTGTTAACAGCATATACTATACAAATCACATTTGCCTGAAATAAAAAGGAAAGACACTGAATCCCACTGTTCAGTCTCTAGAGCAACAGATACAATTAGGAACCCAATATAACATTGAAGAGAAAGAACAGTTCTAGCATTAGTCAAAAGCCGTATATCTGACTCACTTAAGCAATTTGTAGCCTGAAAGAACAGTTTAAAACTTTTTTCTTTAAACAACAACAAGTGAATCCTTGGACTACTGATTAAAATATATTTGGGTTCTGTCCTTTTGCTTGGAAGGACAAAGCTTATGCTCAGTTCACCAAAGCAGTGCTAGTACCCAATTTTCTTATTTAGAGCAAGGTTTACTACAGCAAAGGGCACAAAACAGAACTAAATGAAATGCTAAGCAAGAAACAGCATGAGACCTTTTTTCTACAATTCAAACTAAAGCCCATCTAAAGCAGAAAAATTAAAAGGAAAAGTTTCTCCATAAGCAGAAACAATCTTCTAGTAAACATTAATACTCACCTGTGATATTTCATGATAAAGCTGCTCATCACTTTGCTCTGCTTCTGCATTCAACAGAACAAGCCAATCATTAATACTACACGTTTTTCTGAAGAAACTGAAAGCCTTAAGAAACTGAACTAAGATATTTCACAAAGCTTGTAAGACAGCCTTGTGAAAGCTCTTGTTATTTAAATGGCTTTTTATAAAATGCACTAAAAAGTGGTTCTACTATAACTACAGTGAAAATGATTCATTAATTTACAAAACAGAAACAGTCTGTTGCTTATAGCTTTTTCAGCAGATATTCTAAAAAAGCAATAATTATGTTTGTAGATGGGTTCTCTCTGGAATGAGTTACAGTTTGCATCCCCTACATTTATCAACAGCCCATTCCTAGGACAGTAAGCAGCACCATCTGTTCTATAATGTAAACTTCTACCACAAAATATATCTGAATCTATGAAATATTTGATCCGATAGAAAAGAAACTCGCTCCAGAAACTTAAGCCTAAGTCTCATAAAAAAAAAAAAAAAAAGCATTATTTGTTTGTTCCAAATAAGGAACACACTGAAGATATTACCTCAACAATGTTGGGAGACAGATGACAGGAAGGAATCTGCTAATGTGACCTAATCCTTGGCTCTCATTACGCATGGAATAAGGACTTTTCTCTAGCTGTGCAACACCTGCATATGTTTGTGACAGCATAACTTGATACTAAGTCTATTTAGTACATCTATTTGGTAAGATCAAAGAGATTGCATTGTATCAAAACCCAAAAATACAAAGCATGAAACTGACACAAAATGATAAAACATCCAAACTCAAAAATTTTATAAGACAGAATTTAAGGTATGTAAAGTCTCTTCCATCTTAGTAATTTTTTCCCTGAAAAATACTAAACAGTTTTGAATGCCATGAAAGTACCTACCTGCGTCTGAACCTGTAAATACCTCTGTCACACTAAGAACACTAACTTCACGGGAATATCACTAACAGTAGCCTTCATGGTAGTACCAACAGCAGATACTGTTAGGCTTTGAATTAGGAGGATCAGCCATCATCATCCGATTTAGTTTTATCCAATGAATTGTTACTTTAATCTAGTCTTTTCCTACATGTAGCTTTGGTCCCATATCAATGTGACAGTTGAAGAGGCTACTGAAGTAGATAAACAATTCCATACCAAATCAGTCAAACAGCAGCTATACTGCATAGTCCTTACCTGAATAATCCACTATGTGGGTTGGCACTCTTTCAGGGGTGACATCAGCTGGAATGGTGATTTCTTCAGCACGTGGTGGAACCTTGAGTTGTAGGAACAGCAAGAAAAAGCCTTTAAAAGATGATGGCTGAAAATCCAGCTGTCCAAAAAAGCGCCGTACTACTGCATTTCTGCCAATTAGTTAGCTTTAAATAGGCTAGCTTATTTCTACTTCAAGCTTTTTTTTTTTAAAAACGATGTTCTGAAAGTCACTGCTACTTTCTTGTTCTTTAATAGTCTGCTTACTGAACAAGGACTTTTCTCCTGCTTTGCAAGGAAGTAATGTTTTTAAGGGATTCAATGAATGGTTCAGTAAAACTCAAATCCACTATATCCAAATACCTTCAAAGAACTATTATAGTATTGAAAACTATAAACAAAATCTGAATTGCAAATTATTTTAAATAAAATCATATAAATAAAAGTTTTGCATTCAGCAGGGTTACCACATTCAACCAATTACTAGAAAGGGCTCCATATTCTTTAGCAGGAGAGTAACATCAGAGTTAGCATGCCATTACGGACAAATTAAATACTGTTTAATTTATGTTTGTTTTCATTTTTGCACAAGATATCCTGACCCTACTACCATTGAAATCAGTACATGAACAACCACTGCTAACAGTGCGTGAGTTGGTAACCATTAAAAAAAAAAAAAGGCAAACACGACAGACAGAATATAAGTCTCAATTTTTAAGTGATCATAACCTGGGAACCTCCTTCCTTCTAACAAAGTATTAAATGTTAAATTTAAATAAGCCTGCAAAGCAAAACATTATAGTAATAAAAACTATGTTCTGCAAAATACAGTAGGTTAGCTATGGTTGCTGGCCTTTTTGCAGAGAACACTAATCCACATTCAGGAAGAATCAACTTAATTTTAATGAAAATTTTCTGCACAGCTATTTATTGTCTTTTTTATTTTTGAAAGGGGTGGGGGTGAAGAGGAAAGAGAGGGGGAAAAATGTGGAAAAAAGAAAAAGGGGAAAGCCAATCACCTGAAGAATGGCCCTTTGTAAAACTTCAGCCTCTATGCTATCCTCATCAAGAATGATGACTGAATATACCAAGTACATTAAACAGTATTCCAAAGTTTGAAATGTTTGCAACACAGATCTATACAGCTCTTATCTGCGTGATGGATGGGCAAGAACTGTACACGTCTCTTTCTGAAGTTTATTTAGGATGCAGGGTTTTTTTTTAAACTTATTTCTGTAAATTCATGCAGATTTTATGTTATATATAAAGTAATGTTTTTCTTCCAAGATGAGTTTAGAAAAATATACTATGCTATACAGAAGGAAGAAGCTGAGAAGTGAATAGAGGGCTAGAATTCATTAAATGCATTGACAAACAACCTGTCAGAGAATTGGGCCCTGAATATTTTAAGAACAAACGGAAACTAGAGCTCCTCTTTACCTGTAAGCTTGGGAACCAAATTCAATTATGCTAACAATCTGATCTTGACTCATGAACTGTGGTAACCTACCAATTTGCATTAAGCACAACGCAGTGTAGTTTCAAAGAGCAGAAGCACATGATGCCTATTTTAAGACTTGTGATCAGAAGAAATAAACTTGAATGTTTATATGTAAAAAGCTCAGCTATTCGCAGCCTTTGCAGTTCTTTTCATAGTATTGAGAGAACTATGAGCTGATTTTTTAAAGGAATAAAACGTGGTAGAAAGCAGTAAGAGTTTTCTTTTTTTTTTTTTTTTTTCTGTCGTTGTTTTACCAAAACAACAACACGGCCAGGAAAATAGTATTCAAAACCAGAAATAAACACAATGTCTTGCTTAGCTACAAAAAGTGGCTAAATACAAGTTATACAACACAACTTATTGATACCTCATTCTCATTCATTTTTTAATTCACTTGCTCTTTAAATAAAACAGTACTTCAACAAACAAACCCAGCACCTTCCCATTTATGAGTCTCTAATGTTGAAACTGCTGCCAGTTACGACCAAATTCAAAAACTTAAGAAAACTAACATTTCTCAGGTATATGTAAAAGTCATGTGAAAAACAAGATAGGAACTTGGATAAAACTGAAATTCCTAATCTTTACACAAACTAACCTAAATCACTTTCCGGAAGTCACTGTTGCAGTTTTAGACTTTATTTATTATTGTAAATAGGAAGCATTATTTTAAAGCAGAGCCTAACAACTTGCTCTCTGAAAAAAAAATATTATACAACAGGAAAGAAATAATATTAAAGAAAACAAATAAGGATGTTCTACCTCTTCTGGAAATTCTTCACTGACAAGAGACATGATTAGTGATGTCTTCCCAACTCTGGCTACAAAAGAATTAAAAACAGAGATTAGATAATTTGGATATGTTACACTTAATAGTTGCATCCCATCTTAAAAGGGGAAGTATTTTAAAAACATTTTCCAACTGGTCATGCTAAAGGCTTTTTATATGCTGTTTAAGTATTGATGACAGTAGTTCTCTCCAAATTCTTTTACAGTAAAAGATTTGTTTCCATTTCATATTTCTACATTGTCCAGAAGGGAATCACATCCTACTCTGTCGTACGCAAAAGAATTAGCAGGTCTTAACCTTAATATAGAATATTTAAAGAAAAAATATCAAAAACAAACTAGAAATGCATAAATACAGCTCAACAATTGGAAACTAAGGAAGCACACAGAAAGGTATTTAGGAATTACATATTTTTATAGTATTCTTGTTACAATGATTATGCTTCAAACTACTGAGGATAAGAGCTGAACAAGAAGACGTGGCACTATCATCAGTGGACGAAATCTCCACAAACTAGCTGGACTACTTTGAAATTGCAAGAGCCTAATCTCCTTGATGCAAATTCTGTCCCTCACAAAAAAAAAAAAAAAAAAAAAAAAAAAGTAAAAAGAGAACAAAACAATACACAGACGTATTCTAATGCCATGGTTTTCTTAATTTAAATAGGAAAAAAATCACCTCTCCTCCAATATTCAATTAAATTTAATCATACAATTCAGTTCACCTATGAAGTCATGACTGCTGATAATGCAGTTGGATTTCTTAGGTTTGCGAATCTTTAACGTGATCATTTAAAATTAAGAGTTAATGACTTTTCTTGGGGTTCCCCCCTTCCTGAAAGCCTTCACCTGTCAACTTTCTGTTCTTTTGAAAGCCTAGAAAGACTATTAGAGCTTTATTTTTGACACCTTTCTATAGAAACAATAATTTTAGATTCAAGTACTATCTGGCATTGTATAGTTTTGACAGCCCACCATTTACCAAAATAATTTCATCCTGGACACAGAGCATCTTTGCTGGCATAAGTGGTTTGCCAACTAAGATGTTGCTTGCAATCAGTCAGAGCCTGTATCACTGTGCCTATTGAAAACACTATAAAAATGTCTTCTATTCACAGAAGCTATTTTGCTGACATTACTGTAAGTTACACTTGCCTATTTAATTGTATGCAAGTCTGAATATGGAAGGAAGAAACAAAATTGTAAGACCAATTTGTTTTCATGCAGAAAATGGCGTTACTAAGCTGATGATCCAGTCAAAGTACCATCAACTTGTCCAAGTCTATTTTTAGTAATAGTAACAAAGGGCCTTTGGACATCCAGAAATAAAAGTTTCTCTTCAATGTAGAAAGTTAAAGAGTGGTTATTACAAAACTATGAAAAGCAAGGGAAAAGTAACCCCGGGTAGGAAGACCTTTGCCTTCCTTAGGGAGAACAGACACATATTTTCTTCAGTGGCGTTAACTAGACAGCAGTAAGAAGCAAGTTTTTTACCAGCAGTATGGTTGTGTTCTCATCAAGGATGCTCAAACAAGTTAAAACAGGAATTTACACTACCAGGCGTCCTCCTGCACAAGCTACTTTTTAATATTCTTCATCCTGACAGAATGAGAACTTAAAAGCTCTCCTGTTTCCTTAGATAAATACCTTCCTGATACGTAAGAGAAGTTATCTAATAACTACACAAAATTCTGGAGCATATTTTGCATCTGACCAAGTCAGCTTTCATCTGAAGTGGTGCAAAGCATGTTGGCTTTGCAAACATACAAAATCATTTTATTAATTTAACAGGACTGAAAATAGAAGGTTATGAATTGCTGGTTAGGACAGAAACCCTGAGTATAAGCTTCTGATAAAGTGTTCTAGAGGTGCTTCTGTATAGATACATAGGTTCAGGTGGAGAGATTTGGTTTATTTTGCTTGAATCTAGGTCAGCCATTTGTCTTTCCAATTCTGTTTATAGCCTTAGAAGTAACAACACTGGCTGACTAGGATGAGGAAAACAGCACAGCGTTTTGTGATGATTAACCGGTCTTCTCTTTTTCCTCACATATGGAAGCCTTTTAGATCATACTGTTTAAAAGTAACACGCTGAATGTATTCTGAAAATTATCAGCTATTAAAAATTTATGCTTGCACCCTGGGTACTACGACTAAAACAACCTTAAATCTAAAATGCAGACCACTTGGGATGAAAAAAGCTGTTTTGGAACAGCGTGACAACAAAAGGTCTTGCCATGATATTTCATAGTCTGAACCTGCCAGACTGCTCCTATCATCCAGCAAGTTATTGCATGGTCCAGATTATTTATTTATTGGCCTAAAACAGCAAGTTAAATACAAAAGTCACGCATACAAAACAGCACCAATAATATAACTGGTTTTATAAATTGGAAAAACCTGTCCATGTCTCCCTTCTGTCCTTACAAATTTTTAAAAATAAAGATGCTCACAATCTCTGATGTTGCTATTAGTTAAGAGAACCGTACCCCTGAAATTTTCAGTTGGACACACTGCGATCCCAGTTGCCAAAACCTGAGCACCTGCTCCACCTGTACTTCGCCACCCTACAGAACCAGTTCCGAACACCCCAGTGTGACCTCGGAACACCCTTCTTCTTGAAGAGGTTTGTTTATTTTTTTTTCATGAGTAACATCCTGAGAAAATTCTGTTACTATGGTGCAACCAGTTGAGTACTGGGGGCCTACTTTGAATAGGAAAATGGAAATTAATCGCTTTTAATTTCAGATCATTCCCTTCTTAAACACACATTCTGCAGCTAAAGCATGCAGCTAACACTTCAAAAATTCTTAATTCAAATGATTTTATACAAGTTCTTCTTCCCATTTACCACAATTATATATATAAAAAAAAAATCCAAATCCAGCACAACAGGTATAAGCAGAAGACCAACTAATTTTAAATTAAGCAATAAAGGCTCAGTCCAATTTTAAACAGCATGTTCTGTGAGTTAGCTTCAGCCTGGCAAGTGTAAGTCTAAAATCTGTAGCCTCAACTCATTGCCCAAGAAAGCAAAGGCAGATTAGGTATTTGTGCTCTGAAGAGGAGTGCAGCCGTGTGTTCTACATGCACAAACGCATTTCTAAATAAAACAAGTCTTGTGAAGCTAGAAAAATAAAACTTCAACGAGTTAACTCTTCCTGTTTAGCATTATCTCCCTAGAGATTCCTCTCTAAAGCCACAGAGGATCTTTCTAGGCAGTGCAGACAGAGCCAGCCGAACGCTACAAAATAACTGCACGAACTATACTATAAATATATATGAGGCATTCAGTTCTCAGGAAAGCTTTGTCAGGAGCACTTTGCTTCTCGTATAATTAGGTAGTTTTACAAGCAACAGTCAGCGATTACTTTGTGCTCCTTTCTTGTGAGGAACTTGAGAGCACTTCACAAGCTAACAACACAGAACCTCCTTGTTGCTGCTTCCATCAGCAAGGGGCTGCGCCTTTGAAAGCCTAACCGCTGATTTGGGTACCCAGATGTGAACTTAAGGACACAGCTCTGGAAACAAATGAAAAAGCGCAGCCCCACGCTCCCTCAGGCGGTACGCGGCGCTTACCCAAGGTCACACAAGTTAACGGCAGGAGCCGGGCTCGGCACTCTCGGGCCCCTCACGGTCCCCTCACGGCCCCCTCCCAGCCCCCGGCCCCCTGCCCCCGCCGCCCCCCGGAGCCCCTCTCCCCCAGGAGCGCTCTCTCCCTCCGCGGACAGACGCGTTTGGTGCCACCCCTGGGCCCAAACCCCCCAGCCCGGTGCCCTCCGGGGCCGCCCCCCGCCAGCCCCGCAGCCCCACGCCCGGCGCCCTCAGCGGGGCAGAGGGGGAGGCTCTGGGGCCCGCGCAGGGCCGGGGCTCCCCTGCCGGGGCCGTGCCGGGCGGAGGAGGCCGTGCCGGGCCCTCCCGCACTCACGTTCTCCCACCAGCAGGATCCTCACGTCTTTCTTCATGGCCCCGCTCGCTGCCCGCGGCCGCGGGGCGGCTCACATCGGGCTGGGCCGGAGGGAAGCGGCGCGGCTGCGACCCGGGAGCCCCTCACGGCGCCGGCCCCTCACGCCCGGTCTCCCCCCCCCCCCTTCCGAACCGCCGCCGCCGCCGCCTTGCGGCGGGCTCGCTACGGCGGCTGCCGAGGGACAGCCCCGGCGGCTGCGCGGGGCGGCGCCGTCCTGAGGTGATTTGCGCGGTCCCCGGTGCGCCCTGTCCCCGTGAGGAGGAGTTGGGTTCCCCAGGGCTGCCGAGCGAGGTTTCTGCCTCACGCACCCTAACGCGCTGCTGCGCCGGCCAGCTGAGCGCGTCTGGCACGCAGAAACGCAGCCCAAGCGATGCGAAGCGCTCGCTTTCAAATCGTGTGGTAATTTGTGAAGAAAACATAACCGGTTGCTGCTCCTGAGCCATGCAGCACAGTCAGAGATGCCCAGCGGGTTGCCTGTGCTGCTGCTGTGCCTTCTCCAGGTGGGTCAGGTAAGGTCCGAGCAAGGCAGCAGCGTAAGCTACTTGTAGAAGTCGATATGCACACCTGCAGGCACCTTACAGAGGTGCATCTTAGTCCAAAGTGACTACAAAGTGTTCAGGGAGACTTAGGACAAGGTTGCTTAGTGAGTAATGATGAAAATCACCAGCAGTTCTGTCAATGACTTTAAAAGTCACGCACTGCTGTTTGGCTAAGTGAGCTAGGTAAATCCCCCATGCTTTATTCACATGAAATTTATCCTTTTTCTGTTCATCACATACACCAAAGCATCCATGATACCATGTTCGGGGTGCACCGGAATGCCACTCTCTTCCTGAACGAGCTTTTGCTTCTTGGGAACTCCGTTTTCAGTTTGGCTGCGTGAAGCAGCGGTGCTCCCCAAACCTTGGCTGTCAGCAGTTTCTGCAGCATCTCAGCTCGGGCCCCTTCTCCCCACACAGCAACAGGGACCTCCCTTCAGCCACAAAGATGTAGCAACTAAGGAGAGAAAAAGTGCCTGTACACTGGCAAGGAAACTTGAGAATTTCCTTTCCTCAGCCTCTGGCCAGAAAAGATGGGCTGTTCCCTGACGCAGGCCTGTCTGTGGGCTCTTTAAAAGAGAAAGAATGAGCATGCTTCATTAGCTAGTACAAAAACATTTGAAAACAGCTGCTTCCAAAACCATCTCCACAGTCAAAACACTACCAAGATAATGACAAAGTTCTGGTCTGAGTTAGACTAAAGCAAGAGATGGTGCCAGTGAGACAAGATGGTCTTCTGGGAGATTTCCCTAAAGTGCCAGGTCCCAAAACACACAAGTGCCTGTAGTTCAGTATCTACCCTAAAGATAAAAGACATGTAACATACTTGCCCTCTGAACATTTCTTACTCAATCAAACCTTTCTAAAGAAAGCTCACTCAACACAATGAAACAGCTTCATCTCTTCCATATTTTTTGGATCAGTGTAGGAAGATGAAGTCCATGGCCATATGTGGGGTTATCACCAGCTTCAGATTTTCCTTGGTCCATTTCCTCCTTGGTGCATCTTGGGACTGCTTGAAGCTGCTTCAGAAATCCATCTCACTCCCACAGGAATGGTTACTGCCTTTAGCATACATTGGAATTGCTTTAACAAAGTATGACTAGAGCAGAGCAGAGCATGAAGGAAAGCATGCAAAGAAAGTATCAGTTGCTAAATTCCAGGAAAGTCTGAGTAGTTCTGTGTGGTTTGGCAAATTCCTCTGCTAAACACTGAAGCTGGCATAGAAGCTCTGCAATCTTTTTGATTTTACTTCCTGTTTATGTGATTTATAGTTAAAGATCCATTTTTATCTAGACTGTATAGCCAGAAAGCAGGATAAAGAGGATTTGAGGTATTGATTTCAAATGTATGCAAAAGCATTTCTCTGTCAGTGATGGCATAAAATGACACAGTCTTCTGTAGCTCCAGGAAAACTCCAACCTTCAATGGTTTATCATTGCGTAATAGTGTTTCTTGATTCTTGTGCCATGCTGACAACTGCTTTTGGGGACCTACCCATTCTACACACCAGGAATTCTCTGTTCTTCCTAATCTGTCTCTTCTACCAATCGTTCCACGAGCAACTCCAACAGCCCATCCATCACTGTCCTTGGTAATTACTTCCCAGTAGTGGCAGCCAGTAGAGAAGCCCTGGGAACACAACACTTGGCTGATGCAGAATCTCTTGAGTGATGGTTCATAGTAAGTTGGGTTGCTGGACACCATTACTTTCCTGTTCTGAGCTGTGATTGCAAAGCGGTCATATGCTGTGGTGAGATCAAAAGTTACATTATCTGCCCCTAGAAGAGAGAAAGGAAAATATTCTTAGCTCCAGGCATAAGAAAACAGATCTCTTCAGTATTTACTTGCATCCTAAGTAACAGTGGATGTACATCCCTTCTCAAGAACCAAAATGAAAGCCAATGACCACACAATAAGCCTTAAGCAAAGTCCAATCCTGCATGTCAGCAAGAATCCTCAACCAAATGCTAATGACTGTATCCTGAGCCCAGTGCACACTGAAAAATTTAACAGGCACAACTGGGTAAACATCTGTGACAGGCTCTTGCACTCCAAAGCAAGGTGAAGACACTTGGCACCCTGCTGAATGGATCTTGTTTGCTACCAGTCTTATAGCAAAACTATCCATTTGCCACAAAAAAAAAAAAAAAAAAAAAAAGGATGCTTACTTTAAGAAAACTTACCTTATCATCTGTTCACTGGGACACGTTCTTGCATGTTATATAAGAAAATATATTAATATTGTGTTTATGCTACAGCTGTAGCATTGTGTGATGACTGTAAAAATATTTCTGTAAAAGCAATGCAGAATTCAGGCAACAAATAAGAGTGATTGTGGCTTAATGCAGTAAAAGCCAGTAAGGTGCAGTAACTGCCCAAACACCAAAACAGAATCTGCAGGCAGCAGAAGCTACAACACAGCTTATACCTTCATGGGACAGGTTTCTTAATGTTTTTATCTTCCATATGCAGCCAGGTGTAGTATTACATTGTGCTGCAGTGACTGATTAATTCATGGTAAATTTAATAGTTTCTAGATTTCAGTTAAACAGATCTCTGGCAGATGTTTGGAAGTATGGTTTTCTTCAGCAAATCCAGTCATAGTCATTGAATATTGTTATTGAAGAGCCATGCTGGCTTGCTTGCATACTTACACCGACAAAATTGGCTCGAAATGCTTGGTTCTGGACTTTTAGCCGCAGACTCTGAAGATAATGAACAGACACTTGTCTCTTGGTGTAAGTCTGGAGATTGTGCTAAATATGAAAAAGTTAAAGTGTTAAAGTGTGTATGAAAAAGTTAAAGGCACATCGTCAAAATGTAAATAGGAAGTATTTATGTATCTTATGGAAAATGTAAAATAAATGTAGTTGGCAGTTAAACTACAAAACAAAGAGCTGGGTTTTTGATTGTTAAAATTGTCAAAGGATATATAGAGAAATGTTTTTATTCAAGATTACCAGGGCACAGCTACCTTCATGGTGGTCAGAATGGAGGAGTCAGAAAAGTTAACTTCCTCTAAAAAGGATTTCAAAATAAGGAAAACTCACCTGGTGGGAACTGCTGAGGGTATTCCTCCAAAAGTAAAATTTCCAACTTTCTCTTAAGATCTCCTACAGCACTTCTGACAACATTAAACTTCTCATCAATTGTAAATTTATGCATTGTTGAAGATGAGCCTCCCCCTCTCTCAAGTAAGTTACTCTAGGAATGACATAAAAAAAGAATCAAGGGGAAGATGTAAACAGTATCAGTTATTTCATGTAGCATACCAGGTGATATTATAAAGCCAGAGTGGAAAAGCAGCAGTGATCTCTCTAAAATCTTATTGTTTGAAAGGAGATCTTCTTTAACAAGATAGTTACCTGAGAGAAATAACCTGAAAAGTTACAGAAAATGTGAAAGGATAGTTTATTCTCGATCAAAAATAAAATAATTTATTTTCCCCAAGAAAACTAAGAATGGGATTTTTTTCTTAAATTGATTACAATTTCATTAATTTTATATATGCATAAATAAACTTTCTCTTTTTAACTTTCTTCGTGTAACCAAACCCAAAGTTTTAAAAAATAATTAGTGTGAAATCTAGCATAAAATACCAAGAAACGGGTAAACCTCATTCGCCTAAATTTAGAAATTGTGGAATTCTATATCCAAGCTTGTTCTCTTAATCTGCCTTTATCGTCTGTGGACAGAAACAGGCATTCTGAAGGAGCGATGACTCCCGTTCGAAGGTAGGCGTCTCAAGTAGGCCAGATGACTCACGCTCCAAAAGTACCTGTTTCTCTTCGTTGCCTGTAACGGGAGTCTGGATCAGGTATAAATACATACAGTTACATGAGGTGAGCTCCAGTGTAGGCCTCTAGCAGTCCACTTCTGTCTCCTAGCCCTGTCACACCAGAGTCCCATTCCAAATTGCCACTGGCTAATTAGCACCACTGGCATTGTCTTCAACATCAAAATGGGCTCTGCAGAATTTCAAGTATTTTAATTGCCTCTTTTGAGAGCTCTTGACATAGTTTTCCCCAGAAGGTTATTAGGAAGTACTTAATAACGGTGAGTTCTTTAATTTGCATATGTATAGGTACTTTTTTATTCCTTCTTCTGGAAAATTAAAAGAAAATAGGGAATCTTTAACCTTACATTTGACTCAGGATTGGATTTAGGCAGTACAGTCCCACTTCCTTCCAGCTCACCGGCCTCCTTGGAACAAACCTAGCTCTGAATTGGCACCCACAGCCTAAGCTTTTTCTGGTACTTTTTGCCTCTGAATTTCCCACTCCAGAGTGCCACTGGCACCACCACCCAATGCCTGTGGATCGGTATCATTGTCTACAGCGAGAATAGGGGACCTGAAAGCACTCTGTACATGTCCAGCTCTTCAAGACATTTAGCTTAAGACTTTTTACTCACATTCTGCCACTCCATTTCATCACTTTCTAATCCTTTCTCCATCTGGGCTTTGATGTCGATGAGTTTGTACTTTTCAACACAGAGCTGGTGAATAGTCTGCGCAATCTTCTGTCGAGCTGCTCTTTGCTCCTGTTCAATGAACATCAGTGTGTTTTCCTCTTGTCTTTCAATGTATTCCTTCATGCAACAGAAGTCTTCAGTAATCTGGCTTAGGATCTGAGATGTATATTCCTGAAAGACAGAAAACATGGAGCTCTTTGTGTTGTTAGAAAAGAAGATTAGTGGAATATGAGAATTTACTGCCACATTTAATGTGCTCTTTAACTGAACAGAAATACCTAGCCCTATTCAAAGGAATAAAACATATTTGACACTATCCTGCATAGCCTGCAATGGGAATCTGGGCATGTTAAAGATGTTGACTGTTTTGTGGCCAGCAATCTTTGTTTGACAATTTAGCAAAGATCAATATTCTAGATTAATCATTTATCTAAGAGTCCCAGGCTACTCCTGGGGTAGGCAGAAAAGAGCAACAGTGCACAATTTCTGTGGCTTTAGTGCCAGCCAAGATGTCAGTACAGCTGGTGCCACAGTTCTCTGTTTTTTTCTGACAAGAGTGAATTGTGAGAGCAACAGAAGGAGACAGAAAGACAGATCCCTGCTCTGGGCTGAAAGGCCCACTGGAGTCAGTCACAGGTTTCAAGGTGGCAGTGGAAACAGAAGGTAACTGCAGATATTGAAGTACAGTGCATACCTTTGTTTTACTGAGATCCTTCCTCAAGGCGTTGATGGTCTCTTTAGTTATTTCCAGTTGCTTAGAGACGTCACGGATCTGTTCCTCCTTTAAAGTGACACATTTGAGCATTTATATGTACCACCCTCCAAGAAAACACCACCCTCCAAAAGAACATGACTAGGTTCAACAGCAGGGTGATAAAAATCCTCACATTGTTGAGAGTTAGGCACTGGCTGGTTCACTGTGGGGCTGGAGGACACAATTCTGAGTGTGAATAATTACAGCAAAGTCAACATTCAACAGTCAAAAGTCATTTGTGAGCTTAAGCCCTTTCCTTCGCTGTAGAGACCAAGACTTTTTAGATACACGTGTGCACAATGTTAAAACAATGAAGTCAATAACCAGGTTTTGCTCATCTCCTCCAAGATTTAAGAGTTATTTTAAGCAGAGACAGAGACAACGAACCAGTCCCATTTTGCGTCACTCAGCTGGGTGGAGCTGTAGCACTGTATCATAACTCTGTGTTTCATTTCAGGAGTCTCCAGTGCTGTGCCGATGCAGTGAATAACACCACCAAAGATGTTTGTGAAAAGAGGAGGGAAAGAGCTGGCAGTGACTGAAATACAAAACAACTGCCCTCCAGGATGCACAGTGCTCGAGGCAACGTGAAGAGATTGTGCTAACCTCCTGCGAAGGATGCAGTGCACTGCGATTACATCATTTGCTCATTACAAGTTTTAACTGGAGGAATTAAAAGGTAAGAGTGAAGAATAGCAATAGAAGGAAATTAAATAGCTGAGAGATGAAGAGACAGAAGGCAGAAACAGGTTAAGAAAGATGTTAAGAGAGATGTTTGAGGTTTCTTCTCAGTCCTAAACTGACTGAACATAACTGGGGCTTTTTCTAGTGTTCATTTGGCTCCTGTCCCTCCAGCACGATGATCAGCCAGTTATCACAACCCTGTATCAGCTGGGCACATCCAGCTAGCAACTCTTCCAACACAACCAATGAACCAGGCTCCAGCAATCAGCCCCAAACTGTGCCTTAGCAAAACCCGTCTGCCCGAGTGAACGGCATGGTTGTGACAACACCGATATGACAACGTGTTGTGACAACAACACGTGAAATGCAAAGTACTGGGGGGGGGGGAGGGGACGGGGGGAAGCAGAATGAAGCAGAAAGCAGGATGAAATTATCTCAGCCCGAGCCACAGCTCCCTTCCCAACTGGTACCCAGGACGGGGGGAAGCCCCGGCCGCCCCCTCCCCTACCTTCTCCCCGGGTCGCCGCCCCGCAAAGCTGCATCCACCGCCGGCACCATCTCCAGAGGCTGTGGGCAGGTCCCACGCCCCCAGCCCCTCGCCCCTTCCCCCGCCCAGCACCAGGCTGACCAGGGCGGCCAGCTCCCGGTTGGGCCGCAGGTCCTTCGGCTCGAAGTCCTCCCGGCAGAGCGGGCAGGGGGCGCGCCGCCTCCCCCTGCAGTAGGTGTCGATGCAGGACCGGCAGAAGCTGTGGCTGCAGCTCGCCAGCCGCACGGGCTCGGTGAAGTACTGCAGGCAGCAGGAGCAGCTCAGCTCCACGTCTGCCAGCAGCCGACCGAGCTCCGCTGGGACAGCCATGGTCCTGCTCGGGGCGGAGCGGAGCGCGGCTCGGTTTCGTTTCCTCGGGGCGCCGCCTCCCGCCGGGGGGGGCCGGGGCCGGTGTGGGGCTGGGCTCGGTGCTGTACCGGGCACGGTGTGGGGCTAACGGGAGCTGAAGGCCCCGGGTCACCCGCGAAGCCGGGCTCCGGTGCTGCTGCTGCCTTCAGCTCGGCGGCAGGACTTGGGTTGGCTGTAGGAAGGCACCGTCACACGGAGCTCTCCATAACCTCGCCTCCAGTCTGCAAAAAGTTGTCGTCTTTGCACAGTAGCATTTTTTTTTTCTTCTTCTGGGAATTTCCTGGTTTTGTAACAGGGTTGCTGACACGGTTGGTCTGCTGACCTTTCCCGGACATCACACAGGGAACCCCATCCATGAAGCTGAGGCTTCTGGGTGGACTAAACTTTTTGAGATCATCCAGAATTGCTCAGCTCACCTCAAAATAAATTAAAAAAAAAAAAAAAGCATCTCAAACCAGACTATGATCTTCAACAAGTGCCTCGCTGTTGATTTCAGGAGCTGCAGGATGAGGCTGTTAGAAGATTTGCTGAACCAGCGTGTGAACTGTAATTCCCCAGATCATATGGGGAGAGGGAAGAAAGAACAGAAACATCAGGGAGTTTATGGGAGAATGTCAGGAAGCAAAACTCCTGCAGTTTGTTCAAGGCTGGATGATGATGAGTTGACTAAGACAGACAGAATGATGAACCAAGTCAATTTTTCTGTACTGTTGTGGGAAAAAAAGAGTTAATCACACTAATCCCTGCATATATTGGTACTTCCTTCTTTCTGTAGAACTATTTGGGGTGCCTTAGACTGGCTGGCAAGCAACAGCAAAAGGTGGAAGCTTTACCAGAAGCTTAGTTTGCAAGACTTCCGCTTGATTTGCAAACTAAGGGAATCTGAAAAGAAGAATTAAATATCTGAATGACTGACTTCTTGGTAGAACCAAATCTTGGGCTTGGCTGTGAGGCAAAAAAACACTCAGTGCCCTCTGTGAGCCAGTGCAAATCCTCACCCATTCCTGCGCAGAATGGATGTACGTAGCACCTGATCAGGAGGCACTCACTCTGTGCTTTCCGTGCTGGTCCTCATACATTGAGTGTCTTCAAACAAGCCAAGGAAGACAGCACTTTTAAAACTAACTTCTACCTTTCACTGCTCAGACTAATCAAATTCAGTAAGTGAACTAATGACCCAAAGCTTTAGCTGTTTTTTGGAGGTAACACCAATCAGTGTGTCTTCATCCTGAACTCATGTCTTGACTGAGGCAGTGTGTGGGGTTGCTTTGGAAAAGAAAAAAGAAGTCTTTACATGTCTCATTTGCCACTCATAAAAGAATCAAATAGCAGAGACTGTTGAAAGCAAGGAGCTAGGGACATCTGTCATTAGAGTGATTCCATTACAGTATTCTCCACAATTCAAACTTGACTTTTATTTTTTTACAATTTCTGTGACAGAAATTTAACACTGTAAAAGGCATTAAAACCACTCCATGGAAAACAAACATGTCCCTATCTGGATAGGAGCTGCAGTCAGGTAGACTATAGCTGCCTGGCTGTGCTCCTTCCTGAGAAAGATTCATCCAATTATCCCAGCATGAATTTATATCTTCGGTCTACCCAACAGGATGCCCTGCATCATCTTGGTAGGTGGTGATGTCTTGCCTCTTGGTCACTCATTCTATGCACTCATGTAACAGATGATCACATTCACCGGCAGACTGTATGCCACCGGGTGGATTGTCAAGTACATCCTTCTGGATTTGCTATCAGACCAAAGCAAGAAAAGGAGGATCTGATATGACATTGCCTGCATGAGTCCTCAAGGAAATTCATGCTAGCCCTCTGTGGTCAGACTTTCTCCACTGACATTGTTTTTTTTTCCATAAGGGAACACTGGCCGATTTATCCCGACATCAGTCTGGGAAGGCCTCCTCTGCTCAAAAGCAGAGAAGGGAAGGAAGACAGAAGGCACTTTAGAGGAAGGTTGTGCAGAGACACAGATCATTTTCGAATATCTGCACTCCACCTTACTTGTTTCTCTGTTGCCACCCTCCCTGTGCCTTCAATTGTTGAAGGAAGCCCTTTGTGGTAGTCACTGAGGGGGCTTGAACATCACAGAGGCTGCAGACCAGTGCTGAACAGAGCCCAAGAAGTGCAGTTCACCAGAACTCACTGTTGGTCTTAACCAGTCAAAGGCTGGGCAATGACTCCATTCAAGGCGTCTATCCACTCCCTCTGCTCCTTATCGTTCTCACATATAAATAAAAACTCTCGCGTTGGTGTGACCATGGTGATCCCTGGTTTCCTCTTCTTCACACAGACTCCCTGGGGCAAGCCAGCTCGTACTTCGTAGCCCTCATCCTTCCTTCCAATAAAAATCTGGCCCAGTGCAAATGCATCCTAGGAAGAAGGAAACAGAAGACAGTCATTAGCCAGCGGATAGTACAGCTCCAGCAGACATTGTTCTGTCCTTTGACATGGAGCTGGGGATGTGTGGAGGGATCACTGATCTACTGACAGGCAGCAGGAAGCTAGCAGCTATTTGTAAAAGACTAAGATCTTCCTCACAGCCACTGTAAGGGACAGAGTTCCCAAACTGCTCAGCTTCAAAGGTATCAACCTATAAGGGAGATGACAACCTATAAGGGAGATGAGCTCTTGAGACTGAGCCCACTGTCTTATGCAGCCACTGGAAGAGTCAGATAACAGATCCCTTCTTCCCACCCACCTTTGTGAAGGGGCTTGGGGGATACACCCCTCTTACCAGTGGATTTTTAAAGTATAGCAGGTTCCTCTCCTGACAGTCCAGGCTGAACCAGCGCACCTTGAAGGTCTCCTTCTGCTGCAAGGAGATGGTAGTTTGGTAAAGAAAAATCCCAGGGAAGAATTCTGCTCTTTCTCTGCTCCTTCAGCAGAGCCTGAAATCTCCCCATCTCCCTCTGATGTTCCAAGAAGCAGCAGCCCAAATAACTTCCCACAAGAAAACAAACAAGCCCACGACCCAACATAGGCTTAAGACCTAAGAATTTGCTGCTATAAACAGATGTGACTTCTCTGCTACTGACTTCAAGAGAAATAGGGAAGTAAGGGAGTTATCATGTGATGTTCTGTTCTAGAGGTGGCTGTAGTTCTAGAGCTGCAGTCAGCAGGCAACTGACACAGGAACCTATTCAGTGTTGCCCAACAGTACTTAGCATTTTCACTGCCAGCCAATCCATCTCACTTACATTTCAAGGAGGATCCTTCTTCACAGTTGTTTTTTCCTGCACAAAATACAGCATGACCCCAAGAACACAACAGGCTTAACAATGTCTGTTATCAACCCAGGAAGCACGCAGTCACTCAAGAAATTGCTTACTAGTAAACGATTATAGCATTATCAAATAATCCCCTTCCAGAAGAATCCTGTTTGTGTACTACTATGCATGTAAGCTGGACCTACCTTTGGTCCCGTTTTCTCCATATATCCTTCTTTGACATAATTTCTTGTGATCCGGGGTACAAGCTAGGAGAATGCACACAAAAAAAGGTCTGCCATCTCATTCAAGCTTGCTTTTCTGTTCTGTTTCTTTCAAGGCAAATCAGCGTCAATTTTGGCTTTTATGGTTAGGGTTGTTTTTGGCTGCTCAGTAAAGGGAAGTCTGAATTAAGAAGGAACATAAAATTGTTGCAAGATTACACGTTAAGAGAACCACACACAGACTTTTGTGTGGCCTTTTCTTCTGCAGCTTCCATACATTCCAAGGCTCACCTACTAATTTGGCACTGTATGTAGCCTGGCTGTGGTCTGGCTGCTCTGAAAAAGATCTTAGTTCCACCTAGAAAGACCTTAGTTCCACAGAAGAAAAAGAAAATTCAGTGATGCCCAATGCAAGGAAAGGAATAATGTGGGACAGACCATCTTTGTGTTTGCTGGAGAACCCAATACTCCTGCCAGGAAAGATGACCAGCAAGTCAAAGTAAGAGATAAAACACAGATGCCCAAATTAGCTTCTGCTTCCTTGTGTTTATCATTAAAAGACTTGCCTTTATTCCATCTCTAAGGCAGCTGAGTATTAAAGAATATTTGTGTTGGCACTAACAGAGACATTGAGCATGAGTGATTAAAGGTGTTACTCTTCTTGCTCACAGCTGGTATGGCTAAACACAGATACGCTTTGAAAAGCAAAGATTTAGTTTTTATGTCCACAGTGGATGAGAAGGAAAAAAGATTAAGGATGTGATTGATGTTTTTCTCCACAAGTTCATCCATAACTAGCCGTGCAGAGAAAAAGAGCTTCAGATATTTCACATAAGAAGGGAAACAAAAGTACTACCTCCTGACGTAAGCATTATGGAGTTCCTCTCTCTCAAGTAGGGCCTCTATCTGTTTCTTGAACAATTGTTTCTACATATCTGCTCTGCAGATCTATTTTTCCCCAATGCCATCGCACAGTCCAGCAGTAGTTCCACGGATACCTGTACCAGTTTCATGTACTTTAAAGCTGCTGCCTCCAAATCCCAGCAGTAGCACCAGGCTGAGGCACACTGGAGGACAGCCACCATGGAGGTCTCAAGAACAGCCTGGTATGACAGCCTCCCTCTTTCTCCAGAGAGAAGCAGCTGGCATTTCCAAACCCATATGCAGCTGTTTGAGCACCTGGCTCTGGCAGAAGTGAGAAAATGTTTTCCCATGCTGTGTTTGAGCAGACCGCTTCAAGCCCTGTTCAGTTCTCACCTCAGACTCAGGGACAGTTGGGAAGGTTGTTCTAAGATAATGGTAACGTGCTGCCCGAATGGCATTGAACCAGTCAACAATCTCCTAGGGAAAACAGCAAAGACAAACATAAAGACAAAAATAACATGTAAGAACACTGCCTTTCCAAAAAGGCCTTTCTCCTTCATTCTGATTTCTTTACAAAGATGCAGTTTCTCCCCAAGGTCCAGAGAGAGTAATTTGTCCCAGACACCTGAAAAATACCGAGCCTCCAAAATAATTTTTAAATGCTAACTTTAAAAATTTTAAATGTCCGAGAAGGTCCTGGATATCCTCAGCATGGGGAATAACCCAAGTCAGAGGCTTTTTCAGTTGGTTCAGTTATGGATTGTTTAACCACCTGCGTACCTGGAAACACTTCAGAACTATGGCAAGGAAGGAACAGAAATCTAACAAAACCTGTAGATGTACTTAAAATTATCAGTCTGTTTGAAAATAATGCAGAGCAACAATATTTTCCATGTGTGTCAAGAAGGCTTGAAAGAATAAAACCACTGAATTATATAAAACCATTAGACAGTTACCTTACAGAGATTTACACATATGCACCAATGAAGCCTATCTGCCCCAACAGAACAGGAGCAAGACGTTAAAATTACTAGTGTAAAATTCTGCAACTTTCTATATTCTACAAGTCATAGTGATTTCAGAGAAAATCAGACCCTGCAGAAACAGGTATATATTCCAAATTATATATCCAACATCAGAGAATCTTTCTCATTCCAAAATCTCTGTGGTATTCACCTTTCCACTTTCGTGATAGACAAAAAGGTTCCTTGTCTGACCATTTGTCTTGTATGTGATCTGCAGTCCGTGAGCATGTTGGATTTTCTCTGTCTGGAACATCACATTCAGTTTCTCAATGCTGATAACGGCTTTTGGACCTTTGGTCTGTGAAATGAAAAGCATCACTGTATTAAAGTGGTCTCAAGGAAGGCAATGGAGGATAGATAATTTATGAGAACTAGGTCCCTACTGAACAGAAAGCAGGCATCCTGAAGTACCTGATAATTGGATATACCTGAAGAATAAAAGCTATAGTGTCACATAAAATCAGTTAGACAGAATAACTCCCCTTCCTTCACAAATGCTGGCTGGCTCTTGGAAAGCGATGTGTCTGCACTGCAAATATTCTCTCTCCAACCTCACAGCTGGAGATCAATTAGCTACACATTCTCACTGGAAGGGAGAGACGTTGAGGATGTTACTGCAGCAGCTGATGACAGAATATTTTGGCAATGTGAGAAGTAGCATCTGCTAACAGATCTCTTCTTCATCTTGCTATTCAGTATCCATGTCCTTCATTCACTAAGCAAAAGGAGGCTGCAGGGTTACGATAAGGGATGAGGAAAAGGGCTAAATCCAAAAGAGCAATTGCCTAAGAAAGATACCACAGATAATGCAGAAACTTCTGGGCTGCTCCAAACACAGGCTGACCTGGCTGCAAAACTAGAGACAAAGTCCTTTATACTATTTTCAACTGGTAAAGAGTAGAGTCTGAGGCTGGTTGCTGACCAGCTACCTACAACCAGCTGTGGCTGGGGAACTCACTTCTTTAGTGTAGTACTTCAATATCCCTTCCCTTGCTGATAGGAGGAATCGCCTCTTCTGGAACTGTCTGCTCTCCCGCCCGCGCTTCCAGAGGAATCCTTCATGGCTACCTGCATATGGGACCAAGACTAGCATCAGACAAAGGCAGCACTATAGCAGGACTGTTTATCTACATGGTAATGTGCCACAGAGTTTCAAGCCTCTTTTCCATCTGAGAATTTTCACCTCAAATGGAATGAATCAGTGGAGAACTAGAAAACTGTAAGATCACACATGTAAGCTAAATACACCTTGTACTTGTTGGGAGCTTCTTCTCAAAATTACAGCCTCAAAAGCAAGGCCTGCACGTCCAGCAACTCATACATGGCAAGCCATCCTCAAAGATCTTCAAGGTTGCAACCAGAGTACTGTGCTGCTGGCCTTAAAGCCTTTTCCCTGACAGTCCTAACTTTTACCTGCAGAACAAGGATCTTGGCAGACTCGGGTGGCAACAAATTCCTCACGCTCATATTTAGCTCTAATCCATTGTTCTTTTAAAACCCTGAAAGAGGAAAACATGGATAAAGCTGATCTGCCTCTACTCTATTTTCATCAACCAACCAAAGAGACCTGTAGAGGAAAGCGGCAGTTTGATAGCTGAAAAGGTCTGCCCCACTGAATAAACCATCAACTTACAAGCAGTCACAGGCCTGGGGGATGTAATAGTAGGGGGGGACTTTGGCCTCAAATTTAGCTTTGGCACAGAGATTCCCATGCTTCTTCATAAACTGAAATACAAAATAAGTTCCACTTAGATATGCAACTACAAAACCAATACTGTGTTATGAGCGTAAAACAAAACTTAAACCAAACTCTCAGCGTGTCTACACAGAAGTTTATACATTTCCTTTGGAACTGTAGCCTGCATTATTTTAGATATTTCACTGTTTACAGCTCTGAACCAGATGGGAAGGAACACACAATTGTGGTTGTTAATTGAAATAACAAAAGAGAATGAAGAGAAAATATATTTATGATCTTCCTCCACCTTCAGCTGTTCCTAGAAACAAATTGTGATTGCATTGTTAACACAATTCAATAGAAAAATGAGAGGCTGAAGCAATATTTAAGAAAGGCATGTTGGTTACTAAAGAAAACATACTAGCTGGAAGTAACTGTGGGCCTCTAAGCCACAATACGCAGATACTGCCGGCTGTTAAACGTACAATCACCTATCAGTGTAATTTGATTGAGTACGTCATAAAAAAAACACCTAAAGTTACCCAATGAGTTCACTTGGCTCTATGTTCTTCTGTTCATAGAGAATGGTGTGAATTCTGAGTCAGAGGAGGTTATGCTGAAATACAGGCAAAAATAAGTGAATTATTCCTTTTTTTTCTGTACCTCTATAAGATCATTCTCCCAGAAGTCAAGCCGAAGGGATTTGACCCTGCTGATTTGAGGAAGATTGCGATGGATTCCGGAGCAATTCAAGCAAATGAATATTCCAAGTTTGTAAGAAGCCCACTCTGGATCTAGACACAAACAAAAAGAATGCATGGATAAATGGGAAAAGGCACAGCCACCGGCAAGGGCAAAAAAAACATATTTGATGTACAGCCCAGGTTTCACACCTAACTCATCAAATCCCACCCCGTTGTTTAAAGCTGTCACCTCTTTGTATTTAAAAGAACCACATCTGCTTTCCCCAGTGAAACGGCAGCCCTGAAACCCGTAAGCTTTTCCACGGAGAATTTGTTTAAAAATTAATACGACCGTGCAGGCAGCCTCGCGGCGATGGGAAAGCTGAGCTTCAGAGTTCATCGTGGGAACTTTTGCTGCTGACCTAAGGGCGGAGCAGCGTTTCAGCCGCCCCCCTACCCGGTGCCCGCTCCCTCCAACTCAGCAGGGCCGGGAGCAGCCCCGAGGTGCTCGGAGGGCTCCATCCCGCTCGATCATTTCCTTCCCCCCGCCTCGCCTCGCTTCTCCCTTATCGCAGCGAGCAGCAGCAGCTGCCCGGCGCCTCCCCGGCCGCCGCGGGCTCCGCTCTCGGGAGGCGACGCCGCGGGGTGCGAGCCCCCGGGCTCGGGGGGCTGTGGCCGCGCCGCCCCCGGCCCTCGCTTCCACAACCCCCCGGGGTGCCGAGGCCGGCTCCCGGCCCCCCGCCGCCTCGCTCGGTGCCCCCGAGCCGAGCCGAGCCGTGCCGAGCCCCCGTGCCGGGCTCGCAGCCCCCACCTGCCACCCCGCAGTCGGCGCAGCGGCCGTTGCCGGCGGCCTTTAGCAGCTCCAGCAGCGGCACCTTGGGCCGGTCGCGGTCCATCGGCGCCGGCCCCGGGCGTGAAATGAGGAAGCGGAGCGGGGCCCCGAGCCGCGGGGCACTCCCTGCTCTCTTTTCCCCTTCCCTGCCCTCCCCTCCGGCCGCCTCCAGCGGCGGCTCCGCGCCCCCGGGCAGGGCGGGGCCAGGTGCGGGTTCGGCGCGGCTCGGAACCGAGGGGGGGGTCCCCGCTGCGAGCTGCCCGCTCCTCGGGGTCCTGCAGCCGGCAGGAGGGCTCGTCCCGCACCTGCTGCTCCTCCTCTGCCTCGCTCCAGGCTCGGCTTTCTCCTGCGGGAAGATTTTCAAATGCAAAGGCTGCTGTGCAGCAGAGCGGCGGCTGAGCTGCGGGTACCGGCCGCAGCGCTCGTACCGCAGGCAGGCTCGGGCAGGGGCTCAACCCCCGGGGGCTGCCTGCCGCCCTGCTGGCAGCAGGAACAGGGGGCTGCACTGAGAAGCCAGGGAGAGCAGCACGTCAGGGTCTGCAAAGCGTGGTGGCAATGCCCCTCTTGCAAGGTAAAGCCAAACGTCACTGGTCAATGTAACCGGGAAGCTTTCCTAACCTAAAGGAAGAAGACCCAATATTTTAAAATGAAGGAAAGATTTACAGCAAAGCTAATTAAAAGTGAAATTGACTAAAAGTGAAAATTAAAAATGTCAAGTATTTTTCATTTTACTCTATAGTTTTGTTTTTTTTTTTACTCTAGTTACAGCTTTAAGTGCTGTTGCATGTGAGAATATAAGAATGGATTTCTTTTTCCCCATAGCTTTCCTGCAAACCATACCTTGAAGATCTTTTGCTAGCTTAATCTTTCTGTTCTTACAAATCCTTTAAGATATGAAAATGCCTGACATTTACAAGTAATTATTTATATTCAAGACTAAATACAAACCTGACAGTAAAAAATACAGCATTAGTTATTAATTAGTTTTGTTTTAAAATACTATGTCATAGTCACATAGCTCAGCTTCAGTGCACCTTTGCAACTTGTAAGGAAAGTAAATATTCTTCCCAGGCCTCCTAGTCACTATCTTGCACCATTTCCAGACTATCTCAGTCTTTGTGAAAGCCCTGTCTTGCAAAGGGATCCTTTCATCCTACTCTGCATTAGTATAAATGCATCACACATTCACAAGGGTACACCTAAAGCTCAGCAGCTTTTTTTTCTGTACTCTGGGAGTGTAGAAGAGCGTTAAAAGAGATGTAGCAAGATGGTTTAGCTAAGTTCATCCATCACCTTTTCCTTTCCTCTTCCTTTGCACTTGTATTCTATAAAGCAATAATGGGATAATGCTAAAAAGCGAGACAAGCTTCAAACTTGGCTGAGATTCCAGCAAATAACATGTTTATAAATAAACATGCATACTTTTGAAATTACTGTACACCCAATAATAACTACTGCTTAAATAGGATGTAGTCATTTCGAAACTCTATTTTTAGTTCCAGTTTCAGCAAAGTCTTTTGTTTAGGTAGATCTCAGGCATGGGTTGTCTCTTCTTTCCAGGTAATCTTCCTATCATTCCCCTGATTTCTGAAGCTGATTTTTTATAAGGTGGAAGAGAAGGTGGTTGCTGCTTCGAAGAGAAGTTTTTCCCTACATTTACACTTTCATGCTGTGGAAGCATGAGTGCATGTCGTACTACGTAAGACACATGGGCTAGCTCAATGTGCAGTATGAAATAATAAGCAGGATGCACACTACTGCGGGAAAAGAGTTTGGTTCAAAGGTAGAAGACATTCAGGGGAATAGGTCTTCTGGTTAGGCTCAGTTAATCCTCTCTTCCTCTCTTTTCCTCAAGACCAGCCTGTCCCCTTCTAGAAACCTGCCTTCTGACATCCAAGAGATACACAGTTCTTGCTTCAGCCCCTGGTCTCTTAATCCTGAACTGACCCTGTTTAAACTTCTGACTACTTAAGTAGAATAGTAAAATGCTCATACCTGATGCACAGAAATGCAAAGTGACTAGTTTAGCAGAGCTCAAATAAACTGTTCTGAGTATATTAGCTTGAGGAGTTTTTTTTTTTTTTTTTTTTGTGGTAATTGCACAGAAGCCTCTCATCAAGGAATGAACTGCTTGAATTCCACCTTACCTTTTGGACTCCTATTATACCACCACAGCCTGAGCATTCTCTAAAATTAATTCCTAAGGCAATTATTAGAACCAGAGAATTAGCTTCAAAAGGAAGTAAGTTGTCTCCCACTGCTAATTTATGTCTTCCCCTGTATTTTCTAAAATAGAAAGTAACACATTATAGGGCCTGTCTCCAGTATATGCAAGTCCACGCCTTAGTTAGCAGCCTTTATAAAGCAGTGAATGGATACGCTTTTACTTTATTTTTTTCAGAAGTTCACAGGACTCAGACCATTGATGCAACAATACAATCCAATAAAATTTTAACAGGCACCACTTTATTTCACTCTCTGTGCTACTGAAAGAGTAAACTATAAAGGTTATCTACAATGCAGATCCTTAAAATAATTTACCATTTTTATAAATATTTCTCATTCCTGAACATCTTTAAGACATGAAAAATATAGGATGAGAACAGAAGGTACTAGAAAATAGCCTTCCCCATTATTATAGAAACATTGAGGTAAATGGAATGGCACTGTAATGCAAAAATCTCAATTTGAGGAGGAAGAACAGTAAAACTGCAATATAAAAGGTAGAAAAATCATGGTTGAGATTATTTCCAGTTAAAAAAAAATAAATATTATAGACCAAAAACATTAAAGTATTACTTTTCATATATAATATCAGAAATATCCAGAACTATAGCAAAGTGTCACAAATTTATTGTTGTATAAAAACAGATTCAATCACAAATAATCAGGCTGAAGTCTTGCCAAATACAAAATGAAGTATAAAAATAGAACACAATATACAAGACTAGAAGTAGTTAAATATTACTGAAATCAAAGTAACACTGGAATAATTGTTATTTACAAAGTCTTGCCTAATGTCCAAGTCCATCATGAACTACAGTAATCATTCCTCTACCCTTTTAAGATCAACATGCATATCAGCTGTAAATAATGAGTGAATTTGAAACCAACGTATACAAATATATGTACATCAAGGCATAGTGCTTCGTAAAGACTTTGCTACCCACTTGTTATTGTGAATGGAGTTGCTCAGTCATTTACATTTCACAAGAGTTATTGCTTGCTCTCCCTGCTCCTGCCTCACCCTGTGTTATTTAACACTTATGCAAATTCTGAAAGAAACAAGCTTCTTTTACTAAAGTCAGCTCCTGGTGATGGGTGAGTGAGGTATAAAAAAAAAAACAAAAAAACCCAACAACTTTGCTGTAGAAGTTGTGAAAGTTGTCTTTTTTTTGTTTGTTTGTTTTAAAAAAAAGGACTTCTTGCTACATGATTCACAGATTACAGAAAAAGATAGCATGAAGTCCTGATTAATTTGTACATTTAATGTTCTAAATGCACTTACTAGACAAGCACCAACACTTCAGTTGTTAAAAGCAATATCATGACAATAGATATATACATTATTTTAAATACTTATAGAAATTTAATATACAAATGGCTCTGAATATACAATAAAATAATGTGTTTAAAAAAAAAAAAAGATGGTGAGAAAACCACCATTAGGCACAATGTATTTCTGGTGTTAGCAATTTTAAGGGAAGTCTAGAGACAGACTGCGTATCATTTGTCTGGGTATTTCGAGATGAATTCCTTCAAGATAATGCAAGAATCTGTAAAAAAAAAAAAAAAAAAAAAAAAAAAAAAAAGTAAGAGTAACTATAAGGGGGCAAAGTTATTTCCAAATTGTAGAAAATACTTCTATTTAGAGAGGCAATATCCACCTTTCTCATCTAGAAAGATTTTTACAAAATATTTTATAATAAATAATTAAATAAATTAAAATACAACTAACTTGTATACTGAAACATAGCAGGATTTAGGAAAACTAAAAAAAACTTACCTTCTTTTAGTCTTTCCTTGCTCTTTAATCTTCTCAGACCTACAAATACTGCGAAGAGTAGGGAGATATTCAAGTATGCTAGCTTGCTTGTTACCCAGGTTTAAAGGAGCTCTGGAAAATATAGTTCTGATGACTGCCAACCTCTTCTGTGCTTTTTCGTGAATGCTAAAATGAGAACGAAGCTTTATTGTTTCTTGTTCAAGATCATCATCCCCATTTTGTTCTTTTAAAATCAAAGCCACTGGTTTAAAACTGTTAAAGATACTGGTGTCTGACACTGCTTCTCAGTGGATTAGACACCTGCAATTTTTGATCATATGCTGCTTACACAACATTTCAAAACTGCACTTATGCAGAAACACAAGGGACAGTAGTTTGTTTTGCCAATGCTCTTAGCTTAACTATCTAATCTGACAAGGTCTTCACAATCTAGTTATATATGTGATGTTTAGTTTATCCGTCAGACAACTGAGCGCATCTGTGGTCTTCAAAATAAAAAGCATTTTGTGACTGATGTTCAGGAAAATAGCAGACTCAGATCCAATCTATAACTCATGATATATCAGCTAAGTTTGGTCACAGATTAGGCAGATCCATTTTGACATTACTCCTCTTGGTTCTTACTTACAAAAATGCAATAGCTTTGCTCAATGTTAGGTCTTCATCAGGCAACACCTACACCTTTAATACAAAGGGGCCCTGGATGAAAAATTGAGTGTCTGGTACTTGCAAAACCAATTTCAGTCCATCTGACTATCTTGGAAAAAAACACTCCTTTGTTCTCCTTTTTGGGGTGATGGTGTGTATGCTGTTTTGAAGTAGACCAGATTAAGGTCACCATTCCTAAACAATGTTATAGTCAGGTTATTCAAACAAAGTCATTTTTTGTAGCAAGTGCCAAGCAGTTAATTTAAGCTTACTTAGGTGAACAACTTACTCCATTGTTCTGAGACATACTGAGAACATTCCTATCTGTATGAATTTTTACATAAAGTAACTGAAACAGTCCTACACACTGAAATGCTTTTCTTGACAAGCATATGCAGTGTATTCCAGAAATATTTGCAAAGCCTTACCTTGGATCAGCTGACTGATTGAAGGATACATAATTTCTTGTGTTTGAGATATGCATAGTAAGTCCCTCAAGTTGATCACTTTCAGGTGTTTTACTGGAGCTCAAGGAGGTTTCCAATTTTTGGGAAATACTAACAGAACATTTCTTAAAACTGAGTGCTTCAATAGCTGCCTTTATTTCACTACAGTTCTGGGAACTCCACCAATCAGTATTTTCTATACTGAATTCATCACAAAGACCATTTTTGATTTTGCCATTTGTCCAATTAAATCCTTCATCTTTAGAGAACTCCAGTGGCTCCCTGGTGTTACTGTTTACACAGCAATCCAAGAAAGACATGTTATCCACAAATTCAGTCAGTGAATTCAGACACTGACAAACAAGAGCAGATCTTTTATCATTTGCTGGGGTTTTATTTTTCACGTCTTTTCCTTCGCTATTCATCATCAATTTTGATTCCTCGCTATTCACTTCAGCACATGATGTAGAACTATCTGCTGGCAAACTTAAGAATTCAGCTGAATAGTTCAGTTCAGTGTCAAATAAGTCACTATCATCCAATACATCAAGCCTTTTCTTGTTCTTTGTCTTTTTAGATTTTTTTCCAGAACAGTGGCTGTTAATAGATTTGCTTTTTGAAGAAACTATGGTAGTCCTTTCAAGTGTGGAGTTAGAGGCTTCAGACTGGTTTGAAAGATAATGCACTGGTAAAGGAAGAAGCAGTTCGAGATTACTGTATATAAAATTCACTGTCTTCAGCTGGAATTCTGTGAGAAGCTGTATCAATTTATCCCATTTCTCCATGGTTGTGATTTTCTGCTGTAGAATAGTTGTGAAAAAAGCATTACTAAGTTTAATAATCATGCATTCAAGCATTAAAAAAAAATACTACAGAAAACCTCATATTCCCGTCTTTATACTTCAGAGGCAAAGTATTTGGCTTGCAGCAGACTGCCCAGTTTGCATTTTGCTTTATTACTAGATCATACCATAACTTCTACAACCAACTTTTTCAAAAAGATTTGCTTTTAAGATACTATTCATAGTGACAGTTACACAATTATCTAGCAATTATTCAAAGTATTAGCTTATCAGCAAAAATACCTTAAGAAATGTAAACAAATCTTCTGAAGGCAACAGGATATTTCTAAGGCCAAGCAATGTCTCTACACAGCCTGCGTCGCATTTTGGAAACTCCTGAAGAGGTGCATCAGCCTGAGAAACTTCTATCTCTGAATCAGTAGCCTTTTCAGCATTAATTACTTGATCTGCTTTGTTCGTCTCATCTTCTCCTGCACAAAAACAACATGCTTCACTTGAAAAAAGCTGCATCATAAAATTACTGATTACCCCTTGGTCTCAATTCCTTTCACAAATACTGTAGCTGTTGCCTCTTGCTGCAGTTCTCAATGAATATAGCAACAAAAATTGCCCCATTAATCACACCCATTTTGTCTCCTTAAGCGTCAATCTGCCCAACTCTCAGTTCTCTGCAAGCAGCCATTAGAAATAGTCTTTTCTTCCTTTTATGCTCCAGTAGTCTCTCTCTATCACACCCACACTTCCCCAGGACACTCTTCCTGTATCCTTCAGGCTTCCTCCTCCTTGCTAGCTGTCAATTTTTTCTTCTTTTTCCATTCTGCTTCTTTTAGGTAAGTTACCCACAACTTGATGAATTATAAAGAACTGCAAACTCTAAGCTGAAGGGAGACAACTACTAGGTCCCTGCTTTGTCCAGTTTTGCTATTCATGAGGAAAGGGAGATAAAGGATAATGATGAGATGCAGTAGTAATCAAATTTATAATTGTGTATGCTAATTGTGTATGCTTGTGTATGCTAAGAAGTTTTGAAGTAGCAAAGAAAATAATCCTGACAACACAAGACACCCACCTAAATCTCTACAAATCTTACAGAAAGTTACCATCTATTCATGCACTTTAGGAATGATTTAAAGTCATCTTAAGATGGAAAATCTAATTTTTATTTTATTTTAAATAAAATCAACATACCGTGAAGTGCCAGACATTTGTCTTTCAAGTATCCACCTCCACTTTTAACCCAGAATTGTAAGAAGAGAACACTTTGTCTGATATCACAGTTATTTGTGGTTAACAAAGCAGCTAAATCTTTTACATCTGTTCGTAGATTCTCAGCCAAACACAGCGCTTGCAGATAGCTTGCAGCATTTATCTAAATCAAAGAAAAATGTATAAATAAAAACACAATACTGAAAACAACTCTTACCGGTCAGGACTGTAAAACAGAAGTTACTCTATTTATGCTTGATATATATATTTTAAACATAAAAGATTAGGGTTTATTAAATTAGTTACATTAAAACCTCAGCACAATTCTGTACCAGCTCCAAATAGTCCAAGTCAGATAATTAATTTGAGTTTAGAAAATTTAACTCATTTAAAAAACAAAAAAAACACCAACAAAAAAACACATTCTGCCTATGTTCCTAGAACTGCATACAGCTCATTTTTTGTAATTATTGAGCAGGTGTTAGTTAACTATATCCACCATAAATATTTTTTTCTTTCCAATCTGTATTTTCTGTTATCTCAAAGAATTTTAATTTTTGCATTAAAATGTTTCCCTTCTCAAGAACTAGTTCCTTCTGATGCTCATATATTTATTTATTTTATAGAATACATAGCTGCAAGTATGTATTTGCTGTAACAGGATGACAGTGATAATATTAAAGGAATAACCCATAATATTTCTAGTTCTTTTACTTTTTAATGAACGAACTGATACTGGCACAGTCAGGCTTCAGATCAAGGCTATTAGATATCTTCTAGGAAATTACTAACCTGAGTTTCTAAGATCTGGTAAAGATGTTCTTCCTATAATTCTTTCAAATGCTAAATGGTTAAGATAAATAAATCCTCCAGGCTAATAATAAATTCTATGTGTAAATATGAAAACATATTACATACTCTCGCATACAACCAAAACAGTCTTCTGTTAAAAGATATATTCCATCAGATAGATATAAACCTACACCAACATTGAAATTTCAAGATTAAGTCAGCTGACAACTACTTGCTTAGGACATCATCTACATTTCCAAGCATAGACTTACCAAGGAAGGAGTTCTGAAGTTGATTTCTTCAAAGTAGCCATCAAACATTAAGCTAAATGTTGGATCTAGATAAAAAGATATCAGTGAACTGTCATGATATGTTCAAAACAAATTATTTTATTTATCCATTAGAGTAGACAGTTGAAGCATCTTTAATCAAATATTTGAAATACTCTACAGTCTCTTAAATTTTAGATTTTAGATCAACCATTCCCATTTAAATATTTGAATTCAAGTAGGTTTTTCTGCCTGTAATTACAGAAGCAAGCACTACTCACCATTAGTAGTAAGAATTACAGGTCTCTTTGCAGTTGCCATGAACGTCTTTATTGCACTTAGAAATCCTGCATCTTCATCAAATATTATATCTACCTATAGAAAACACAATGACATGCAAGATACCAATAGCTTTAAGAGTAGCTACAAGCTGTAAATGCAGTCAAACTGTTAACTACAGAGTAAGACCGAACAAGAACAGATTTCATTTGTGCACAAGTTCACAGAATCAGAGACTGGCTGAGGTTGTAAGGGATCTCCAGGTATTACCTTGCCCAACTCCCCACTTCCCCGCAAGCTATGTCACACAGAGCAGGTTGCTCAGGATAACTTAATAAACAACAACATCCAGATAGCTTTTTAGTATTTTTTAATAGAACTGCACCAGTGATCTGTAGGATCAGCCCACAGTTAGCAAACATCACTATACTTCCTTTATTTACTTGAAATGACATTCCTGGCTGTAGCTTTGCATTATTGGTTTAAGACTCAACTACATTTGTATGTAAGACATTAAAGAAAAAAAAAATTTAATGTAGGCTTAAGTACTTTACTGAGGTGCTAACAGTGCCTGTTTTAAAGTGTCATTGCAGGCAAGTAGTGCAAAACAAAAACAATACTTTTGACAGTCAAAGAAATTGAATTAGTAGAATCCTGCAAACTGTTCTAACAGTGAACAACTGTTGATAGACAGTATAGATAGTTACGTTATCTTTTAACAAATTTATTCAAGTCTGGTTAATAAAACTACTCGGGAACTGAATTCATTTTTAAGATGATAATCCT
This sequence comes from Netta rufina, assembly GCF_964035555.1. Lineage (NCBI taxonomy): Eukaryota > Metazoa > Chordata > Aves > Anseriformes > Anatidae > Netta > Netta rufina. The sequence goes on along the minus strand of NC_140143.1, from coordinate 6,290,254 downwards.
CACACTTCAATCCACCTACAAGTCCCAAGTAGGAAGGAAATAGTTACATTACTTAAACAAAAAAGGGATGTATTGCTCACATCAGTAAGTTTCACCTGTATTTTACCTCTTCAAAAAGTATGAGAGATGTCGCGCTTTTTCTGTTGTGTTCTCCTCCTTCTACTTCTTTATTTGTTGACTTAATTTGAGCATCTTTTTCTTCAGATGAACTCTGAAGACTTCCTGCAGATTGATGAAGAACTGAGCAGAAAATGAAGGACTTAAACCATTTAATATGCACTCTAAGCAGTGGTTTACAAAACATCCTATGCATAAACTGCTTCAGAAAACCTACACCAACACCCTTTTCAGATTAGACTCCATTGCCTCAGATCTATCCAGCTCTTTTGCTCACATGCTCCTCCATACTGCTTTTTCAAAATAACTAGTTGTCCAAAAACAGTATTCCATTTCTGAAAACCTGCACTTAAGACTATCTGATCCCATGAAAAATTTGGAAACATACCTTCCAACATTTGTGGTCTCAAACATTTTAGCACATCTTCAAAGTACTAAAATTCAGAGTCTCAAATAAAATACCAGAAAGAAACAACCCAAAAGCACAAAGAAACCAAACCACCTTTAGAGAGCCTACTGAACTTCAAATAGCCTGTACATTAGTTAACTCTCCTCTAACACAGAATGACAACTACTTCCTATGTAGGCAAGTGTATCAGAGACGCACTACATCATCCCTGCCAGCAGCTGGTGTAATAAATGTAATAAATTCTATTCTTTTCTCCACATATATAATAGTGCAGTAGAGCTTTTCTGTCTCTAAAGATAACTACTAAATAGTGACACCTACCTTTATTTTTTTCTTGAGATGTTACTGTTCCATCATTACGTTTGGAAGGCATTTTGAAATAGTTTGCAAGTGTTTTAGGGGGCAAGTTTCGTTTTAATCCTGCTCCTTTTGGTGACAGTGGAGGTTTTCTTGGTGAAATTACTTTCTTCGGAGAATACATTTTTTCTGCAAGATACATTTTATATTAATCTTAAGCTTGAAATGTAATCTCAAACTGACAGTTCTCAAGCAAATGTAGAGGAAATTGCAGTTTTGCTTATAGCATATGACAGTTTTACTGTAACATTTATGTATATTTTACTTTTCATATGTCCAGGGAATGCTTTCTGTTCAACTTCCTATTAAGTGTCATACCGTTTAATCTATCACTACAGAAATAACCTGAGAATCAAAAGTCCATTTTTGAAGAGTCATTATAAAGTCATTATTTAATTTGTTGTGTAGTTGTGTTAACCGGGAGAGCACTTATTGTTACGGAGGCCAGATGAACTGACATTTGCTAACTTCTTTAAAGAACTGATGTCCAAATTTTTTTTTTTTTAAACTCAGTTCCTAAAAAGACATATATAACTATGAAACTTACTTGGTGACTTTGCACTGCTACAACTGTTAAAAAAGCAAGGCTTATGGGCATTAATGCCTTTTTTGTCCACTTGATGAGACTGAGTAGCTTCTCTTAGTTGAGACAGTACCTGTCTACCACTGCGCTGGCACGAGGCGTTGACTTCAAATATCTGCAATGGCATTTAAAATTAATAAATAAATTAAATAGATATCTTGTATTGCAAATGTTTTTATACCATTAATTACAAATAAGAAAAATAGCGCTGTCAAGAAAGCTCCACATACCTTAAAACCAAGCTCCTGAGCACAAGCATACACTGCAGCAGTTTTACCCACTCCCGGTGGGCCAGTTATCAGAACTGTATTGCAGAGGTTGATCTCTTCCTCAATATCAGATTCATTACTTTTAAAATCAAGGCTGTCTAAAGAATCTGTAAAATTATTTGAAACGGAAAATATTGTTCAAATCATTATCAATTCATGTCATTGTAATGCCAACTTTAATGAGAAGCTATATATTATTTCAAACTATCAGCACCTTGGTGTTCTTTGTCCTCTTTTTCTCCTTTTTGATTTCTTTTTTCTTCCAAATCAGCTCTTTTTTTCCATTCTTTTAACCAGCTAAAAAGGGAAGGAACAGAGAACAAAAACAACAAAAATTATTGCTGAATAAAATAGACCTAATTCGGATGGGACAGAACAAAACTCAAGGAAAATATGTGGCTGATCTCCCTCTTTGAAACTTAATGAGTCTCTTCCAATTAAAAAAATATGCAAGGTTTGATTATTTTGTAAAGACCAATTCCTTCTTCATTCTCTGTTCTATTAGTTGATTAGTATAAAACCCAAGTCACTTAGCAAACCATTTAAACTGTGGAAAACATTTCATAGCATTGATTGCAAGATGCATCATTATACTTTGTGCAAGAGTCACAAGAAGAACTTAAACCACCATAGAAAATTTGAAAAACACAAATAGATAAAACTAAAACCACAATAGATTACAAGGATTTAAATACTATATTACCATCAACAGTAGATGTATTGCAACGAGATCAGGCTTGGGCGTATTTATAGTACGTAGTATGCCTGTAGAAAGCACAGACAAGTACTGACAAGTTCCTATCTCTAACATGCAAGCATAAAATAACCCGACCAAAACCATTGGTTTTTACTAGATGTATAAAAGCATTATTGTATCCTATCTCATAGCCTCATGTAGTATTTCTCATATGATAATTTTTTACTATACAAGATACCAACTTACTTCTATAAAAGAAACCATGACCAAAAAACTATCCATACCAATTGCCGATTTGTTTCTGCAACTTTCTTGAAGTCAAAGGACACAAAATATACGTTTTAAGTCTTACTCAAGCGCAGTGTGAAATAATCAACAATTTCTTTAACATAAAGAAGTAGTACAATATTTTGAGGTATTTTAAGTATGGTTCTGACCTGTGTAGCCTTTCAATTTCTTTCCTGTTCCCTACAAGTTCACTGGAGTCTTGAGGCTGGTACTTTTCTGTCCAGAGCACGTCTTCCTTTTCAACACCTACAGGAAAAAAAAAAAAAAAGTGATAATTTAAGCATTATCCATTTTCTTGATATCTTGAGTATTATCCGTTACTCAAGTCTAGTAAAATATTGAGACAAGACAGGATTTTTTCTATCACCATAGAAAGCTGACATATGTTCCCTGAATGCGGAGAGAATGAAAACCAGACAGAAAGCACAGATTTACCTGAAAGTGTATTTGGCTCTGATAAATATTCATTGTCTTCTATTATAATATCTGGTTTCTGGTTCTTGTTTTTCCCAAAGTGTGTTGGTTGTGCTGCATCTGCTTGTTTTCCTCCAGACACAGGAGCAGTAAGGTTCCTGGAAACTCTGGATTTTAATTCCTTCTCTGTACCCTCAACTTGTTTTCTCCTTTTCGATTTGTGGTCTTCTGTTTCTCTCCTTTTCCTCTTAGTTTCCTTCCAGTTCTCAGAATGTTTCTGAATTACCTCAGAATTTGCAGCACCAACTCTGCTTTCTATGAAGGAAAAAAAAAAAACAAAGCCAAACAACATGAACACCCAGAAAAAAAACACCTCTTTAAAATTTCAAGTTCTGTCCATTACAGCCGTACATTTGTTCAAGCCATATTTGAAAAAAATTGGTCAAGATAACCTAAAACATGGGGACCAGTTTTCTTCCAAGGACATTCATTTATTGTAATATTTCTGGAAGATTCAGCTTGCCTTCTTATGGATGTTGATATATTTTATTTTTCCTATGTAGATTACTAACCTTGTATACTATTCTCAAAAAGCAATCGCTCCGTTTGTCTTCTCAGAAACGCATAAAGGTATTTTCTCACAGGAAATTGAGAGTTAGAAGACACAATCTCATCTAGTAAACCGTTCCTGACTGCATCAGGAAAAACTGATCGGTGACCAGAAAACTGCAATACACAATAAAAAGCCACTTGAAAACGTTATGTAGAATAACGGTTACAATTTTGCATAATTTAAGGTAAGATCAGTAGCTACCTTGTTAAGACCTGAGATTAACAGAAAGCCTTGAGAATTGCCTAGCATTACAACACATTAGGGGTAAAGTGCGTGTGCACACATCCACAAAAGAAAATAAACAAGCAAACAAACAAACCTCCAGGACTGATACAGATTCAAACTGTACTTGCTGTTTTTTCCCCCCCCCAATATATTTCATACCACGTAGCAACACATTTCAATTTTCTTTTCATTTTTGTTGTAATAAGACCCTTCATTTTTAATGACTCACCACAGGTGCAGAACAGTTTCCAGTCAGTTCTGATTTCACAGTGGAAAATTCACCAAGTGAGATGGTGATTTTTGTGACATCAGTGACCTCAGCGCTCAGTTTCTTTAACTTAGTTAATAGAGGGCACAATGGTGATGTCAATTTCCACATTGGATGACCTGAAAAAGAAAACAACAAAAAAGCGTTAAAAAAAAACGTGGTAACAAAACAGAGATACACCACAGACAAAGCCATCCCACAGTAATAAAGAAAGCTATAGGTGTAATAGCGTTTGCTCATATCAAAGCCAAGCTTATTTAATTTACACTGCATTAGCTTCTTATCTTTGCTAATTCTTCCTCCCACAAGCAGAACAAGTTTGCACATTTTTGCATACATTTCTCCAGTACATTGGTCCCAGCATCTGCTTACTCTAAATAACAGCCTTTGCCTTCACCTCTGTAGGACTGATGCACTCCTCAGGATTTTGTTTCTTAGTTGGTTTGTTTGCAAATACGAACCATTAAATGGTTATTATGCCTTCTGGTTCTTCTGTAAGGGTGTGACAGAAAACACTGTAGCACACTCCCTCAAAGCATTGTCTTTGTCAGAAGGAAATGCCTTCTGGCCCATTCAGTCCAACATTATTTTTATTCTCAAAATTAGAACTTGAAAGACTAACTTGTTTGATTGAACATCAAGAGCATTGTATCTCTACCCACAAGTGTATACATTACTTTTACATCAGTTTAACTTGAAAACTGTTTATTAAGCATCTGACTGGAAGCGTGTAAGTTTTGTTTTCTTATTGCAATGCAAAACAAGAAGGAACCGTTAACTATTCCAGTCATAACAGTAAGCTCTCTTTTTTCATTTCTGAATGGATTGCCCAAAGATTTACTTAAAGTCAAATACATTTATCAATAACTGAACAAAAGCTTACAGTCATCCTTCTGCTGTACATGGACAACAGTCTTAAAACATGAACTTGCAAGAGAGTATGCTTCTGTTGCTGCTGCTTTCTTTGCGATCTGTCTTTTCAGTAATTCTGGCAAACCACTCATCAAGAATTCACGTTTTGATCTGAACTGATCATCATCTTGAGAATTTTCTGATGCATCTTGGCTTTAATGAAAATAGAAATTGAAGAAAATCATTAGGACTACCTGGTATCTCAGGCTCAATCACATTCACTTCTATGCATGAGTTTATGCAACCTGGAAGAACTGCTAAAGTTAATTTAAATGCAGTAAGTTAAGTTTTGAATTTTTTTATTAAAAATCTTTAACACTAAATTTAATCTCTTGATATTTTTATTTTTGAATGCTATTTAGGATGTTTTATATCAGTCATCAACTAGATTTTCAGCCATCTAAAATGGTTCAACAATGGTTCAGGAACCAGCTCTCAATAAAATTGCTTTTATTGCATCACATTTCAATAAGCATTTAACTTTGTAGCATGAGAAAACGTTAGGGTCACCTTGAAATATATTTTGGTTCTTAAACAACTGCAATTTTGAAAACTGACCTGCTTTCATCAAAAATCACAATTGGTTCATCTGCAGATTTTTGAGCATTTTTGGCTAGGATTGAAGATGGATATGCCAGTTTTCCTTCAGAAAAAAAGGACAGCAAAAAATCATTATTAGGTTAGTGCTGACGTACAAGTCTATTTCTCTCATAATGTCTCAATTGTAACTTGGCTTCCGTGTTTACTATCTATACATTAAATTTAATAACATAAGAAAAACTCCTTTTTCTTATGGAAAAAGATGAGTAAAGGAAAAGATTAGTATTTTATCACAATTCGTTAGAGCTATATTTCTAGTTACTTTATCACTGTATTAAAAAAATCCTTAAAATTGTGGAAGACAAAGCACAGTATGCTATTGGCAGTTATATCTCACTAGGTTTTAAAATAAATACAATCTTCCCTGGAAGGGGGAAAAAAAAAAAAAAAAAAAAAAAAAAAGACAAAGCAGTGCCTGTGAGTGAACAGTGCAGAGGTTACTTAGGTCATAAAAATAAGAAGTGTATATTGGAATATTATATAAATCAAAAGTTGAATGTACTACAAAGGCAGATTTATAAAATAAAAATAAAAACAGGCAATAAATGTCATAAAACAGATTTAATAAAACCCAATTACCTTTTGAGTTCTTAGAAGCCTTCATATTTCTAGACTTTTTCCCCAAGACATCATTTAAGCTCCGAAGATTCTTTTGCTTCATATTCTGCATTGTAGTAGTGGCATTACTCAGGCTTGCCTGTATAGTTATTGCTGGTTTCTAGATGGAAAGCAGAGAAATTAATACGGGAAACAATTTTTCTTCCTTCATTAAGGATACAATTTACTGATTGGTACTGAGGAAAGTGAAGAAATGCGTCAGAGAGCTTAGAAGTTACTGAATAGCATTTGTAGATTATGCAGCAATTTTGTTAGCGTTGCTTCCACAGAAGCAGCGTATAGAATAAGATGCCCAATATATAAACAAAGGCCAGAATTACTCTAATCTAAATTTAGATGTCTGCAACATACACACCTGAAACAGACAGGTTGCTGTCCATTAGGTAAGAGAGGCAGTCACTTCTGAAGCGTGCCCATCTGGTGCATTTTATAGAACTGCATTAGGATGAGCTTTCCAGTCCAAGTCTGGCAGTTGCATTACTTATTTGACATCCCCTGGACCATTTTATCACTATCTACCTTATTTGATACTTTAGAAGAAATGTTTGCAAGAAACATTTTTGCTGCTTACGTGAGTTGTAAGAACCTGAGAATATTTTCCCCCACTACAAAGTATAGAGGCTTACTTCATTTTCTTGTAATTGTTTCTTTTCAGCTAGAGCTTGCTGTCGAGATGAGCGCCTCACAGGAGTCGGTAAGTCTTCGTTGACCTTTGATCTATTATGCCGTATAGCTTTTGCTTTCTCAACCAGCTGTTTTGCTTTGGATATGTTTTTAGAAGTAGAGCTTATCTATTAAAATATAAAACGATCAGAATATCTAGCAATTAATAGCAATATCTTTAAGTAATAATGTTATCTTTCATGCCCAAAAGCACATGATTTCTAATCAAAATTTGTAACAGTACGAAAGTGAAAGAATGGAAAGGAGGAATAAACTAAGAGGATATCAATACTTTTCAACAGGGAGCCCTACAAGGGGATCCTCCAATTTGTCTATAGAACAAGTGAAATACAGGCAGTGATTTTCTTAAGCATAAGCTGTTCTGCTACACCCAAAACATGAAGTCCCATCTTGAGAAGCTGCAGAACGTGAGCATACTGTTTTTTCAGATTTCTCTGTTAAGTTATGAAAAGCAGTAAATCACAGTAATATTCGCTTTCCACTGGGCTTCTAAGAACTGTCATACTTCATTACACTAGACTATCATGCAATACTGGATGTTAACAATTACTTTGCATGTAGTAAATTACAAGATACTGAAACAAACTGTTACATACATTACCTTTATATTTTTCGAGTTTAACTCTTCATTTTTCATTGCTTCACCTTTATTTGATTTCAGAGTTGCACTGATCCGCGTAAACCTCATTCTAATTAGGGAAAAGCATTAGGTGCTGTTATGACTTTTTAATGAAAGGAATGTTACTCTAAAACCTCAGTTTCAAAAGACTTCAGAAATGCAGTGCTGCAAACAAAAGCAAACCCCCAACAGCTAGTGTCCCCCTTCTCCCCCAAGTCTTCACTTCAAGCACATTTATAGTCAACTTTGGTTCTTCTGTATTATTAGCCAACAAAGTCAGCATTCATGGAGCTGCATTCCAGTTAACTCACAATTGCCTCTCTCTTACAATACTTGGGAAAACAAAAAGCCAGAATATATTCTAAAATGTTTACCTTATTGGACTGTTTGCATCAGAGGGCACTGTAATCACCTCAGCCTTATACATGTTCTTTTTCAAGGATTGCTTGCTTGTTTTTGGTGTGGAAGTCTGTAAAGGACAGACACTTTCATCTTCAGAAAAGGCATTTCTCATTCTGTTTTTTTTAGGTGTAACAGTTTTGGATGTGTCAACTTTCTTCTGTCTCAGACTCCTCCTCAACTTGTTCACTTTTGGACTTGATGAAATTCTTACATCCAAGTTGTTTTCCTTGGTTTGAAGATTAGCTCCTGAATCCTTTTCTTCATTGTAATCACTAGTATTTAAGGCACATTCTTCCTTAGCTTCCAAAGCCTTTCTTCTTCTGTTTCCCTTTTTCTGAAACTTTTTAGGTCTTCTGTTTTTAGTTCTATGGTTTTCAGAACAAGAATGCATATGTTTATCCACACAATCTTCTGGTACTCCACTTTCTAATTCCTTATTTGAACCAATGTCACCTTCGGATCCTTTTTTGTCTTTTGAAGATTTTCCAGTTACTTGTTTTGATTTTCCAGGTGCCTTTTTAACTCCACTTTTTATTACATCTGATGTTGGTTGTCTGAATGCTTTCATAAACTGATGCCTCTCTTCCAGAGCAGATTTTGTCTTCAAAGGATCTGATCCTGTAGTCTCTAGTACAGCTAACTCCAATTCCTCTTCCTCAATGACAACATTGGATTTTCTTTTCTGAGTAATGTGTTCAGTTTGTTCACTTTCCAAAAGGGGTGGGCTACTTTCTTTTTCTCCTATACATCCTTTCTGCTTCAAAAAAATTGAAGCTATTTTCATAGAACCCTTTTGCTCCCTATTTAAAGAAGCTAATTTTGGGGGAACGGAATGAACTTGTGCAAGGACGGTTACTGTCCTAAGCGGTACCTGTTGAGATTCCTCACCCTTTTCAGGGTCACTAGTACTACCACTTCTGTCCATTTCAGTTGGTGTAACAGAATCATCCAGCACTGGCTTTGTGCCTTCTTCAAGATGATCTACGTTATGTTCTCCTTGACTCCTCAAGAAGTCCTCAAATGACACTGTTATTGTACTGCTATTTACCTGCGATGCCTTATCTGTATGCGTGTCAAAGCTCGAGTCACTAATAGTAATAGCATCACACTCCACTATTTCAGGAGATACCATTTTGTTATCTTTAGTTTCCTTTTTACACTCTTCATTCAGCTGGTTTTCAAATGAAAGACTTTCAGACAAATCCACATATACTTTGTGTTTCCTTTTCCTCGATTTTCTTATCCTGTTTTTTACTGCATTTATTTCAAAGCCAGCTTTCTTCACACTTTTTCCATAGACGTCTGCATCTGAGAAGTTCTCACCTTGTATATTATCTTCCGCTGATTCTCCTACACGGTTTTGGTCAACTAAAGTACAGGTAGCAATGAAATCATCACTATCTTGTTTTATCTCTGTTGTTTCTCTTTTGTCATCACAATTAATTTCTATTGGACCTTCATTCTCAGTTTCTTTCATCTCTCTCAGTTTGTTATTTAAGTTAACTCTCTTCCTTTTCCTCTTCAGCTTTGAAGCTGGTTTATGATGTGATTTGCAGTCTTTATCATCACCATCAAACTGTGCTTTATTTTCTCCAGCTACAGCTGGTACCGTAGCTTTCTCAGGTACAGATGTCTTTTTAAAATAATCCAGTATATTGTTGGGTTTTGGCGGTGACAATGCTTTATCCCCTGTTTTTGCTAATGGTGAGAAATACCTTGTGATTGTTTTGACAGAAGCATCTTCCTCTCGCCGTTTCTTGCATGGCTACAAAAAAAAAAGTTTAATATTAATCTTAGTTTTTAAAAGCTAAGATGCTGTAAGATTACATAGAGCAGTGCAGAATCTGCAGCACACATTTGTGATACTGGGATGTTTTTGGAGGACAAAGAACTCAAAGAACCCATGTCAGCCCCCTATGGCTGCGTGCACATCAACTATATCTCCATTTTCAAAAGCTATTCTAGCCTGAAATACAGGAGCTGCTACATCAGAGGCCACAGAATCATTAAGGCTGGATGAGCCCTTCACCATCAGCTGCTGCAACCATCGCTACCACAACGCCCCCCCGAGCCATGTCCCCGGGCACCACGTCCAGCCTCCAACACAGCAGGGGCGGCGATGCCACCAGCCCCCAGGTACCGCACCTGCCCTGGAAGGCCCCTTGCGCTGAGCGCCTCAGAAACTGAAGGCACCCAGAAGGTGTCCGCAAGGGCCGCACGGAGCCCTCAGGCTGTCAGCCCCCCGCACCCCCACACCCTCCCAGCCGCCGGCTCCCCGCCTCCCGCGGCCGGGCCCGGCCGCCCCCAGCCCCACCTGCCCGTCGCCGTCCTTGTCGGGGAGCGAGGCGGCGGCCAGTGCCAGCCTGCCCACCATGGCGGGGCGCGGAGCCCCCTCGGGGCCGGGCCTCAGGCGCGCACCGTTGCCATGGGGCGGCGGGGCCGGGCCGATGGCGGCCGCGGGAGCCGGGCGGGCAGAAAAGCGCGGGCGGGCGGGCAGCGCTTCGGAGCGACCCGCGCGGAAGGCGGCGGCCCCGCCCCGCGCCACGTGACCCCGCCCGGCCGCCAACTGCCGCCCGCTCGCCGCCCTCACGTGGGCCCGGCGCGGTCACGTGGCGGCCGGGAGGCCGCGCCCCCTCTCCCCTCCCCGAGCCCGCTCCAACGGTCGGCGCCACGGCCACGCCCCCTTCGCTCCCCGGCGGCCATTGGCTGCGCGCCGCGCCGCGCCCCGCCCCTCGGGGCACGGCGCCCTGGGGAGAGGCCACGCCCCTTTCCGCAGCCCACGCCCCTTTCTTCAAGCCCCGCCCCTCCGCCAGGCCCCGCCCCGCCCCTTGCCCGCCGCGGCCGCCGATGGAGGCCGAGGCCGAGGCGCGGCTCCTGCTGCAGGAGGCTCGGGAGAGCATCGAGGCGGCGCGGAGCTACCGCCGGGAGCTGCGGCACCGCCTGGGGGGGCTGCAGCAGGCGCGGCAGCAGGTGCGGGGCCGTGGGGGCGGAGGGGCCGCGCCGGGACGGACCGGGCGCTGCCGAGCCGGGCCCTGCCCCTGCCCGCCGGTACCGGGGCCGGCCGGGGCACGGAGCGGGCGGGACCCGCCTTGGCCCAGGGGTGCCCGGCGGGGCGGGGGCAGCGCCCGGGGGCCCGGCTCCCGCACAGCCACCGGCACCTCGGTGCCCTGCCGCCAGCGCCCCGCTGAGGGAGCCCAGGGGTAACGGGACGGGACCGGGGCGCTCCCGCTGCTCTGGAGCCGGGCCCGGCACGCGGAAACCCGCTGGAAATCCGCCGGGGGGTGCCCGGGGCTGGGGGGCAGGAGCCGTGCCCTGTGAGCTCCTCAGCAGGACGGGCTGCGTGTGGCCGGGCTGGCTGTGCCTGCCCAAACCCAGGCGCTGCAGTCTCAGGGTGTCTCCTGCTAACCCCACGCGTACCGACACCGAACCTGTTTGCCTTGCTGCTGTGGCCGCTTGTCTGCGTCTGTTTCTGCTCTTGCCCTCCGTGCCCATGACCACACGCTGTTTGCCCACGGAGAAGCAGCCACACGACACCCACACAAGGGTTCCCCCAGTCCCCAAGTGCTGAGTGCCTTAGGCTGGGGCTCAGGTAGCAGAAGTTTTGTTGCTTGGGGACCAGTGGGTGCAGGTGATAGGAAAAGCACTTCAGGGCACTTACACTGTGTCCTCTCCTTTCGGACCGATGGGACGAGATTTCCCAGAGCTTTGTTTTGCTGCATGTTCAGGACCTTGTATGTCCCAAGCCCCGAGCCTTGTTTGATTTGTATCCACACGTAATGGAGGTAGCGGGCTTAGAGAAGTGGCTGCTCGGCCTTCCTCCACCCCACCCCTGCACAAAGCCGAACACTTCCTTTTTTCTGAAGCATTGAAATAGCAAGAGAAGGGAAACCGAGCTGTGCGGCAGCTGTAGAGGTTCGTGAATATTACTTGAAGAGGAAATTTGTTTTACCTAACCAGAGAACTTCCTGTGTTGGTTGTCTGTAGTTCTAAAGATCTAGAAATTACGTGTAAGGCAGCATGCATGTTGCAGCATTTCCTCGTGTGTGTAACTTACACATCTTCATATGAACAACTTTTTTGCCTCTGAGTTTTGCAGTGTTAGTTCAAGGGTTTTCAAATGCATTTTCTTCCTTAGATTCAGTGAGTGCCAATATTTTATGAACACTTGTAGAATCTTCTGTGGCCTGGCTCCTCCAGAATCCGATCAGATTTGCTGTTCACCCCATGCTGTAACCCTGAGCACAGACAAATTCAAAGGTGGTTGTTTGGAAAGGATTGAAAAAAAAGCAGCTTTAGTAAGATCTTAAAAATCTAATGAGGGGATGTGGTCTGGAAAAGGGGTTTTATATAGACTTCTGAAGGTCTGCTGTCTCCTCATTCCACTAAGGATTGCTTGTGTGTGATGGCAGAGTGGTGTTTGAATGGAATCCCAACAGTTGTGAGGGCTGGCAGGGCAGGAGGACCTACAAAGCATTCAGACTTTTCTGGCAAGAATTCCTTGAGTGAAGTACAAGTAACCCAAGTTGTATTCAGCTCAAGCCCCAGAAGTTACCTTGATTTGCTGTGCTAATACGCCCTTCCCCTGGTCTGTGCTAGTTTCTTTGCCTCCTTCCCTCCTGTAGGTGTGCTAAATGACTACAGTAGCTTGTTTGTTAGCTGCCTGTGGTCCTTTTTTTTAGAGCTGACTTCACACACAGGTGCAGATGAGGTGCTTCAGAACAATAAAAGACGTGCCTGGTCTTTGCCTTTATCCTGAGTCCTCCTTTCCTGTCACCTGAATTTAGATCAGAGAAAGCGCAACGCTGACCAGAGATGTACTCGAGCAACACTTTAACGATTTAAAAGGGACCCTAAAGAAGCTGTTGGATGAGCGACTGATGTCATTGCTGCAGGAAGTGGATGCTATAGAACAAGAGAGCATCAAACCGCTGGACGAATGCCAGAAGCTAATAGAGCACGGAGTCAGCACTGCTGATGATCTGCTCCAGGAAGGTAAGGCAGGACCCAGTACCCAGCCTTAGTTCTGCCTTCCAGTGTGTCTCTTTTCAAAGTCTTTTCTCAAATGTTCCTGTTAGCATCGGCATGCTTGGCTCATTTTGGACTCCTCTCAAATTAAGTGTTAAGAAGAGATTAAAAGTCGGGTAGTCTGAGGAGCTGATCAATTTTTACCTTGTGCTTTAATATTTCACTCCAATCCTAGGATGTATGTGTGTCAGTGCAGCCTTCTCTTAAGGACTGGGAGTATCTGCTTTTAGAAATGTGCCTTGCTGCAGGGGTGTCCTGCACTCCACCACTCTAGAATGAGTTTATCAAGCTACTTTGAAATAAAATGCATCTCAGGTACCATATAGCAAAATGTCTCTGGTCTCACTAAGTTAGCAACTGAGTCCAGTAGAATTTCAGGTGTGAATAAGCTTTAATGTCTGTCCTCTGTAAGGATAAACTTCATCTGTTGTGGTCCAGTAGCTCTCATCATGGAATAAAATCATTTAAAATTTGAATATATCTGTCTTGCAAAGTGACATACTGTGCAGACTGAGTGAGCAAACATTTGTCCTAACATTCTGGACTTGCAGAAAGTTACTTGTACGCTCCTTCCAACCTGAACTAACATATTCTGTTGTAAGTTTGTATCCTACTGATGCTAAATACCTAGGCAGAAAGGAATGTCACTCTTGACTGTTTTCCCCAGACTGGAGAACCTACTGGGAGCATGTCTGAGCCATGAGTATGTTGGCAGTTTCCTTGCATTGTTCTCATGTCTCAACTTTAACTTTCTTTCAACATGATCTCAGTTCTGTGAACTAAAGGGTATTGAGCAGCCTCCCTTGGGTAGGAAATGTACCAGCTTGCGCTCAGCAGTGAGTTTAGTGCTTAAAAAACATGCTGGTTTGGTACCGCTGCGCCTCCTGCTCACAGGAATAGCGACAATATTTAAGGATTAATTTATTGGTTTATTTCCAGCACCACAGCTCTGGGACAGCTGGTAATCACCTTGTTTTTATTTTACATCTCAAGTTACTGAATCACAGGGTGGTGACAAAGATCGCCTCTGCTTTCTACAGGTTTGTCAGATCTCCTGAGGATCTGACTAGCTGCGCGTCTCCCATCCCACGGGTCGCTGTTGTCTCTGCACACACACACAGGCACTGCTCAGTCGTGTCGATAAAGTGAGCTGAGATTGCATGAGTCAGAGAGGAGTTAAGCCTCCATGCTTATTAAATCTCTTGCTGCCAATTATGACGTATGCTTTTCATTAGAGATTTGTAATGTTTGTAATTCTCCATTTGGAAAAGAACTGAGCTTGCTTATGTTGTGAGTTACCATAAATCAGATAGATGGAGCATACATCCCTGTAAGCTGAAGTGCAGGACACGACTTTATATGGAAAGCTTATGAGAAGACTTCTGTTTATCTCCAGACTTTAATTCATGGATTACTTCATTCATTATGACAATACTGACCACTTACATTGTAGCAAACAGAGCAATGGGTGAAATTATTTTTCACTTTTAAGCTACTGCTTTTTGATTTTCTGCTCAGTGAAGGTGCTTTACTTTTTTCTTACTTTAAAGCAGATGGAGAAAGGGATTTCTGGCATCCAACCCCAGTTCTACTGCTGCTTGAGACCTGAGGCAAATTATTACGTGCTATGGATGTGTCTACGGGAAGTTTGAGAGCTTCAGAAGTTGCTAGATAGGCTTTATGTTGTTAACTGTAATTTTATTTTCTAGCTTAGAGTCGAGCAAAGGTGCTGAGAAAGCTTCATGTTTAATTGGCTGTTCGTGTCAGAACTGGTTATTCTTTGAAGCAAAGAATGCCTTACTTGGACATTTTCTCATTAGTAATATTTCTACCATTTGATTCCAGGAGAGAGTGCAGTCCATGGAGATGTGGGACAACAGAATGAAAAACTTTGCAACTTTACAAAAAAAGCTTTACATATTCAGCTAGATAGGTAAGATACTGTCACACTGAGGTGGTTGGAGGCAGTGGCACATGTGCTGCTCCTCCATGGGGATTTTTTCTGCTTTGAAACACAAGTCCTGTCTTCCATTCCTTTAAGAGATTTATCTGAGCTGTTTCTCTCCTGTTTATTTCATAGGCTTTTTTGGGTTTGGCAGCCACAGAATGGAGTAGTTTTCAACCTGCATATGTTCTGTAGAAATACCGGCTGTTTATTTGTCAATGGTGAAACCCCTCCCTGTGGAACAGCCTGTGTTACAGAGTATTTACTGAGAAACAGACAGTTTGGTTAGGGCTGAAATGCTGGGTGTTTTCTGAGCCTTTTAAGTTCGAAATGCACGTGCCAATTTCTGCAGCTGTTCTCTCTTTGCTAAGTTTGTACAGATTCAAGTGTATGGGCAAAACATGAATTTGTAGAGGCTGGCCCCTTTCATTACAGCAAACTCTTCCTTTCTCAGCTTACCAGAAGTGCCCTCCTTGGTTGATGTGCCTTGTTTATCTGCCCAGCTGGATGACTGCCTTCTTACCATACTGAAAAATGAAATATTCAGACATGGAACTGTAGCATCTCGCCCACCTGTACAGTTAGAGGAATTTGTTGAGAAGCCTGGAGGTATTTTAGTCCGATGGTGTAAGGTAGGTAAAATATCCTGGCTGAAAATCATTCAGGCTTTTGCTTTCTTGAAATAAATTGAAAAATCTCCTTTCATTCTGGATTCTCTGCTGCCTTCAGGGAATAGTGCACTCCAGCGTGTAGTTAAAAACTTCAGAAAATATTTTTATGATAATTGCCTCGTTTAAAGGCAAGGTAATCTGGTGACGTTGTGGATGGTGCTGAGGCTTGTGTCTGCCTGATGGTGACACTTCTGCCTCAGACTCTTGCTGAGTGCCCTGCCTCCATGTGCGGGCAGAAAGGGCCAGTGCACGAGTGCACCTCTGCCGTGCAGTCTCCTTCCCTGTCTGTGGAAAAGTCGGGAGGAACAGCTGGAAACACTGCTGCCCCTCCTTCCCACGCTTAAACAAGTGCCAGATGCTGGACAAGCAGGCACTGCCTCCTCCACGTACTCTTCCCACTAAACAAATAGCAGAGAGTAATCCACCTGTGCTGCTGTTGTACAAACACGACCAAAGATCCCTGGTGTGTTTCTGACAGATGTGATTCACACAAAGCCATTCATGCTGTGGAACCACGTGCTGCTTTTGTGTGGCAGCAATGGCTAAATGCTGTTGTTGAGACTGAACCTCATTGCTGGGGTGGTGCTTTGGTTCGGTTTGAAGATGCTTTAGCAGACCCAGGATTATCATCCAGAGGAGGCTGAACCTGTTCTGTTAGGCTTTTACACCTAAACACATTTGTGTTCTTAGGGAAATGGAGTGGATAGAAAGAGAAAATATTTTAATATTGGCATTAGCTACTCAAGGAATCTCTCTTTGATATACAAGAACTATTTTTGAGTAAACCATTGCTATGTTCTGATGTGGTTTAGTCATTGTTGGACAGCT
Source organism: Netta rufina (assembly GCF_964035555.1). Classification (NCBI taxonomy): domain Eukaryota; kingdom Metazoa; phylum Chordata; class Aves; order Anseriformes; family Anatidae; genus Netta; species Netta rufina. The sequence goes on along the minus strand of NC_140143.1, from coordinate 6,273,710 downwards.
CTATGTTCCTTGGCAGCACGAAACAAACTTTTGTTTTTCTAGCAACAGCCAGGCATTCGTCACCTTACCTTGTAAAGGATGTGGATTCAGAGTGTGAAAGCATAGGCACGATTGTAACATGTAGTCTCATTTTTCTGTGTTATAAAGAGTTCCTGAATTTGGTCGTTTGAGTGATAGTAGAGCTTTTGTGGGGGGGGGAAAAAACACTCCTTTGACTTAGAGATATCAAAGAATTGGAAGTTTTTCCCTGGAACGGATTATGAAGGATAACTGTGAACTCTTCTTGCTGTTAAAAGTTGGCACTGAATTTTGTCTCCAAATTTGTCTTCAGCTTTTGCTTAAGGATCTTGTTATGTCTCTGCTAGACTGATAAGCTGATAAGCTCTGCGTTGTTCCTTCTGTAGCTACTTCTAAGCTGTGATCAAATTTTTTTTTTTTATTAGTTGTTTTGGAGACTGATTTTATTTTCTATAAGGCGTGCTTTCTGCTCTTTAATACCTTGTTACCCTGAATTGCCTCTGCTGACAGTCTGCAATACGACCCTAATGTGTGCTGCTTCAGAGGTGGAAGGCAAAAAAAGGGCAGGGTCACACATTAATTACATATTAATGTAATACGTGTTTCTCTAGGTGGACGATGACTTTGTACCACAAGATTACAGACTGCAATATCGTAAGAGCACTGCCAGTCACTTTGAAGATGTGTATGTTGGCTCAGAGACAGAGTTCATAGTACTGCACATTGATCCTAATGTCGATTACCAGTTCAGAGTCTGTGCCCGAGGAGATGGACGGCAAGAGTGGAGTCCATGGAGTGTTCCTCAGATCGGCCGCACCACGCTAGTGCCCCATGGTACTGTTTCCTTGCTGTTCGTCTTCATCTTAATTCTGTCATCAGCATAGTGCTCCTGAAGGTCCATAGTTGAATGGAGCTGCTTTTTGTGCAGTGGTGGGGTTTCCTTACCTATGATACAGGTGTGATATATGATGAGCTATCTGTTCCTTCATACTAGAAGTTACTCTTTGCTGAATTTGGATTTCAGCTTGGTAGTGCGAGAGGCAGTGAGCTGTTCCAGCAGGCAGCTTAGTGCTTAGCCTTGGAAACCATCTCTGAGACAGTGCTTGCAGGCCAGAAGTCAAGATCTTTTTCCCCTTGTCTCCACCCTTCCTAAAAATTCTTTGATGACCAAGTTATCTTGTATTGAGAGAAAACCTCAATTTCATCTTCACTTTCAGTTTTGTAAATGCAGTGGGTCACAGGTTTTCTTTTGCCTGCAAGATGACTTCACAGGGATTGCAGCACAGAGTAAACTTCTGGCAAACCCTGTGAGCTGGAAAATATATTCTGTGATTATAACGGATTTGGAAAAGAAATCTCTCCATCAGAAGAAAGCAAAAACAGCCCCTGTTCTTTACTTAGCTTAAGCTTCATATGAGGTAAACTGAGTGGACATTGCAACTGACAGTATTTTGCACGGACTGTAACTAGTCTAATTGAAGTCCATGCTTCTATTTCTTTTTTCTTTGAAGAATGGACAACTGGTTTGGAGGGTTACAGCCTGAGCAGTCGAAGAAACATAGCACTTCGAAATGATTCTCAGTCATGTGGTGTGCTCTACTCCAAAGCTCCTACTTATTTCTGTGGGCAAACGTTAACATTCAGGCAAGTACTTTCTTGATAGCTTTTGTCCGGCGCACCTACTGTGAACTGAAATTCCTTCTCTCGTCTGTTTTATCGTAATTGTATGTAAACCTGAGTCATGATACGTGTTTGAATTCTGTATTAGCTCAGACCAAATTAAGATACCATGTCTGTGTGAAGTCTGAACATCTTTTTCATTACTTCTGCTTCCCAACTCTAGGAGAACACCTGATGTTTTTGTAGGACCTGCACCTATCTAGCACAGACTAGAGTGAACTCCTGAGGGAAAGTGAAATATAGCCCATGGTGAGCAAATCTGTGGAACACGGAGTTTTCTGTTGTTTTGTAGCATCTCTTACTGGCTTGCTAGAAGTCAGTGGAGACTTTCCATTGAGTCTTTTTAGCCAGTGGGTTCTTTTCTTCCCAGACTATCCACATTTTGATGACATTGGATGGGAAAATGCATGTTTTTTCAAGACAGATAAGGTTGACAGTCTGGCACCACTGTCTTTAACCTCTGAGATAATTATTGCTCAGCAGACTCCTGGCATTAGAAGGTCTTGATTGGAAAAGATATCTTGTGAAATTCAAGCTTTACATTTGATACAGAATGTAATTAAAAACTTTGGCAGCTCTGCTGCCTGTAGTCATTTTCCCGAGATAACACTGTTTAACTGGGTGTGAGGAACTTCCTTATGGGTTTGTCAGCTGTAGTTACAGACCTCAGAGACTCTGAAGCTTTATTTCATCTTTCTCTTGGTTAAATAAAACTACTTGCTGTACAGTAGGCAACCCCCAAAGATAATTTAAGGGCGTTGTTCATGATACTTTTTGTAACACGGTGTGTCATTTCTCCCTTCCTGATAAATTATCTTAACTTGAGATGGTTGTAGCATGAGGATGTATTCAGTTGTCCTGTCTGGGATAGGATAAAAAGACCCGAAGCTTTCATTTGAAATCTGTTGGTAGATGTAACATCTTTTGGCTCAGAAGTGCCTGTGAAATTAAAGGCAGAACTTTGAGGTTTTCCTTGGTTCTGTTTCAGACCAACATCCTTTTATCTTTCTCTATTGGTAACACATGAAAATCTTTACAGTTTAGTGTTGTGGACTTCTCTCCAAGATGAGATTGTTTCAGGATGGCAGAGCAGCAACAAGCACATGTCCTTGAGAATTGTAATGACATGAATGTTACGATTGAAGACAACCTGACAAATCGGTTGTGTTCCTTTTCCAAGGCTGGAGAGTAGCTTCCTGTTTCAGAGTGTGTAAGATTTTGCTAAGCTGTGAGATGTAATATTTGGTGCTTGGTTTCTCCATCTGTTGAAACAAAACTATATTCACAAGGGGATAAGTGGGTTGCAGAGCAAACCAAGTAAGCGAGGTTCACGTTACAGATGTTTGTGAAGCAGCTTTGTATTCTTCCAGTGCATTCAGGACACAGGAATATCTCATCAGTGAAAAGTGAAGCTCTAATAAATGCAGTGCTTTGTATCTGTTTTTAAAAGATAGACTGCTTTAGTTATCCTCTGAGGTAAGGCATTTGGACTAGTTGGAGGAAAAGAGCGTTGCTTTAAGTCAAGACTCATCCTGTTTCTCTGCAGCCTTCAGGGAGCTGCCCTCGGGAAGGTGACGTTTCTCCCCAGGGACCAGCTCTGCAGCTGTCTCTGAAGTTTCCGCTTGCAGTAGGGAGCCACAGCCAGTCTGGGCAGGGTGCTGATTTGAGGACATCCAGCAGAGGCAGTGTGAAGATTGGGCTGCCAGGAGCCCACCACAACTCTCCTTAAAGCTATTAAAAGGAAGTGTGTGTGATCACCCATAGATTTACTTCTCTGTGCTCTGAGACAAATGGAAACTGGTGGTGGTTGAACTGTTTCAGTGCGTATATGCAGTGACTGGGGCAAAGTCATTTGCTCTGCAGCACTGGAAGCAGCGAAGGGGATTTGAATGGTGTTCCACTGAGCATTGTTCCTACCATGTAAACAAATTTTAAGTCCTTAAAGATCATAAAGGCTGGAAAACTTTGTAATGTTGTAGGAAAGATCGGTCCAGTAAAGCAAAGCTTAGGAGGCTGTGTAGTGATGCTCTGTACTGTTCTTGAGCTGGCTATTTATTTATCACTGTAAAAACAAAACCAGGTAAGGAGAGGAATGGTGATCTATGCCATATCCTGGCCTTCTTTTCCATGCGAGGGAGGGAAGGCCATGGGAGATCTGTGTGGTTGGCCCTTGTCTTGGGCAATCGTGTTGTGCTTCCTCTTTATGGTGTAAGGAAGGTTTGGTATTGGCTCTCTAGGGGTTAAGGATGGTGGTGTAATGATGCTGGAAAGCCTGGATGTGATCAATACAGAAGTGCATGATGCAAAACATGGCCTCAGCCTGGATTCACTGAGAGAGCTGAACCTAAACAGTTCAGTTGGTCCTAGACTGGCTGCTGTGTAAATGATCCCAGTCTGGGGGTACCATTGCTCCTACCTCACAGTATTGCTGTCCTGCTGCTTGTGTCATTGTTTTTTCTTTCTGCTGCTGCTGATCCAGGTTACTTTCACAGTGCTCTGCAGAAAAGGGTGTACAAAAATGAGTAAGTGTGGGTGCAGATTGGTAGGATAGAATTCTTACTTTTTAATGGGTCTATAACTACGCCTTTTTTCTTTTTTTTTTTTTGTCATTTGTGGGTTGGAAGTAAGTGTTTGTACTGACAGAAATCTCAAGAAAAGCTCCTTTAACTAGGGATGGAATGAATTAACATTACCTTGTGCACAAAGGCTTTGCTGTTTATAACATAGCTGTTTATAAAACTTTACCAGTAACTCAAAGTTTAAAATCTAGATTAGGGTACCAAAATTAATTCAATTTCTCATTTGAAGTTGTTTTGGGAAAGCATTGTGGATCATTTCCAAATTAAAAGATTCTTAGATGTTTTAACTTTTAATTTTGTTTTGCTTTACAGCACAAGGCTCTTGCTATCTTAGTGATATTCCCAGGAGACTGAAAAACCTAACAGAGTGCAGCAGTAAAACATGGTTCCAATTTTATCTTCCCTGTTTGTCTTGACAGAGTTAACTCATTGTGTGCCAGCCTACTGCCCAGTTTAATTTTCAGTTCTTAAAAGCTTCTGCTTGGGGTTTCCTGTTGTTTGACAACAACTGAGGATCAGTGCTTCTCCCTCTCTTAAACTGTACAGAAAATAACCATCGCTTTACTTCCTAGAAAAGACCAGTTGAGTTTCCTGAGTCACTCAGGCTCTCCCAAAACCATGGTTTAGCACCTTTCAGAAAAGGCAGTACATGAGAAAACACCCAGATACAGAAGCACCCTTACTCAGCTGGAAGAGCCCAATGAATTTGGTGAAAGCCCTGGAGCACAGTGCAGAAGTCTTACATGACAGGGTGTTACTGGGAATTTCATTGTATGCTTTTGTGTAAAGCTTCAGGGTTTGACCTGACTTTTTGCTTGGTAGAATTGAAACCGTGGGACAGCCAGACAGACGAGACAGCCTGGGAGTGTGTGTGGAGCAGCAGAATGGCTACGATTCTTTGCAGCGGGACAAGGCTGTGTGTATTAGCACAAATGGTGAGTCAATCACATAACTGAAGAATGTGTTTTTTTTTTTTTTCCCCCAAATACTGCAGTCCCTAGTCCTTTTTATCCCTGGATAATACACAAACAACTTCACCCACGTTGTGTGTACACTGCTCATGCAGTTACCATCTTTGGTGAGATCATGGATCTCCTGCATGCAGTTACTGCAACCTGTTTGATGTGACAAAAAGCAATGTGACAGGATTGCCTTTCGTTTCTACTTGCCTGCCAAACACAGACAGCCTTGCATGTTGGTATGTATAGAAAATGAGAAATAATGTTTGATACCTTGACTGTTTCAGGGGCAGTGTTTGTAAACGGAAAAGAGATGACAAACCAACTGCCTGCTGTTACTTCTGGATCAACTGTGACATTTGACATGGAAGTTGTGCAGTTAGGACCTTCCAGCAATGAGGGAGGAAACTTCAAGCTTAGAGTAACCATTAGCTCTAACAACAGGGAAGTGGTCTTTGACTGGGTACTGGATCAGTGCTGTGTCTCTTTGTATTTTGGATGTTCGTTTTCATACCCAGGCTGGAAAGTTCTGGTGTTTTAGCAGCTCATGTGAGTGAAGGGATTCTTGTTCTTGCTATACTCTGTAATGTCAAAAGCTGGATTTCCAGCTGTTTGATACCAACAATCTTTGTACTACTTGAACTCCGCTATATTGTACTTCCTACTGGATTCATTTCAAAAAAAGTTGTGAAACATTGGGTTTTTTACTCTGGAAAAAGCGAAACAGGCATTGGTGTAGACATTAATTTAAGCAAGTCCATAAGACTTTACCCTTTTTTTTTTTTCCTCCAGACTTGAGTTTTGTCAGTATTTTGTTGTACTCTAGTCTCAGGGTACGCTTATTGTATGAAATTAACTTTGCTTAATGCTGCTGTTCTGTGAAATAAGCCTATAAACGTTAGGGGGTTGGAGGTAATGGACCAAAGCTTTATTTATACCACTCATAAAAAGAGCAAAGTATTTAGAGCAGTGATGCCTTGCTATGCTTCCTTGTACACAATGCTGCCTTAATAATATGAACGGATAGTGGGTTCTGCATGCAACCACAGTTTCTTCCATGCACGGTACTGTTCATTTCCCCCAAAACAAGGATGTCTGAGCCATGGTGTTTGTTCAGATATGTACCCAGTCTGTTAAATGACTTGGTTTTATCTAAGTGCCTTACTTCCATGTATTTCTTGAACTGTTCCCTGTATCTTAGAATAGATTTTCTAGAGTAGTTGCAGGGTGGTGCTTACATCCTCAACTTAATGCTGACACTTGTCTCACATTAGACCAATGCCCACAGCTGGACAGTTATCCTTCTCTGGTCTGAATGTCTTTCCTAGTTATATTTTACTTTGTAGCTGATGTCTGGGCGGTGTCATGCTGAAGTATGACATGCGGAGGGCAGCCATGATTCCTCACAGAGCCGTGTTAAGATGCAGAGGCAACTTTCTGCTGTCCCAGCAATAGTGACCTTGAGGTGGTTTTCTGCTGTACAGGACTCCTAGAAATCCCAGCTGTTCACTCATACTATTACAGGGGAGTACAAGGCCTCCCTTGCTGCTAGTGCAGCCACTGCAGCCAGCTGAGGCCACACACAGTGGCGTACTGTCTGAGCAAGCTGGGACTGCAGCTGAAGGTGCAAGTTAGGAGGTAACAGAGAAGGGCCTAAGGCAGACACTGCTGGTAGATTTAACCTGTGGCAGTCAAAGCAGAGTACAGTGTGGTGCTAGTTTAGCACTCTTCTCACTGTAGTAGGATGGGATAAAAAAGTAGTAGGCAGTAATTTAAAATCTACATAAAGTTACCAGTATTCCCCTTAAGAGGGGAATAAGATTTATAATGAGCTTGTCACATGGACTATTCCTGGTCAAAAGATGAAACTGCATTTAAAGTATTCTTTAAAGTAATGCTCATTGAGGCCCTTAAAAAAGGTTTTTATTGCATTAAGTTCAATTAAAAATATACATTTCAACATGTTAGAGGGGCAAGTTCTTTTTATAAAACCTAGACAATCACCCTGCCCTTCTTCACCACTTTCAACATACTATATTATCCCTTTATGCTAGCATAAGTTTCATTACGGTGTATTAATACTCCCCATTCAAATTGTCAGTACAAAAATGAGTTGTCCTGCCTGCATTTTGCCCCAAGCATTGGTAGTAGGGGTACATGAATTCCAGAAGATAATGACAGCTATTATTACTACCATTTACAAGAAAAAAAAATTGAGAAGTTTCAGAGGAATTGAAAAAACATATAGAATTAATTAGAATGTATTATAAAACATGAAGGAAGGAGGAAAGACTGGACACCCACAGGTTTATTATTCTTCTGTGCTAGCAATGAAATAGCTGCAGCATTCTCAGTTAATCAAGTGTAACTATTTCACTTTTACCATATCCTATACTTCGAATTCCTTTGAATTATTGTGACGAGTGTTGTCAAAATTGTGCTGTATCCCAGCTGTCACATCTTGAATACAGTTCTTATGTTATAGCTGTGAAAGTCAAGTAGATGATCAAACTGTCAGTTGTGTTTAGGGGATCAGGCTGGCACTCCAGCCAGCAGCCAACTTGAATCTTGCTCCAATTAGTAGTGCTGGTAGTTTTATTAGTAAGACTTCAGGTGTCAGGTACTAGTTGTAACTCAGTACTTTTACCGTATGGAAATTAAAATAGTGAATATCTACATTTCTGAGGAATAAGCAGCTCAGGTACCTCTTCACCTGCTTTTGGAGGGCCTAGTCAGACTTGATTCTGCAGGATATTTACCAGCATAATAGATCATGAAACTTAAAGTCTTGAATTCAGGTACTTCCAGAGATGGTAATGCCTCGTCAGTTTGTTCGGCATATACACAGAAAGCAGCTTAAGATGACTGTGAAGGGCTACCCAGGAGGCCCCTACTGTTCCCCTTGAGAGCTGAGGATGGCAATAGACTAAATAGTTCTTCTGACATAAATTTTTAAGTTGCATCTTGAACAAGGCCAGCTTGCCAATTTTGTATTTCTAACTGAACATAAGACTAGCTGCCCAGATCACAAATTAGGTACTGTACAACCACCTCTTAGGAGAAGCATATCTCAAACCTGGGATGGGTGAAGAATCTCAGGGCAAGACCTGAGTAAGAAAACAAGGTATCTAAAGAACCAACATAAGCTTGGATTAAAAAAAGGGTTAAGCTCCATTCTTTCACAGCAGCATTCAGCTAGATAGAAGACTTGGCACATCCTTTACAGTTTTTCACCTCTAGCTATTGGAGCCTTGCAAGGCTCGAAGAGCGTTAACTGCCTATGAAATCCTGAAAGTTGTTTTCTGAAGCTAGTACATTCTCTTACCTCAAAACTGAGACATTTGTGTCAAGTGAAATTTAATTTTTTTTAAATAAAGTTTTATCCCACAGCTGTGTATGTTGTAGTAAATTGTTGATTGGGGCATAAAAGTGGGGAACCACTGAGTTCACCTAACAAGAATATAAATGCATTCTGCAGCATTGCATCTGTCTTAATAAGAGCTCCTCAATTTTTCCTCATTTTCATCTTGTTTCTCATAAGTCCTGTATATTCTTTGAGCAATTGTTTACTTTCATGTAGTTTAGATCTAAACTGACATCTCTTGCAAAAATATTTTTCTTGCTTTATTAGTGAAAGCATTTCTCACTACTTCCCTCGATATTCAATCTTACTAACATGTCTTTAGTTTACTGCTTACATTTCTTTAGTTACATTAAATGTTGCAAATCATCTACAAAGTAGATTTTGGCTACCATTACTGATAACCAAGAAGTGGGTGTTTGATCCTCTTCAAGTTAGGTCCATGTTGAATTAAAAGTTTTTCTTACTCCCTTAGTTCTGTTTTATCTGCAGCCTGCTCCCTTTCTTTGGTGTCTTTTGAATGGAACATAACTCATGAAACCAGTAAACAAGGTAGCTGTCAGGGTAACTTCCTCTCAAATACAACATTCATATCAACTACCTACTTCTTAAGTTGTAGAGTATTTGTCCTAAAGAGTACAGCTTCAGTCTTAAATCAAGCAACTTAGGAACAACGGGTAACAGTCTTGGAAGGGAAGACTTACCTACTTCATCAAAAACTCTTGTTTTCTTGGTTGTATCAGCATGGAAGAGCAGATTTGTAAACAGGAGCTGGTCTAACAGCAACACGTTCGTCCCAACACTGGTTGATGATGGCACCAAACTGTTCTGTGAATTCAGAAACACTTCATTTTGAACAACATTGTCAAATTTGTCCTCACAGAATGGCTTCTACATTCTCAAAGTAGAAATAAAATTGCTGGTTTTGTTTGTTAAGTGATTACTTTAACATAGCAAAGAGCACTGTTCAAATTGTGACTGCTCCATTCCAGGCAGTGAATCTCTACCTTCCTACCCCACCTGACAGTATCTCAAGAGACAAAACGGTAACTACAGTCAAAACGCTCAAAGCAATGCACACTTAAAGTTAACAAATTCATATAACAATTTTGACTGTGGCATTTAATGCACTGAACTTAACATTAGTCAAAGGTTCCAACTTGGGGTTTACAGACCAGATGTGTTTAAGTGACCACCAATTATAAAGTACCATAAAAATCTGCCATGAACATACTGAAGGCTAGATTAGGACTGTGCCAGTTTTAGGAAAAAATGGTATACCGGACAAGCGCAGTACAGTTTACTAAATCTAGCTGTCATTCTGTATTCATTATATGAATTATTTTAAACATGGAAAAAGGTATTCAGCATCAGCTATTCAACAGCCACTGTTCTGCTGAGCAGTGCAATTCCTTCCTCGCTTCTTTCTGCAGTACCCATCCTCCATAATACCAGAAACAGTTTTAAACTGATAGCAATTTAAACTCTGCTCCAAATAAAGTTCATCTCATAAGATGTTTGAAACATTAACCACTTGTACATAAAAAAGACGTTTTGTAACTAAAACATTGAGCAATATGCTTCATTCACACAGTTTTTCCTCAGTTACAAAAATTACAGTTCTAAACAGTGACACACAACTTGTCTCAGGTACTCACTTCTAACCCTAAAAGAAGAGAATTAAAGTTCTTATAGCCAAAATCTGGTAATTTATGGCAATACCTTACATACAATGAAAAGACTGGACAGATACTTAGCTACTTTTATGCAGCACAGGAAACACATGAATCTAAAGTTAAACAGACAAGCAGAAGATTAAGTTACACGAGGTGCTCCTAGTGGCCGTTTTACATACACACAAAATGACTGGACAACCATCATGGCAGATTTTATATTACTGAACTTTATGTACAAAAGCCGATTTCAAATAAAACATTTAATGTAAAAACAATGGTTCATTTAAACAACTGAACTTTTTCGTTGTTTTGTTTTTGTGTGTTTTTTTTTTTTTTTTTTTTTTTTAAATATCTACTGTACCATTCAAATTTTTAACCAGCTTACACGATATCTTCAAAATCTCTCAAAGGTACATATAGAAAAGGCATCTTTATAAATAGAAAACAAAGGGATTTTTTCAGCTTTTATTATAAATTGACATGACATACAAAGTTTACTGGACAGAAGTAATTTCATTACTGTTTTTTGGGGGGATCACCAACTTTTTGTGCAAACAATGCTAGCCTTCTTTTAAGCATTAAGAGCATAACTGCTTAAGAAATGACATAAGCAATAATTCTAGAACTACATCTCCCCTAAAATAATCTATTTTTTTTTACATATGTGCACAGCTTTAGCGAATTAAAGCCAGAGAGAAATGCTTGATGTACTATCCAGAGGCATAATTAGAGTTTGCTAAAACTCAGAGAGCTGGCAAATTCAAGAAGTTTGTAATGAAAGCTGCAGTTTCCCTCTTTCCTATTTTGTACACAAAATCAGTGACTAAGAACTTAATACTGGATGACAAATCACATCCACACCATTAGTTAAATAGTCTCACAGTTAAACACATCTTAAGGACCATCAAAATCAGTATTTACATTTTATAAATTTCTGAAGACACCATTAGAAAGCTTATATACCCCTTAAACAAATAGGGAACTGCATCTCATGGTGATGGAATGAAATAAAAAATTAAAAATACCTGTATTTACAGCAGCATTGTTCCTTTATAAATAAAGAATATGAAAAATGCAATATTTTAAGGATAATAAAAAATTGAGGTGATGTCACTCAACCACAGTGCTTGCTGGAATAAACCCTTCGGTGCTGATACTGTACCAGTAGTGAAACCACTTTCCATTGGAAAAAATCTGTAAACGTATGCATAAAATGTGTTAACAGCAGTGCAAAACTGCTCAAATATAGTTTAGTCAGCATCTTAGTATCTGTATTGAATACAATACATCACAGAATACTTGCATAAGAAGTGCAACACATTTTCTGGTCCAATTTTACAGTGCATTTTTCCCTCAAGAGTGGCATCTCAAAAGCCAAAGCTAAACCTATGGCCTGGACTTGCAGTCTGTACTCAGGCAAAACAGCAGGCATAAACTTCAAAAGAAGTTAATTGACGTAATGCCTACATACTGACTATAGACTCTCGGCTTTAGCATGGCACGCTATGATGCAGAACCCCAGTAAAAAGGGTTTACATCAAGTAGTTTGTGTAGCTGTGTAAATGCGTAATAAAAATATAAAAGGAGCTAATGTTCAAGTTTAAAATGGTACACTGTGTGATCAATACATCAGAATTATCCATGAAAACCAAACTGCTGGTAACCTCAAAAAGCCACGGTGGTACTTCACTGTGTCTGCAACATGAAAAGCCAAGATCTTTCCAAACAGGCACAAGACAAAGGAAGTGCTAAGTTTGCCAACTTTCAAAATTTTAGTGTAAAATAAATTTGCAATTATGATCAATCGATAAATGATTTCAAATACAAGGATCAAGGTTAAACTTTAAATAGTGAGACGTTATTTTCACAAAAAGCTAACTGGAGAACTTCTAAATAAGAAAAGCAGAAACTGTATCCCAAACCCCTTTCCCCAATGTTTCACAACTTCATGGTAGGAAAAACAGCCAGATACAGATGCAAAAATCTTAATATAAAAACTGTTTTACATATACTTAAATTATGTAAATTCCATAAAGTTCTTAAGACACTAATTACTAAAATTACAAAAAGATTTTCATATTGCTCTTCATGCTCAGACTCTTATATTGTCATTACATCACCAAAACCGATATACATGTAGTACTTGCATAATTAACTGAATAGGAACCCTGTTAAAACAATATCCTTGTTGAAATCATTTATTTCCATCCAGCAGTGCCTGTTTGGAATCTCTGTATTTTTTGTGTGTAATTCTTTATAGAGCTCATGCACCCTAGAATGTCACTTCAATGCTTGTCCATTGAATGCAATTTGACTTTTGACTTCAGAGCTTTTGTTTCTTGCTCTGTTTTGTGACACCTGAGATGCTATCCATTTCTGAAATTCTCTCTCTCATATTATTTTCACTATATCCATTTGTTGTCCCACTCTGTTCCTCAGAAGATTCCTCATCTGTTGGGGAGGCTGATTCTCCTTTCTCTAACTTCTGCTGCATCTCTCGGAGCCTGGCAACAGCTTTGTCTATTGACATTATGCTGATGAGGTTAAAGTCATGCATGCTGACCAGATGTAGCATGAAGTTTCGACACAAGTTCTTCTTAATTATTTTTTGTCCGTAATTTTCAACAAACAGCATACAGGCATGATTCATTTGATTGTCAGCAATAAACCTGCCAAATTAGAAATCCGTCATTATCCAAGTAGAACATTTTCAAAAGCAAAAAGAGACGTTGATAAACACTGTTGCAGGGTAACTGCACAGACTATTATATAAATCTCAACATCTGCATTTTTTTCATTATTTTCAAAGCTGAAGAACTAGTAGGCCCAAGAACTTTTTAAAGCTTCACAGAAAACTTACTCCCAAATCATCCTTTAACAATCCATTTCTAAGCACTGAATTTTAAGTGCTTAGTGAATTACAATGCAGAACAGTCAACCAAATCTATATAATCTGTGTCAAAAAAAGTTTATCATAACATACCCGTGCTTCATAACATGAAGATTCCATAATTTCATCACTTCTTTCTCTCCTTCGTTAACATCAGAGAATTCTTCAATTTGCTGGAAACATAAAGGAGTAGAGAAAGGACAAAAAGAGAAAACATGACATGAGAAAACTGTATGTCCACTGACAAGCGGTTAAAGTACAGCTACAGTCAACTTGTGTCACGTATACATCACAGAAGTGACTACTGTTAAGAAGTTCTGGAACTGCAGTCAGATCAAATAGAGGTCTGTGATAAATTATTTTCATATTATATACACAGCACTGTACTCCTGTATCACCAGCACCTCCTCTTTCAAGGAGAAACAGCCACAAATAACAAAGAAAACTTGTTAGGACCCATGTAGACTGAGCTAGCATTGCAACCGAAGATGTACTTGAAAATAAAAACTTTGAATCCATTAATTTACATCATTAGTGGCAGAGCATCACAACATTTTCTACTTACTCTCAAAATAAATACATCATTTTCACAACATGTACCCTATTTGTTCCCCAAACAACTCAGCTCATCATTTAAAAACCACAACCCATTGAAAGTAGTTTTGTATAAATGGGATAATTACAGTAATGGTTTTCTCCCGTAGCCATTCAGGGTCCTTTTCATCCTCGCTGTCTACTTCCATTTCTTGTGGACGGAGAGGTAAACATGTGTCACTGTGGAAATATAACCGATTGTGCCCACTGCTATATGTTCGCTGCTGTTCTACTTCTCCATCTTCAGATTCAAGGAATTCTGACATACTTGCTTTCGTACGCTTTGGCCTAGCAGAAGGAAACAAGTAACTGCTTTCAACTACTAAATCAAACATACAAATGCTAAGTATGGTAATTAATACAGATTTCTTTTAGGCTCCAGTTTACAGAAGTGTTCAGGAAAAAATCACCAGCAAAGAAATACATGCCATAAAACAAAAACAAAAAAACAAATCCAACTCACAACCCCTCCCTAAGAAAAAGATGCACTCAATCTTTTGGGCAAGGGAAGTTTTAGGATGAGGCAGTTTACAAAAACAAGTTCTTGTGTTGATGGATGCCTCAACTTAAAGGATGTAAAATCACAGGTGAAGGTATCATTCCTCAAAAGTCTTTTATTCAGTCAGTAACAGTTATACTTTAATGCTGGTGAAATTTAACACTGCTTATACACAGCTATAGATGTAAAAGTCTCCAGGTTTCACAAGTCTGGTGCATATGCTATCCCACACAAGTATGGACAGACCTTTTCAGCCTCCGTACCTGCATACAAGTATGTGTGTGATCGGAGTTCTTTTGACTGGTCCGTTACGACTGAAGGCAAAACCAGGTTGACGATGGATATCCTGGGGATTCCCTGCATAGGAGCCATCATAACACTCATTGATAGACACATCTATCCTAGCACCCTTTGGATGATACTGAAACAGATAATTGCAAATATGTTTAGCAACATACCCAGAGGTTTAAAGTAACCGTTTCAATTTCAAATACCTTAAATATCATCCCATCAATAAGCTGACAGAGCTCTAGATTCCTTTTACACCACCCAAATAAATAACTGCTAGAAACAAATTATACTAAAACTTCCTTGCTCTATGATCTTACTGTTTTGTATGAGAAGACTCAATACAACCAATTCTTAAATTAAGGACAGGATTGGCAAAATTCTTCTAACAAGCACTCTAGAACTTAGAACACTTCTAACCAGCTAAGGAGTAAAGTTTTGGAATAATCTTCTGAGCAGTGTAGTGGTCATAGGAAACTACATTATCTTCAAATAAGCATAGAACAATTTTTATTTAAGGTCAGACTAGTAGGAATAGGTCCTTATCAGCATAAGGAAATATTAACTTTAAATGTTTACTGCCTTCCTAAAATGTCAAGAGACTTCTAACCAATTGCAGATTACATTGCTTTTTAAATCACAAAAAATACATTGGTGCAAAAGCAGCACCTGTAGTCAGAATGCAACCCACAAATTTGTGCCTCATGTAACATGTCAACATTCAAAGGAAGCTGCAGTTGATTTGTAGATAGTCCTACAACTTAACCAGCTAGCAATAAAGTCACTGCAGTCAATATGTCATCTGTGACAAACTGCACACCGTCTCACACCACTAAACTACAAAAATACACTTACAACGTAATTAAAGATAAATCTGCTGTGACAAAGTTTAAGGTGTTTGAGTAAACTATACAGTTTCCGACAGTTCAGCGTGCACCATGGGCAATGCAAGTCATCTCGGGCTTCAGTCTGCTGTCTTGTGTTGTTGTTATAAAGGAACTGATGCAAACAAAAAAGGTAAGCGTTAACATCAAATGAATTTCACTTGTTAGCCTTCCAACCCCCCAGCAAGGTTGGACATAATTTCAGGAAATCTCTACTGTAACAGTAAGTTCTTGGGAGTGCTCAATGAGCTCACTTTACTGAAACAATGGTATTTCAAGAATTCCCCATGCCCCCTATGGAGACCACCTCTCCCCCTCCAGATGTCTAACAAAAGATGTCCTTTGTATTTTGGACTATGTTGGACATGGCCCCAGGAACATTAATTTCCTAGAATACTTCCTGTAAGAAGAAATGTAGAATGGCTCTTCCTACATGAATTTAAGACCCCTTAAGATATCCGCAAAAGTAGCAAATGAGACAGTTACCCCCAGCCCAAACCAAAACTTTCGCCAACTCAGGCGTGAACATTATAATTACTTGCAATACCTGGATATTTTCAATACCTGGTAAAATATTCGCAACTTTTGTCGAGGCTCATTTAAAACATCTCTCTCTTTTCTTGTTTGAAGGTCTGTTGGCAAGGATTCTTTCACAGCTGAAAAAAACACAGGTATAGACAAGCATTTCAGTTCAGAGTGAAGAGGTAAAGAAGACATTTTTAAGCTAAGTTGTGGGACAGCAAGGAAGAAACATGATTTTACAAACATCAAGAAAAATACAATTATGCAAATGTACAAAACTAGTCACTAATTCACATTTAATACATCACCACTATATTAAGTTTAATTCTTTGACATAATTATCATCCAAAAACACATGCTACCCGCTGTACAGGTACATCGTCAAGTGTTCAGTTAAATGGTCTGTGGTATCAATATCCCCAACGCAGCAACAATCCCAATATTTTGCAAGCTGTAAACAACTGCGAGGACAAAAATACTGGGCTTTTTTTGTGTATTTAAACACATTTTAATACCACAATCTTCCAAACATTTTACAGCAAGTTTATTTCTGTTAATGTTTTTAAATTACGCATGAGCTTAAAAAAGTATGCGATTGCATATTCTTTGAAAATTACTGTGGGGCCCACTGTATAAAGACTGAGATTTTCAAGGTATAAACCAGCACCAATACAGATCAGCTGAACTTATATAAAGGGAAATATCCCTGGCAGACTTGCCATAAAGAAATGCATACCTTTTCTAACACATACCTATAAAAATATTAAACAATTTAATATATTTTTTTCTAATAGTGCTTAAAGTTTTACATGAATACCTAGGATAAATATAACTTTTATATTCCAAAACTTCACAAGACATGCCTTTCATTACAGCAAAAATAGAATGAAAAGTTTCTAAATGCTTCAAAAATGCCAGGCCATAAGCTTTCTGAAGCAACCTGAGTTATCTTTATCCAGAAATGCAAAATACAAGTGCAATACTTTAGATACCTTCTGTCACATTTCACAATAACAGCCATGTTTTCCAAGAGCTAAATTTATCTGTTGATATCCACCAAATTTTAAACTCTTACTACAAAGCGTAAAAATGTGAACTCCTAAATAATGTGAATTCAAGTATTCGTAGAACAGCAGTTAAAAAGAGTGTAGGAAAGCACACAATCATGGAAGTCATGGTCATAGATTTCCTGCTGATTTGTTGTACATGAGGATTTATGATTTATGACTGTGGTATACAATCACTTCAAAATCTAAAAATAGTTGGACCTTTAAAGTCATGATAATATTTACCTTACCTTAAAAATATTACAACATATGGGATACATAAACCCATTCATTTTTGCTTTTTCATGTTTATCTGAAGCAATTCCACCAGTGCGTCAGGAACCCTGAAGTACAGAATTGCTAAGCAGATCACTACTCAGCATCAAAACCAAAGTTTGCTTACCTATAGTCTGAGTAGGTTTAACAGAATTAGGCTTGTTTTCTTGAGGGAGGCTTTCAGAATTTCGTGTTGCAAGAGGCTTAGCTATAGGAGCTGTAGACTTATCATTTGTGTCTCCTGTCCAACGAAGAGTAAACTGAAGTGTAGGTCCCTGAGAAAATGTTTCAAATGGAGGCAACCTCTGGTAGGCAAAAAAAGGCAAAATCCCACCAGAATTAGTGTCTTACCACATACAAAACTCATAAAAGAAAATTCACAGAATGAGGACAAATGTAATTTCTAATCAAATTTCTTGTGTTCTCAACACATACATTTAGATATACTAAAACAACTGAAGGAGATGGCACACCCTACATTTAAGATTAAATTCTTCAATCTCATGAGATCTTTTTGTTGTATTCAGGCCTTCTTTACTGAAAGGCCACTGCAGTTACTAACATTTGCTTGTGTAATGATCCAGTGTAGCCAAAGCTTTCCTAAACAAATACCTAAATTTAACTTGTTTCCATCCTTCCAGAAATACTATCGTCTGCTTAACCTAATCCATTTTCAGGGACTACTGCACTTTGAATTGCATTTCACCTTAATCCAGAATCTTTTAAGTGAAGACAAGTCATACAGCTACTGAAACACCCCTTACCTTCCCATCAAGTATTGTTTCCCATGTTGCTCTTTTCTTACTAATGGGACACTCTTCCATTTCCTGCATGGCCACTTCATATTCACCATCCAGAAGTTGCAAGCGCCTGTCAACACCAAATATGTGTTATGGGTAAAGCAGCTCATTGTTATTGTTTGCCTATTATAAGGCAGAATATATATATCACAGAAACTAGCTTTCCCTGAAATTAAATGCAGACCTTCAGGCAAATTTATTTGGCCACTAAATGTAAATCTTAGGAAAAACACGATCCCTAATGAAAAAAGTGCAAATATGAGAAAAAAATTGTTTTCTGACCCCTCAGTATCCTGTTTTATACAGTGAGAGATACTGGAAGAGGCGAACTACACTTTTTCTTCACATGTGAAATATATTAAAACAGAAGTGTCCCAGCAGAACTAAACCAGATACCTTTTGTTTTATTTCTTGACAGCATCTTGCAGAAGCCACTATAACACCTTCGTTTACTCTATTTAGAACACAGTAACAACTTCATAACCAGCACATCATTCCAGAGAGCAACTTGCCATTACTATGATTTCACCGTAATAACGCAGAACTTCATTAGGTACTAGCAGAAGATAGATGACTACAACAGCACAAGGCTGGGCAGGTATATTGATACTAACTGATGCATATTAATGTGATAACATTCAAGTTCATAAAAGGGAGTAATTTACTATTGTCACTGAATAGTTCTCAGTATAAAACGTGCACTACAAAACCTGTAGAGCTTTTTTTTTTTTTTTTAATTATTTTTAAGACAATAAGCCTGGGCTCTTATTGTACCTACTAACTAAGAATGTATCAAAAGACATCCAAGAATTAAATCAAAAAACAGGTTCAGGTTTGGTATTTTTTAAAAATCCCAACAATTAGCAGAAGAAATACTCATTTTGGATAATATTACCTGTTTTTATCAAATACAGTCATTTGTGCTACAAATGTCTTTTCTCCATCTTCACGATTTGAAGAGTTTCTTTTTCGTCTAGCTGGAAGCTCCTCATTGACATCTGTAAATATCAAACATTGCATTCAATTATTATATAGGCACAAATTTAAATGATCAAACAGCTTCTGTGCAATTGTAAAATATCACTGGCTGCTGATTATGTCAGATGTGCCATATGAACAGCTCAATGCCAATAGAAAGAGCACTTAGCATAATGACAATCATGTTTTAGATACATTCATGCATATTTATAGTCCAGTCGTATTACTGTCACCATAAACAATTTAGAATTTGGCCTTCCTCCTTCTTCAATTGTAAAATAGTAAAAAAAAAAAAAAAAAAAAAAAAAAAAAAAAAGGAAGTTTTCAATCTGTATTAGTCTTCAAGGCTGCAACATTTGTGATATAACATTAACACCTTAATAAAATTAAAAAAAATACCTCAATAGCAATTTTTAAAAAGGTATTTATTGGCAAGTCGTTTAGTTTTGATGAGAGACCATGACCACACCTCCAGCTGAGTCAGTAGTGACCAGCATTGATGTAGGCAGTCCCAGAGACCACAGTTTCATTATTTGCCACCCCCATCACAGCATTGCCTAACACCATCACACATTAACAAAAAGCGGTGTTAAATTTTGACAAAAATAGAAACACAGCTTCTAGCTACAAACTGTATTTCGGCTATATCTTGAAAGGGTAAAAACAAGTAAAGCCAACTCAGTCACTCATCTATTACTGCCTTCTCCAAGTAGGACCTACACCACAGATCAGGACAACTGTATACATGCCTGCAAGATAAACCTCATAAAAGCCTATTTAAAGTTTGAAGTTACCAATGTTTTCATTAGTCTCGCCATTGATCAGTCCATTAAACTCTCTTCTTCCTGGGCGAGTTACTCTGAATAACAATGAGTAAGACTTCACCATATGGCTGTTGCTTGGTTCAAACTCGTTACTGGAAACCGCAAGCGACGGGAAGTTGCCTGGTTTTATTTGGCTGAGGTCTGGGTTTAAAGGCACCTGCTTTTTACCTGTAGGAACCTGTCTTATTGGACAACTGACATCCTGCAGGAAAACAAGAGAGCTAAGGTTTAGGTTTTTAGAATACAAAATAAAGACATTAAGTGTGAAAATTTGTATTACTTATGGATTGTACTTGTCCTGTCCTCTTTCTGAAAATAAGCCTTATAACAGATGTAAATTAAAGCAGAATAACAAGTCCAGGTTCTAAACGTAAAAACAGATATTTGAAAGTGTAAAGAAACCTGGCATTTTATAACCACTTCTGACAGCAGCCATCTTTCTCTAAGTGATTAAATTAACACTGACATGAAGTATTCAGAAAAACTGCAGAACAGCCATTAATGCTAATTTAATTCAGTTTACCTACAGAAATTAAATGTTTTGGTTACATATATATGTTCCAAGGGCTTCCTATCTTCTTCCAATATTACAAAGTGCACTTATGCGCTATCTGGGAGATAAAGAACCACTTACCTGGGATTTACTATATTCAGTATCTCTCAGATAGATCACGGAACACTGTGTAATATTGAAAAAACAAGGCAAGATGGCCTAAGTATGAAATTCACAGTAAAACATACTTCAAATAATCACTGGCACCTCCTCATTTTACTATACTTATCTATACAAGAACAAAATTAGCTAGAAACAACAGTAGCTCTTAAAACTATGCCATAACAGTTTAATATTCTTAGGGAAAATAGAGAATTATCACTGTAAATATTTCCCTTTTTGATTAAAAATAATAGTGTGCATTGCTGCTCCCATAGCTGTGAGGATAACTTGCAACTAGCATGAAACTAACATATCTAAAACAGCAGGTAAATTCAAAGATGCTTTTTTGGGGAAAAAAAAAAAAAAGATAAAAATTGATTCATAGTAGCTAAAATCTGCAGTAACTGAGATGATCAACATAAAAACATAGGTTCAGAAAAAGGAAGGAAAGAAGATTTGACAGATGACCGAGGACTTCAAAACAATTACAATTTCTTCCTTTTCATCTCTGAACCCTAAAAAGCACAGACTATTTTATGATATTGCGATTCCCCAATTTGTTTAAGCCAAAAGAATTAACAGTTTAATTATGTGATACAAAAAAAGAAGTGAAATTAGAGGTGGCCAAAATACAGAATGAGTGGATGACTTACAAGCAAGCTAAATTCAAATAAAATAAAGTGGTATGCCTTTATAAGGACTTCCAGTTATTTCTCAGGGAGCAGAGAAAAAAAAAAGTACACTTGCTTCTGAAGAATCATTTACAGTCGTAATTAGAAATTGTTTTCTGTTTAATTCATAAAGACTAAATTTAACTCAACACAAACATTTCACTATTAGCTGTTTGTATAGTAATGTTAAATAGATGTTCCAGAATCAGGTACACATTTTGCTTTCATACATATTAATGGTTTGTCAAATCACTTTTACCTTTCGTTTCTTGTGGCAAACTTTCACAAGCAGTACTTCCAGGGTTACAGAATTTTGTTCATTCTCTGAGTTTTGTGATGGCTTATCTAAACAGAAAAATATTTTAAGTTCTGAAAAATTAAAAATCTGTTCAATGGTGTGAATTCATCTGTAATTACTTTCTAACCATAGCTACTTTCAGGCACAAAGACCTCCAGTCAATTCTAAGTTCAATTTTGCCCAAGCTTATGGTAAATTCCCACTTCAGAACATATCCTACTTAATTACTACTAGCAGATTAAAAACATTAGCATAATTGACATTTAACATTTAACAGTAAACTTGCTAAACCTTTGGCATTCTTTACTCTTGGTTTCTTTTCATCCTTAAAATAATTCTACCTTATTTTTCACAAAAACAGAAAAAAAAACTGCAAAAATGACCCCCTTACCTCCTAAACCTCAATTCTAGAACTAGAGGTACAAAGATGGATTGTGAAGACAACCCACTTGCCAAAGAACAGCATACACTATACATGTGAGTGAGCACGTGTTGTGGGTAAAAACTGAAAGTGAATCTGTTGTGTAGGTTCATAAAAGAGTCCAGAGACACAGCAGGACACGATCTAGCCAAAACATTTCTATAGCAGAAGAAAAAGATATCAGTAGATTTAAGAAAAGTCACTAGTTACAGATAAGTGAAATTAGTTCCCATAATTTTTAACTTTACTGCTTATAAACCTAGAATTTGGTTCTTATCAAAACTTAAGCTCCAGATGCTATAAGAAAAACAACAAAAAATTATACGAAGTTAAGCCTATGCCAAATAGCTGTTAAATGACTCTTGAAATAACCCAAAAAAAACTCTTATAAAATGAGACTTGGCATCACAGCCTCTTCACACTAAGTTTCCTAGAACCTGGAATCTTCAAGATGGCTACGACCAGCCGTACATCACCAATGCCAACTAAGAACTGCCTTTTAAAATAAATTTCACTGTCTAGAAAGAGAAATTTTAGTCACGTGAATGGATGTTATTCTGGAAATATGCCCTCATATGGAAAAAAAAGATTAAAATATTCCATGTATGCTTAAATAGAATTTGTGGAAGAAATTCTGAAAAAGCGATCATCCAAAATTGAACAGATCTGCATGAAACTATTTCTGCTTTTTAAAGTCTTACAAATACCGTTATGGGCTTACACACATTTTGAAGTTAAATGACAAAATGACTTAAGCTTAGCCCTGTCACAAAGAATCTGACAATGAAAAACTTCTTTATGCTCACTAGGTATAAAGAGCAAAGCTTTACTATGTTAAAGAAAACTCAACCCATGCATCTTCACTTGCTTCCCTCCTGATGTTACTTTGAAGAAGCTTAACGTGCTTCAGTTGAAAGTTTCAGTAAGTCCTCTATAGGTACTAGCAATTAAAAAAACATTTTTTCAATTTTAAATATAAGATATATTAGAAATCTTTTCTTAGCAAATGAAGAAGCTCAGAAAACAAACAAAAAAGCCATCACACACTCTTCTTTCAAGAGTTTCCTAAATATTTTTCTATCCAGACAAATAGTATGCTAACTGTGCCAGCTTCATTAATTTAAATATTTTCTATATTTTATATTTACCAAAGTATACATTGTTTATGTTGTGACATTTGTTTACATGGTACAAAGAGACATCATACTCTCGCTCTCTCTTAAAGCAAACGGAGTTTTTTAAGAGCTAACAGTCCAGAAAAAATCTAAACATTTGAAAATACACAGAAGTCAAACATTTTCAAAATTCTCCTACAGCCCACCTCTACTACACAGTAAGAAAGGCAAGGCCAGTCAGCAGAAACTATGAGACAACTATCCTATCCACTAGGTTAAATTCCATGTGTGAGGAATTTACTAACATCTTCAAAATCTGATCCTTCCAGAACAGCATTTGAATTTAAGATGTATTTATTCTTATTACTTGTTGCCCCAGTAGTCCTCATTTTGTGTTGTTTTCTCATCTAAAGATCTGCAGGCAACATATAAAATGAAATTCATAAGAACAGAAACAAGATGAATATTATCCACTGAGACCAGCAGCATTCTGAAGCGGAATTCCAGAAGCAGAACTTTACAAGCCAAGATACTTGAAGAACTTTCTCAGAATGACATTAGTTTACTAAAAAAGGGATTCTGAAATCTAGACATTTGCAACTTTATCTTCCAGACATCTGACTTGAACAGATCCAGTTAAACACAAAATAGTTTGATGGAACATGACAGATTCCAGACTGAAGCATAGAACCCGTTACAAGAATTGAAGTAGCTTTTACATCCAAGGACTAAGATGTTATAGAGAATATTTTTAACTGAAAAAAAATAGAAACACTGCTTAATTTTAATGGATAAACAGGTAATTTTTTTATTTTCGGGAAAGTAAAAAGACAATGAATTTACCCATGCCTATACAGCATACAGCACGTAACTTCTGCTTTTGTTAAAGGAACAGAATCGTTCATTCTGGTCTGGGAAGTCCAGATATTCCAATTTTGAGAGGTAATGCCTTATGTGCATAAACCCCACAAATTTATTGCAAGTCACCAAGAAGCGTTTTCAGCTGCACTCTTATAATCCCCAGCATGGCCTTTTCCACATTTCTAGGCTCTACCTGATACAATTTGTTCGCATACTTCTACATTAAATTCAAAACCTCTAAAGCTGATAATGATTTGAATTTCTGTTGTGTTTTTTTTTTCCCTTTTGTTTGTAAAAGATACTTCAAATACTTCAAAGTCCTATGTCCATAAAATCTTTCTTCAGGAACTCTTTCATCAAGCTCTACTTCAAGTTTCTTCAAGTTTGAATGGATGAAGATGGAGTATTCATCAAAATCACTGTTTTGACTAAAACCCTGGAAGCGTTAGCTACTTAACTTTACAGTTACACTAACACATATTGAAAGAACAACTAAAGGTACTGTAAATAACAGGACAGAATAACAAAATTAAAATCTGCATCCAAGCAGCAGAGATTGTAACATACTGTTCACAAATTCCGCTCACAAATCTGTACTAATTTCAAAGGTGTTACACAAATTAATGGTATAATGAATGAATTTTGCAAACGTACCATTTTTATGGAAGAAACCAGTAAACGTAAGTTGCAAATGAGCAGACAAGCTAAACAGAAAAAAAAAAGAAAGGATATGTTAGAACAAAGAAGTATTTTCTCCTCATAGCAGCCACTCCATTCACTAATGGTCAGGACAGGCCTAACCACAACAGAGCCCATCCTTCCACCTGCTTTCAAACTGTCTGGGCACAGCATGCACTAAGGCACAGCTGTAGACCAGTCTTCTCTTTCCAGACGGATTCACTCTCTATATTCCATGACTGGGGAGGGTGGGGGAAAAGGTAGAGGCCTAAACACTTCCGTAGAAGGGTGCTGTATGTAGAGGTGAGATCTTGCCACCACAGGCATGCAGACATTTCCTAAACCTTTGTCAACAACAGAATGATTTTTGGTAGAAATGGTCTAGAACTTCACCCTGAACTTGGTATCAAAATTTTTGTACAAGTATTTCAAGTTCACTAAGCAGAATCTTCACAACAGTGAAGCCAGAGGTATAACACATGCAAACAAAGTAATAGTTACATCTATTTTGTTTCATAGCACTGCAGCTTGTGGGCTAAACTATTCTGCTGATCATAGGCCCATTTTATTTTGATTTGTTAATTAGAGAACGCATTTCAATTCAAAGCAAGTATTCACAAAACCAGAATTAAATGGGTTTCAAAAACACCCAGTATTTTTAAGGCGCACAGAATTTACAAAAAGCGTCTGTCACACTAGAACACTAGATAAGCACCTTCATCAACTTCTCAGAAAGATACCTGACATTCAAAACCTATTTTAAACACTTTCCTGAAAGCTCTGAGGTAACAAGTGTCCATGAGCATTTGAAGGATTCTGTCTACACCAACTTGCATCATTCAGCCATGTTACTCCTCCAGACCAATTCCAGATTAAAATGTTTTTTTGTTTGTTTGTTTGTTTGTTTTTTTTAATAGTTTTGAAAGCAGAAAACCAACACAAACAAATCTATATTCTGTTTCAACTTGATCCTTATCTTTTAAGGGAGATTTGCCTATTAAGCAACCATAACATACAAACCAAAAGATAATTATGAACAATACTATTAGCAAAATGTATAAAATCTCTTGAAACACAGAATTTATAAATTTGTTTCAACCTAAATTCCATCTAGAATGGTTGCCTCTGAGGCAGACTAATTATTTGCAAACACTATGGAAAAAGAATAGCTGGTTAAGAAGAAAACCACACCACAAAAAACCCTGAATGGGTCTTCACACATTCCAGCAATTTAGGTTAGTCTTTCAACATTTGTTTTTGTCTTACAATTTCCAGAATGCTTTGTTTCTCATTATCCATTAAGTACATTAAAAAGAAGGGTTTTGGCAAATCATCTACAATCTTTCTACCTAAAAAGAACACAAAGCCAACCTGCAGGATTAAAACGGATCTTGGGCTGAATTGTGTAGATTAGAAGAAAATAATTCTGGAAGTCATTACAATGGATTGGTTTATTCCCATCATATATATCTTCACAAAAAGCTTAGGTGTTTAACTAAATCATACATAAAGAAAACAATTTTAAGAAGAAAAAAGGTCATTATCTATCACATTCAAATGTGAACATACTGTATGCTGTATTACTTCCGTGAGCAAGTTTTTCAAACTTTTTCTTGACACGTCATAGTGCTGAAATAACAGACTATGCAGACTTGCAATTTGTTTTTGCCATTGGCTAGGATAAAAATGAACTGAAATGCATCATTCCCAAGTTCAGCGCCTCTGCTGAACTTGGACTTTTACCAAATACAACACGGCAAACTCAGCAAGTTCAAACGTCAAATATTTTTTTCTGAAGTATCGTGGTAAGACCTGACAAAACGTGAGCTTTATCCAACATTTAAATAAGTGTTATATAATTAAGATGACAAAATCAATAGGTAAGTTAAATTACCATTTCACAATTATAATTCATTAAGCATTTCCCCCCCTCAGTCTAACAATTCCGTATTGAATTAAGACTTGAAATAATCCAACTACTTTTTAAAGACGGAACACTGTTATTCAGCTAGAATTATCACAGAATCACAGAATTTCTAGGTTGGAAGAGACCTCAAGGTCATCGAGTCCAACCTCCAACCTAACGCTAACAGTCCCCACTAAACCATATCCCTAAGCTCTACATCTAAACGTCTTTTGAAGACTTCCAGGGATGGTGACTCCACCACTTCCCTGGGCAGCCTGTTCCAGTGCCTCACAACCCTTTCAGTGAAGAAGTTCTTCCTAACATCTAACCTAAAACTCCCCTGGCTCAACTTAAGCCCATTCCCCCTCGTCCTGTCACCAGGCACGTGGGAGAACAGGCCAACCCCCACTTCGCTACAGCCTCCCTTGAGGTACCTAAAAAGATTATGCTAAGGTTCAGAAATGCGTGTGGTCAGATCACAAGATAAATCTCTGACTGAGCAATATTTCTCACTAGAAAATCACAAAAGGAAAACTGCAAGTCCTACTGACTTTAATAAAAACATTTTATAACTAGTTTCCCTGGTACAGCTTGAAAAGGACAACGATAAGATCTTTTAAATAATGATAACAGTTTTTGTAAGCGTTCCCCCTCCCCCTCCCGATGAACAAAGGCAGCTACAGGTAAATACTATTACTTTATTTATTTAAATTTCAGCACATACATATTAGTTATTAGTGATATAATCAATATCACAAAGAAGGTTAAGACAAATACCTCTTTCAGGCTTCTACACATTTTAAGAAAGGGCACTACAAATATTAGGAGAGTTTATCCAACATTGCTTTTCTCCAAGTTTTCAGCAGAATACCTTGCTTCTAATAATTACTCTATCACCTTCATTTTGTCAATCCAAAAGCCTTTTGATTTAGCATTCCTACATGCACACAAACATATATATGCAGAACAGTACCTGTGAGATTCTTGTTCTCCCTTCATTTTCTCTACTTTCGATAACATGTCATCTACTTTGAACGTTTTCCTGTAAAGAAAAAGCAGAAAGAAATGTAGCCACTGTTCCCATATATAAAAGAAGAATCAGTCAAAACTTTGACTTGATTTTGTATTAAAAACTACCTACATATGCAATTTTAGCCTTCCATTCACAAAGCCCCTACATAAGTATCTGCAATACAGCTTCTCAAGCAGTATCAAAATAATGAAAATAGAGA
Source organism: Netta rufina (assembly GCF_964035555.1). Taxonomy (NCBI): domain Eukaryota; kingdom Metazoa; phylum Chordata; class Aves; order Anseriformes; family Anatidae; genus Netta; species Netta rufina. The sequence goes on along the minus strand of NC_140143.1, from coordinate 6,245,999 downwards.
CCTTCCAGAAGTGATCTAACTGCTCATAAGTGCTGTTTAACAGCATTTCAGCTTTTCTATGAATGTCTAACGGCATTTCAACTTAGCTCAAAGAAAATCTTCTTGCTTTAGCAACACTTATGACATCTAGAAACATTCAAGTTAATTCTCCAGTCATCACTACTTTAATCTTGATCAAATAACGAAAACATTATCTGAAGAAAAGTTGAAAGCCTAATGATCAAAGATTTTTTCTCCACAAATTTGCATCAGATGTACACAATAGAAAAAGCAACGAATTTTTAAGATATTCCTAGAAATCATTCATAAGAAACAGAGGAAAAAACATGACAACAATGTCAGAGAATAACCTCTTTATAAATATTTTCTCTCTGACAATATCAGTTTGTTCATGCTCCTATGTTCAGCCTCTTTTACTATATATATATCATTTAATATTATTGCTAAATGAAGCTCACTCATGAACAGAAGTTATTCTATACTTTCTAGACTAGTCTTTCAATTTCTCTTTAAAGGAAAACTAATGTTTGGACTTAGAGGCAAACAGAATTGCACAGATGAGTAATGGTACAAAAACAGTAAGGGTATCATTCTTTGCATCTTATACCTTAGAGAAATGAGATGAAAAGAAAATAATCTGTTGGCAAATACATGATTTTTTTTTATTAAAGTGTTGGGGGGTGACCTCTATGGGGAAGCAGGAGGCATTGTTTACATTCTGACTGAACACACTGATGTCAAACATTGTCTACATTCAGCATTTAATACCTCTGAATGATTTTGTTACATGTGGCTAAATAGTAACTCTGGACCAGAAAGCCAAGTACATGTTTGCAGTCAGGTAAGAAAAATAATTCTGTGTAGTAAACAATAATTGATTCAAAGCTCTACTCTGCCTCAGGTTCAGGCAGATGACAGATTCAAGAAGTGACTCAACTACGCTGAAGTGTGGGATTATTAATATGAATCTTGCAATGCTCAGTTTTAGATACGTTAAGAACAGAGGAGTTGAAAGTTTCAGATTCTAAGGGAAAAACATCCACGCACACACTGCACAAGCTCAAAATCAGCCAGCAGTCTGCAGAACAGCAAGCAGGCACACCGATCTTTAGAGGGCTTTATTCAGACTAAAGACTTCCCTCAAAGCAACTAGAGCAAAGTCAAGTCATGGCCAGAACAGGATCCAGAAACCAACTAACATTTCAAGAAAGGGGGAGGCTTCACAACCTTTCCTAAGGTATATCGCTGTCTAACACAGCTTGCATTTAAACTTTCTGGTTCATTAACACTCACAAATAACAATTGCATAACTTTTCCAAATGTCAAACTCAGGTTAGTCAAAAGAAAGAAACAAAAACCCTCAAAACCTTTGAGAAAAAGGTAAAAATAGCAACAATAAAAAAAAACACTTAAATCAGATTTGTTACCTCTGAAGTTAACTTGTATGAACACAAGGAAGTACTGACATTCCTTTAACCCAGAGAACTGTTTTTATGTTACTGTGTTCCTTACTCGCGCATAAGGGGGGACAAAACTGAGTTTATAATAGCCCTTAACACCCAGGATTTTTAGGACAGCATTTACTTGGGCTACAAGTATGTGCATCTTGCACATTCCTTTCTCCACCCACTCTTACTCCAGTACAGCACAGTAATAATTAACAAAGTATTAAGAGTCACATCATAGTAGCATGCCATTACTCCAGCATTAAATAAAAAAATATGCCTTTATCCAAATACTGTACAGGAAGCAACTTTCATTAATACAGTATCATTTTTCCATCTACATCATTTGATCTAGCAAGACAGTGACACCTAAAGACAGCCCCACAGGCCGAAAATCCATTTTAATTTTCCATAAAGTATAATTTTATCAAAGAATACTGCTCAAACAGTTGTTGCCTTCAATGAAACAAAACACAATGAAGACTTACAGCGTAAGTTGACACCTGCTCATTAACTTACTCCCTATACTTTAAGCATCCTAGTCATTATCAACATTTTCTCAGTCTTAAACATATAAACCAACATCAATGGATCGTTTCTTCGTAAAAATGCAATTTTACTTCCCTACCTCCAAGTGATAAATTTGTCTGGCATTTTTCTCAGACTGCTGTAGGGCTAGAGATAAAAGATGCGGAGCCATAATTACTACTGTAATAGTTAAACTGTATACATCTTGGTGATAATTTGTTTAGTTTACATATATCGTTTTTATCAAAATGGCCATCAAAACAATGATCGGGAATTTAAGAGCAGCAAAATTACTAAGTCTTACAGGGAAAATAAATACATTGCATACTTTGTAAAGGTTAATGTAAGCAGACTAAGAATTACACAGCTCTAGAAGATAATTATTTGCAGAGAGAACTCTGCCAAAATTTTAGCTATATCAAAGTTAGGTATGTAAAGCTTTCCAAATGTAAGCCTCAATAGGATCTTCCACTCTAGTCTGGATATTTGTTCTCTGTTAAAGCCTCACGTTGAGCAACACGTCAGGACCCTATACTTTAACAATTTCTGTTGAATGAGGAATGGCAACTAAGGCCTTGTGCACATTTGGAAGTGTTTGCCAGCATGTCTGCAAACAGCCTCCTGGGGAGGTTTAGTTCAAGTCCCTCAGTCAATGTCCTAAAAACAGCCAAACAGTTTGAACTACCTTTAAGCTACAACTTCTGCCTTTTAATTCGGCAGAGAGAGACCACAGTACTGACACAGCACGGAAAGGCAGGGGGCACCCAGAGGAGAACACACTCCGTAGCAACTGTTTTGTTTTTTTCCCTCCTCAACTGTGCTGGCTTACTACTGTTGCAGCATCACTGTGTTTTTAGAAAGAAAAACATACTCAAGTGTTTTACTTCTTCTTCCAAGACCTAATTAGCAGACTGATTTCAGTAAGCCAGTATTTTCAGAAAACTAGTGAGGGAAATCACTATTAATTTGTCTGTTATGGATGAAAACACCAAGCAACCAAAGTCACAGTTCTAGAACAGAGTATTATGGGCAGCAATAAAAATCAGTATGTTTCAAAGAGAAACTAGGCATTACTTGTGCGGCTGAATTTGAACCGGAATTTGGAACAGTGGACAACACAATGTACATGCAAAGTACCACTTCTTGTTTCCCAGCAACTACAGCAAACATTCAAAGAAACAGAATAAGATTCAGGTAAAAGAACATATGCATTTCAATCAACTATAAATTAAAATTGGTAGTAAGCAAGAACAATTTCCTGTTGCACAATTCTGGTGTAAAGCAAACAAACAATAACAGCACCTGAACGTTATTTCTTAAAATTTGGCTCTAGCCTATTTTAAAATAAGCAAACAATTCCTTTTGGTAACTTCTTTAAGAAAAATCAAGCAGCAACTTCAAGTTAAAAAAAAAAAAATGACCAAAGAACAGGATGAGATCAAGCAGTATACATCCTAAAGTACTTGAAGTTGTATGCTATTAATACAATTTTAAGAAAACGGCAAAAGCATTAAACAATATCTATGAGATCTGAGAATGCTAAATATATCCTGTTTTAATTAAAATCTGCAAATTCTCTTGATAGATCATTCAATAGTTACCTCCTTAAGATACAAATATAGTTTAAACTAGAATTGTCTGCAAAAATTAGATCGTTGCTATTCCTAAGTGTTCACGATTAATTATTTTAGTCCTATAGTAATTGTTCACATGTAGTGAACTGAAATGTTAAAATATTTTCAGTGCTCACTCTACAAGAAATCCAAAGTATAAAAAAATGAGTTTCAGTGAGGGGGATAAAACTGAAAGGACTTTGCAGTTCTAGTAATAAATAATGTACGACTGCGACACGCACATTCCGAGATGCAATATTTATGTATTTTAAGAGCAACTGACATGCAGCTGTAGCACCTCATATGATAGGAACAAGTATTTTGCAATGTCAAAACTGAAGCCCATTTCTCAGATACATCCAGCTCAAAACAACCTTTTTAAAGCCTCTGCTGGATTTTTTTTTTTTTTTTTGTAAAATGCTATAAATTCAATCATTTTTCAGTTAATATAATTACACAAAAGAGTACTGGTTCTTTCTAAGACTGATTAACAAAACCAAAATAGAAGTGTTTGTTGTTAATTTTTTTGTTTGGATTTTCTAAATAAGTGGTTAAACTAACATGTTTCTTATACTTATGATTAAGCATTTCATAAGCCCAGAAGTTTTGTTTGTTTGTTTTTAAGAAGCTCTTCCCAAAACAGAAAACAAATACGGACAGTTAGGTTAGGGCTGTGCAGACAGTTTTCCATATTTGAATATTCCCAACACCAAAACAAGTCACAAGTGTAAAGTCACACACACTTAACATTCCAGAAAAGTTCCCAGGTCTCAGAAATCAACTGTAAAGTAACGTATGCCTTTAAGCTCCTGAAAAAGACACAGCAATGGTTTATACACCATCTGAAGAGCAGACGTCACCCTCCACTATTCATTTATTTAATCCCAAAATGTTAATGAAGTAGCAGAAGATAGTTTTCAAAAAATTATTTTACCTTCTGATATTTGTTCGGGAGTTTCTGTGGGACATGTAAGTGAGAGTTCTGTGCAAAAATATTGGCTGCAGGAAAAAAAAAATATGAAAAAGGTTAACACGCTTTAATTAAGTTTCCTACAAATCCAAAGTAAAGGAGTGATAAAAGACCAATTACTCACTGCTATGAGATTCCGTGTACGTAGAAACCTGTATATCTGTGTTGGTTCTAAGAGAAAGAAACACGTGTTATCCAACATGCTTTAAACCTCTAGAGCAACAGCCATGATGCAGTACTATCAAGCTTAACACGTTGGTTGTTTGTTTTAAACAACTGTCACAAAAGTCAGTTTAAGTGAAGCACCGTGATGTCTAAATAACCCTAAGTTAATAAGTCAAAGGTTATTCCATCTATTGTACAGCACAAAGCAACTTCTTGTTTAAGGTAGCATAAACTGGTCGCGACAACCCTGACAACTATGCTCGTTTTTCACAAAATATGCTTCTTACAGGCTTTGCATTAGAGAGGGGCAGAAAAAATACCTCAATGTATTACAATTTGTAGTTGAACAGGTAAATTTTCTTCACCAAGTTAATGAACGTGTCTGGTACAAGACCAAAAGAGTACACTAAATTTACAGAGTCAGGCAATTTATGATTCGATTGTTTTATCCTTCTGGAAAGTACCAAGGTCACTTGCACGAGGTACCAAAACAGAAATAGGCAGTGACAGTTGACTACGACACAGCACAGATCATTTAAGCTGGAAAATTCATTTCCAAAATCTCTTGTACTCTTGGGACCAGAAAAATGTTGATTCTGCTACAGTAACTACTGTTTCAAAGTGCAAACTGATGGAAGATAATAGAGCTCTGCTCGATACTGACATGAAAGGGCAGCATCACTCGAAATAGGTGTAATAACCAAAGTTCAAAAGAGCGAGACATGCCTGCAGAAAAGTGGACCTTCAGTTAAGTTTTAACCAATTAAGATAAATCAGGACAAAAAGAGTTTTTGTCTGCATCAGGTTCTTTCTTAAAACAGAAATACAATACAAACTGAAAAATACCATTTTTCAGCCACCTTGATTAGGTAATATCAGCAAGAAACGTGGAAATAACTTGAGAGAACAAACAGAGAGCAAGAGATAGGGAAAATGCCTAGATGCCCGCGCTAAGGCTACTAGCGCTGCCTCAGCTTTCCACGTGAAGAAACTAAACAGCTACTTATTTCTTAACAAATATAATGTTTTTATTTGTGTATTATGGCAAAGCATTTATTTTAAATAGCTGAAAACCTTATTCCGGTTTATGGAATTTTGTGATTAGAGGTGAAAAAGGAGAGTGTTACATATTCTTCACCCATTTTTAAAGATATGACTTAAGTGTAGAAATAAGCCTATGAACATAAAACCCTAAATAATTTATTATTAGAAAGGTGTGTAGGTGTTAAAGAGAAGGAAATCTTAAAAGAATCCCAGTCTATACTTTCAGAAGCCTCACGAATACCAGTAAAATTCTGCTTAATGCAAATTAAGAACTACCACCCTAATGAATTGGTGGTAATGTGACTTGAAGAATACAGATAAGAAACGTGCGCTTTAACAGAAAGTGAAAATACGTAGTCACGACTTTTAAAGAAAGATCTCAATTTTTTAGTCTCCAAAAAACTGTAATATAGTTTAGAAAGGTATGAAAACATCAAATTATGTGACGTAATATGTAATTTAAAGACAGTGCACTGGTGTTTCAACTTCAGTTTCCCCAAGCATAAAAATTCTGCGACACTTTTCGACCCGCAAACAGACATATGTTTCAGAAGTCCATACTGCTCAGGAAAAGCTGAAAATAAATCTTTATCTTTTTCTGCCATATGACCTCGAGAAGGGACAAAAATATTTGAGAAGAATGCAATTCAATACTATGCATGTTAGGGTTTTTTAACCCAATATTTACTTATTGCAGGTTTTCCACAGTATTCGCACCACAGTTAGCAGCTGTGACACATTCGCGCTGTAACACGTCCCCGATCCCTACCTGCCCCCTTCTTTTCCTCCCCTTTTCTGACAGACGGGGGCACGCGAAGGGAAATTTTCCCCCCCAGCCTCCGACACCGAACACTGAGCAAACATCTTAAAACTCCCGTTTGCAACTCGCCCCGTTCGCAGCGCGCTATTATCGATCCCGCAGCTTCCTTAACGAGGCTCAGGTTGAAAGGACCCGACATTACGAGGGATTTGAGGCGACACCGAGAGCTCCAACTCTTCCCCCAGCACTGTCACCGCCCGCAGCGGGGAGGCACGAGCGGTGACAGCAGCGGTCCCGGGACCCCCCCGTACACTCCGTAGGGCGCTCCCGATTTTCCTCCGAGCCCCGTTAAGTTGAGGGCCGAGCCGTGCCCGTGCCTCAGCGCTCCCCCAGCGTCCCCGCCGCGCCCCCGGGGGCTCCCCGCTCCTCTCCCGGGGCAGCCCGAGCTCCCTGCCCGCCCCGCAGCCCCAACCGGGGGCCGGTGGGGACGAGACAAAGAAAACCACCCGGACGGGGGGCAGGGGGCGAGCCGGAGCTCCCCGTCCCGAGGTGTGCGTGAGGGGGAAGCCCCCTCTCCCTCCGCCCCGCGGGCACCCAACCGCCCGCCCCGGGAGCCCCGCAGCCCGCCGGGGGCCGGGACCGAGGCGGGCAGCCGGGGGCTGAGGCCCCGCCGCCCCCCGGCCTCCCCCCCGCTCCCCACAGCCTCCCCCTTCCCCCCCCCCCACCCCCCGCCTCCTCCTCCCGCCCTTTCCGCGGCCGCCCCCCCCCCCTCCGGTCCCCGCCGCTCCTCACTCTCGAAGGCCTGCAGAAAGAGCTCGTGGTCGGCCTGGATCTGCTCCATCTTCGGCTTCTTCACGGGGGGCAGCGCCGCCGCCGCCGCTGCCGCCGCCGAGGAGGCCGAGGAGCCGCCCGAGTAACCGCTTCCTCCGCCGCCGCCGCCGCCGCCCGCCGCACCCCCGGATTTCCCGGCCGGAGCCGCCGCCGCGGCGGAGCCCACGAAGCCCCCGCCGCCTCCTCCGCCTCCTCCTCCACCGCCGCCTCCTCCTCCTCCGCCTCCTCCTCCGGCGGCGCCGCCGGCGGAGCCCGAGCTGGGCCCCGCGCCTCCGCCGTGCTTCTGAGGAGCCATGGGCCTGGCCCCCGGGAGCGCCCCGGGGGGACGGGGAGCGAGCGGGCCCCGGGGAGGGGGGGGGCGGCCGGGGGCGGGGGGCGAGGCGGGGGGAGGGGAAGCGCCGAGCCCCAACTCCTCCAAGTCGCCGCCGCCGCCGCTCCGCTCCTCCTCAGCGCCGCGACCAGCCGAACCCGACGGCCCGCAACGCGCCCGCCCCCGCCCTCCTTCCATTGGCTCCGAACGTGGCGCCGCACCGCCCCATTGGCCGGCGCCGGGCCCGCCCCCGCGTGACGCACGGATGGTTCTGGAAGAGTTTGGTTGGTCGGTGCGCTCCGCCGCTTGGCGCTTCTCCCCTCCCCCTCCTTTGAACTGAATTCGCGGGAAAGGGCCGCTCGCCCTCCCGGCGCGGGGCATGCTGGGTAGAGCGGGGCCGCCTCCGCCTCGCGCCCGGGGCCCGCCCCTCCGAGCCCCTCCGAGCCCCTCCGAACCCTGCCGAACCTCTCCGAGTCCCTCCGAACCTTGCCGAACCCTTCCGACCCCCTCCGAGCCCCGCGGTGCCCCAGCGCACCCCCCCCCCCCCCACCCCTGAGGCGAGCCGCCCGCTCCGCTGCCCCCTGCAGCCGGGCGCTGAAGGAGCCCGCTCGGCCCCCGCTCAAATCGACGCCGGTCCTGTGGTAAAACCGGGGGCACGGCGCCGGACCCCGGGCCCCTGAGGGGAAGGGGGCGGCGGGGGCCGTCCTGAGGCGAAGCCCTCCTGACGGGCGGCGCTTCCCGCCTCTGCCCCGCGGTCCCCGCGCTCGAGGCGCCTCAGGAGTCACCGCCCGAGGGTCGCGAGCCAGCAGCGCTTCGGGTTCCCCACACGGTGCCGGCCGGGCGCATCTTGCCTCGCTCCCGGTGTTAAGGAAGCGGACATCGGAAATGTTTTAGCATCGGCATCGGGAAAATGTTTTGTCAGCCTCAGCCACGCCGTAAAACGTGCCCCACGTTATCGGCAGAGGGGGGACTCGGATCTGATGTTAGTCCTGTTATTGCTCGTTAAGAAAGCGTAGGCATGTAGCCTCACACACGCACTTAGACAATTACGTGTACGTTTTTTATAGTTCATTTATTTTCTGATACCCAAAACGTGTATTTTTTGATCGCCTCTTGTTTTTTGTCTGCTGTACCTTTCAAGATTGTTTTGGGAAGACCTTCCCTGCCCGATTCTTTCTTCTTCCACATTTATCAGATATTGATGCAGTCTTCTCAGTAATTTGTTTCTCCATTATTTGTCATGTATTTTTGTAATTCATCATTGCCACCTTTTCAGACACATTATACTTTTTGTCCCTACAAAAAAAAAGTGATTATAAAAGTGATTATTAAAGTGTTTGTAAAATATTGTTATACATTTTCTCCCGTTTACCATAATCACTTTGCTTAGTATTCTAGTTTCTTGGTCTCCTGCTTCCTACTTAACTTCTCTACAGCCCATTCATTCATTATTTCTGAATGTATCTTTAATTACTTACTGGCAGCGGCATTTTGATGCACTGTACGTTTCTGAGGACCTCACATTTACTTTCTTCTCTCAGTGCCAGGGAACTTCCTGCTGATACTTTTGGTGCTTTGGGTATTGCTATTGCCAGTCTTCTGAAAACAGAGACTAGATAGCAACAGCACACCAAATGAGGAGCATCTTCAGGTGATCGAAGGTTGTTCTTGAGGTCAGTGATACCCTGTGCCAAGTGATAAAAGTAACAAACAATTGCACAATGTGTGAAAAAGGCTTCTAAATGTTGTATAGTTGCAATTTTTTGTCTTTTGGAGTTACAACCTAAAATTTATTTCTGCTTCCTCCCTACTGTTTATAAGCCTCTGCTGCTACTGGTGGCTCATCCTTCTAAATTTCAGAACCAGGAGGAGGAGCCAGAGGGCAATTTTCCAAACGGGAGAAGGAAAGATAATTAGGCAATTAATCTCTGGCACTGGAGTCAGATCTGCCTGTGAATAGAGGAACTAAGGATAAGACTCTAGCCTTTAGTGGAGTGGGGTAGCACAACAACTATGTGAACGTATGAGCCCTGTGGAAGTAGAGTACTGATTGCCAAATAGTAAAGCTTTGATAGTTTGAGCCTGTTTTCCTTAGTTTGTAAAAAGGACTTAATTTTTAAAAACTTGTTTGTTCAGATCTGCCCTGGGCTGTTCATCTAAACTTAGTGTAGAGTACTGTTGAGGTATGTTCTACTGAAAGAGCCTTAACAACTCTGAAATGTGTTTGGGGCTTTCTGTTGTGAGTGGCTAGAAAGAACACAGGACATAAAAGAACAGAAGTAACTTGATAATACTTAGTGCAGTTAGAAGCAAGAAAATAAATAGTCCTTTTCAAAAGGACAGTGGGACTCATCATGGTTTCTCCAGAAGAAGTGAGCTGTAGCATGAGACTGTTGTGTCCTTGTCCTGCCTGGTAATATAAAACTGGACAGACTTTATAGATGAATTTATTAAAAAAAAAAAGAAAAAAAAAGAGAGAGAGAGACTTGTTTATGTAGACCAGATTACAGAAAGAAGTTGGACATATTTATCAAACGACAGGATATCTCCAATGCTAGTAAAAATGTGTTTACTAGTAAAGACAAGGAGTGAAATAGAGTGAATAGACTGTACCTTACTAAATTGATATGTGCTCATAAAATCAAAAAAAGTAAAAGATGATGAAAAATAGTGTATTTATTTGCTACAAATATAGAAAATATCCTAGTATAATGCAGGAAAAAAAGACCAGTTTCAGAAGTCTAACATGATAAATGGAAGAAACAATCATTTGCAAGCAAGGGTTGCTATTGGAACAAATTCCTGGTAGTGAAAGCAGAAATAGTTGGCAGAGTGTTTTTACGATATGTCAGATTTTATGGCTCAAGATGGCCAATCCATTCTTGTTTTCATGTACTGTTACTGGGATTTGCATTTGATATCCAAAAGATCACATTTGTTTCCTGCTGATTGAAAGCATATGCTACTTCTAAATCTTTTCCCAAGCCTTATTGCAATGTACGTATTCAGCATTCCTGTCAGCCTGAAAGGCTAAATTGCAGCAATTTTTACCTCTTCAGATATGTAGGAAAAAAAACGTGTGCAAATTCTCTACCACTTTATGACTTTTTTCTTCATTTCATAGTCACACGCTTTTCTTGGTTTGCCTGTAGTATCCCTCACCACTTAAACTTCCAGCTTCCAGTCTGCCAAATTACTGTATCTCTGCACAGGAATGTTTAACATCTAAATCATTTTTTGAAGTGGAAGTTCAATACTGGTATACCCGGAGGTTGGTCTAAGTGAAATTTCTGTCAGTATAATTATACTGTTTCCCCCACATCTATAAACATGTCTGTCTAGAAATTGTTAGTAATTAAAAGAAATAGGGGCTGTGTGAGCCCTTCAAAAGTATCACTAAAGCAAATTCACATATACAAAGTTACTATTACATATCTAATAGTTTAGGTTGTCTTGTCTTCTGACAACTTAAATTTAGATTTGAAACACAAGAATAGTGCTTACTGCATGAATATAACCTCATGGTCCATCCCTAACGATTTGCTTACTGATTCAGGCCATCACGTAAGCTGCTGTCAGTATTTATTAGGGAGTGATACGATACATGTATATTGGTAAGGAACTGAAATTTGCTATGCAGAGTGTTGCTGAGATTAACAAAGCCAAAGTGAGTGTTTTGGGTAGCTGTGCTTTTTTATTTTGGCCTCAAGCTAATCATGAGTATCCCACGTGAGAAGTGAGAATGCACAAATGCTGTAGAATGAAGACAAAACCAAATATTTCATGCATAGGAGGGAGGTGTAGGTCCAGCTGCTGTATCAGTGTACTCCAAACACGGGTCAGTTTCACTGACATACCTTTCTTTCCCTTAAGTGAATAAATTTCATTAGATATTGGGTTTTCATCTGTAGTAGTTATTAATTCATTTGTCAGCTCTTGTTCTTTATTTTCAGCCTGATTCAACTTTGATCAGCAGTATCAGGCCATGAAAATTATTAGGTAAGCTAATCTTCCCTATGTACTCGGGAAGCAAAAGTCAACTCCCACTTTGTGCTTTCCCAGTCTCTTGTAAACAGAGGCTGCATAATATTTCAGCTTGAGCAAGGGAGTTGCTGCAGCTTTGGTGTGAGAGTAGGTAGGTGGAGTACTAAGTATATTTAGGGTGGCGGGATCATATTGCAGTTGGGGTGGTAGCTCTCAGTTTCAGTTTGCTTTCCTGCATGTTAATGTGTAGTGCTGCCTTGTTTTTAAAAAGCAGGAAACTAAGAGAAGAGCAAATGACCTTTACGGTAAGGGATCAACTGTACTGAAGCATGGCATAAGGAAGAAGTAAGATCTTACCCAGCAACCCAAGGATTCTGATGTATAGCTATGAAAGCACTCTGCGTGCAAGATTGACAGAGCGGCCACTTGTAGTTCTCATTCACGTGTTTGGCTGGGGACTGCTTTTGTACAGAGCTGTTCAAATGTATGCCAGGAGCACAGTGCTCAGGCAACTTGGCCCTCAGGGAATCTTAATGCACCCAGAATGCACAGCTTGCAGTCAACAGGTTGCTTATGTGTCTTGAGTTATTGAAGAGAGTGAAAAGTGAATGCACAGGTTTCACACCAATAGGGTACTTATCTTTTGAATTGCATTGTGAACAACAAATGATAATTATTAGTCATTATTGCTAAGTAGAAATGTATGCTCAGGACTTCCTTTTTGTAGTTCTCTCAGTGGTATTTTAACAGTTTAATAGTTGTCATGAGGCTTCTACAGTGAAGTCTATTTCCTGATTCTCAGTTAATTATTTAGTTTTGCTTTGCTTGGTGGCTTGCTAGTAGTAATGTTTTTCTTTAGTGTTTAGATAGTGGACTAAAACTACCATACTTGTTTCAAAAGCATTGTGGAAAGCATAAGTCCAGTTTATTGTGTTGCCCTAGAAAGGAAGGGTATCTCTTAAAATGATTTAACTCTAATTATTTAACTTTAAGCCAAGTAATCTACTAACAATAAAAGTATTCATTACTGAAAACTACATCTCACACAATGAACTAAAAAACGTTTTAAATGTAAATACAGTAAATTCAGGATAACATCCACTTGGTTTTAAAGACAAAAACTAAACCAATTCAAATTCCATACAATATCGGATCAAAATCAAAAGTACGAGTTCTACCAAAAGAAAATGAGGTAGTGTTGCTACCTTTGCTAAAACCTGAATAAATTCCATTTATCACTGAAGGCTCCATAGACAGGAAAAGAACTTGTGGGGTCTTTGTGCAGATAAAGGACTGTCACTGCTCTGTTGAGCTCACACAGCACTCAGAACAGACCTTAACATATACACAGCTGGCCCGAGTCCATTATTTTGAATGTCTTTATCAAATCTGTAATTGTTCAAAAACGCTGCTTGAGGTGGACTGGATGAAAGTTCTGGTCCCTTTCATCCTCAGAGCAACTTTTTTTTTTTTTTTTCTTCTATGATTTAGCCAAGATGTCCCATATTTAAATTTGAGCTTAAATTCAAAAACAAAAATATAGGCTTTTAAGATTTTAATCTGGAGTTGCTTGCCTTTTTACATAAAACCTATAGACCTCCTGGATATGAGAAGGACACACACACACACACACACACACACAAAGATAAGGAAAAAAAAAATATATATATTTAATATATGATCCCAAACAAAATAAACAGCAAAAACTCATGCCAAATTTTGAAGTTCAAATGTTTAACACACAGAAAATGAACAAGAATCATGCTAGTTTATCCTGTTATTTCAGAGCATGGGTAGTACTTACTGTGAAACTGTCTTAAAACAGTGAACTTTCAGAAACTCTGTTCTCTTAAATGAGTCCCAGAAACTATGAAAGATACTGAAAAACTGAAGCTTTTGATGCAAACTTAATGATTAAACTCAGAAATGCAGAGGCTTTTTTTTTTTTTTAGAGAATAAGAGAAACTGCTAGGAAAAAGTGAGAATTAAGTCAGTTACAGATGTACATAGAGGTTTCTTGGGTCTGTTGACAGTGCAAGAACAAAAGTTTCAATCAGGCAAAAAGAAAAATAAAGGAGGATCAATATATGTGAATCATATATAAGAAATATATGTGAATAGATAGTATATATTTATATATATGAGTAGACAGTAAAAATGAAACTTCATAGTTAACAGATAATTTAGTTTTAGCTTTAAGTAAGAGTTAAGTTTTATTGGGAGACAGTTCATTATTTTGCAGCCAAGCTGAGTACTGGTTAATAAGATGAAAATTTTGACTTTAATCATCAGCGATTATTTAAATGATAAGGTCATGGCAGAAACTGTTTCCCTAGTGTTTCCTAGTTAGCCCAGGTGTACAAAAGTCATATGCATGAAAGCTTATATAAACATTTAATGCAAAAGGTAACATTATCTTTGCTCCTTTTTTGTGTGTTAGAGGTTGCTTTGGATTGCATTTACAAGAATTTACCTTGTTTTCTAACAGCTGCTCAACGTCTGTGGCTCTGTAGTCTACAGTCTGAATGATCCATACTTCCAGAAATAGTTTTAATGGCTGTTGCCATGACTGTGGTCAAAGTACTTTTACCATGCTAGACAAAGCTCCACAAAAGGAGATGAGAAACACAGCAGGAGGCAAATTGTGACCAAGAATTATAAAACACCAATCCTAATCCCACTTTTGGGATGGAGAAATAAATCTTTATCTGACATAATTTATGCTCTTTGATATGTCAGTACAAGCTTCAATTAAACTGACATCTTTCTATTTAAAAGATATAAGGCTTTGCTCTAACAAAGTTCTATTTTTACCTGCCTTGTTCTTTATGATGTGGCTAGGTCACCCAAGGCCATGCTGCTGTGTTATCTCCTCTCTGAACATAAACAGGTTAGGGAGGTAACTTAAGATTAGCAAGACTCTGCTCTACAATGCTCTGGCAAGGCTCCTAAGTGGAAATGTGTGTGTAAGAAGTAATATTAAAGCTCGTTAAGCAATACATTTCATGGTGTTGACAGTTTGGGAGTATGTAGGTGATGATTGATATACTTTTAAATTGTTGAAATATGACTGGCATTCCACTTGATTATGATGTATCAAGTAGAAGATGATGATTGACTAGTTGTAACTGCCCCGCCGCATTTAGACAGACTTTCAACTACTTACTAACCAGTCAAATGACAAAATCAAATTAACAGGCATACTTATATCCACTACTGTACAAGCCCCTACAGACCCTGAATAAACAGATGGATCTTGTATTGAATACCAGATGTGAATTGGCAAGGAAACAATTCAAGAGGCAGAGTTTCCCTTTACTGAAAATTCCCTCTGTATAGATGTTCGAATATTGGGGCAACTGAAAAGAAACAGAATGCCTGAAAATGAGTAGGAGAAAATCTGATTCATAAAAAATCCAAGTTCAAAGCCCAGGCAGAGAAGAAAGCATAGGTCTTGCCTTTTTTTAAGGACTCTGTGTAAGAGTCAATTGTCAGATAATAGTTCTGTTAAGGCATTAAATGAAAATGTTTATGTTTATTTCAACTGATCATAGTTGAAGAAAAGATAAGTGAGTGAATGAAATTCTAGGAAGCATTCAAACATAATGCTGCAGGGCAACCAACAAGCTGCAAGAATAAAGCTGTGCGCTGATACAGACAAGCATTTGTCTATCACAATAGAAACTTAACATTTGTATACGCACATGTACATGACAGGTACAAATACTAATGTAGATAGAGAATAGCCCAGCTGACCAATTGTAGTCTTAAATAGAAATTTTGGGAAGCTCAGAGAACTGTAGTGATGAAACCACTATTTATGCAGATGATTGCCAATTTTGGCAGATGCAAACCAAAATATTATGTAAATTGTTTTAATAAAAAAACGAGGGAAGTTCATGTAGTCTGAAGTTTGGGATAGTCTATCTTTAAGAGTAAATTCTAGGCTATTTTATTAACAGATGTGTTCATATATTTTTAAACCAAGGCCCCACATCCCTAGTAAATGCTTTGAAGGCTTTGTTAAAAATATGTTTCTAAGGGTGAACTGCTGGTTCAGCTAAAGCCAGTGGAAGTTTCCCAGTTATTTTCATGAGGTCAGGACATAACTGGCATTGTTTAAAATTCATCTTCATATAGTGTAAGTTAACAGTAACATACTACAAATCCAGTAGCATCTTCTAAAAAATGTAATTGCTTCTGCACTCATTTAGTAAAACAGCAGAAATAGGTATCTAAATTGATTTATCATTTAAATATTTGCCTTATGCACATTAACCTTCATGCATTTTAATATAGGCAAGCTGTAAAGCAAAAACACTGTTTTTATTCCTAATTCACAGTATATCTGTTTCTTGCAGATTTTAATCTATAAATATTAGGCTGTGACAGCTTGCCAGAACTTCTCCTGCAAGGACTTTCTGATCAGAGGTTTTCAAAAGAGACTTCATAAAAGCAGAAGTAGGAGCAGACCGAGTGACCCTACAGGTGCAAGCTGCAGCAGTTGTCTCTCCAGCCTTCCCAATAGGATTTGTGAAACTCTCTGCATCTCAACATCTTTATTGGTAATGGATCCTTCCCTTAATTTGCAGTGATGCATTTGGAATGTCAGCTTCCAAAACAAGGCACATGGGAGGCATCTAAAGTAGATTTTTTGAAAGGAAAATGAACAAAGAGCATGTCAGGTTCCATTTTGATTTGCATGACAAATCCAGCATGCAGTGTTCGGGTGGGTTGGGCTGGGCTTGCCTGCCACTCACTGCATTTGTCAGTTTGGTTTGAACACTTTTGACAGTCTGTAATGTTAATTGTTCTAAGGATTGTTTTGCTGGGGGAAGAAAAGGAAAGGGTTTATTTTTTTTATTTTTTTTGTACTTTTTCCATTTACAGGAAAGAAGGGATATCTGAGGGAGCAGAAAATGTTTTTGATCTGTTTTTGATCTGTTTTGCTTATAAATAATCCCATGAGGTCACCAGCAAGTTCAGTATTTTAAATGTTTTTGTTACTCCGTGTGTGTGTTTTGAGAGGGAAATACTAGGCCCCTAAACTAGAAACCTGGGGAGTCTATTGTTTTGGTGCACACCATTCTTTCTTCCTTTAAGTCCCACAGTGATGGGTCCTGCAGAGTGGTTTGTACTACGCCTATATGCTTCTACCAGATGATATTGTGGTGCTTTGACAAGTGCTAACAAGGGATTTAATGCCCCAAAAGGCATTGGTGGGCACACATTGTTAGTGGTGTGGGGACAGCATGTGAATAGCTCCCACGTATGTCAAAGACCCATTGGTAGGTATGTGCATATAACTGAATTTTCCTGGAGACACATTTAAAGGTGGCGGTCGCTGTTGCCCCATAGGGCACACACACTTCTATATCACCTGTCTTAAAACACGTTGTTTGATTGTTTTTTGTTTCAAAGTTCCTAACTGACTGGTGTTGGTAGAACACTCAAAGTTGATCACAAAAATGTTTTCAGACTGATAGAGTGAGCAAACTTGAAGGTTCAAGGGAAGACTGTGTTGATCATGTTTGTATCTGTTCACAGTTACTGCTGTTTTTCATCCAGAGGAGAGCCTAGTGCTTAAAGAAAAAGAAAAACAAGAAGATAGAAATCATATATCCCAGATGTTTCCAGGTAATGACTGACATCTACCTTTAAGCTTTGAACTCCTACACTGCATGGGGTGTTCTTATTTACATGTAGTGATCTAAGTGCACTATGACAGATACGCTTTACAGAATGCTTTGATACACTAAAGTCATGCAATCAGAGGCAGAAATGTCAAAGTAAATGAAGATATACAATCAAGCACGGTACTTCTAATCACATTCTGGCTTAGTGATTCAGTATGCTAATACGACTTCACTTTTCATGCCTCGTTGTCCTTAAGCTGTTTCAGCAGTCCGTGGACTTACTGACGAGAGTCAGTTCAAGCTGGTGCATCTCAAAAAAGTCAAAACCAAGATAATTAAAAAGTGTTAGTGATGATGATGAATAGTATTCTTACTCCACCACTTTGAGAATGGTTAGCTTGTTGTGCTGCTTTGCTGAATGCTGAACTCGATAGGATTTGCAGGTGCTCACTGAAATTTAGGTCCAGAGAACCTGAAGGCTTTGCCTGCCAAGTGCGGATGGCTTGCACTGGGAAGGCTGTGTCAATTACCCCTCTGCCTAGCCTTGCTGTGGGAATTTCCTCCTTCCTTTACAGAGAAGGCTCAGCTGCTCTGAGGCAGCTGCTGGATTTTGCAAATTGTACTGTGATTTGTAAAGGTGAATTGATAGCACAGTAATATGCAAAGCCACAGCTTGGGCTGTTCAGCGTTAAGACATGGGGATCTCCAGCGCAGACAGCCTGCATCTGGAACTGCAGTTGTCACTGCGAGGTAAGCAGAGCATGAAGCAGCTGTGATTCAGAGCTGCTTTGGCCACGAGGATCTGAACTCAGCAGCTTGTCAGGCTTGATCTTATGACTGGATGCTGCCTCTGCATTTCCTGGTAGCTTTCCTGTTTGATCACTTCGTGGAAAACAGTGTCACTATTTCCTGTCAGAGTGAAAAGTTGCTAAACCTGTCCAAAAATTCTTTTTTTTTTTTTTTTATTTTTTGAATTGATGCCCAATATTAAAAACAAACTAACACAAATCCAAGTCATAACAGGTGAAAAAAATGACCACTGTACTTAATAGTTCTTGAAGTGTTTTATTTTTTTACATAAGTCCATTTTTCTGTGCTCATTAAACTTTTTAAGCTATTCTGCTGTAATAAATCAAAAGATAACCTACACCTTTTCTTGGCTATTATATATAAGAAGTGTTGTGGCAGAAATTCTTTTGCCCCAAGTCCACTGTCTCTTCCCCTTGTGTTCCCAAATCACAATACAGTTTTTTCAGTCAACCATCTCCTGCCTTTTTCTCCATTTAGGGAGTAATCACTGCACCAGGGCAGAACACACCTTTAAAAATGTTTTTCCATCTCTCATCTACTCAGCAGCAGAAGTGACAACTCCTGCTATGGCTGGTAGGTATTTAAAATAACTCTCATAAAGAATATTATCCACTTACATATTATTGATTTATTTATTTATTATTTTCCTGGGACTTCTCTCATTTAAGAAACAACTTTACTGCCACCCGATTTTCTTATTGCAAATCATCTCAGAAGGAAGGCGCCCTGCGAGAGGCCCTTTGCCCTGGAGGCAGCAAGCCCCCTGGCTGCGGATTCTCTGCCTCTCCGCGCCCCGTCCCCGGCCTTGCCGGACCCCAGCGCCGGCCCCGGGGGCAGGAGCGGGGCCGGGAGCGGGGCCGGGGCGGCCCCGGAAGGCGCGGGGCGGAGCGGGCGGAACTGGGGCCGGGCCGGGCCGGGCTCAGCGCACGCGTGGGGTTCCCGGGCTGCTGCCGCCATGGCGGAGCGCATCGAGCAGCGGCTGGAGGACCGCATCCCGGAGCTAGAGCAGCTGGAGCGGGTCGGCCTCTTCACGCCCAAGGAGATCAGGTGGGGCCGCGGCCCGGCCTGAGCCGTGGGGAGCGCGGCGGCCGGGCTGCGGAGTGCTGATCGTCTCCTTCCCGCAGGGCTGTCCTCAGGAAGGCCTCGGCTCTGGAGTACAAGATCCAGCGGAGAGCTCTTCGGAAGGAGGATTTTGTCAATTATATTCAGGTGGGCTCTGCCGGGTGGCACAGCGTGCTAGGTCGTGTAGATCCAGCCCTGTAAGGGGCTAGGAAGTTTTGTAGTTATCTGCTGTTCTTTGAAGCCTCTTCTCCCTTGGCTGGCAGTATTCAATCGTAAATGGTTTGTTAGGGCACGGAGTAATGGCTCTAAACTAAAAAGAGCAGGTTTAGATTAGATATAAGGAAGAAATTATTTATTACAAGGAAGATAAAGCACTGGAACAGGCTGCCCAGAGAAGCTGTGGATGCTCCATCCCTGGAAGTCTGCAGGGCCAGGCTGGATGGCGCTTTGTGCAGCCTGGTCTGGTAGATGGCATCACTGCCCATGGCAGGGAGGTTGGAACTAGGTGGTCTTTAAGGCAGGCCCCTTCCCCCCCAAACCATTCTATGATTCTGTGATGATTCTATGGGTGCGGACTCTTTAAAGGCACACCTGAGAATGAAACATAGCCAGGAGTTGGCATCTGTTTGGTATGAGAGAGACTTCGTCTGTGTCATGACTCTTTTACAGAGCTGCTTTTCTCTCCAGGGATGCAGAGATCACAGTTCCCTGATGTGCTCTGCAAATTGTCTATATGTGTAAAACTTCTTCTGTAGCGTCAGGAATTTGGATTGTGGATTATAATTCTAGGAATGAGTGGGTTGCCAACAGCTCAAGTCTGGAATATACATGTAATGTGTAATAAAGATGTTTAAATTTACTTTTAGGCAGCCTTAGAAAAGTAGTGGTCTGACCACAAAATCTTTGCTTATGTTTTCCTGGATGCAATTTGTATTGTCTGTGTGACTAGCTATAAAGTACTCCATCTGGATTTTTTTCTTTACTATTACGTGTCTTTTAATTTGCTTTTCAATGCTTTTTCTCTCCACTCTAGTACGAAATTAACCTGCTGGAACTGATCAAGAAAAGAAGAGCAGTAAGTTTGACAGTTCTTTAGAATGCAAAATGCTATGCACCGAATTTTCTAGTGCAATAAAAACAATACTTTTTTCTTCTAGCGCATTGGATATTCATTTAAGAAGGAAGAAATTGAAAGCTCTATTGTGCATAGGGTCCACAGCCTCTTCAAACGTGCCACAGGAAAATGGAAAGTAAGTTTGTTTCTTTCATTTATGGTGACAGGTTGAAAAACACCCTTTTGGCATGTTGTGATGTAAAAAATGAATCTAAATATCACTGCTGTCAAAAATTTTCAATAATACAAAGGAGAGTAATAGCAAGAACAAAGCAGAGGTTTGGTCTTACAGTTAGCAGTGTCCTAGAAGTAGATCATTCACATCAAACGTTTTTTGTATATTTTGTCTTTTTCAGTCATTAGTCGTCATCTGTCTTGAGGCATATATTGCTGTGCAAGTTTTGTGTATCTGCTTGAAAGGACTAGAAATGGAATTAAAAGAACTTTAACTTGCTTTGGGCAAAGACTGTTGTGATACCTCTTAGGGTAAAACCTAAGTGATGTATTGAAGGAATTATTACAGTGAGTTCTCTATTAAGTTCAGCAAAGGGTGTATATTGAGATGGAAAGTTGGTTTTCTTCAGATGTTTTGCAGGAATTTTAAAATCCAGGAAAAAAAAGTGAATTTGGGATTCAAAATTCGTTCTCTCCGCATGCTAAGTGGTTGTACCAAGTGCATATTGTTTGCTTTTCAATGTGAAAAAGTGAGTTTGTACTTACTTGTAAAGTTGATTCTCTCTCCCTTGCATTTCCACCAGGAAGATGTTCAGCTTTGGCTGTCACATGTTGCATTTTGCAAGCAGTGGGTGAGTTTTCAAAATGCTTATCCTATTGATTCAAGGTATTGGATTACTGCTCAGTCAGGCATCTGGAGCTTGTGTTACAAGATAGGGAACAATTTTTTCTGCAACATCCTGTAGTACTGAAATCATTTTAATGTTATAGTTGGAGCTGCCTGGGAATTTCAGTGATCTAAGTGCACATTCTGACTCAGATGAATTAGTATGAAATTTGATGGTTTCTGATTGCGTCGAATCTAGAGTATCGTTGGTTTAAGAGCATCATAACCATGGTTATCCTTTCTCTGGAATGAATGAATCACCTGCCTATGAATTCTGCTTTTGTTCCGAACATTTTTTGTAGTCGATATGCTAAGAAGTGTAATATTGGCAGTTTAATACTTTATAAACTTCTCCATGCAAGTCTTCATGTCATTCTAGCATTCATTTTCCTTCCTGTACTGAAAAGTTGATCTTGTTATAGCAATGCAAGTGGCCAAGGAAAAATGCAGTCTTTACCTTAGAAGTGGTCAGTGGGGCTATGGATTTGTGACTTAAGCAACACCTGTGTTAGTTGTCTAAGTCCAGAAGGTTTGAGTTAACTGTGCTAATGCTCTCTGGTAACATTTGAAAGCAGGTCAATATTATACATGTAGAAAAACTTTATACCAAAGTTAAATAGTAGAGAAGTGTCTTTTCTGGTACAATTGCATTGCAACTAGTAACCTTTCATACTAAAACTTTGGTTGGCTCAGTTTGGTACTGGAGTGGATAAAACAAAACTTTTTTTTGTTTGTTTGTTTTATACAGAATGCAAAACATCAGCTTAGCAAAGTGTTTTCTACCATGTTGGCTATTCATTCCAATAAACCAGGTAAATAAAGCAGTGGTGAATGCTATTCAAATGACTCTGTATAGGCTGTATAGCATTTGTTTCAAGTTTTTAATAGATTTCAGTTCAAGCTATTGGGGTAAAAGTTCCTGTTCTCTTTTCTTTGCCTTGTTGCAATGTCAGAGAAAAGGTCTCTGGTAGAGGTTGTGCTGAATAATCAAAAGGTGATGTGAAGTGGGAGCCCATGTGCTTTGAATGACAGTCCCCCAAGTAGATTGGGGTTTTGGTAGGTGTTTCAGAGGCACTTGTTGAATACTTTTGGCTGCTTTTTAGGATTGAAGACATGACCATATATCACTGAATTTGTAGCTATGCTAGATTAAGCTTCCTGGATCTGCTTAGCTTTTAGTCTCATTTAACTTGGTCTTAATATGAGAGATCATCAGTCCTGTTCCATAGTTAAGCTCAGGCATCAGGGGTAGCTACATTGAAAAAAACAACTTGTACATTCTGGATAATAGCTTCAAAATGGGTTCTTGTGATCAGCCACTTGCTTTGCATTAAAACGAATTCATTCATTCATTCATCTTCTGTTGCAGCACTGTGGATTATGGCAGCAAAATGGGAAATGGAGACACGACTCTCATCAGAAAGTGCAAGGCACTTGTTCCTTCGTGCTTTGCGCTTCCATCCAGAGTGTCCAAAACTTTATCAAGAGGTGAGTTTGTGATTTTCTTCTATGAGAAGTTATTTGATTAGTTGAAGCAAATCAATCCAGCAGATTTCTCATATCAGGCTGGTGAAAACTTTTTCCACCAGTGGGGGGAATGTCAAAAAGATTTAAAAATAGATGAAAAATACTTTGTATTGGTAACATGCATCATTTTTTTTTTTTGGTTCTGTTTCAGCAAATCTTGTACTTATGTTTGCAAATTGAGGATTTTGTATTCTCTGATTTAGATTTGGCATCCCTAGTGTTTGGTAGGGAGCATGCTTTTCTTTGAGGGCAAGTTAAGGTTTAAAGAATGACTAGAAAATTGGAATTTCTGAATGTGTGAAATGTCTGAGTATATACAGCAGATGGCTATATGCACAAATCTTTATAAAGCAAGGCTCTCAAACACGTGTGGGATATTGGCAAGACATGATTTATAGCTTCACAGAGCTTGTTTTTCTTCATGTTTGCGGACTTAATGCATTTTATGCTTTATCCACCCTGTCTCCATACCTCCCATCTTTTTATTCTCTTTCTTGCAGTATTTCAGAATGGAGCTGATGAATGCTGAAAAACAGAGGAAGGAAAAGAAAGAATTTGAACAAGCCAAGATGGACTTGGTGGGTCCCCTAAATTTGAGATACTGTCTGGTTACGTATCACACATTGGAAAGTGTGATACATTTTTATGGGGTCTACATAACAATTTGAGGACAGCTTAGGGAAAGTTTTTTTTTCATGCCCTGTGCCTGTGTTAAACTTTTTGAGTGTTGGTTGATGCTCAGCTCAAATACTTTATGCTTTGTTTTTAATTTATATTTGTAAAGTCTTTTGTTATGTCGCCCAGTTTGAAAGTTAGTAGTCATTTCTGGAAAGGAATATTTAAAGTGATTTTTTTATTTTTAAAGTAATTTTTTTTTCTCTTACTTCAGTATGGTTGGTTTGGGCAAATTATAGATTAAGATGGATTTAGGTGAAGATAAAAATTAATATCTTTTTCTGATATTTTTTTCCACATTTGCAAAAATGGTAGCTGAGGAAGGAAAAGTTTTTTTTCAACAATGTTATACTTGATATTGCAGGGGGAATTCAATTATTCTGAAGAGATTCTTAATGGGGAGCTGGCTCGCATAATCTACAGGGATGCTGCTCAGAAAATTAAAGGTGATTTAACGTTTCTTGTACTAAGGAAAATGTCAGTTCTCCAGTTGATTCTGCAAATAGGATTAGTTCCAGTATACACACATACAAATTTTCAAATATAACATCTTTTTCAGGATGCCTAGATAATGCCAAACTATAAATGAACAGAAGTAATTTGTTCTGATTTCACAACTGTTCTGCATGCTGACACCTCTTCCAGTACAACAACTTTTGGACTGAAGTGGCATAGGTTCTGGGCTTACAGTCTCAAAACTTGTTTGTTTAAAAATATGAAGGGAAGATAGTTTAGAATTATTTAGAAAGTTTTTGTTGTTGTTGTTTTTGTTTGTTTGTTTGTTTGTTTTCTGCTGAACACTAGATCACAACTAACCAGTTAGCAGTAGTGACAAGGAAGAAAAAAATCAAACTAATAATAAAACAGGTTAGGTGATTTTAAATTAAATTAACCAGACTTAGTAAAATTCACCCATTTTATTAAGAAAATTGGCTGAAATAGCTGCAAAGTAGTAGCAGGTATCTTTGAGAAATCATGACAGATGAAGATGTTTTAGAAGGCAACAGACATAATATAATAATGATATTGAAAAGTAAAGGGGAAAAAGAGGATATTAGAGCAAACTAGAGAAAGAGTTGGCTTAATTTAAATTCCTGCAGAAATAGTGGAATAAATAGGCATATAAATGATTTGTAAACACCTGAAGGTAAGGTGGTGAGTAATGATTGATAGTGATTTGCTGTGAAGTCATAGGTCAAGTCATGTTACCTGGCATTCTCAGAGATAAGTTAGCAAGATACAAGGTGGATGGATGTAGTTCATTGACATACTGTGTGCAATTTTGAAGAGGCTTGTGCTGTGCTTGGAGCTGTTCTGTGTTTTCTTGGAAGAACTGAATGAAGGTGTAGAGCAGGTGCTGGTAGGCAAGTGGAACTAAGCTGGAAGGATCTGTTGGCATGTCAGAGGACAGGACTAGTTTATCACCTTGGAATCTGGAGTGTCCTGCCTCTCATGACATCTTTTTGTCATGGGCCAATATGAAATCATGAAGAATCCAGTCAGGCAATTAACATAGTAACATATGGCTTACCATATGGCTTGAATACTGAGACTTGCAGAAAAGAGTATTTGTCTGAAGACTTAAATGGTATCTGTGCCTTGAAAAAAGCTTACGAAGATACAAAAATACAAAGTATGTAATGGGATGTAATAATTCTACTTGGTACCATTTTTCCCCTCTTGGTTTATAGGTGTTGAGTTCCATCTGGCTGTGCTTTCTATTGCAAAGCTCTTTGATTTTACCCAAGATTTGCAAAAAGAAATTCTTGAAAGGTGAGCTTTTTTTTTTTTTTTTTAACATGCACGCTCTTATTACTTCCCTAATTAATAGTGAGCTTAGAGGTTAATGACTAAAGGCTGTTCCTCTAGGAAAATAAAAATCTAAGGCGTTAAGGTGTATTTGAAATACTTCAAGAAAAGCAAAGTGTCTGAGGCATGCATACTCTTTACAAAAAAATGCTTGTATCTGACTTCAGGATAGGATTTGAAAACCTGCTAAGAAAAATGCAGATGAAATACAGTTGTCACTGAATTATTCAAACAGTTGTTTCCCTAACTTAAGTGTAGGAACCATGGAATTTCTGGTTTACTTCGTGGTTCTGTATCTTTGGCTTCCCCAGTTGTTATTCTCTTAAAAGAAAGGTGTCTCTGGAAATGCCAGTCTAGTTCATGCTATTGGAGAATACATATATTAAAATAAACAAACTAATATTTTTCATGTTGAAAGGTAAATTTTTTTCTAACATTTGACTGTTTAGAAATCGAGTGCATTTCTATACATGATACCAATGCAACAACCCTTTTAAACATACTTGTACAAGAACGTTGGTTGTACAGAGGTGTTACAGACATGGCTTATTAGTTTGCAGACTGAATATGCCGATGATCCTCTTACGTGGGACTACATGGCCCGTCGAGAGCTGGGTCTGGGGTCCCTGAAGTCCACAGAACCCACTACAAAACAGATGAAAGTATCCGAAATGACCCAGAGGGAGGAACGGTGCTGTGCAGTCTTTGAAGAGGCTGTGACAGCTGTCCCCACAGGTGAAATATTCTGCCTTCATTTTAACATCTGTTTTTCCTGGTATTTTAGCATACTGTATACTGTGAAAGCTTTGAAGGAATTGTTGGCAGGCTCTACCATACCTTGGAGGATGCAGGCAGCTTTTAGATGCAGTTCAAGATCCATTTTTATGTGTTATTCAGGTTATTTTCAAATGCATCTATGGTCTTGAAAGAATTGCTTAACAAAGTGTTTTTTGTTGCTTACTTGTAACATTAATGTGACTTAATTGATTAGGAGAATAGAAACTGACATCTAGACAGATGAACAGAGGTTTGGGAATCGTAAATAAAGTTTCCTGAATAAAGGAAACCTGTAGATAAAATGAAGTTCGTTGTTGGTTAGCCGTGAGTAAGCAATGCTTTTGAGTTGCCAGTGGAAGGGATATCCAACTTCATCATCTGTCATTGTCCTTATTCTCAAAGAAGTCTATCAGGATACTGGCATGGAGTAGACTCAAACTTGCTGCTAATTTAGCCTTTGGGGTCAGACAGACAAAGGATTTTCTCAGCTGCCTGAGAGTGTTGTCACTCCTGCAGGCCCATTGAAAACTACAAGCAAAGGGTGCACTGAACATTAATTGGGACAGCATTTGTGGAAGCCTCAGCTGAACTAAGAGCTTGATGATGTTTAGAAAGAATTAGGGACTGCAGCTTATACTGGGAAGTCATTTTGAAACGTTAATGTTTTAAATGCAGGGCTTCTTGTACAGTGTAATATTAAAACAAAAATGGCATTAGCATTTAGTGCTTGGATTCTCTCTATTCTTTACCTTAAAGACAAATATTTGTGTTTACTGTTGTGATTCAATGAAGCGTGATACTATGCCTTTCATTCTACAGAGGACATGTGGAAATGCTACATCACTCTTTGCTTAGAGAGATGTAACAGGAAAACCAACAGTGAAGAATTAAAGCAAAAGGTAAAAAGGTCATTAGGAAATCATAGTAACAAAACAAGACTATTTTTACTGACCTATATAATCTTTCAGACAAGGAGTAAGTGTATTTGATTTTTTTTTTATCAGAAATAGAGACAAGTGGCTGTGATTAAAAATAACTTAGTCTCCATCTGATGGAGTCAATTTTACTGTTGGGCTTACATGTGGCCTGTCTGAACATGAATACACCAGGCATAAACCAGGCTTGTCAGTAAAGTACTGCAAGCTCCTTGGATGGAAGTTGCTAAGAGTGCAAATCATCCTTTTGTAATCATCCTTTGTGGTTATGTTCCCTTTTAATACAGTAAAAGAACATTGCTTCGTTGTTCTTTTGCTCCTTAAAGAGGAGGTGTAATTCAAATGCTTAAATTCCACCTTTATCTTGTAATGTACGTGGGCACATAAAGCATTAGACTTATAACTTTTATTGAATTTCAGTGATGTTTTGATACACAAATCCACTGGGCTTCTGGTAATGCTGGGATCTTGTATATGAAGGAATAATGCCTATTTTCTTTACTTTTTGTTCTCTGTCTAGAGACTGGAGAGGACACTAAGTGTGTTCAGCAAAGCGCATGAGTCCAGTTTGCTGCCAGAATCTCTCTATAAGCAGTGGGTAAGAGTTAATACGGAAGAATAGACTGGGACACTGTCCTGCATTGATGCATGCCTAAAACTGCCACTTTGCGTAGCTAGTAAAGTGGGCAATATTGTGTGCAAGGCCTTGCTTTTAACAAAATACTACTAATCTCGTGTGATGAGCTGCATCTGCTATTTATTTATTTTTAAATTTTTTTTTAGCTTCAACTATTACTGGAGTCCAACCTTTCCGAGAAGGCTACAGAGGTGGCAGAAGATGCAACTAAGCGCTTCAGCCTGTCAGCAGAAATGTGGCAGATGAGGCTGCAGGTGTTGATCCAACTGAAGAATGACAATGTGACCCAGTGTTTTGAAGAAGCCTTTAAGCACTTGAAATCTAAGGTCTGTGGTGCTTTTATGGACTTGAATGCATTAAGTCTTGAGCAGGAAACCTCTAACACTTGAAACATTTTTTTCCTTCACAAGGCATACACAACCCCTAACAGCTTTTAAAGTCAAAAATAAGAGTTTAACATTTCATATGCACATTGCATTCGGGAGCATCAAGAAATTGCAGGTTAACTTCAAATTCAAAGTTGTACAGTTTGAACGCTCAGAGGTGATATTTTGCATGCTTTTTTTTTTTTTTTTTTTTTTTTTTTTTGCATGCTGGTATTTGTGTCTTGAAAAGTGTTTCCTTTCATCACTGTCCTGATGCATTGTTTGTTTGGGGGTGACAAGCCTTAAATTAGCTACCTGCTTATTTGCTGTTACATTTCAAACTATGGCCATGTGGAAAGATGAGAGGAAGCAAGCAGGTGATATGTTCCTTTTCTTTCCTATTCTCAGAAGTTACCTTTGTACTCCAGTGCTTTGTGATACATAAGAATTCGTCTCACATCCCCAGCAACCTGTCTAGCAGCTGTCCATCTAAGCAGTATTTGCCCTGTAAGTTAGGGAGGAGACGAGAAGTGATTTCAGTGTGAGTCCAAAGTTGTCTTTCTAAAAGCTGTATCTAAAGGACAGTTTGCAGAATCACAAAATTGTAGGGGTTGGAAGGGACCTCAACAGATTGTCACATCCAACCCTCTTGCCAAAGCAGGTTCCCTAGAGAGTTTTTACAGCAGTTGTGATGTAAAACCTGGTAGATGTGTTGCTATCTGTTTCTGTAAATCAATCTGAGTTACTGTATTCTAATCAGTTGATTTCTCTGCTTACCTTGTAGGGCACTTTGCCATTATGGACCCTCTGGGTGGAATGGAGTGAAGGCACAAATAGCAAGCAAGACACAGAAGCTCTCTACCAGGTACTAAGCTAATAGAAATGTTTTTATGACCATATGTAAGTAAACAGGAACTGTGTGTGGATGGAGCATTTAACAAGTGCCTTATACTGCAGTTCCTTTGTGGATTTGTTGATATCAAAACATTTCAAGTAAAACTGTTACCAAGAGTCAGCTGAATGTGAGCTCATAAGCACATATGTCATCCCCATGCTTCAAAGACATCTAGATGTTTGTAAGCACAACTATTGATGGGCTCTTACTTCATGATCTGGAATTTTTGCAGTATTTTCAGATGTCTGTCTGAACACAAAAAAGAGCATTTTCCAATCTGTGTGAAAATGTCAGCTTTGTTGCAGAGGACTTGAGAACAAAACAGGGATTTGAATCCCACTGTAAATTTTCTAAATCGCTGAGGGCAAAACATGTGTTATTTGCCTGGCATTTTTTTTTCTTTTCTATTTACAGCATATAACACTTATTTCCAGTGAAAGCTTAAATTCGGTTGTTTGCAGAGCATTGTAAAACCCTCTGCATGAAGGATGATAGAGGAATGCTAAATGCCAGCTGCATGGATTATGGAAAAATAAATGTATTTTAGATTACAACTAATATTCTAGTTCAAAAAATATTGGTTGTTTTACATAATACTGTTTTTCAGACATCATTCAGGGTGCCTTTGTCAGTACTTTGTCTCATGAGATCTGCTGCATGTCAGATATCTAATTAGAAGGTACTGTTCAATTTCTTCTTCCTTGTTGCCTTTTAATTGTAGTTGGTTCTCTTTAACTTGCAGAGATCCTTGAATGCCACAGCTCCTGCTGAATCTGTGACTATGAAAGAAAAATATCTCGACTGGGCTTATAGGAATGGTGGTTATAAGAAAGTAAAAAGAGTCTTTACCAGGTAACAAAAACTTTAAATCTGATTATTCTAGGGCAAATTGTAAAAGGCATAAGGTTTAAAGTTATTTCTGTTTTTACTTTAGCCTACATGAAAATCGTCCACTTTCACTTGACTTCTTCAGGAAGATGATTCAAATTGAAAAGGAGCAAGTAAGTTGCTGAAGATCCAACTAGCACCTTGTATTTGTAAAATACACTTCCAACTTTGATGTAAAATTAAGGGCTTAAGAGTAGTGTTATTAGTTTGTAATTGGTTCGTATTTGTCTTTCAAAGTTGATTCATAGCATATAATGCAAAACCAAATTCCATGGTAACTAATCTTTGGCAACGTGTGGGTATGTATAATTACCATGACTCTTTTACTTTGTAAGAATCTAATCAAGCTGCAGATTCACTTCTGTGAAAATAAACGGTCTTTTAATACCTTCCTTTGTAAGGAATCCTGCAAAATGCTTCATCTGAGAGAATACTACGAACGTGCCTTGAGAGAGTTTGGTTCAACGGATTCTGGTAAGGGATTTTTGTCTTTTCAGTTCAGTGCTGCCTCCTTTATTTCTGTCAGTTTGAACAAAAATAGTTGTTTGTTCTGTCCTTGTGATTACTGTCATGCAGAGTGGAGCTTAATTCTTCTGTGCCCTTAAGTGTGTGACACTGCAGTGACACTACACTTGCAGTCCGGGGCCTTTGTTTATGGTAGTCTAGCTTCAGCAGAATTACTAGCAAATAATAGTTTTGAACATTGGCCCGGAATAAGAGATGCATATCACCTTTAATTTACATTTGTGAAAAGTATGGAGCTGTGTTTTTATAATCAGGATTTTTGCAGTATGCCTTTTAAGAAGTTAAATAGGTCTATTTCCCTGATGCTATAGGAAGCTGCTGCTAAAGGGTTTTGTTATTTCTGTTCCACCTGGGAGCAGAACCCAGACGTTTGGACTGCAAGGGACTGAGGGGAAGAGGTTTGACAAACCTCATTGCATTAAGACCAAGAACACTTATAAAAGGAGCATTTCTTGGTTAGGTTTAGTATGTTTGTTAAATAATATCAAATCAAAATCTAACCATAACTTTTTTTTTTTTTTCATTTTAAGATCTCTGGCTGGATTATATCAAAGAGGAACTAAGCCATCCCCAAGGCAAACCAGAAAACTGTGGGAGTATTCACTGGCGAGCTGTGAAGATGTTGCAGGGAGATCAGGTGGAAGACTTCATTTCCAAATATACTTTATTGCAAACTGGACATTTATGAAAAACTAAAAATAGTTACAATGTGACATTGTGGATTCTTTTTAAACTTTTATACAAAGGTAAATATGTTTCTGGATCATATTAAAGTGTACTTTTTTTTTTTTACTTGCATATGTGAAAAAAGTTGTCTCCCCCATTGCAATGGTTATTAGCCTTTCATCTCAGTGACGGGTTCAAGTGCACATTTGGAGAAAGCAGAGGAGCCTGTGAGCACGTTCTTTGAGAATTCTAAGAGATTTATTTCTGCCCAGTTATTGAGGTGGAATAATCTTAATACATCAGCTTTTACACTCTGGAAAGTTAATATTACAACACATAAATGCCAAAAAAACCCCACGCCACCATGAAAAAATACAACACCTTACATCTGTGAGATGTATTAAAGTTGAGTAATGGAACACTGGAGAATCAATCTGTAAAATGATGGTATTTATTTATTGTTTCTTAACCTTGAAGTCATCTGTAACCTTCTTTTCAAACACCAAACAACTTCTGTCAACACCTTGAGTTAGTGTTTGCATCCTACATTGTAATTCTGAGAGTGACTATGAAATGTGGAGGTGAGCTGAGAATCTGCCAAAAATGTTCCTGATGTGACAAGTTCTGATCTACACTTCAACCTTCTGTCCTCAATCCCTGAAAAACTGGCTAACAGTTTGAGACACTGCTGTCCGTGGCTGTTTGCAGAACTACGTTTTCTGGTATCATGCTTGTTAAATCAACATAAATGCTGTCACTGGGCCATTAGCTCATCCTGTAGAGGAGTTCTATGGAAAGTAAAGGAATGTGCAGCAATAGTTCCTTTTCTAGTCACAGAGAAAGAAGTTTTGTGTCATGTACTCAAAAAACTACGGCCAGCACTGGTCTCTGTGTGTAAAGGAGGCGTATAACGCTGTGAGGCAGGTGGGCGCACAGCACTGCGGAGGGAGAAGCAGCCGCGGCCATACCCTGCCGCTCGCTGGTGCTCTTGGCTGTCCCGGTGCCGCCTCACCGCCAGATTTCCCTCTCCCCTTCCCGTGGCAGCCGCCGGTTCGAGCAGCGGGGCCCGAGGCACGGTTGAAGCCCGGCCGCCCCTCGCGGAGCACCGCGCACCTCACGGCGCGCTGAGGGGACGGGCAGGGCGGGAAGGCGCCGGGGCGGCGCCGCCGTCTCCTCAGGGTCGCGGCTGCGCGTCCGGCCGCCGCCTCAGCGGCTGTGGGGGGTGGCTCCGGTGGGGCGGGCGGGCCGGTTCGCTTCTCCCGGCCGCGGAGGGGAGGAAAAGGGGGCCCCTGCTGTGGTGCTGCCCCAAGGACGCGGTGCTCTGCCCGCCTCGGCCCCTCTCAGGCCGCTCCCGGCAGCCGGCGTGGCCTCGGGTGTGTGTGTGCAACTGGGAGCCCTGCACCACGGCACCGTGTGGGGGCTGCTCGCCGAGGAGTTTGTCTCTTGTAATGCCCCTGGTGGGGGTCACTCACCTCGCTTTCCTCGTCGGGGGCCCTCAAATCACGTCCTCCATCTTTCAGGAGTTCCTCAGGGCTGCTGGAAGCGCTGGTCCTCGGCTGTGCCCTCAGCACGGCGGCCCCCACAAGGTGGTTGGACCATAGTTGGTGGTCTTTGTGCTTATACTTCTGTCTGTCTTCTTTGCGTTGTTAGCAGCTTTTGCTATCTGCTGCTGTTCCCCAACTGCTGTGTTTTGGGTCAGTTTTGTGCCCTGTTCCCCAAATTTAGAGTGGTAGCAGGATTACTGCTGTGACTGAGGAGGCTAGCTGGTCTGTGGTGGCTGCTGCCACCTTTGGCAGATCTGCTTTCTGAAATCAAAGCCTGTCTGGTTTAAAACCTCTGATTCATCAAGGGAACAAACAGGTCGTGCCCAAGAGCTCCAGAGCACTCAAATACAGTAGCGGTTGCGTGAGCCTCGCTGGAGGAATCAATGAGAGGCAACCAAATTATTTAAAACTATTTTGTAGGTGATGGCTGCCTCCCTTGAGCACACAACCTTTGAGGAGGAGCAACTTCCTGACAAGAGGGAAGCTAAGAACTGGAAGCCCAGAAAAGTTAATCCTATAATACTAGGGCAAACCAAAGCAGATGGTAAGTAATGGAACTCTGCTTGAGGAAAGATACTTAAAACCTTTTTGTGATACATAGGAAATGCCTGTTGAATTACTTTGCTAAACTGCTTTCATGTAGATATTTGTGCATTCCTATGAATGAGAGTGTTTCATTAATAGTACAAAAAATATTTTTTGTAAGCCAAAGCGATAGCATTTCAACATAATTTTAAAAAATAATAGATATGAATGTGGTGAAGAAGGTCTGCTGGTTCCTCTGCCATGGTTTAAAGAATAATGTTTCAACAAGAGTTTATGGAATATCTTTACTTCAGCTAGTGTTGTGATGTGTGCCTGTTTCTGACATTCCCAATCATCTGAAACCTAAAGAACCGCTTGAAATAGCATCTGTTATAATTACACCATTAGTTAAAAAGCACATTCACATACTTAGCCAAATGATTCCATCTTAAGCATTTAATTGTTCCCATTTAATTCCTAAATATCTCTGTTGGCTTTCTTTTGTTTTTAGAATGTTTGCGGAAGAACATTCCACGTGTTCTTGACAGTGACTCTGAAGAAAGTGAATTCTCTGATACCTCTTCGTATGAAGATGATGTTGGTCGATCTCCTGCTGACTATCATTATGTACAGCCTGACCTAGAAGACCTGAATTGTGAAATCTCGAATATGCTTGAGAATGTTACTTCTCCTGAGCAGCAAACTGCTTCAGTGTATGAGGTAGAGGACTGGGATAAAGAATTGGAGGAGTCTGAAAGTAATCCTTATGGTGAGTACAAATTTACTTGTACTTCATTTGAGTATGTGGAGGTAGGTGCTGTGTAGGAAAATGTATTAAAATAACTCCATAAATAACTCCACATTCTTTTTTTTTTTTTTTTTGAATCATTTTATGTTTACATTTACCTCATGGATTTGTAATGTATAATTTTGTTGCCAAATATAGGAGTTATAGGCAATGTTGTCAAGTTCACATGTAAATCTTGCTTGAGCAATTGAATTCTTAAGGAGTGAAATGGTAAGAATTGTGTATGGGTATCAAGTTTCTCTGGAGAAGTTAGCCCTCTATTATAATGCATCTTTGTTACTCTGAATCAGAAGAGTTCAGGAACTCTCCTTCCCTCCAAGCATCCAGCCCTAATGTCCATCAAGAGTGTGGGCTTTTTGGGTGTGGAGCGGTGCAAGCACTCAGTCTCTGTTCTGAATATGGTTTGTTGTTGCTTTTGCTGTAGGTGTTTTCTGTGTCGTGTGGTGGTTTTTTTGTTTGCTTCTTTGGCATTTTTTTGAGTTGAGGGTGTTTTTTTTTTTTAATTATATATTTTTATTTTACTTTGAAGCTTGATTCTCTGAAGTCTTTGTGCATGTAATTGACAATGTTCCTATCGATCCCACGGACAAAGGTGCAATGGATAGAAGCACTTTCATCCACATCTTTAAAGTCATATTAATCCTGTGGTTTGTAATCTGTTTTACAGTGACTCATGTATTGAACTGAGACATTCAGGCCAGGCGGTGTGTTGGGATAAAACAACTGGATGGTGTTTAGCCAACAGTGAGCGATAACCTGCTGTGTCTTTGTGGACATAGAAAAGAACCATTTCCATTTTCTTCTCATTAATGTGAATGAATTTATTGGAATTAAATACGCACAGTTCATTCTTTATATAGGAAATACCGATTCTCTGTTTACAACAGCCATTTATGGAATTAAAATATTCCAGTTCCATAGGTTGATAACAGAATGAACTGGGAAAGTTTTTGCAGCCTTCTATAAAATCATTCTGATTTTAAAGTGGGAATATAGCAGAAGCTTTTCATACTGGGTAACCTGAGAAAAAGACTGATTCTTTTATGGGTGCTAATTCCTTTTTGTATGTTTCCCTCTTTCATTCTGGGCTGTCCTTTAAATCTCGTCTGTTCAAATTTATGGAATGTTTTGATTTTTTTGTTATATAGATTTTTGTTGTAGCTGTCACAAGTTCTCATCTTTTCCTGTATTCAGTTAAGTCATCTTGACCTGTAGTTTATGCTCTTCAAATGCTCACAAATTTAGTTGGAAGAAGCTGTGATTATGGGACTTGAGTGCTTGCAACACTGAATACAGGTGCCTGAGTTGTTGACTACTACAAATCAAAAACATGCTTGGTTAATCATTTTATGGCATTTTACCTTCATTGAATGCAAGTGTTTTTAAAATTTGTCCTGCAGCACTACTGGAAAACTAGCCAGTAGCATGTACTGGCCTTTCAGCGTCTGCTCTCTATAAATCTTTTGCTTGTGTAGAAGGACTTTGCTCTGTTTTTGTGCTAGGTTGGTTAAATAAACAGTTTATTAGGCTTAATTCTAGGCTAGTGAAAATACTGTTCAGAGGTAGCTTTTATAGAACCCCGCCCTTCTGTTTCTCTTCAGTGACCCAGTCTTAAAAGGGCTTGGAGGTATCCTAATTTGGGATGTGGTTGTGGAGAAAGAGGGAGGAATAAGGGAAATGGCTTCATGAACCTTTTGTGCCTGGAGAGAAGAGAACTGCATGCATTTTAAGAGCTAGTGTTAGATGTTCTGAATTCAGGTATATCATTGAGCTTTTCAGAAAACTATTTTGTCTCTGTGGCAGGAACCTTCATTAAAATGAAGATGTTGTCAAATTCAGCTTTCTGTTTGCTTTGTTTTTAGGTCTAATTCATGAGTGCTGGCAGATCAGACTGAAATTCTTGACTGGAAAATGCTGTAGAAGTGCAAAATAATCTGCTACATTATACCGCTAGTTTTCTAAATACCTTTCATGGTTTACGTCTTTTCTTTCATCTTTAGATGCTGGTGATCTCTACTGCGGAAGCTTTCAGGAAAATAATCCTTTGGTCTCATACTCCTTGCAAGAGGAATCATTGTACAACCCATGTTGTCACCATGCGGCTAGTCTTGCTTTTACACTGCCAGTTAGAGTGACTGAGATTGGCCAGTTTGATGATGCTGATGAATGAGATCAGAACTAAGTACGGCTTCTGAGTTGGATTGTGTTCTTCGCCAAGTTGTGTCAAGCCATTTGGCTTGCTTGCAGAGTTCTGCTTAAGGCCCGAAATGTCACGCCATCTCTGAAGTTTATCTTAGACTGTTTCTGAGGTGTTTATTAAGCGACTACACCTGACCCCTGGGGACCCAGAGTGCAGGTGCTAGCTGCACGCAGTCAATGTGTTTCTGGACTACTTTCAGTTTGTATTATATAGATCTAGGTTGTTGCTAATTAATTGTTTGGGAGGAAGTATTTAATTTCTAAACTTCAGCTTGGTCACCAAGCTTTGCCAGCTTTGATGTGCTGATACTTGTGTGTCTGGCCAAGTAACTTGTACTTTTCTTTCCTTTCCGTTTGATGTTATCAAATCAGTTCAGATAGTTCTGAAAACTCTTCCTCCTTCCGACTTCTGTGTTGTAGTTTGTTAGTCCATGTCTAATATTCATGTTTGACAAAATCAGATGTGGCAAATACAAAATGAGTTGTTTTTTTTTTTTTTTTTAAATGTATTTCAGTATGAAGGTATTTGAAAAATGTATGTCACATTTATAACACGCGTGCGGACGTATAGTTGGGATTTCTTTATCCAATAGGAATGCCGGGTGTTTGACCCTCTCCCAGCAGAGGTTTTTCCACATCAGACCTTCTTGCATACAGGCATATCATCTTCCAGTCCCACAGCTGTCTTTATAACATCCTCATGTTACGTCAGATATGTAATGACAAAGAAAACATCTATGGTTATGTAATCTTGGTGTGTCCTGCACACAGCAGTGAGGTAAAGTTCACGATAGATGTGGATATTTTTGCTGTTACTTGTGTTTTGACAAATGAGGAAATGGGAACACAAAGTAACTCCACAATGTCTCTAAGAGAATAGCTGGAATGAGAACCATATCCTCCTTGCCTTTGCTTTGGAATTAAAAGAAATGATCTCAAATAAAATACGTAAGTGGATTTGATGGCTGATGACTTAAGAAACAATGATCTTCTAATATTCATGTTTCATTCATCACTTCTCTCTCAAGAATTTCTTGATGACTTTGACGCTGCCTGATACTAAAGCACAGTACCTGTGCTTGTTTATTCTCAAGCAAGGAGTTAACACTGGAAGACTTTTTTTTTTTTTTTTTTTTAATCATCCAATCTCTGAGAGTAAAATAATTTCCATATTAGTTTGGAAGGATGAAGTGAACAAGACAGTGATATTTCCTTAATCTTCTCCTTGAGAGCAGAGAAGTAAAAGAGCTTGGAAGAGACTTTTCTTTTGGTACACTGGAGTTCCTGGTTAAATCTTGGTACATAGCAAGCAACCGGAGTTTGCTTGCTATGTACCAAGATTTAACAGAAGATTTTAACAGAAGCCTGCTGGTGGGATTGCAACAAGAGGGCCTGTTCTTTTATTCTTGTCTGATGGAGTGCTCTGAGGAGTAGTATTTGCATTGCAACTTACTTCGGCATGCATTCAGAATACATGCTTACACAGAAGGCACAGGCTAACACTCTGTTCTTTCCTCACACATGAAGAAAGCCCTGTCTCTGCTAAGGCACTGGTGGGTTTTGATATGTGGACTGCTGTGTATTGAATCAGAGGTATGGGGGAACTGCTCTTTAACTGGAGTCCTGTGATAGAACATGCACATACCTCTGTAGAGGGAATTGACTATGCCCAGCTTTTAGGTTTGGATATGGCTTCTTTTTCTAACCTAGAAAACGGGAATAGAACTCTTGAGCCTGACTGTAGCTGACTCATCAACTGGAGTAAAACTGCTGACTTGCACTTATAAATTCAACATCAATAAATATAAACTGAGTGCTGATTAGTGAAGCAACAATAGACCAGTAAATTGTAAAGGCTGTTTGGAAAAAAGCAGTTTATCTTGTGAGCCTATTTATCACTTACCAAGCCTCAGCTGTAGATGGCAATGCTCAGTGCTACCCTGCAGAGGGCAGCAAAAAAAAGTCTATCTTGTTAAGTGTGTTTTCATCTGGTATGGTTTCACCAGCAAGTGTCAGATCCCTGGGCTGGATTTCTAACATTGATAGCTATTTAGATTTGGGTTCTGCATTGCTCAGTTGTTCCCCAGTGAGACTGATTCATGGCCCTGATTAGTTTCTCATTTTTTTTATTTCACTCTGAAGTTATATTTACTAGACTGAGAATTTCTCCCATGGCTGAGAAAAGAACATCACTTGACTTTGGGCTTAATATATATTTTTTTACTGTGCTTGTGGGAGATGTCCCATCAGACTTAATAAAGATGAAACCAACAGAGTTCTGTGGAAGCAAAGCCACCTTCTCTAGAATTGTTTTAAAATGAAAACCACAAAGTCCTTATTAACATCAATTAGGTTAATTTTATTCCTGTATGATTCCAAAATTCCATCAGTCCAGAAGTCTCCAAGGCATTTTCTATGCACTTTATAAATTGACTTTTGCATCTCAAATCAAGGTGTTTGTTTGTTTGTTTGTTTCCAGCTAGTACCTTTAATTGCCATCAGCCTTATTTGTCTGGACTGTTGTGTTATTTGAGGAGAAATTGTCTTGAATGGCTGCCTTGTCAAGCTGTTTGTATTTTAAATGATTGTAAACTTAAAAGATTTGTTTTCAGTTTCCCTTTCAGGTTAAATCTGACACCACCCCTACCCGCCTCACAAGAAACAGCATGTGGGTTTTACAGCAGAGAAGCATTGCACTCTCTGGGGAAATGTTGGCAAACCTAATTTCGTTCGTCTTGGCCGTGCTTGTTAGGGAAGGGGCTTAATGCAAGGTTTGATCTGAATACTCTCAGACTTCAGTGGGATTAGAAAACCAGATGCAGCCTTCTCAGAAAGCATCTCCCTGGAAGGATTTGAAACCAAGCTCATGGATTCTAATGTTTCTACACTACAGGGTGTTTCAGATTCCATTGTGACTTTTGCACCGAGTCTGTTCTATGTTGACACAGCATGTCATTCTAGGCAAGAATACTTCGCAATTAAAACGAACATAAGGTAGCATATGAGCCAACAATTCAAGCCAAGAGTGTCAATCCTGCAGCCTGCTGAAATTTTTAGAGGTGAAAGCATCCTGCTGCAGGACCAAGATTATAAATATTTTTTATGCATGCAGGAAACATATTGGCAGTACATAACTCAGTTTGAACATGTATCTGAAGTGTCAAAAAGCACTCAGTTGAATGTGTATCCATTTCTAGATGTATTTTTCACTTCATACCACCTACAGTATAAGATACCACACAAAGGACAGAAGGCTCTACTGCAGGTTAGTGTGCTTGCTGGGTTTATTTTGTGGCAGAGGCTTAGTAGTTTGTATAATAGGACTCAGAAGGAGACCTGGGTACAATTGTGAAGCTGCCCTTGTTTTTCTTTTCCTCCTCTGTCTCATAGTCCCTTTTTACAGGTGCAGACAAAGAGACCAGCCTCTTGGTAAAGCACTTGAACTTCTCTGAGGAAGAAATTTTGTCTAAATAGCAGCATTTAAAGAATGACAAGAGTTTTACATTTTCTTTAAACAGGCCAGCAAAGAAACTAAACTTGTTTTGGGTGCATCAGTTATTTCCTTTGAGACCTATGCGGAATGATTTGCAAGAGGAAGTAATTAAAGGAAATGTGTTCATATTTCCTGTTGATATGGTACAACATTTAATTCATACCTCAGATTGAGGTAGTGGTTTCTTGCTGTTATATAACCACGAAGTCCAGCCCATTTTAATATATTTTAAAGACTACTGGTTGACTGCTCTTTTGTCCCATCTTGTAACTGCTGTGCTTTGGCTCTGAAACTGAGAAAACATCTTCGCTGTTGAGGTGTCTATATGAATAATTTCACAGACTAAAGGAAAAATGCTGATGGCAGCAGCCCATCCTGACCATCTGTTGCTTCCAAGGACACCAGTGTAAATCCCAGTGTAACAAAGGTCATTTTCTCAAGCTGGTCGTAGGTTTCTGTAGGCATGGGGAAGGAACTTGTGAGTCTTACTTTCAGTGGTTCTGTATTACAAATGTACACATTGGATACGCAAATATGAGAACATAATCGTGGTGGGTTGTTAGTGCTGGGGGTACTAGCAGCTCATAGCCTAACTTCCTAGCTTGGCAGAAGAACCTACTGAAGAAAAAAAAAAAAAAGCTGCAAATCACATAACCCTAGTAATTGGTTTTAGTAGTGGAAGCAATATCCTTTAAGCACTTGGAATAGATCCTCAGCTGGTAGAAACTCCAGCAGCTCATTACCCAAGTGGAAGCTGTGTCCCTGTACATCCGCCTGTGTAATGCCTGTGGCATCTCAGCTAAAGCTTGCATTACTGCTGTGGATTTCAGTTCTTTATATAATGGGCTTTCTTTATGTTCATTGTAACTCCACTGATCTTTTCACAGCAAAAAAATATGAACAAGTCTTAAGGTCCGTTTCCCTTTCTTTGGATTTTTATTTTTTTTTTTTTTCAACAATTAGGATAGGTAATTTCAGGAAGTATAGCAGAAATCAGCCTAGGAGTGTTAACTTCTAAAATTCTTATGAGCGTTGCATGCTCAGACACTTCTGGGGAAGGGAATAAGTGTGAAGGTACAATTAAACAGGATTTATACTCCACAGCAGAGAGTACCACCTCCTTTTATGTACCTGGAGTTCCAGGCAGTAGGGAAAAGTCTTTTAGTTGAGCTGATCTTCACAGTACTGGTGACCGTGGTGCTGCTGGAACTGAAATACCAAGTGCAGGAATAACTGATACTTCAACACTAGTATGGGCAACTGATCAAAATAATATCTTTGAGGTTGTCTCAGAAAGTAACTTTTAGGGGGAATGGTGGTAGACGACTAGAACTTTGTTCAGTACTTTATTTGAATTAATTTCTAGCTGAGTTATGTTTTGTTTGTTTGTTTGTCAGAAGAGAAGCATGTTAAGTGCATGTTAAGTTTTTGGTCTGGATTTGACATACCACTAAGAGGACAGTATTAGAAAATTTAAGAACCTCATCTGCTCCAAAATGGCACCTGTTGTGAAAGTACAGTATCTTTAGAGAAGGGCAGCAAGGTTCATCTAAAGCTTATGCTGTGCAGACCTTTATGTTTGTTTCTTCTGCTGGAACCCTGAATTTACTGTAGCTCTAGTTGCTGTATTTCCTGCATTTTACCAAACTACATTGTGTCTCATATAAAAAGTTATCTGATTTTGCATTGCAATTTAGAACCCCTTTTAAAATGCTCCTAGGGAAAAGGGGAAGGCTGTAAGGGTGAAATTAATATAGTTACTATTTTAAACTTGTAATGGCTACACATTATAGGGATCACTTTGGTCATCTGGCCTAAACCTCAGTCCTCCAGGATACAGCCAAGCAGTTTTCGTGGCAAAATAA
Source organism: Netta rufina (assembly GCF_964035555.1). NCBI lineage: Eukaryota > Metazoa > Chordata > Aves > Anseriformes > Anatidae > Netta > Netta rufina. The sequence continues at coordinate 6,204,753 of NC_140143.1, read as the reverse complement.
ATTAGGAGCTTAGTAGGTCTTACAGGCTCTTACTTCACAGACAAATTAAAGCTATAAATACAGATTTAAAAATTAAGTATGAAAACGTGATATGATGTACAAACTAGTACTTGGAGTGTTAATGCTGTGCACGTGTCCCTCTGTGAAAACCTGAAGAAATCCAATGGATGCGGGGGAATCGATGTAGTACTGGAATTTCAATCCAAGCCTGAAGAATCATATGGGATTTGGGTCCTTAAGGAAGCAAACATAAACATTTATTGCAAGATGCAGCTTTTTGCTGGGCGTGTGGGCTGTGCTGGGGAAGAGACAGGGAGGTGATCATTGATTCTCAGAGGCGCTTTACACTGATGCTTCCAAGAAAGGATCAATAAATCAGGGAAGCATTGTGCTAGTATGGGAGAAAAATATGTAAAAGAAATTTGCAGATTCTGTTTCAGCTGTGGTTAGCTCATTCTGTCACAGCCTGAAGCTGGACAAGTAATCTGAAATGAACGCACGGAGCTGGAGCCTTGTCAGTACCACAGTGCTGGTTCAGAAGCCATCATCATTTTCTTGTCTAGTATCATTACTGGATTTGCTAGGATATTAAATATAATGCTGAGAACAAAGGGAATTACTAGTACCTTGGGTCCTGTATTCTTCAAACAACCCATTTTTTTCCTGGTCTGAAACACCTTTTACCATCCAATTTGTTTACTTCTAGCTCTTCTGCATCATTCACACTTGGTTTGTTTGATTGGGCCTCTAACTGCAGCTCGTGGTTTGCAGGAAGCCTGGTGTTTTCAGTAGGACCTGTCAGACATTATAATCACTTACATAAACACTTCCCAGGCAGAGAAACTGCCTGTCTACTAGATAAAAACTACATTTAGTTCTATTATCTGCACTTGTGTTGGTAGGTGGATTAGATTTAATTTGGAGAAGCGGGCAAACTGTTTTTCAGACACATCTGGGATTTGGTTTAAGCACAGACTTTCCTACATGGTCCATAAAGTGCATTGTAGCCCTGTAGGAATATGTTGTGTGTCTGCTTCCTGCCTGCAATTTTAAGCATTAACTTTAATGATGGTGCTTCTAATTATGTATAGAGGTAAACTCTCAGACCAAAGATCAGGGAGTTTCCATCACCTGTCCCATTAACTGCAGCAGGGTTTCTGTTGCACAAAGAAATAAACGAAGCACCTAACGCTGACAGTGTGAGGAGGCCGTTCTCCCCATGCTGACTGCACCAGGCACCTTCATTCCTCCGCAATGTGTAACAGACTAAAGGATGCATCAGCCATATCTTGTCATTTGTGGGTTACGTTATTGTGATTTCCTTTGGGGACAGACGTGAACATTTTGCCATCAGGTAGCAGTCTCCCTGTTTGGTGTTACTGAGCTGGGGAAACTGGTAACACCCAGCCTTTGTGATCCTGACTGCCTGCAAACAAAAGGACTAAGTTCAGTGTCCTGCTAATTGACTTAATTGTTCCCTAACTGAGACTCCAGGTATGTGGGAAACAACCTCTTTTGCTATATATTCTTTGAAGCTTAGCTCCGTTATTCCCATTCAGTTTACCTTGCTACTGGATGTTGCTAAGGGTTTAGTGATGGTTGCCATCACAATTCAGTCCTTAGGCTTGGCAATAGGATTTCTCCTGGTTTGGGGGCTTATCACTAAGGTTTGTGTTTCACTTTTTTTTTTTTGTTGTTGTTCCCAGTGGCTGCTTCTGCCTGGGGTTAAATTTAGTTTCTGTTTCTGCCCATAATAGTAAGCCCTAGCTATGGGTTCTAGATAAAGAAAAGAAGAAATATGTTTTCTGATAATTATGATAGCTTCCACCTTGTGTCGTAACTCAGGGATGGTATCAACAGCGCATCTGGGAGGAGACTGAAAGGAGGTAAATAAGGGAGAACATTAAAAGAGAGAGCACAGTAACTGTGCTCTCTTCTACAATTTGAGCATGCATCAAGTCTGATCTGATGACTTCCTCAGACTAATTGAAGCCTCATCTAATTGAGCTGAGAGCTTTCCCTTCTTTAGTTTAGAGTACTTTGTATCCTTGTATCCTTTTTGCTATGTTACCTTACCACTACTCTGATGTGAGAAGGATATTTATTTTTAGCACTTCTTCCCATGATTAATCCATGCAGGTTCTGTTTGGCCATTCAATGCTATTTTAATAATGTAGGCAACAGCTGTTTTCTCCATGTCTTATCAAATATCCTCCATGTTCTAATAATAACAAAGAAGCTTCTTTATTCTTGGCTATTCCAAATTTCCACCCAAGGGATCTCATTGCATTTCTTCATGGGGACTGCAATCTAGGAATAGGTACTTGTGACTAGAGAGCTAGATTCTTTTCTTAAAAAAAAAAAAAAAAGAAGTAGGGGATTTAACATTCGTTTTTATTTTGATCCTTTCATTAGATCTAGGATGACATTTTAAGGCTATTTTTTAACAGTTCAGTAGTTTTAACTGCCTTACCTTGTTGCATCAATAAAATGTACTCTGTATACAATTAGACCAATGTACTTTGCTGTCAGGTGCTGTAGAGAAGATTTAATTAGGCTAATTTCTGTTTTCATTAACACTTCCATTGAGTGTGTGTTAATGCTGCCATTTACAGATTCTTATTTTGTGATTTTTCTACGTATTTTTTCTCATCCTTTTTGTTGTCCATTTAGTAGCTACTGTCTAATTTTACAGGAGATCTCTTTCTGGTTGATATTATCAGGCAGAATGTGGGGCATCACTGTTAAATGGTATCTTTTTTTCCTGCTGAGCAAGACCGCATGTAATGTTATGCGTTCTTCACAATCTGATAAAGCAAAAATGAGAAGACGAAGCTTCTTTTCCCATTTGTTACATTATCTTAACCATTCTGGACAGTTAATCTACTGAGTTACCAAAGGGTCCCAGTTGTATGGCACAAAAATTTTACATAGATTTCTTTTTCAATAAATAAATAAATAATCCCAACTATAACAGCATTAGGTAGGCTTATTACTGTAATTTTGAAGAAAAATTTGGTTCCATGATACAAGGGAATACAAATACAGTCACTAAACCTACATGTGTGTTTGTTATACATACCTAGGGAAAAATCAGGTGAAGGTGATGGCTGAACTATTATGTTGTACGTCAGGAAGAAAGGAAAAAGTTTGGGTTTGAGCTGGATCTGGAGGTAAAGAGAAGTTCAGCTTGGTGATGTCAGAGCACTGGTGGGGGTTTGTACTTTCGTGGGCTTTGAGAAGTGCAAGGTAAGAGTATTCAAAGCTGTTGGTTCTTCTGAAGCCACATGTAGAACAGGTGTTCCCAAAGTTAAGCAGTTCGTGTGTTGACATCAAGTATGTTGATGGCTTTTGGCTCTTCTTGACTCTGCATGTGCACAGGAGGCTTTCAGCTCTTTGGGGGTATTTTTTGCTTTTTAATTAGCTTGTGTCCGGTTTACCAGGGTTTTGCTAAACCTTAATCTCAAGAGTAGGAGCTAGCAGTAGGGGTGAGGAAAGCTGGGTTTGAACACTGCAGGCTGACTACTGCCATCTGGATTTCGTAGCAATAACGTTGTGCTAGGGGAACATGAAATCTGCATGAAGAATGAATCTGGAGCTGAAATTCACTGGGAAGCAGCAGCCTTGGTGGCTGCAGTAAGCTGTGCCATGTAGTGACCCTCCTGGCTGAGTAGTGTTGGGCTACAAAGCAAAGAGATTGGATGATTAGAATGGGTTGGATGGGTAGAAAGGGTTGGAATGGGTGGAGAGTCTGTCATGTTTAAGATTCATCTTAATTATCTTGAGAAAAATCTGGATTTTTGAGATAGTTGCTTGTTTTCAAGCTTTTTACAGTGTGTAGTATACAAGGGAGGAATGCAGCTTATTTTGCAGTGATAGAGGAAGCCTCCATGCCTGAATGCCTCATCAAATTCACTAGTAATAAACAGCATGCTTCTTCTTGCTTAGCAGTCTTACCTTCTTCAGTGAATTTCAGAAAGTCTTTTGCAGGTGAATTTCACCCTGATAAAACATTCTGTCATAGCTCATAGCCAACTTTATTCATTAATCTCCTATCCATACAGCTATGTACTTTTAAAATAACTTGGATATTGATCAGGATTTGGAAGACAAAGTATTTGAACTACGTTAACAGTGTATGAGTTAGTCCCCACTGAACGTTGCCTGTTCTGTCTTCCTAAAAAAAGAAAAAAAAAAAAAAAGAGCATTTGCAAACACTTCACTTGGTTTCAGAAGAAAAAAAACGTTGTCAAGGGCAATAATAGCAGAAGTAGAATCCACTTATCAAACTTTCTTCGTCAAGGCTGATATGAAAATTATGTTTGGAAGGCAGCTGTGTTGTAGAGCGCTTTAGAGGCAACTGCTTGGAAACATGAATAGCTTCGTGTATTGAAAAGTCCAGGTTCGCTGGAAAAAATGGCTTGAATTCCAGCATGTGATTTGCCAAATTAACTATCTATTAAAATTTATAATGGAAATTATAATGTTGCTATAGTTACCAAAGCTTCCCTAGCTCCAGGATGGCAGTGCCTTTCACTTCAAAGAAGACTTCTTTTTTTTCCTCCCTTCTTTCAGTAAATAATGAAATAGTACTTCAAAAAGTGCTTTTTATTTGCATGAATTAGTTGGTGGAATTGTTGCTATGAGGAATCAGAAAAGCCAGAAATATAGCTGTTCCCCAAGCACACACTTTTATATGGTGACACCTTTGAATTAAATCTCATTAAATTTTATTCTTCAGGTCTATACCATAGGGCAGGGGTGACCATCCTTTGGCTGGGAAGACAAGTACAGCTCAGGGCGGCTCGCTGACTGTGGATAAACCTCAAACAGATACCACTGGGGGTCTCATGTGTGATACTGAGAGAACATGGTTGTGTTTGTGTGCGTTCGGGTTTATATGAGTGGCTTATGCCCACTTGGTCTTCAAATTAGTCTCTCGCTTCTGAACATTTCTGCTGTACAGTACACCTTGACTAGCATATGAAAAGTTTGGAAGGAATGGCTTTTATGGCCAGATACGCCGTTATTATTCCGTTAGGGCTCATTTCCTCTGAAGCTGCAGGTGCTGGCACAGTCAATGTTGTGACCAATTCCTGCAGAATATTAGCACATCTGTCGGAAAGTATAGCCTGTTATTTCTACTACGAAGGGATGGACATAAGCCCTCTGGTGAGATCCTGTTTGACAATTCCTATGCAGCTTTCCTCCCCGAGCTCAACAAATAACAATATTAGTGAGGTTATAAAAACAGCACCGTGTGAAGCAAAGGAAATAAACCCAAAGTGTTTTGCTCTGTCATCCTGGCATCTGTCCTGCCCCAACAGCACATCTGCCCAGCAGAGGCCAAAGATTGAGTGCTGCTTACACAGCTTACTTCTGTTGGGGGTTGTCCTATACTGAGAAGAAAAGGGTATGCACTTGGGCGTATCTTATCGTGTCCTCTAGGGTTGTTACGCAAAGACGGCTTTCTTGCTGTGGACATGCCTTTTCTGCATGTTATCAAACCTTGTTTTATTTACCCATTTTGGAGCTTCTGCTTATGGTTTAAAACAATTTTTAAGATGTGCATTAGTGTCTGTAAATAAGCGTTGGAGGGAGAGTATTTGCTAAATTAAGTTTATTTGCTTTACAGCTGCAAAGCTTTCTCCTTCAGGAAAACAATCTATCAGGATACATAAAAGCTTTCAGTAAGTTTTTGAGTGTGCACATCTGGCCAAGACGTGACATTCCCGGTGACGCAATTCCCTACCCCCTTCCTCACGGCTCTGTCTGTTGTGGGTTAGGCTGGAGAGGTGCGTGAGGATTCCTTTCAGCCTGCTTCAGACACAGAGGAGGAGGATGTAGGTCTCCAATGTACTGCTTATGGCCAGATTCACCACCTGTTTGTGGGGTTCTCCTGTCCCTGTGTCAGGAGTGCCAAAAGGCTTCCTCAAGTGAAGGTGAAAAACAAATGGTGAGGTAGTATCAACTGCAACTTCTATTACAGCTTGGATGTGTACGTAACATCGTAACATCTAGTATTTCTTATATAAAAATCTTTATTTTGGATGAAATCTGCAGGTGGTCATTGTACCAACCTTCCTGAGGGTAATCAGGAGCTGAGTGGAGGAAGTTTCTTTTGAGTCTGATACTTCTAGGTCCATCTACCATGTAAGAGCCTTTATTGACTGTGTGTTCTTGAGGTGACGTAAGAATATTCGATGTAATTGCATACTCAGAGAAGAAAGGGATTAAAATGTGAATTTGTCAGTCATCAGTGTCCATATCCTCTTCTTCACGGTAATAAATAGGGAACTTGCTATTTAAATCCTACGGGCAGTTTTGAAAATAGCTGAAAGCCCTCACAGTTCTGCAGCATGCAGTCAAGACAGTTATTTGTGAAAACAAAATGATTCCCATATGCATCTTTGCAAGTACATTTTTAGGTCCATCCAGGGCGTATTTCTGAAAGAGCTTATTCACCAATACCAGTGTGTCTCAAGGTTCAATTTTCTGGCACACTTCAATCTGCTGCCTGAACACGTTCTGAGGGTTGGAAACATCATGTGGTTTAAATAAATAAAAACACCAAATTGCCTGCAGTGTATCTGTGCCCCCTTACTGTGCAGGTTAGCTGCTACTGTGCCATCAGCCTGACAATTTCAATCAAGTTTTTAATGGACTCCCAGGGCTTCCCCAGTTTTTGTTCAAGCAGGCCTAGCACTTGTCCTCCCCAGACTGTTGCAAGGAAAAGCTTTATTTTGGCTTCTGATTATCCAGAAGTGTAGTGATGGAAAAGAGAGAAAGTAGCCAGACAGTGCTAAAATACCAGGAAAAGATCTATCTTTAGAAAAACTGTATAGCTTACATTTTGTTTTGTCAGATTAGGAAGTGCAAGTATAGAGCAGCCACTGATCAGACATGTCTGTAATCTCTTCCAGGCTTTGACAGATTGATCAGTTTTAATTAAGACTATTTTGTTTCATTCATTTTGCCGTTACACCTGAGAGCATTCTCAAGCCTGTGCAGGTTTAGACTGCAAACCTGAGGGGTTTTTCAAAATATAATTGTTGGTCATTTAAAAAAAAAAAAAAAAAGTGTAGGCTCTTAATTTTCATTCCTGTTCAGGAAGTTTCCAAATCACCTCTTATGCTTACATTTTCAGCAGAGTTTTTTTTATATCAAAACTTACATGGAAGGAAGGGTGTTCCATAAAACCGTAACAGTTGCCCCTTTGGAATAGTTGTGGGCTAATGTTCTCTTCTAAATAAAATAAGACGTGATTATCTTTCAATGTTAGGTTTTTAGCAGCAGCTATGATAACAACTGGTAAAGTATTGCAATGTATATGGAATAGATGTTTTTATAAAGAGAAAGGTATTCAGTATCTTCACTGTGTCCCTGAAGGAGTTTCAAGTATTATTCCTCCAAACAGTAGGTGGAGACAAAGACCTGATGAATTTTATGTCTCCACAGGCTGATTTTATGAGTTATGCTAGGTCTGTCTCTGATTTTGATATTATTTAATTCATTTAAAAAATAACAAATATCAAAAAATATTCTTCCAAAGTCTCTTAATTTACATTTAAATTAAGTGTAATAATCCTTTTTGCTGGCTATCATTAATAAACTGTTTCTTTCAACCAAAAGGTCGGATTAAGAGATAGAGGAGCTATCTGTGGAAGCACAGATCTATCTTACACCAAAAAATTCAGGTGTCAAAGCATGCCCAGGGTTGACTTCAAGTTTGAACATATCTAGAAATTCCCAGTGGTGTGGGAGTTGCTGCAAAGAAGAGTAGACCTCTGTGCAGACTGCGGGATTGAGACGTGGTCTGCCTCTATATAAATGGAATTTGTACATGTGCGTATGGTTATTTACATCAATCATCTGCATGTTTATAGCTAGGTGTTTGCGTGCTTACAGCTTGTTTGGTGGCATACATAACGTGGTGTTAACACCGCCTCCGCCTGAATTTAACTGAAATCTAACAATATAATTTGGAGTCGTGAGAACAAATGCAGTGTAATCCATAAGGTGGGAGAAGTGGTTTTACTGGCGTTTCAGAAGGAAAGTGGAGCATGCAAGTTTCTCAGATACATTGATTGACTATTTCATGTAAGAAATAAAATATATCCACAGATTTGGTTTCATCATCTCCTTAATAGCATTTGCACAGGACTGCCAGTTTCTTCTGACAGAGGAAGCCTCTGCCATGCCCATCATGCCCCGTGTGATGCAGTTGATGGAAATAGTTATGCCAGAGTTGGATTTCCTCGTGTATGACAGTGCAGGGTATGTTCCTCTCATTCTGTTGGATGCAAAGCAGGTTGCCTTAGAAAAGAAGACACGTTGCCTCAGTCCCTCCGTACTCAGATAAAATTATGGTTTGACATTGGCCCTTGTGATTCCAAAGGTACGTGGAAGGATTCACCCCTACACTGGTCTCAAATGCAGCTCAAAAAAAAAGAGGCAATGAGCAAAATATTTTCCAAGATTAAGACAACACAGGCTTTGGAGCTGATAAAGATGTGCAGCATCAAAGCCTTTAGCAGTATCACATCTGTTCTGGTGAATTGGGTGTTTTTCAGGGTATCTGTCTGAATAAATCAAAATATTCTCCAGTAACCATTAGTGGGAAGCTGAGAATGGCATACAAGTGGGTGTATGGATCTTGCCACAAGTGTTGCCTAGAGCCTGTCTTTCCAGTGTCATTCTCATTCAAATGGAGGCAAGGGGAATCTTGATTAGGAAGTCTGAACATCTCAACATTGCTTCAGCTCTCAAGGACAGAAGCAGCATTCAAGTATTTAAATGCAATGTGGTGTTTTCCAATTTTGACCTACTGAGCTAATTGCAAGGGTCAAACAGAAATCCTAAGTTAGAGAATAAATGGCAATAACGATTGAATGTGCAGCCACATGACAGCGCTACTGCTTGATACAAGGATTGCTCTTATTGGTCTCACTTAAAGTTACAGTTCACCAGGGTTTCTTCTATGCTTTATTATAAGAGCATAATTTAATTTAAAATGTCAGGGTCTGTGTAATAAACTGCGTTAGATCATTAACAGGTACGAACTGTTATATTCCTGAGGCTCATGGTGCTTCTTGCTGTAAATCCAGCACAAGGCATCTGCAGCTAGGAATGAGGAGGAGTAGGGTATGATGGAGCCATCTGAACCTTGCCAGACTGAGGAAATAGGGTTTTGTGAGGGGCCCTGAGCCAAATGGGGATGGGTCATCTGACTGGCTGCATCTACCTGCATCTACTCTTTGTCCACCGAATCATAATTTAAGGATGTACTTTCTAAATGAGTCCTGTGCAAGAGCATCCACAGTCAATGCTCTTTTGGGCTGCGGCAGGACAGAGGGTGTTACATGAAGCAGAGGCGTATGTAGCTTTTGGACTGAACTTGTGAGATCCCAGCTTCCTCCCCTCCACCTACTTGCTGTGAGGGTCTCTTGCTGGTGTACCTTGGCTCCCAAGGACAATATGTGGGTCTATATCATACCTTCGCCTGCAACTGCTGAGACTCCATGCAAAGCTGTAAATCGTGGGGTTTTGAACTCCTATCTGCTGCAAAACAGGCATTAGAAATTTTTTTTAGGTGAACATACAGCTCTCAGTATGTATGATTTTCCAACTCAAGCTGGTGACCTGAAAAGACAGCCTCACAAATTATTGATGGCTGGTGCCATTCACCTCCTCCTGGCCCGTGTGCTGATCACAATGCATGGAGGAACACCGGTGCATCACTGCAATGAAGAAATATTTAGCAATACACTGCTTAAAATATATAAAGTAAAAACTATTAATTTCTATCTACCTACACTTCCAAACATAATGATAAAAGAACTTAAGTTCTTTTTTTTTTTTTTTTTTTTTTTTTTTTTTTTTTTTGTCTGTTTCTTATATATGAGGGTAGCTTTTATAGTTGGTTTTCTGGAATGAAGAAAATAATGGATGCTATGCTCTTTGCATGTACTTGTTCATGCTTCTAATATTAATCGTATGGTTTGTAATGGAAGGTGCAACTAAAAAATAAAAAAAACAATAGTTGTAATGGAACCGTTGGAAATGTCTGATTTACTTCAGTAGCATTTGTAGTATTTAAATGGCATTGCTTTCTATGTGTAATTAAATGAATAAATATTTCATACAAAAATGTAGAAATGGATCAATATACGTCATCCAATTTATTGGTTTTCTGTATATGAATTTTCCTTATGTTGCTCTATAAATGCGTGTACATAATTTATAAATTCATATTCTATACTAACAGCAAACATAATTGATGAGGGGAAAAAAACAACATCAAGTTAGTATATTTTGTTATCTTCTCACTAGTTTAAAAATGTCTTTGGAAGTGGAAGGATAATTAACAATGTGTAATCATTTAGTTTCATTTTTAAGGATGGCATGTGGATAATATCTGGTAGGTTTGAAACACGAAGCTGCCGTAGCCACAAGCTTTAAGTGCTAATGGGCTGAATTATATGATTCAGTTCGGAGAGGTATGAAGGGCTGCGAAACACAGAGCTAAGAAACCAGGATGGACAGAGCTTTTCGTTCCAGCGAATGGTTATATGTTTTTGTTGGCTCTGCTCTCTCTGTTGGCTAACATTTAAAGGATGCTGACTACTATCCGAAAGGAAGAATGAAGTGTCAGAAGTGGCTGGAAGGAGACTTCTTTGAAAGTTTCTGAATTTGTGAGCCAGTAAGTAAGTGGGCAAATGTAGTGTTAACTTGGAAGGAAGTAAATTTCATTTGTGCGTGTTATTTTGTTCACAAAAAGCCAAATCCCGAGAGATACTGAGGATTAAGTGTTTTTTGATAAAACATTGTTTTGTAGAAGCAACTCCGGGTTGCCTTGGGTTTTCTTCTCTACATATGCACAAGATCCCTCTCTTCCTTTGACAACTCTAGTTTTGCTCAAATTATTTATCAAAGTGCTTTGTAATGTCTGACTCAAATGCACGTAACATTTGCCTAAAAAATGTGTTTTGGTAATGAAAGACTTTGCTTGAGGTCTCTGCTATTAAATCTTTGCTGAGGGGCAGGGAGAGGCTGTGAGTTTTTTGGCGAAGTTAATAAAATGTGTGGATTAGTGAAGTGCTGATTAGTGAGGTTCTATTGTAGACAGAAACATTCCTGCCTTAGCTGAAACCCAGATGGAAAGCTGCCCGCCTCAGATTGCGGAAAATGGTTTATGTTGCTGGTTTGCTGTAGTATGTTGCTGAGGTTGCAGCAAAGTGAATCTTACTAATGTCTTGAAGTGTAATTAACTCTGTTGTTCGATGTAAATATTTGAATTCTGCTCATTCAGTTTCTACAGGGGCTTGTTTAAAACAATTTTTACCAAAGAGCTCAAAGGCTAGTAGGAATGTGTGTGCATTAATAAACTTCTCTTTGTCCTGGACTTGATCCAGAGCTTACAGAGGGCAAATGGGAAGATCTCATCCTATCTGATATATTTACAGTAGAGCTCAGAGTGCTTGATCAAGGCTTCATTGTGCTGTCATTGTGCCTAGGGTTTAGTTTTGATATGAAACAGAGTGTAGGACATGGACACGACAGGCAAAAGGATCCAGGGTACTAGAAGGCTGAGGGGGAAAAACTCATGGCATTGATCAGAAAAATAGTGGATTGTGGCATCCTCTTAACATTACATAAAAATTATGGCTCTTTTTAAGGTGTAGAGCTCCCATTTTCATTCCTGAACATTGGCTTAAATGACCAGTAGTAACGTTGGTCAAAAAAGACCTGAATCTTTGGGAAATAAATGTTTATTTTGTTGTAATCGTAGTCATTTGGGTGGGGGAGGAAGTGTTTGCTGCTGAAAGTGTTGTTTTGTTTTGTTTTAATCCTCATTTCTGAGATCTGCAATACTTCTTTCTGAAATGGAGCGTGCTTCCTTTAGGAAATGTCGAATTGCTTCCAAGGCGTTTCACATTATATTCTCTGGGACTGGGCTCCCTAGTATGAATATTTTCATACTGCCTTCCAGACCAAAGGCTCTGGTGAGTCCTGCCTGCTTAAGAAAGTAAAACTGAGGCAAGATAAGAATGCAGCCGTTCAGCAGCAGATTGTCAGCTTTCCTGGGCCTAAGCTATATCTCCCATACGATTCCCTGGCAGTGTTTCCAAATGTAAATATCTCTTCTGCCAAAGGGGATTTTTTTTGTTGGCATTTTGAATTTTCACCAGAAACAAAATTATTCTATTTATCTGTGACGAACTCTGTTTCTGAGCAGTTCTCCTCAGTTTCTGCAGCAGCGAGGACAAGCAGGATTCTGCGGTAATTGCGCAACGGGGGAAGCAGCACAGCCCAGACAGTGCCGGGAACTGAGAATCAGATTGTCATTATATTGCTGGCTTGCTCTAATAATGGCCTTGGTGATTCACTTTACTGAATGTTAATTTTTATACCACCGTGCAATGTGCTATAATGATGACACTCACGTCCTATGGATGTTGTCAATTTTATTATTTTCTGTGAAAGTACCTTGAGACCCTTGGATCTTAAAGCACTAATTATTCACACTGATGAGATTCAACCTGGTCTTCAGATCACTGGCGAAGCTGCAGACAGAGGTAAGCAGCAGATTGGAGTGGTTTGTCAGGAGCTTTGAAACTGTGTGTGAATTTTTTTCTGAAGATGTATGCCCTGTGTCTGCAATGAAAATAATTAACAAAAGCAAAGGCACGCATTGGTCTGGTGGTAACTCAGTAGCATGGCATTTGCCATAGTTTCAGGTCCTTAATTGCAAGTTTTTTCTCAAGTAGGTATCCATAGAAGGGCTGTTGCAGTCTCAGAAGGATGTTCATGGGGATGTGATTGTTTCCTTTCTTCTTCACCCTAGCAGCAATCAAAGGAGCAAGGGCAGGGCAGGCTGGGGGGAGCTGGCAGTAGCTGCAGCAGAGCAGCAGTGCAGCTTCCCTCCCTCCACACACGTATTGCTCACTGGTTAGTCACTGCTGCCTCTTCCTGGGGTCAGGCTCAGAGGCTCTGCCTGCTGTGGGTGGGGTATGGCTAGCACACAGCAGGCAAAGATTTAACCTCTGCAAAGGGTGACGTGGACAATATCTGCATGGGAATGCCCCATCCAAAACAGATAAAGGCCTGCAGTGGAAATTTTTTTTTTGTAGTGTTTGATTTTGTTATTGTTTTTTAAGACCAGGTAGATAAAGTTCATTTGGAAGAATTACTGTCTGAAAAGACAAGGTAGACAAGAGGTGGGAGGTAGTGAGTCTTACTCTGTTTTACTGATTGGCTACTGAGGCATAGAGAAGGAAATTACTTTCTCGATGACACATGGAGTGAGGATAACAGTTGATTTTCCACATCATTCATCCCAGCACAGTAGTGTCCTTCCTCTCAAACTTCGAGTAAAACAAACCTTACCTTTAAACCTTTTTTTTTTTTTTTTTTTTTCACTAATAGAAAGTTAAATGGGGAGAGAGGATGAAAAGTGTGTTTAAGAGTATTTGTATGAACTGCAGTTTCCTCTGTAGAGGGAGACTCCTGGGCTGTTCTGTTCTTCATAAGTTCTTAGTAGAGAAACAGCTAACTTGGAGGAAATATGTAGATATATGTGTTCAGGTAGTTCCTGTATCACACCCACAGGAGGGCTTTGTGAAAGCTGAGTCTGAGTGAGTGCACCAGTCCTGGAAAATCACAGGATCAGGCCAATCTCTTTACCAATGTGCCACTGCCCCTTCTGGTGAGTGCGTGGCTGAAGAAGCAAGGATACCTCTCATCAGTTTGCATGTACACTATCTGCGGTTTTAAACCTTTGGGCACCTTGTCAAATAACTGCTGTGGACATAAACCATTGCTGCACATCGGTGGCATAGAGAACAGGAGAGATCATTTCACTGTTAGTTCTTCGTGTCATGTCAAGCGAAGTAGAAATTGCTCATCCCGAAGAGAAGGAGATGGCAGAAGGAAGCTCACTTTAATGAGTGGTTGTTGTTTGGAACTGAGCACTAACAAAAATGTCTTTCATCTCGTTCCAAGGTGTCATTTGGAGTGCCAGGTACACAGTATGCTCTTGAGTTGCATAACACTATATCCCAGCTCATTAATGGTTTATTTTTCAGAGCTATGCTCCTTCACTCATAACACCTTTGGTGTGAGCTGCCAGAAGTGTGAGGACTGATTTTTTGAAGGCTCACAAACTGAGCCCTTAAGCACACAGCTGGGGTAGTGTGTGTAAGTCTTGGCTTGTCCTGCCAGCCTGGCAGTGTCACCAGATGTACCGGTCAAAGCATTAAATGTTCTTGGTGGCTCTTTACTACTATGGTGACAGCGAGTCGCCTTTATTTCCAGCTGAACGAGAAGAGCTTTGCCAAGCTAGCTTGGTTTAAGTCTGATCCAGAAAAGTGCTAACCCCAGGGCTTGGCTGAGGGGACCAATGGTGCGGTTCCCCCTGTGCCACTAAGTTTCTCTGAGCACTTCAAAAATCTCTCTCTGTGATGTTTTCCCTCAACTGATTTTGCTTTTCAGCTCTAAGTTTTATTTGTGGCAGAGGCAGTTATAGCATTGTAGACCCTGCGTACAGGCGATGCCTTTGGGGAACCTGCACTGTAAAGAGCTTCCCATTGGGCATCAATGCAAGCTAAGTTTGGCCAAGAGTCTGGCTTGGTGCTAGTTCTTTTCTCTGCGTTACCTGTTTTTCACGAGATGCAAAGCATTATAAACATCATTTTATGGGACTGGCTAGAAGCCTTTGCTTTTCATATTAAATTATGTGGCTCGTAACTTTTCAAGCTAAAGCATAAATTCAGCATCAGACTGAAGATGACTGCTTTTTTCCCACTGTAACTTTTTTCAGGACAATATGTGCAAAAAGAAAAATAAATCATTTTAGAGGCACTCTGAAGAATAACCATGTGAGATTTTAAGGTTATATTGACTTCTGAGAATGCAATTTCTGGGTTAAGAATAAGGATCTTTGAAGTAGGAGTTTTCTGTAAGAGTGATTCATGAAGCTTTTTGGAGATGTGTATCACTGTATTAGGTGTGAGTTCTCAATGCATACTCTGCCTCTGATCTACGTGGCTCCACATCCTGAGTAAGCATTTGTCTCTTAATCCCTGACAACCCTACAAAATTAATATATGTGCAGACCTAGTGAATATTAAATAAAAATAAAAAGCATTGTTGTAGTTTACAAACTGTGATCCTAGCCAGTTGCTTCTTGTGGTGCAGCCTACCTCTGGACAACAAAAGCCCCTGATCTTTTTATCAAACAGAAATGGCTGCGTGTTGGAATTTTCTTAGAAAAAGATCAGCAGCTGATTTTAGAGGAATGGGAACTGGAGGAGTGTAAATGTTGTAAAGATACCATTGGTTCTTCAGGAAACGCAGAAGGGTCACCTGGAGGAAGGGAAAAACCTTTAGGAAAAAGTGCTTTGTCTGTAAAAGCCTTCGATTACTTCAGAGTCTGACAAGATGTTGTCTTGTCTAACGCGGACAGTGTATTTCTAGCACCTTAATGGAGTTGTTGGAAATCCCATTTGGAATGAAAATTCCCATAATTTGGGGCAACCACCATATTTCACACCTGCAACGTTTGCTCTCCATTCCCCCTGAGGGTGTTCTGTTGAGTACAGAACCCAGTCATAATTTGTTTCTAATTATCAAGAGATTCTGTGAAGTACAGCTGTCCTCATGTGACCGTGGCCCATCACTAAAGCAACATTTTTTTTCACTGAATTAATGAAATTGAGAATGCATATAAGACAAAAACGAGTGCTCTGAGTCCCAAGGCAAAAAAAAAAATCTGCAAAGCTAGGAATGCCAGGCTAGAAAACACATGGCTCCGTGCCTTATTGCCACCTGGTGATGACACCAAGTTCCCAGCAGTGAGACTGACTCCTCTCTGTGTCGTGTCCTTCTCTGTTTCCTTCAGTGAATGTCCTCCTTGTGTGCAGCATTGTTGACTGCTCCATGGTTGGTGCTCAGAGCAGATTCCTACAAAGGCATGCTGTACTCCTCTCTGTGAAGCTTCCTTCTGGTCTTTTTATCTTCTCTTCACGTATATAACTTCATGTGCGTGGGTGCTGTTTGGTTTGCTTTGGTTTTTAAATGAGGCCAGCCTGTCTCAGTAAATTAACCTACGCCTAGTAACGGGACCACTGCGAGAATGTGGACTGCGAAGTGTCAGTGGTATGACTGCAAAAGGGTTAAATCTGTCTTGTATGCCTTATAAACTTTTGATTTTGCATCTGCTTATTGTGTGGTCTTCAGCCTTGGTTTACTAGTTCCTCTCCGCACCATAAAGGCGGGCACGTTACAAGTGAAACAAATACTCTGTTCTCAAACACGCCCATTGGACTCTGCTGAAAAATGACTTTCTAACCAGAGCATGAGAACTAGAGTTATTCCGAAATCAAATGATTAAAGCCTTGCTTCAGCAGATGTGGCTTGAATCATTGGCCACAAATCTCTCCCTAATGCAAACAACTAATGTGTCCTCTTTGGGAACACAAAGAAAGGGCAAGAGAAGAGAAACAGATCAAAATTTTCTTCGAGTGCTGGCTTTAATATCTTGGGAGGTCTCCGAGGAAAAAGGACTGAGTTGACAAATAGATGTGAGAAGTGCTGAGAGCACAACGTTGTGCTGTTAGGGAATGTGTGGGTGTTTTCTTCGTACCTTTGGAGCTGAGCTGCTGCCCTGTAGTAACACCAGCTGCCCCTGATAGCTGAGGTGAAGCCACTGCTGGTCAGAACCTAACAGGGAGATCTCATCAGTCTGAGGTAAAGATCCCTTTGCACATTTATGCCTGATCCTTCACTGGCATTAGGCTGGCACTAGTCTTACTGTGCCATCATATGCCAGGGTGAGCTGTTCCAGTGTGATGTCTTATGCTGATATTACTTCACCAGTCTGGCTTTGGTTTCAACTGATAGGAAATCAGTTTTCCTTCTCTGAACTACTTGTTCTGAGATTTATTTATTTTTTTTAAATGGGGTCTCATATATATATACATATATATTTGACAGCAGTAGATATATTATCCTACTACCAAAATAAACCGATAAGGAAGGAAACGCGCTGTCCCAAGACACAGCTCCAGTGGGTATAAATTGTCAGAAGTCACTGTGGTACCATCACATTTTAGCTACAAAATCTGCTCTTTTGCAAGTTACAGTCTAAGTATGTGCCCTGACTCCTTTGCAAGGAATACCTGGGTACTCTTTGTTGTTGAAAACTATCACAGTGCTCCGTGGGAACTGCAGGAACCCTTTCCTTGTCTTTTCAAATACTTCTGGGGAGCAGCTCACTGTAGTTTGTGTGATGGCCATGGAGCCCTGGGATGAAATCTGTGGTCAGATACAAACACACCACAGCTATTAGCACGTTTGTCATACTCTGATCATTAGGGAACTGTAGAGAGAACCAGGGCACAGGCAAAAACAGATACCTTCCCAAAGTTTGTTTTATGTTGTTTTGGAGAATACTCAGACCATAGCAGAGATCAACCAAAAATATTTCTCATATTAGGACAGAGCAGTCTCTTTTCCTCTCTTCTAACACAGCCCTCAGTCTGTTGCTTGTGGTCCTCGTCTTATCTTGTACATTCTCATGTTTCAAACCCAACCAAATGTGACGACTTACCCGGTGCTTTCAGTTCCACAATGTGCCCCTCCTGAATATTGGTGCAAATCAATTGTCTTCTAAAATACTTTAATTTTCTGTCAGCTTGCTATGTTTTACATCTGTTTTCAGCTTTAGGAAAGAGATAAATCACGGATGTTTGTAGGTAATCTGGCTAGGAGGTGCTGTGTGATTGAGGAAGGCAGCTCCTGGCAAAGCCAGGGCTGGGGAAGGCACCCAGGGACACTTCTTATTGCAGTACAGAGAAGAAAAGCAAATTCCTTGGTACTGGGTGGCAGCAGGACCACCGAGGTGACACTGAAGCAATTAGCTAGAAGTCAGTAATGCTGGGGGAAGATCTCAACTCACTGTGATATGTTACATATTGATCAATTCTCTGTGCTTTCTTCTAGACTTCCATTCTAATCTTTCCTCCATTTCTATTTTTATCTATGTTACATGACCTGCAACTTATTTGTTCAGATAAACATCATCACTTTCATCCCTGTGTTGCCTGATATGGGGCAATGCGGAGCCTAATATTACTTTAATCCATCAACAGCTGTAGTCTCAGATACAGTGGCTCACTTTTTGACTGTGAAAATCTGTCTATTTTCTGCCCAGTCTTTCCATTTTCTTGTTTTAAAATGAAATAGCACAAAGGACATTGGTAAATACGTGCTGCTGCACCAGGGGGGTCTGCACTGCCGTGAGGCTCTGACGAACTCAATGGAAAGCTGCTTGGCATTGAGCATTGCTTTTCGACATTTGCCCTAATCAAATAGGGTATTCAGGGCTCTCTGTAACTTGCAGTGTGATTTGATTCTGAATTACAAGGAAAGACAGACTGCATTGCCCCAGCAGCATAGCAGGATATTAAGGTAAATTTAAATGTAACATATTCACAGGTTCCTTTACTCGGCTAATGATGGAAAGTGACTTTTATATTTTATATAAACAGCTATCTGGCCTTTAGAATTTTCAGCTCTTAGAGTTTCCCATGAGATTGCAGTTTTCTGAATCTGCATGAAAAATGGTAGAGGAACAGCACACAGATCAGCTGGCACTGGCAAATTATTTTTTAAATGCCATTCTTGAGCCTACGTCTGGAAGGGTGTGAATCTTTTTTCAATCATATTGGTCTGACAGCAACTTCATCAGAGTTAGGTCTTAATCTTTGTTTCCAGCAGGTGAAAACTCGTTCCTTGCTTTGATTAAGGAAATGCTGCCATTTTCTCTTTGACATGCACTTATTGTTGTGTCAAGAAGGATGGAAAACCACTGATGTCCCTGCCCTGCAGTTAAGGCTCATTCTTATCCTCTGCAGTTACGATTCACCTTTCATAAGCTAGAAGTTTGTGGAGGCTGAGGTGCTTCCATTGCTTCTCTTGCAGAAGTTTGCCTCGTGTTTGAGCGTGCTCCTTACTCAGCTGCCAGGGCATGTTTGTAGAGCCGCTGACCTCTAAGAAAAGGGCTAAGAGTTTACAAATTTCATTTCACAGCCTTACCTTGTCCTTGTTTGCAGTGAGGCCGGTATTAACATCTGGCTGGTAATCGTAGCCACAGCCAGCCAAGATAATGCAATTCTCAAAAGTAAATACAGGCGGGGATGGATGTTAACCTGACCTCTGTGTTCATTCGCTGTTTTCAACGCATTTTTTCAGTACCTCAGGAGATGCTTTGGAGAGAGATTTTCAGGAATACCTGGGATGGCCAATTAGCTGATGTTCCTTTTCCCAGTCTGAGCCCTTCGTGTGCTACAAATAAGTACTCTACCTCTTGAGAGATAAAGTATTTGTTTCCAATGACTTGTCAGCTTTAAAGAGCTCATGATGCAAGTTATGCGTCTGTTTAGGCTAAACTTCAGCTCCTTCTACCTATTTGAACATGAATTCATAGCTACAACTGTGTATTGATGACCCTCACATCCTGTTGTAAGCTGCTGTGAAACTCCCTTTCATAGGAGGCTGCAATTCAACCTTTTTCAGGTCCTGCATGGTTTTAAAAAATGCTTTGGGTTGGTGCAGCTGTGTAAACTAGGATTTTTGCCTGTGCATCTTAACAGAGTTTCTTTATTTATTGCTAATTCTGGGCACATAACATAAATATACTGTTGCTTTTAGTGAGATGTGGGCTCTGTGGATTTCAGATTGACATACAGGTTTCTCTCCTGGCCCCTCAAGGTCCTGTAGTTTTGTAAACAACTCAATTTCAGTCTGAACTTCCCTGTAAAATGAAAATAAATGAAACCAGTTTAGCACCTGGTTTTGTTTATGTTGTTTGTTGAAATTCCCAGGAGATTGTACATAACTGGTCAGAAATATACTATCAGGTGGTCCAGTCTTGTCCATTAAGTTCAATTTTTTCTCCTTTGGGGTTGTGGGGGGAAGGAGAAGCTGATGAGAGAGAGATTTACTGTGGCTGGCAGGGAGGAGATTTACTTCTCTTCCATGATAGCTCACATTTTCCTCTGTGCTCTTCCAAGCCTGTGTTCAAAGTTCTTCTATTTTGAACTAATCAAGATGTGGTATCTAGAGCAAAACTTGCCCATCCTGTAAGATGCCAAATGCTTTCAGATTCATTGATCTCAGCGGAACATGAGGGAGCTCAGCCATCAGCACCAGCATTTCAGTTCTTCAACGTTTTCAGGCTTTAAAATGGGCTATTAATCTTGTCTCTGGCAAAGCATCCAAAGACGTCAGCAGCGTGTGATATGTCCCATAAAGTGCAACTTCTAGGAATACTTTTTTTTTTTTTTTTTTTTTGGTAGAGCATGTCAAGGCTCAAGTTCTGTTTGCACTGAGTCTAAGGACGTCTTAGAATGTGTGTTTAGAGCACATTGCGGGGAAGCTTTTGTCAGCATACAGGCACTGTCTGGGTTAGCATTACCTTGGATCAAAATACAGCTGGATCCTCAGATTGATAGTTCAGTGGCTTTATAGAGTACTTATTTTGAAATAAGCAAAGGAGATGTTGCTATAAATTTTCAGTCTTTATGGCTTGTACCATAATTTCATCTGTTTTAACATGTGTTTATGTTGATTGCATATTTAAAAACTTGCAATCCTTGTCAGGCAATCCTAAAAAAAAGTGTCAGTACAGTTAAGTGCAGAAATGGCAGGGATCCAGTGTCTTTCATTTGTTGGTGTCTAGCAAACCTAAACAACAACAGAGCTTTTGGATCCCGGGCAACAAGTGGCCCTATAATAACAAAGGCATGTGACATAAAATGTGCACAGGGAGGTTGGTTCTCAAAAAAAGGAGATTGCACTTAAACATTTCAATAGGATTTCAACAACGTGATAACACACAGGATTGTGCTGTTAGTGCCCTGCACATTCCCAGTCCATGTGAAGCAAATTTGGCTGTTCTTGTGATGTGCTGCTTTTTAAGAGGCAGTTGCTCTGCAATTACTTACCTTCAGGCTTGTGCCAAGGATTAACCCATGGGTTACGGCCAAATGCTCCTGGTCTGTTGCCCATTAAAGTCAGCAGAGACTTGCATCAACTTCAGCAGCTCCTGGATGAGAGCTGAGAGTCAGGATCTGAACGCAGCTCTGAGTGCTGCCTTGGGTTTTCTGTGACCTCCAGGAATATCACTTTCCTTTCGCTCTGCTTCATTTTGGGCAAAGCTGTTACTCTCTCTGTGCCTCGTCAAGAAAAGGAGGCTTAAAAAATCATTAGGATTTCAAAGGCATTCATTCGAGTGAGGGGGGCCGTAGAAGCAGAGCGGTAAATCCTGCTCCATTGGAGCTGTCCAAATATTATTGCTTGTATTGAAAGAAAGCTCTTAAATGAAGGCAGTTCAGAAGGCCGTAGAACCGGAGAGTCATCACATCATCACTGATCTGCTGCTGGAAACATGGAGCTTGTCAATTGACTTACCGGGCTTTCCCTCAAACACAAGTGATGAACTTAAAGCTTTTAATTTAACTGTTTGTGACTCTAGAAGATCAGACTTTCTCTGTTTTATGGGTATTCTTATCCCACTTTTAAAATGATGCTGCATTTCGTTCAAGGTAGGTTTGGAGTACGTAACTCTGAAAAGCGTTTTTTTGGACTTAAAAATAGATTTTGCAGCCCAGCCCCTCTAAAAGCCCTCATTTAGCAGTCATCCTGTCACAGTGAAAATGCAGTTTTATCTTTCCTGCACATATATAAGGATGCTATGGCAGGAACATTGAGAGATTGAAATGACCACCTACTCCAGAAAAACACATTTCTCTATAGTTTGCCTACTAGGCTAAATGAAAGGCTACTTGAAATCCAGCCCTCCTTTGTTGGAGGGAGTTATTACTTTAAACTCCTGTTGGAATGAGGTCTGGTGTTAGGAATAGGGGAATACAGGAAAGTATTGGCAGCTAAAGAAGATCCATCAGCAGATCATGGTCCTCTATTAAATAATATTGGCATCTTACAGCCAGCCTAATTTGTAAAGAGTGTAGAAAAACCAAGACTGTGCTGAAATTTGCAGCGATACAAAGTCTTCAGCACCTTTGAGCTCCACAGCCAGCTCAGTCATATCTTTTTTTTTTTATTGACTTTATTAGTATCAGGCTTATACCTGGAGTGTCACAGAAATGTAGGCTGTGTTGGATTTGGGAGCAATTAAACCTTTAATTGACCCGATTTAGAGCCTGTAAAAGACATGCAGATTTTTTTTTAACAGCTCCTGTTGGTCTTTGATTTGAGCCCTTCCCTGGCTAAGTATTTTTCAGGGCAATATTTGTTCTATAGGAAGATCTTTCACATTTTCACATATTCACATTTATTGGTGCTTTTAAGCTGCAAATTCAAAGCAGAAATGAATAGAAAAATACAGCTGGCTGATTTGAATTTGTTACTGCAAAATATTTGTATCTTTTCACCTGAAGTCAGTTCACAGCCATACAGTCTCCGCAGAAAGAAAGCAAAGTAGAAAGCTTCAGGCTTTTTTGGCAAATTTTGAAATAATTCTAGGCATGGTTTGGCATTTCAGGCTTGGCACAGCTGCATTTCTCACAGGCTCAGTTCCCGTTCCTTAAGCCTCTTACACATTTTTGGTTTTTACTACTTCAGAAATAAATACTTCTAAAATAAATGTTAAATGCTCCAAACTTGTTCTGCTCCTAACGAATTGGACCTACCTGTAAGGCAATGTCCTGGAAAAGTGTTGTTTGTTTAGAGCAGCGCCAGTTCAGCACGCTTGTTATACAGGGAGAAGGGAAAAGAACAACAACTTCTAAGCTTTATTCCCTTTTGAAGTCAATAGAAAAATCTCTGGCTTTAAGTGGGAAAGGAATGGGGCCTGATGGGACTGGTGGTGGATGGTTGATTTCTGTGCCTCCTGTCTGTGTTGGGTAGCACTGGTGGGTCTGGATGGTGCTCCCCCAGCGTAAGTTAGCACAAGAGCGAGCCCAGATGAGCAGGTATGAAAATGGGCTTGGACAGGGAGTGCCTTAATTCTTCTGGGCTTTCCCCTTTGCAGACATACCACACACCTGGATTGTCATGAGAACTGAAATTGTGTTTGCTTTCCTTTTTCCCTCTGGAATCCTCCAGACTTGCTTCTGCTATTCTGCCTTGTGGCCAAATGCCTTCTGTGCTCGGTCTGCTCAGCGCTGCAAGCAGGGCTCTGAGTATCTCGTGATTCTTGCCGGGCAAACATTCATGCATGTCTTCAGGGGGGCAGGTGGTGCTGCTGGGGAAAAGTGCTCTCAGGCTAATTACTGGGGAGCATTTCTCCACAAAAAAAAAAAAAAAAAAAAAAAAGCTCATTGCATGTACAAAACAGTCTGTAGACAAGTATTTGAGTTCCTGCAGAGGTACAGACTCCAAGGTTCCCAACCCACCCTTTGGTTACTTGATTGCCACTGAACCAGCTAGGCGTACTAATGGAAATGTGCTGGCACTCCTTTTGAGCTTGTGCAATGCCAGATCATCATAGAAAGCTACTTCAGAAAGTCTGAATTCTTAAAAATGAACAAACAAAAACAAAACAAAAAAACAACCATGGCTAATTGGGACAAAAATTAGATAAATATTTGGTCAGATGCATACATAAAGACCAGTGTCTCAGATATGCTTGCACACACAGGGCAGGCAGTGGTGTGGAGTGCTGCATTTAGCCAGATGTTTGACCTGTGGCGTGTGCATGGAAACATTTGAGCATGTAAGTAAGTTGCTATTTTGCACTGGGACCATTTAAGCTTGAAATTTCCAAAGACAAATTGAAGAGTACTTCTTTTTAAGTTGCAACGCAGTAATGGGAGTTAGGATTTATAAGTCCTGCCAAATGCAATAAACTTGTGTTATAGCCTTTTAAAATTGTTATATTGAACGCCGCTTATAAAGAGCCATCTTCCTTCTATTGTTTCATAATTTATTCAGTGTTTTCTTAACTGGCACATCAGCAGAACAGTAAAAGTGCCACTGAGTAAACTTTGTTTAATAGTGACCAATTTTTGTCTATGTTACAATAATGTCTGTGGGAAGAAACAATTACCTTGTGATTTGCTGTCAAAGCAGTAAGAGCATTTTCTTTCCGGTTCATTTAGAAGGGACATCACTTTCAAGCCTTTTCTTGCTCTCTTTCTGGATTTGTTTCCTCTCCTGTGCACTTGGATTTTTTGCTATGCACATGAAAAAGTACTGGTTCAGTCCTGAGGCCAGGATTCCTAAGCAGAGCCTCTGCTGTCCTCTACGCAGTGTTGATCTTCAGCGATGCGTTATCAGCACAGCTCGCCCTAGGTTATGAACAGTCCAAAATCTTCCCTTCAGGCTCCACGAGAAGGGTTGAGGCATAATCAGAGGAGCTGGCTTCGTGTATCATGTTACTCTTCTTGGATGCCAGAATTCAGTTAGAAAAAAACATATTTGGAATTCATAAATTGCTCTGCCCTCCTCGCCAGCATGCTGGCCATTAACCACTGCAGGGATTAAACAGCTACCATTATGTAGGCAGCATCATGTTTTATAACAAATTGCTTCCTGATAGCCCACCTGCTGCTTTCAGTAATTTGAAAGCACAGCAAGTTGGGTTGCAAAAGTTGTATTTTGGAAGATGATGGGGGTTTAAATAAAAGGTTTCAGATTACCAGGCCTCAAATAGCTACCTAGAGAGGCAGTGTCTAGCATCTGGACTGTTACTGAATTACTGTAAGTCTCTTAATCAGCAAGGGAGTCCCTAAACTGAATGGCTGGTGGGAGTGAAACCTGACACTGAAAGGACAGCAATGTAAGAAAGCTTTGTGAGCAGCTCCCAGAGGAGAAGGATGAATAAGTACATCTTTAGGGAAAGAAAACCAAAGTTGCCTTTTAGGATAGAAAAACAAATTCCCTGCAATGTGTTTCCTCTTGTTTTTGTTTTTTTGGTGGGTTTGTTTTCCTCATGCGGTTTTTGAATGCCTTCAGACCAGATCTTTTGGTGCTATAAATCGATGGAGCTCTTTTGGCTTCAGTAGGGTTATGTTGATTTACTCCAGCTGAGGATCTCTTGTGTGAGTCTATTCTCATCCTGCTGGAGTTAGCAAGTTCAAGCCCAGATTTTGAGTACTTCATGCATGCACAAGAAATTAATCATAGCAATGATGTGTGCAAAGTACGTGTGAACACTTTTCCACAGGCACTTCTCAAAATCCCTGCCTCTGCTATCTCCATCTCATGTTGTCCCTGTCTCTTCTCTCAGTTGTGCTGGTTTAACCCTGGCGTTAATCCACGGACTTCAAAAAGTTTGCTCCTGGTTAACACCTGTCTGTAAACGCAGTGTTAAGTCATGCCTGTACTGTTAAATCTTCTGTCTCTGCATGAAGTAGAGTATCCCCAAGGCTCCCAGTTGTGGAATTACTATCATCCTCTTTTAATGTAGTAGTGAGTGATGAACTGTACGGTTCCCGTCCAACACCTACTGAAGGACAGTGTTTCCCAGTGACTTCTGTGGATATTGGCTCGAGCTCAGCTTCCTTCAGGAGCGGCGTACCGCTGCCTTTTGCTAACGTCATCTGTCTCTGCGTGCTCTCCTGCCCGTTGGCTCCAAGGGGAAACGGGTCTGCGTAGCTCTTAGTGCTTCTTTTTTATGATGTCCTGGAGTATCACACTGACAGGCAGGGGATTCTATCCAGCAGTCAGTACAGGAGGAAATGATGCCATCCCTCTTTCCCTGAATTTAGCAGGGATTCTGAGCGGCCCCAGGGACCCGAGGAGAACTTGGCCAGTCTGCATGTCAGCGCTAGGATTATCAGGTAGGACTCAGAGCACTGCACCTCAGTGTCAGTGCAGACTGGTGCCTAATTCCCTCCTCCCTTGCCTACTGTTTTTTTAATTCCCGACATTAGTAGATCTCAACTGCTTTTCCAGACCTGTGGCCGAGGCACGATGTGTGCAATTTTCCATTCATTCCCACTGAGCACAGTGTGGGAGGTTTGCCTATGGCGTTCAGCACTACCGCGCTTTCCTAGCTAGGCTTTCTGCATTTCAGAATTCTTCTGAATTGCAGAATTCTTCTGCATTTCTGAAAACAGGTTCATGGCAAACCTCAGATTGAGGGCAAAGGAGGGCTGCTTTCCATTTTTTTACTCACTACAGATCCTTGTAGGCTCACAGGCTGAGTCTCTGCATTGCTTTTTATCAGGAATATGACATCGTCATACTACAAATATTTTGTTTTTTATATATATATATTTATTTAATTATTAAAAACTTAAGTGTGCTTTGAGCATGCAGGATAAAAAATCTAGACAATCAGCACCACATATTTGCAATCAGCATTTCCCCAAAACCAAAGGTCACAAATTGCCTTAGAAGTCAGCTTGAAGACTCGTAGAATCGTGGAATCATTAAGGTTGTGCAAGACCTCCAAGACCATCTCTGAATCATGTCCCTAAGCACCACAGGAAGACGCAGATCTCAGTCATGAGCACAACAGGGAAGGGAGCAGTGAGATAACCATTAAGGAGGGTGTTGAAGAAAGGCAAAGAGCCTTTGGCAGCACAGCGGGAACTGGTCCTTGGAGGTCATATGGGAGTCAAGCAGGTCTTTTCCTCTACACATCCTTGCATGACATAGGAATGAGACCTTCAGGAAGTCTGGAGTTCATTCCTGTGCTGGATTTGACTTCTGTTTTCTCTGTAGCAAAGCTTGGGTGGCGTTACCTCCCCTCATTTTGCAAACCTGGCTCCACAAGCTTCAGACTCCTGGGCAGTGTCCTTTGACTTTTGAATAGAAGAGAAATCTGTGTGCAGATAAAATGCACGGGGAACCTTATGGCCCGGCAGGTGGAGAGTCCCAAAGAGAAAAATTGGAGCTGCCAAAGGAATGTTTGGCTTCCTTGAAATGCTACACGATGGGGCATTTGTTTTAGTGCCGATACCTGAGGTATTTTAAACTGACATGGCTTAATTTAAACCTTCCTGCTATATGCACATTTGCATGTTTGCACGGATTAGCAACCCACGCAGCTGCATGTTTGCACACACGACTACTTGGGCCAGCTGTTTCGGCCTCCACACTGCCAGCTATATTGATTTCTTTAATTCTTCTGTGGGCTCCTGAATAATGTGTGTCAAATGCAGCACTTGGTTCTGCTTACTGAAAATAATGTCATCTAATGTAGCTGCCCTGTAAAGGACATTATTACCTTTTGGCTAGAGGGAAATCAGCGTTCTGTGTTCGTGCACTGGTCTGCATTGCCTTCCCCTTTCATATGACTTTCCTGTCTGAGTTGGAACTGATGGACTTAATAATGTCAATAAACACATCAGCATTTTTACTCCATATGGAGTAAAAATTTTACTCCATATGGAGTAAAAAGCTTAAAATCATTGTAAGTCAAATAGATATGAGGTGT
This sequence comes from Netta rufina, assembly GCF_964035555.1. NCBI lineage: Eukaryota > Metazoa > Chordata > Aves > Anseriformes > Anatidae > Netta > Netta rufina. Next base: position 6,177,341 of record NC_140143.1, on the reverse strand, counting down.
TTAAGTAGCAGAAGTGGTGGATGTATGGTTTGTAATCTGTCCTCTTCATTCCGTGAGCGATGGTTAGGAATAACGTGCTGAAACCACCGTGGTTACTGACAATTGCATTTAGCCTACGTTCTTCTTTAAAATAGCAACATGCACACCTAGTGAAGAATTAAAATAGAAATCCTCCAGATACATTAGATCGTTGTTTCAAAGATTTGTGTATGCAAGGACTGATCTTGCATCTCCATGCAATCAAATCTCAGTTGCTTCATTCCTAATATAGCAAAGATAAATTCAATTTTCTGCGACGTTAGTCACTGTGTGCCATCTACGTTGGGGAACTTCTGTACTTGGCCCTTCTTTTTGCTAAAACTGAAATGATTATGCATAAGAACGGTAAGACTGTTGTATAAATAGTCTTTTCTTCCTCTCCAGTGTTAACACTTTTCCTGCCCATTTCATTGTCACCTCAGTCATCTGTTCTTGGAATTTCCCAATCCTGGCTATGGAACTGCAACTGCCGTTTACAGAGCTGCATTTAATTATCCTCTTTTGCAGGTCTTTCCTAAATTGTGTATTTGCTCATCCAGCTGTCTGACATCCATTAAAAAAAAAAAAAAAGGTTTACTTCCTCTAACCAAAGCTGTTTGTAACTGTGTAAGGGATAGTTGGTACTGAAGTCACAGATTATGTAAAAATGTTCTTCTGTCATAATGCCTAACATGTGTGAGCGGCTCTGCCCTCCCGTGGATGCAATGAGAACTCTGCTGCATGCCTGGTCCCTGCACCGCTGAGACATCACAAACAGTTTCAGTCAAGAGTCTGTGTTTGTGGGGCTGGGGAGCCTGAATCCTGGCCATCCCCAGCATTAAATCCTACTTCACGGGAGCATCGAGTCAACCTTGTGGTTTGCTGGAGCAGTTTCTTGCCTCTTGGAGCCAGCCTGCTGCCCGCTGGGACACCGAGCGCTCCCTGGAAGAGATGCTGCTGCAGCGTGTGTGTGCATCAGTGTTTAGGTGCGCTGAATTTGAAGTAATGTGTGTTAGTGTACCAAGGCATACTCATTTCTGATCACAGCATATTAACGTGGGTTATTTTGAATTCTAATCAGTCGCTTAACCGAGTCACTTTAAGCTGTCTCAGTCTGCCCTTGCTTCTCCCATGATTAGCAGTGCTTTTTCCTTGTTTCTTTACTTTTCTCCCAACCCTTCCATTTTTTTGGGAGATGCCAAGGAAACTCTGAATAAATCTTTTGTTTCCGTGGGAGGAAAACCATGATTAAAACTACCATTAGGTGATGTTGTAGGCCAGGTGGGCAGCACCATCCAACTATGTTGGTGCTGTTGCTGGTGTCCAGCACGTGAAGAGGGGAGGGGAGGATTCATCGAGGAGGGATGAACAGTTTTTTCCATCATCCTGCCAAGCTTCCTCCAAAAGAGCCAAGATTGCTGACAGGAGTAGGAGCTTGACCTGCAGGCAGCAGTGCCAAGTAATGCCGGCAATGTGTTTTACACAAGGGTGTGCTATCCTCGGCATTTTTCCCGAGCTAGATCATTCCCACAAAAACAATTCTCTCCCCTCGCAAACGTACACTGCAGTTGAGAGTTTGGTTTGCAAGCTCTGATTTGATCAAACATGCCCAGCAGAAGACAAAAAGGAATGGCAGCTTTGCGACTTTAAAACGTGTCTATTTCCTTTCGAGCCGCGTAAATCAGAAATGGTAGGGTCTTCTCGCTTAGGGGTACTGAAGTTGTATGCGGTAAATTTTGCATGGCAGGAAGAACATGCTGTGTCAGTGTGTCACTGGCTTTGATAATTCACAGATCAGACTCAACAAAAATATTTATTACCTGGATTTACTTGTCGTGAAATTGCCTTAAAATATGGGTGGAAAAAATATCAAGTAAGGCAAAAAAAAAATTACATTATTGGATTAACAGAATAAAGAGTCTCTTGGAATTAGTTATTTTATATCTTTTATTTATGTAGGTAGATTCAGTTTCCTTTACATTACTTCATCCATAAATCAGCAAACTAAATACCTTAGCCCAGAAGGATGCTCTCAGGAATTTATTCTGTGGTAGTAGAAATGAGCAACTTGGGGAAAGAGACTGAGGATTTGCAGTGTCCCTTTCATAATGCTGGTGGCTTGTAGGCTTGTATTAAAGTGCAGATTTTAACAGTGAATACATTTTTGAATTTGATGATATTCAGTAATTTAAAAAATGTGAATAAGAGATGCTACAATACTTGGGATAGAAATGGAGAGAGTCATTGATGAGTAATTGAAAGTATTTTGGCAAAATGGTGAGCTGAAGCTTTACTCCATGCTTTTTTTCCGCTGAAACAAAGTGCTTAATTTTCAGCAAAGTCCTTTTTTGTGTCTGTGCCTAGAAAAATACTTAGCTGTGCTTTTAAACATGTAATTTCTAACCAAACTTTTCAGAATTCAGTTAACCCAAACCAGAGTGTTTTGTTGTTGTTTCATGGGGTTTTTTTTTGGAAGCCATCTGTCACATGTGAAGGGAGTAAACTCTTTTTAACATGGTAGTGGAGGGCATTTAAGTATATGCGTCAAGAAAGCTGAGTCTAAATAAAAGCCAGAGGTACGTTCTTCCACAGCTGACTGGATTGCAGCTGAACTGGGTGATGGGTGCTCACTCTCCATCCTGGTCTGGCCTACGGCAGGTTACAAGAAACAAAATCCTGGAAATGTAATCCTCTCCTCTCCTTCTTTGCTCTCTCCCTTCCTGGATGGTCCCTGAGTTATTTTCTGTGGTGGATTCTCTTGTTTGTAGCTTAGTGTAATCTGCAGTGTGCTGTGCTATATCAAACTCTCCTGTCCTCTTAATACTAATTCAACTGAATCACTAAGTCAATTTCAGGAGAAACTGCATGGGTATAGAATACCAATCTCATTTTCCTTCTTTCCTTTCCTTTTTGTAAAAACAACAACATGTGTTGTGTAAAAACAACAACAACAACAACAAACAAACACCTGTTGTATCAGCATATAAAGTCCTACAGTATTGGTGGGATGGTTAATAAAGACTTACCATTTTTGAATGAGTGCACTAAATATGGGAGCAATATGGGAAGGTGTCCGTTCATAAGGAACCAAATGGCTGTGCAGGAAGGCTTGCTCCTCACCTGGCAGGAGCTTGCAGGAGGCTGAAAACACAGAGGCCTGGCAGGAGGCTGGGATGACACTTAAAATGGACCCTGTTGAAGAGGACTTTTCTGAGGACTTTTCTCTCCCAGTATAGCAGTGTGGAGGTGTGTGGTGGCAGAGTTGCATTCATCTCTGCTCTGTCTTGGGAAGTGCCCAAACACTCCAGCCCGTGTTTGTGGAACTGCTTGTGCTGCATCCTGACGGGAAGCCTGGAGGGTGCCAGTGATTTTCCGTGGCATGGAAGAATGCTTTGAGGTATTCCAGAGTGAACCCACTGGGGGCTGTCAGATGCTTTTCTTGATCTGTGTGATACTGACGATGATGATTTATTTTCTTTTCAGTGATGTCTCTTATGGTAAATCTGCTGAATAAGTATGATCTTATTTCCCCTTCAACCTTTCCCTTTGTTCTGTTCAGTATGAGAACATAGAAGACTGATTGACTGCTAAAAGGCACAACTTGCCTCAAGCATTTTTCCTAGTGTATTTTTTTTTCTGTCAAGTCATTTTCTTATTGTTATGGGGACTTTTCCTGTTCATCTCTCTGGCTGAAGGATTTAACTCTTATCAGGCATGCCAGGCTTTCAGCATTTAAACATCTACTATTTAAATTAGGGGTCCTCTTACTCTCTCAGCTTTTCCCTCCCTTTTTCCACTGTTTTGTTTGCAACAGCAATGAAGAGTTCCAGCAGAAATGCTGAGCCAAATTCCTTGCTGATATAAAACAGAGTTGGGGAATTTTTTAATGGCAGAGATCTGGATTGTTTGATCTTACCTGTCCGTGTAGAAACTACAGACTTTTTAAAAAGTGGATTGGAAAATGAGACCCAGAGATGTTGATGACTTGCTAAGGTCCCACACAAAGCTGGTTCCATGGCAAGGAATAAAGCTGATGCATGTTTGTCCTCTCCATCTTTCTGTGATGCTCTCTAGATGTTAACAGAACTTGGCAGTTTCCTCAGCTAAGAAAAGTCTCAAAGGCCTCCGTACGTAGGGAAGAGCCTCACTGGCTTGCAGCAGAGGTTGTTTTCTCCCTTTTTGCAGACTTGGGAAGCAAGGGACTTGATCAGACCTGCCTTGCTTTGGGTTTCATTCCCAAGCTCAGGTGGCTGGTTGGTTGTGAAGCCAAAAGCGGGACTAGAGACTTGCTGAGATGGAGCAGAGCAGCAGCCTGCGTGCTCACCATGCATTTATCATTACCTTTTACTGAACGGCTGCAGAGGGACAGTGGCGTGGGTGAGCACTTCTCTGCATGTGCAAAGTCCCAGCCCTGGAGATCCAGGATCTGCGTTCTGCAAGTGCCCTTCCTGGAGATGCTCATTGCAGGGAGCTGGGAGAGCAAATGCTGCTGACTGCCAGGACTTGTGTCCTCAAACCTGGATGGAGACTCGTGCACGGAGTGTTTGCACATCTCCTCTGTGTCCTTTCTGACTGAGCTGTGGGCTGGTCGGGTGCTCCTCCTTTGTGTCTGGTTCTGCTGCAGTCAGTCCCCATGTTGTTTTCCAGAAGGCACGTCTAGTCCATAAATACAAATTATTTGCTTTTCCTGTTTGCTGTTTTTTGTCCCTCACACTTCTTCCATCTGAGTTCAGCCATTTACAAATTAGTATTCATTAGAAACTTGAGCAGCTCCATCCTGAGGAGAGGGGGGGGGGGGAAAAGCCTTTGGTGAGCCAAAACTTACTCATCCCATCCTGTTTTTCTGCCTTCTAAGAAAAATGTATATGGTCTAATCAGAATTCCCAAGTGACCCATAAGCTGGGTCTAGCTGTGGTAATCAGAGCCTTGTACTGGAGCCTGGCTGTCAGGGGTGGTTGTTAGAACAATTGATGCAGCAGACATCTGTCTCAGCTGAACTCTGTACCTCTGGGAAGAAAGTGAGCGTTCATTTGTATACGGAACATGGGAACAGGAGAAGCTCCACAATTTAATGATAGTTGCCATCTTTCTTTAATGAGCTGTCGTGATATTTCATTAAAATAACATACGTGCTTTGAAGTGTCACATTGCTGCACGAGGCATTGCTTTAGTAACTGGAGGACAAGTTGCTGCATTGCACAGGATGCAGGACTTCTGCAACTCATTGGTCTGTGGCCGAGTGGCATGTGGGGATTATTTAGTGAGGGACAGAAAGATAATTTTTGCTTGTATAATTAGGGCTGTTTAAAATTTAAACATATAATAAAACTGTTTGTCCCCTCGTCTTTCAGAGAGAGATTTTCCTGATGCTTTTGGAAACAATTCCTATTTCTAACTCTTCCACAAAGACTGTGCTTCTGGCGCTTCAGAATTTTCAACAAATATCAAGCTCTTGAGTCAAACACGCAGAGGCCATCATGAGGTTGAAAAGCACACAAACAAACTATTGTTAAAATGTGCTGATGCTGCTGGCGTTGCCAAGGGGGCATCGTGTTGTTCTTTGCTCATATGATTTAAAGGAGTGAGAAAACTCAGAATGTGACAAATTGGGAGGCAGATTGCGTGAAAGCACTGGGCCTTCCCCGCTGCCGCTGAGCTGAGCCCTGTGCAGACATGCACACAGTGGGCCCGTGGCCAGACGGGCAAATGTTCTTTTAATACTTGATAGCAGCAGAAAGGGAACAGAGGGATGATACTGGAGGAGCGGGAGCGGGAAGATCAGTTTGCAAAAGCTGAGGCCCTCAGTTATATTAATCATTTCAATATTAAGCAGTCCTAATCACATAAGCACAAATTATTTTTCTCAGTAAATTATCATTATACTCAGCTCGCTCATATGACAATGATTGCAAAAACGCATTAAGCTGAGCAGCCAGAAATTTTCTTTTTCCTTCTCCAAATGTATTACACTGTTTAAATGAGGCTACATTTTTGTGAACAATGTGTGTATCAATATAAAATGAATCATTTGTATTCTTCTCAGGCCTTTATTTAACACCTTATTTGCTCAGCTTCTGAAATACAAGAATATATCTTAGCCAATCTGTAGTGGAAAGGGTGCTATGCAGAGTCCTCTGTACCCTGTCAACAAAACAAATTAAACATCTGTCTGAAGACCTTCAGAACAGCAGAAAATCAAGTGCATGAAACAGCACACTTCCTTTTTGAAGACAATCACACTCTTCTCTGATAAAAACAGAAGGATGAAAAAGCTCCAGCAGAAACAACTTCCCTGGCTCTACTTCCAAGCCTAGAGGTGCACGAGTGTGCCTGTGCTCCTGCTGTTTGGGTGAATGACCCATTATGAATATTCCCATAGTAATGCAGCAGCTGATGTGCTCTTGGAGGTGACCGAGAGGAGCTGCCACTGAAGGTTTGGGGCTGGAAGGTGCTGGCTGCCACCTGGGCGCTGCGTGGGCCCTACGGGGGGGAGCAGCTGGAGCTGGGGGGCCACTGCGGTTTTGAAGCGGAGGGGTTGGAGTTGGGCTTCTGCCTGTCTGAGCCATCCGTGCTGCGATGTGTGTTGGCGTGGAAGTTTTAAATCGATTTTTCATCGGTAAAGTAATAGGGGTCCATCCTCGGAGTTTGTTCCATAGAACAGCTGTGACGTTATTCTCTGGCCTTAGTACAGCGCATCGCCATTTAGCATCCTGCTGGCAGATCCTCATCTGTGCTCTCCCTTGTTGGTTCGCTGCCAGGGCATCCGTGTATGTTAAAACCAAGAATGTCCAGCAATATTTTTGTAGTCTTGGGAAATGTTTTTTATCGGTGTTTTGACTGGGGGAAAGTAGGGCATGGACTGGCATGGATTTACTTCAGGGTCATTCACAGCTGGACCACAGCACTTCCAGGAGCTGGGGCAGTTTTTAACCAGTACCTGAGCCTTCAAACACCCGACTTCCCATGGACAAGGCCACTCTGAACATGCTACCCACAGAGCTGAATTAATCTCCTGATGAATTAGTTATCCTTGAATTTGTTTCAGGGCCCTTTGTGCATTTTCTTTAAATGTAGGGCATTTCGGGTCCTACTGAGATGTCTGTGTGGTTGAAAATATGTTGACTCTGAAGATGCATGTGTGGCTCATGTATCTTTTTGACTTCTTCTCCATGGTTTTGTTTTCAGTATTGTATTTTTCCAGTCCTACTGATTACAGTCCTCTGTTTCTATCATAATACGGTGTGTATATTGGGCAGGGTGACCCTGACTATTTCAAGCTTCAGTCTGGTTTACTTTTTTTTGTCCTTTTAAACCATGTTACTGGAAATTGGTAGCCATGGTAACTCCCTTATCTGTGTTGAGAAATAAATACTAAAAATTGCTTTTTTTTTTTTTTAACCTATTTATATATAAAAATGCAGAAGCAAATAAAACCTCCAGTATATGACTCACTTCATATTTTGAAGTCTCCACTACTTCTGTTAAATATGGAACCAAATAATCTGAAAATATTAAAGCAAACTCTGCTGCTTTTCAAGTCATTCAACGTGTGCAGGAGGGCTCTGGCCGTGCTCAGCCCGTGTTGGCTTTCGGACGGCGAGGAGGCGCGAGCAGCTCCCCAGGGACCTCGCTGGGCGTGAGTGCAGGAGGAGCTCCAGGAGGAGCCGCATCTGGGGAGAAGGCTTGGGCTGAACTTTTCCATTTTTCATGTTTGTCAGTCAGGCTATCTGACGAAAGGGCCTGTGTTTTCCATACCTTTGAGTCAGCTCTTTGCTCTGGAATAGGCTGAGAAATGCACCTGCTGTCAATTAATTTAACAGAAACCTTTCCAGGATGGAATTGCTGCGGGTCTAGAAATCTTTGCTTAACTACTGAAGCTTGATAGGCTAAGACTAGTGCATAATTCAGTGATTCCTCATAAAGCAAATCAATGTTTTTATTTCAAGTCCCACATAGAAAAAACCCTGCAAATTGCTTCAAAAAAGTTTGCTTTACATTCATTATGCATGATGTAGGGCTGCAAAAATGCCTCCAATTTCTACTGCCAGTGTGCCATTGACATTTAAAGACAATGTGCTATCAATTCCTCAGATTGCCACATACTCTGAAGGCCATTGGGATCAGCAACTGGGAAAGTGACTCAGAGAGACTCAAGGAATATCTCATCTAAGATCTTCAGTTATTTTCCAGTAACTGGATTCCAGTTCTTGCTAAGCATGTCTGCCTTTTGGAAATGCTGAGCCTTCTACCAGGGCATTCAGGCTAATTCATTCTTCCTCCCTCCTCCTGCCTACTTATGGTGATACAAGGCTTTGCTGGGAGAGTAATGCCTTTTATCAGACCAATGGATATAATTGCTGGAAAAAGATGTGTAAGATTGGTCAATTCTATGGTTGTTTATGCCTTACTATTTTGATGAGTGTGCTCTTTTGATTCATTAATATCAGCTTCCATGAGAAAAACGGAAAGTGAAGGTTTTCCCTGATGGTGTTTGTACAGTCGGAGCTGGTGATAGTGCATTTTAAATTCAGATAACATGTTGTTTCGCTGTCCACATGCAATTTTTTTTTCTCTTTTTGGATTGGATGAGTGTAACTTTTAGAATTTCAGTGAAAATGCCTTTGCACATGAGTTCTTTGAGTATACGCCAACATGTGATTAAAGTGTTCTTGTCTCCAACATTCCTACGTACAACCTATTTGCTGGAATGGTCACACAGAACAAACATACAACAACAACAAAACATGTGGACTCAGTATGAAGAAAATTACTTTAAAATGTTTTCTATTCATAGAAATATTTGTTTAGGAGTAGCTCTATTCCAGTATCGCTTCTATGTTCTATACATGATAGCGTGCATTTATTTTCCAGCAGGGCTCCTCCACGTGCTGTTCCATTGCTCACTGCCTCCTTCTATGTTTCTGATTCACTAATAAACTATTTTTGGTTCTTCTTTTCCTCTGCCTTGATTTCAACCCTTACTAAGTGTCCATGCAGCTTTGCCTTCTCCCTGCAGCGTGTGTCAGTGAGCAGTGATTTCTGGCTTGATTTTCGCGTCTCTCCTTTTTACCAGTTCCCGTTGTTTTGCGTGGCAGGGCAGCTCTGAAGTGCACTCCGTGGCCATCCCTGTTCTGCCAGGCAGCTCTCCAAGTTCGGGACTCTGGCATCCAGTTGTGACAATGCTAGGCGTGATGTTGAAGGATAAATGAGGAGCATCTGTTACTCCAGAAATGGGCTGCCCTTATATAGTCTGAGCTGATTAGCTGAAGCGGGGTTTGAGAACTTGTGGAATGGCCTGGGAGCTGAGAGGCAGGCAGCAGAGCTATGTATATATGTGTGTGCATTTACAAACACACATTTAATCTTGTATTTAATGAGTAAGGTATTTAATATTTTCTCCCTGTATAAAGGGAGATGTGAGCCCCAGAAGAGCAACTGTTGGCTTTGGTACTGTTTGAGTAATTATCTGCTGCTTACAAAAGAACAGGTTGCTGTGTGACCGTGTTAAGGACTTCACAACAGAGGCAGGTTTGCTTCTCAGAGCAGGATAAAGCATGAGCCCTGGTCTCCAGGTAGAGGTGCCACCTGGCTGGATGCACTGCTCCAGGCACTGGGTCGCTTGGCGGCAGAGCCCAGCACTCGCTGTCCCGTTTGCCCTCTCTGTACGTGACCTTGGCCTCTGCAAAGTTCTGCTTTGGCTGGAGGAGCTGCTATATTATTTGAATTTCTTCCTTCAGGACAGGGGGAGCTTGCGTTTCTTTGCAGGGACTTCCAGCTGGAAAGAGAGCTCAGCTGAGCTGCAGAAGGCTCAGCGCTGCTCGCAGCAGTTGTAAGCACGTTTGAAACTGTGCAGGGAGAAGAAAATTTGCTGTCATACAGCAGAAGCTGCTTAGGCAGTTCTGGAAAAATCTTTACTCTTCCTTAGCAGCATCTCAAGTCCATCTGTGCAGGGATGTAGAAGAGCAAAGAGGGAAATTCTTGCTTAAATCTCACGCGCTTCTTCGGAGTACCTTGTCCTGATATGTGCTATTTCATGCCCTTATGTGGAATCTGCCTGTCACTGATGCTGACGGATGCAGGATAAAGTGCACTTTCCTTTGGCTGTGCCAAGTGGATATGCAGCAGCGTGCTCAGCTAAAAAAGCTAGCTGCAGATTATACACAGAGCCAGGTCTGGCTGGGGGAGAGCTTTTCTCTCTTAAAAGTACCTGCTCAAAGTGTGCACGCACAGCTGCCTTGATGCAGATGTGATACCGGCCAGCAGCGTGGGGTCAGGTGGATGTGCTGAACCTGGCCCACACATCTACCCAGGATTTTCAAATCCAGAGTGATTGCTGAATTGTTTTCTGTTATAGACTGGAGCAGGACTTTTAGTTTCCCAGTTTAATGGTTGTTTACTTAGGTCTGAAACCAGGGCCCAGGTTTTAGCTGTAGCAGCTAATCCTTGCTACTGAATAATGGGTGACTTTACGTAGCAAATATGTTACAAGATCTGAGGTCAGTGGATGGGAATGAAGAGCCAGAAAGGAGGTTTGTCACGTCTCACTACTTGCCATAACAAGCCAAGCAGGGAGAGCCAAGTTTGAGCCCCGTCACAGAGCATGTACCATAGCTCTGGTGAGAGCTACTAGCGTCGAAGTTCACAGTCAATTATTTCCAGGGAGTAGATAGACATGGGAATCAGGCCAGTAGATGTTGCTCTTCTATTTCTAGATTTAAATAATTAGTAGGTGTTCATTTACTTTTGCAGTCTTCTGGTACTGGATGAAAACACAGGCACAGTGCAGCAAAACACCATGCTTGGGATATTTCTTCCCTTTAAATAATCATTTTCCTGTTTGCCAGCAGCACTGCTGTTTACAGCCTGAAGATTGCAGACAGATGGGTTCATTCAGTGTGAATTTCCAGGCAGTTTTCAACCTTTACTTTATTTTGAAGTGCCATGGGAAAAATAATCCTTGTTTTTGTGTGCTGGTTTTCATGTATGCAGTTGCAAACGCTGGGTGCCAAGAATGCAAAGGATCCAAACCTACAGTAACTAACTAGGTCACCCTTGAAATGTTGTCACGTGTTTGGGGTTTTGCCTTTTCTTTTTTTTTTGGTGAGGCTGCAGAAAGTAAGGGCTGAGCAAGAGGCAGAAAAGAAAAGTGCAGCTGTGCCTTATCTCTCCAGATCTTCCTCGATCTCATTAGTGTCTAGGAAATGGTAGACCCCAAAGAGGGATTTAGCAAGAATGCACTAACAAGAAGCTGCCAGTTGTGAGCCAGTCCTTTGTAATGAGCAGGTAGTTGAATGGGAAAAAGTACTACAGGCCAGATTCTAAATCCTAACTAGTTATTGATAGTGTCTTCATGAGCACTACTCAGACACCACTAGCTTGTATTTTTTAGTTGGAGTTTCTAGGGTTTGAGCTACTAAATGCTTCAACAAGCTTGTGCAAAATTGCTGAGGTTTATATTAGACATACACACCTTCGGGGGTCCTTAGTTGGTGCTTGAGAATTGCTAAGCTCTGGCTGTATGCAGAAATAGGCTGTGTACATCTGCCTGTCTGCTTCCTTTGTCTTTCTAGTCATATGAAAAATTTCTGTGCTTTCCTGGGCTGGCAGCTCCAGCAGGGTAATGGGTGGGGGAGTCACTTGTACAGGGCTCTGACAGGTAGGGGCTTCTTCCCTGCTGTAGCTTATCGCTCTCTGCTGGGGAAACTGAGGCATGTCCTGGCCCTGCTTTAGGCTAAGGGTGCTGGAGGACGTGTGGTAGGGGTTTAAAAAGCAGGAGCTGAACGTTATCGACAGGGAGATTGGTGCTGGGGCAGCAGGGATGGTCTGTACTGCTTATCTGTTACGTTCTGAACCAACCACAGTTTTATTCCAACATGTTAAGGTAAATGGCTTCCAGGACCTGAGGCATGAGTATCTCCCGTGGCCTTGTCTTGTCTGTCAGGGGTTGAAGTGGCTGAGAGGCACTGCTGTCCCTGCTGCAAGATGCTCTGCAGCTGCATCTTCAGAGTGCACGTCCACAGGTGTGACCTGCAGTGCTCGTGGCACAGCAGCCTTCCTGCAGCACTCTGACTGACGTGCTAAGTACAGCAACCTGGAAATGCAATTCTACAATGAATGAAATGATCATGTGCTGGGGGCTTGGTCGCTGCTCTTGGCTATTGCTTTGGACAAAAACAAACAAACAAAACAAAACAACAACAACAACAAAAATGGATTTTTGAAATGGATTTCATCTTGGTCCATTCCAAACCCAATCAATCACATTTAATTATCTGCCCAGGGCACAGGGTATCCATCAAACACTGATAAATTCAATGAACATGCAGATTGTATCATCTTTTGTCATAAGTACCCTCTGTTCTTGGCATTCATGCTAAAGGGCTAGACTGTAGATATGTTGATTAGCAGATATGCTGATCAGTCATGAAAATTCATTTCCAAAATGAATTTGGATTTGGAATGAATATGCTTTTTCTCCACCTCAGGCAAAGGGAGGCTGAATTCTTGACTACACATAATTATTTATACTCACATTTAGGCCATTTTATATACCCCCAAGGTGGTGTAAACTGGTATGAGTGTTAAATATGAGGTTAGATCTGAAATGTTTAAGCATTTCAGTCAGTTGTTGGGTACTTGGAGAAGGAGGCAGAGTGGGAGTTGCCCTTTTTTTTTTTAATTGTCTTTATGTATAAGCTGACTTATATATCATCTGCTGCTTTATTTTCTCTTTGGAAGCCTGATCAGGTGTAGCCCAACTGGTTCTTTCAATTTACTACTGGGAAGTGCACTTGTCAGCAGCCGTGTTTAAGGAGCATATTTTGAAGCATGCATCCTCTCAGTTCTGAACTTAACGGAAACCCTGCTTGTTGTTTGCTGAGGGACAGACGTCCCACTCTAGAAATCTTAGTGCAGGAGACTGCCTTGCCTCTCAGCTTGTGTTGCTGTGAATATCCCCTCCCACCTTTACTTCACACTGAAGTTGTGGGGATGCACCTCCCTATTCTCCAGTGGTACTCGTGTCTTGGGAGTAATAAGGCTCCATGTGCTATGGGCTTTCAAAAATCCTTGCAAGACCAGTCACTTGGCATTCAAAGGAAATGTTTGCAATGTTCAGGAATGTCAGACTGTGGCATGTGCCAGCATGGCTCGGCCAAGCTTATGTCGCCTGGGATTTCCACAACAAAATGACCTGCCCTGAGTTCAGTGCCTGCCATCGCAATACCTTGGGAGTCCCAGTGGCTCAGTGCTCCTTCAAATCTCAGTTTTTCCATGTAAACCCAGACAGTCCTTGGTTTCACTGGGCTAAAACCAGGTTCATCCCATGACTTTCTCTCCACTAGAGACATTTGAGCAAGAGCAGTGCCTTAACCTACATCTCGAAACAAACCAACAAAAATCCCTTAGCAGTTGGCTTTCCACCTAATCCAAATTTGCAAGATTTTACATACCGTGCAAGAGATTTTTCTCCAATGCTTGTCTGGGAGCCTTTCTCCCAGAAAATCCTGTTGGAGTTTCCTTAAGCCTGTCTCCAGCTGTCATTCACACTGAGCGGCAGCAGGGACTGGAGCTTCTGTCAGGCTGCAAGTGTACCTGTTGTGGAGGCCAACAGATGTATGTTAAGGGATGTATGAGCAACCTGGTGACATGCTGAGGTCCAGGACTTGAGAGTAAGCCCGTTCAGACTGCCCCAGCTGCTGGATCAGCCTCGCACTGTTCACTAAGGGTTACCCCACGTTACGGGCAGGCTGCCTGCTCACGTGCGTGGCTCCGAGCCCTCAAGCTTCGGTCCTGCATTTATGGCTACAGGGAACTGCCTTGGGCTTTGTGGGGCAGAAGGATCTGGCTGTGTGGTACATCCTGGTGATAGGGAGCTATCCTCCAATATTCTGTATTCTTCTTTCTTTAGCAGATTAGTGTTTATTTGATCTTCCCTTGGGTGTATGTTGTCCTCTTTTAATTGCAGTTTTTTAGGCATTCATACCCCTTTGCTTAGCTCCTAAGTTTTGCTAATAAGTTCCTGATGTATGTCAAGATAACGAAGATGATTAATGAAATTGTTACACTCCCAGATTCTTGTTCTAACTTGCTGTCTTTAGCTGGTTTCAAACTTGGATGCATCTGCACTGTTACCTGCAACGCAGCCCATGTGTTTCACCACAGAAACGGGAAAACTGGAACACGCTTCGCTGCGCTCAGCGGCTGTCATGCAAGAACCACGCTGCAGAGTTAAATACAGCGAGCAGCCTGGTGGCCAGTGGCTGCTGGTTCAGCCGTGGGTTTACTGAATCCAGCAGGGAGGTGACATAGGTACGAGCAGCTCGCTTTTCCATCTGGCCAAAGGCGCTCTCCTTCCACGCCAGACTGCAATTATCCTGCGTGCCATAAAGCAGGACTGGCAAAGATGGTGAAAGAATATATACAAGTACCAAGTGGTTTGAGGGGAATGAATAAATCTCATAATCTCTGTTATACTGCATGTTTTTCTAAGTCCTTTTACTCTTCCTCCAAGACTAGAATACAGCACTTAAGCTCATTAAAAACGCTTTAAGTTATAAACATTCACCATTTGTCATTTCCTTTGCAAACAGTGCTGATCCGATAAGTGTGTTTCCTTTCCCAGAGCTGTGAATATTTCTTTGCGGAAGAAAGTTTGCTCTGATAAAAGCAGGTTTAGTGAAGTATGAGTGCATGATTCTCTTCCCTTTGACAAGCATTTAGCTTCTCGCTGATGTTTTCTTTTCCAGAGATCTGCCCTGAGCAGGGAATTTCAGACGTGGAAAGCAAAGAGCTCTTCACAATATGTTATGGCAGCATTTGATGTAATATCCACTGCATGCTTTGAAAAGCAATAAATAGTGCTGGCAGTATGAATGATGAAAAAGAAAGGTCAGATAATTATTTTGAGAAATACTAGGAAACACATCCAGTGTGCTTCAACTGCCTTTAATAAAAAGGTACATCAGTGTAAAACAGATTTATTTTTTATTTTTTATTTTTATTTTATTTTTATTTTTAACTTGTATGGATTGGGATGATGTTTAAAAGTACTGCCTGCATTGCAGATAGTTGTATTTTCTTCTTGGGGTCGTTATTCAGGAATGTTCTGAAGTGTGGCTGTGGAGCTGGGAAACGCCAGAGCCCCAGCCCCAGCGTTTCCTTTCTGAGCTGCTCTTTGCATTCCCCGTGCTCCCATGGACCCTTCCTTTGGGAAGAGGAGAAGCCGTAGGGAGGAGGAGGGTAGCACACAGCAGCCCAGCCAGGGGACTGGTAGTGTCCCACTGATGACAAAGCAGGACGCTGTCAGCATTTCTAACAGTAAGAGAACATTGTGTGCTCCTCTCTGCCCAGCCAGCCTTGCGCATCCTCATGCAGCGTGGAGGCAGATGCCCAACGTTTTCCTTGATGTCTTTGTCCCCTGGTTGATGCCTCGAGAAGGGTCAAGCTGCACTGGCAGTACCAGTCTGAATGCTTGCACCTCGCTGTAATGCTTGAAGTATTCCAGCCCCATACAAAATTTTCTTCTGTACTAATTCAGTGTCCCACTTGTTAACCTGCCTTATAACGGACCTGGAGAAGAGTCCAGGCTCTTGCACAGAGCAGATCTGTGTTTCATCCAAGCCTTTGGCTCCCAGCTGTCAGGAGGCTCAGCTGCCAGTGAGGATATATTGTGCCACTGCCAGATCCAGGGCTGTTGTGGGGGCCAAACACACCCTTACAAACACCGTGTGTAAGAATGATAAAAGCAAAAGCATGCTTAGTTTCTCAAAACAAGAGCAGAGCTAACCTTTTCTGGAACAAAAACCACGCATAGTAGAGCTGAATGCTACTTTTGACTCTGGAATGCTTAGAGCTTGTGACCAAAAATGAAACAACCTCCTCATGGTTCATGGGACACACACATACTTTTCTACAAACAAACCAGTTGTTAGGATATGGAGAGAAATTAATAGCTACAGCCAAGATATCTTTACAAAGAGGGAGTGCTGAATGCAAGTGCAAACTTACTACATTGATGTGAAGTCTGAAAAACTTGTGTTCAGTTCCCTGCTTTTCTACTGGTTTCTTCTGGCAAGCCAGTTAATCTTTTGATGCCCCCTTTTAATATTTGTAGAATTGTTATTAAGGCATTTTCTACCTTACAGCAGTACTGTGAGGATCAATACAGCTCGACTGCATTGCACTGCTAAGTAGTGATCAGATGCTGTGCTAATCAGGGTCAGGCAAATACTTAAGACTGCAGGAATGGACAAGGAGCCCCAAGTGTAAGGTCTGAATGTTCCTGTTTAGTCTTTAGGGGGGGCAGGAGTGTGGGCTCTCTTGTATCTGCATGTGTTGGGGTGAACCTCTGTTTCTAGGCTGTTATTTTTGAAGCACTGGGTCTCCACACTAAGTCTAGATGTAACGCAGCATCCTCTCACCTAATTGCAAAACTCTGCTTAAAAGACACTGAAGAGAGTAGACTGCTAAATCATCCTGCTGATTTTCTTGCAACATCTTTTTCTTCTCTCTTTCATCTGGCAACTCACACTCAAGTCTAAGATGGCAGTGATTTGTCAACCATTTAGTTACGTAAAGATTATCCATGTCTTTAAAACTCTGGTGTGCAATTCACGAGCTGAGCCAATGTATTTGATGATGCTTCACCTCCCTGATGACATCACAACCTATCCTAATTACATAATTTATAATTTTGACTTTTTTCCTAGCTAATATTGCTCTTTGCCCAAAACAGGTTGCTGGCAGCTCACACTATTATTGCTAGGTTCCCCTGAGGATTTCCCAGGTAGGCAGGCAGGACAGAAGGAGAAAGCCATTTCTTGAAAAAGGTTAGGGGGGAGCTGTTCAGTGGCTCTTCATACAGCTCGTGTTTATGTTAAGTACCACGGGCAGAAAGCGATTCTGCCCAATGCCTATAAATCCAGGCATTCACAGGGGTTCAGGTGCCTTATCTCCCCTTGAGGATTTAACCGCAGGCTCTTGATGAGCTCCTTGAATGCAAACACTGATAGGTTAAATTTCAGCACCAACAGCGGGGATTTCAGCGCATGAAGAAATGCTAAACGCTGATGGATTTTGCTTAAGAAATGAAAAAGCTTTTATACTTGGAGAAATGTAAAGCTTGTTGCTTCTGTGGACAGAGTACAGATGGGGGAAAGGTTCCCAGATACTGATCTAATGGAGAGGTGTGAATGAGATCGGCATCTTTCAGATTTCTGACAGAATCCATCGGTTAGTCCTCTTCTTTAGGGCTGGGTAGGATGAGGCAGGCTGGTAAGGTTGGTGACCTTCCGAGCCCAGCTCCTGCCTGCATTAGGAAAAATCTGTTGAGTTCTCCTGGGTTTGTGCTGGGAAATATTGGTCTGATAATAGAGCAGCAGCCTTAGTCAACCTTGTCTGGCAAATTCAGCTTAGAGTGTGGGCTGAATCTCTGCAATTGCTCCTACAGAAACCCATTGACTAATTGCCTTCTTCAGCCACGTACATGAAGCAGCACAGGGATTTAAGAGGCCAATACCCATTTTCAGAAGAGATTCTTCAGGCCAGACCCAGCCAGTACGTACTCCTTGTGCCCGCCATTTGCTCTTGGTTGGACATGACCTAGGGTGAAAGTTTGTGGATAGGAATCACTAAGCATCGGGTTTTTTTGAAGTAAAAGTTCAACTGTCTGGGCCTTGGGAATGTATTTTGATCAGCTTTCACTGAGAAGTATGCTCCTAAAATCCTAGGCCACCTTTAGAAATGGGACTCCCAAATGAATTGCTTGTGGTGATGTGCCAGCACCGCAGCTGGGGTGGTGTGCCTGCTCTAACACATCCCAAATGCTCTGCGTGATGTGACCCAGGCTGATTGGCCATAGGCAAATGCTGAATGTATTTCTGTTGGTTTTGAGCGTGAGTAGTCTCCAGTGACTTATCTGCCTCTTGGTGTGCTAAACACTGACTGTGCAAGAAGACGTATGTCCTGTCTGGGTGTAAAGGGCAGCAGAACTCAGGCATGCAGAGAAGGGACCAGGGAGGATTTCAGTTAAAGGCAAGACTCTTTTTGTTTATGAGACGACTGTGGCTAGGGCTAATGCATAATTGTGATATTTGCTTATCCCCGTGTTTGCTGTTTTCAGGGTAGTCAGAAGGACCCCTTGCCATCCTCCCAAGGTAACTTTCTGAATATCTAATTAAATACTAAAAGGACTTAATTTATAACTTTTTCCAGTTACTTCAAAAAATCATTATTTCTTGTAAATATTAACTCTGCTTTTGCAAGTCTGGTTGCAAGCCAGGTAGACACATGCTTCCTGTAGCCTTGCAGCCAGTCCTGCACTGGCCTTTTCCTGAAAGGCCTCAGATCACCAGCACACTGCTGCGAGCATTCAGAAATAGCCTCCCCTTCCAGGCTGTGGCAGGAGCTCCCAGGCAGGGTGCTCTGCCTGGCTCCTTTCTTTGCATGCAGCTGAAAGTGTAAAGAGCTGATCCAAAACATCTTCAAGCCACCCCTTCCACTGCTCTTGCAAATATTTATTTTTTTTCTGTTTGAATGCTAAAAAAGTTATAATACTGTTACAAGGGTGCTAGGCTTTGCTTTCTGTCCCCAGGGGTAGCCAGCTCCAGGTCAGACTTTAGACGTTTCCTTACTTCAGGGCAAGAATCAACAATCTCAGAGATTTGTGACGCTGTGTCCAAAGCCAGGAAACTGTAGCTGAGCCAAAACCATTGCCATCACTGCTGAGAGTTAATAAATACATTCATTCCTGTAGTACATTTTTATTGGCATGAGTGAGGCTTTATACATACCACCTTGTTTTCCCTGTGCCTGAACAAGGAAAGCTGTGCAAGTTGGACTTACCAGTGGTGCTAGGCTTATTCGGAGACCTAACCAAGTTGGACTGATAAGACCTCAGATTTTATGACCGCTGTATGTCATCGTATCATCTTATCTGAGCTCCCGTGTGGCAGCACAGGCTGTAGAGCTTCATCCTTTATCCCTCTTAAGCCAATGCATTTTGTTTGAGTGAAGCTTTTCTCTAGAGACCGCCAGTCATTACTCCGTGTTCGAGTTCCTGGGGGAGTGCTGCAGAATCACAAGCAGTGGGGCAGGTATCAGAGCTTCTAGACAGCGTCTGTTCCTGGTTCCAGAAGTGATGTTTCTGATACTTCTGCAAAAGACATATAAAGAAGGTAAAAATACCTATGAATCGTATCGAAGCCGGTCCCCTGGGGTGTGCGCCTTACACACAAAGTGCCTTCTTCCAGGAGCATGTCTGCAGCCCCACTGCTCGCAGCTGCTGCTCTTTCTTAAATATGTTGGAGCTGGAGTGCTGGAGGCTCTTCTCATGGGTGCTTGGGGTGCTCTGGGTGCTTCCAGCAGTTTCAGAGCTGGCTGGGGCCAGCACCCGGCACAGGCACCACCGCAGCCCCGGCAGCCAAAAGGTGCTGTGCATGCCCAGCACCACACTGGGGTGGAGCCAGGGGGGTGCTCATGCACAAGGTGACTGGGGGCTGCTGCATGGGATCCCTGGTTCCTCCAGCATAAACTCATTGGGCATTCATGCATGTAGTGATTGCGTTCTCATGCATAAAACAGGGCCCTCGAGCACAAATTATTTGGGCGCTCATGCATGAGGCACTTGAGCACTCACACATGCCTGGCTTGGGCACTCAGGCACATACCAGTTAGGCACACAGCACCAGTTGGACACCTGTGCATAAAGTAATCGGGAGCTCATGCATGAGTTAACTGTGCACTCAGGAATAACAGCCTGATTAGGCACCAGTGCCTGCTTAGTGGGTGCTCATGCACCGATTTATGCATTCCTGCATAAAGTAATTGGGTGTGCATGGGTGGACTGATTTGGTGCTCATGTATGACTTAAGGGAGTGCTCGTGTGTGTTGTTTTGGCACTCGTGCACGAGCTCATGTGTAAATGCCATAAACCTTGCAATTTTTGCCCAATACTCCAATTCCTGTGCCTTCCAAAACCTTTCACACTTTGGGTGGTTTGGAATTGAGTTTGAATTGCTCAATTTGGGCCCAGAGCCGAGTGGGGCAGTAATTAGAAACAGATGGCACAAAAGAAGAGTTCCTTCCCTTGCTGAGATTAATGACCATCAGTTAAATAGTTCTGTGCCATCCTAGAACATCCTCCCAGCTCGCACAATTGCTGTTCCTGTCTTTGCCCTTTGTAAACACCAAATTTCCTTCGTCTGCTCCAGATCACTCTGCAGGTCTCCCCAAAGCACTTTATTTTCTTCACAGCCTGTGCTCTTAGACCTCATTGTTCATGGTTTTCTTTACAGAGCAACTTCAGTAAGTAAACTAAGCTGTACCTGTTTCTTTCCTTCTATGTCCTTGGGTCTTTCTCAGGTGGAAGGCGTGCCTGTGTGCTGGCTGAAAATTGCTTCTTTTAATCATGAGACTGACATTCAGCTGGCGAGGCCTCATCCCCCTAAGGAATACTGATATATAAAAGGAATCAGCACTCCTGAAACAAGTCAACCCAGCACTTTATTATTTTTTTTTTTTCCTAGCATGAAGCTCTGTCAACAACAAAAGAATTAGAGAATTACAGAATGTTTTTACCAGTGGCCTACCTTAAGACCAGAGCCACAGCTAGGAATAATTAAAAATACTGTTTGCGATGCCATGGCAGGTGCATACCAAGTCTGTCATGTAAGTACACGTGTATTTACACATGTGCCAGACACATGCCTATGGCTCAGGATGCAATCACCAGATGGCACTATTACATACACACCCGTCCTTCCATCATTTTTGTTTCTGCCGTGTGGCATTCTCTTTTGGGAGAGCTAGCAAACAGCAAAGAAGTTGCTCTTCCCTTAACTTCTCTAACTACATTCAGCTCTTGTGATAAAGAGCTCCCTGGGGACCGGGCAGTTGTGCTGGAGTTTATTTGGCTGCTCTTTGTGATTGTTTCTCTTCAAAGATTTGTAGTGCAACCAAAATTGTTATACTAAAACCCAACCAACAGACCTCCCCAGACGTGATGGCACCACTTTCTCTTCGGAAGAGAAACCGATCAGTGTGTGTGAGGGGGAGCTGCTTTTGTCTGCTCACCCATCCAGGCTCGTGCATGTACAGGTTGGTAACCTGCACAACCACAAAACTGAATTTCTGGTGCTGGACACAAGGATTTATTTCTGATTTCCAGGCACTATAATTCAGATGCTGCAGCAATACATGTATACAGTTGCCCCTGAAGTCAGCAGGTAGGTTTTGTGTAGAAAAGGTTGAAGAAATGAGCTCAGTGGGTGGCATAAGTCCAACGTAGTGTTTTATTGCTCTTAAACCAGCAGCACTGCCCTGTAGGTTCCTGTTACCTATTTCCAAGTGGCTGGTAGTGTGGTTTTGAGGTTTCAGGCAGGAGCCTGATTGGAAATGGGGCACAAATAAGATACAACAGCTGCCTCCAGGCTCTTGTCCTGAGCGTGAGTGGTGCAATTACAGTGGCCTTTTAGTTTGTGGGATTCTCCTTGCAAAAATAAAAATGCAGGACCTCATTACTGTTCCTCTGGATGAATGCTGCACTGCAAGTGTCAGTATGGTACAGCACTGTTATTACTTTTTTGTTTTTAGGTAATTCTTGGGGTCCTTTTCAGGCTTTTTCTGTGACTCATTGTGAAACTCCAGACAAACATATTGTCTCCCTTAGTTTATGGAGGTATAAGGCAAACATGCAGAGCATGTTTATCTGATGAACAAACTCCCACTGGAACAGGACCTCTGGCATCTGTCCCTGCCTCTCCACTGACTCACTGCAACACCCTAATGCTTTGGACCTCAGTTTGTGTATTGATAAAAAGGAGGTGTAAATATTGACTACCTAGCAGGTGCATTTGGAATTAATAACTAATTCTGAAGCACTTTTAGGCTCATCAGTATGAGATAGGTTATCTTGTGAAGTGTTGTGATTTGTTTTGTTCCTCTGATGCATTTTCCTAAAATCTGGTCTGGCTTTTATGCTGGGGGAAGGACTGTTGGAGCTTGGTTGGTCTGCAAAGGTGAGGAATTTGTAGTGCCTCTGTTAGGGCACGGCAGCTCGGTGATGCTGAAGTTTTCAAACCTGGTGCATCCCAACAGGATACTGTCCAAAAATCTACCATACTGATACTTCAGTGTGCAAATACACTGCTTGGATGAGATTAATAACAAAGTCATTATAACAATAACACAGTAAAAACATTTTCTGGTTTTGTATGTAATATCCTGCCCCACATTTCACAGTTGCTTAAAAATAAAATAATATGGTGTAACCTTGGCGTGCATCAAATCAATGCTTTTTTTTTTTTTTTTTTTTCTGTCTTTCTGAGGTTCCAAAGAGAAGGAAGGCCTGATGGCTTCCATAGCTTGTTTTATATCTGTAGCTGACTCATTTTTATTGGAAGTGATGGATGAGCCAGGGCCTTTGTTTGGAGGTTTTCCTTTTTTCTGCTTAAAGGGAATCATGCATGAAGCCATCTGGCTTTTTGCCACATATGCACAGTGTAAAGGTGATAACTCCTTGTAAGACACACGAGCTGTTTGAGTGTACCTGCTGTAACACACAGCCAGGCACAGCAGGGATTTCATCTGATGCCCATGAGAGTCTCCTGCTGACTTCAGTGAGGCTCTTGGCTCAGGACATGATTCTGCAACCATGTTCAGGTGAAGCTCTCCTTGCTGTTAGTTATTTCAAGGTCCTCACCCAACCAAACTCTTCAGCACACGTATCCACGATGCTGTGCCGGGGCTGTGGAGCTCTCCCAGCCTGGTGATGGGGCGATGCTGTAAGTGTGGGCAGGCAGCTGCACTTTGCCCTGTGTTACAGGGCACTACTTGCTCATCCTGTGGCTCATCACCTGCAGTGTCGAGCTCACTTTCTGGCCCCATCAGTGGGGCACGGTGTGGGGCAGGGGCTGTGCCGAGCCCAGCACAGCCAGGACTGAGCTTGGCTGGGGCCCCCACTCAGCACCCCAGGGGCAAATGCTAACTAATGTGGCATCAGAGGACATCCGAATGCCTCGCAGGGCCAGGGTCTCAGCATCTAGCAGATGGCTGCCAGTTACTGGAGTGGTGGTTGAGTAAGAAAATCGAGCGCTGTTTTCATTTGGTAAACGGAAAACACGGAGCAGCCCCTCCCACATTTGTTGCTCCCTATTCAGATTATTCATTTCCACACCATTAAAATGCGAATGTAATTCCTGCCCTTTAAACTAATTCATGTAAAAACTTTTCCTCCAACCACTGTTTCGTCTCTTAATGAAAGCTGGGACAGAATAAGCCAAGAATGGAAATGAAAGCATTACAAAAGTGCTCCACTCACTGCTGCATTCCTGAGGTGTCTTATCTGATCCTGTAACGTTGCCACAGACGGTTCGGGCCCGATTCTGCTCCACTCTGCGTGGAGCTGTGTCAGCAGCTCAGCGTAACGCTGGTGCGAGCGAGGAGCCAGACCCGCTGCCTCCCTCCTGGCAGGGTGAGCCGCACCACTTGAAGAGCTACCTTAATTGCTGCTGAATCAGTTAGGCCATCTTTAATCAAATCCTCCCCTCCCCGGCTTTGACATGTGATTTTTATCTTTTTCCCTGTCAACAGCATTTAGTTATATTAATGGCTTTCCTGGCATGAGCCAACATGGTTTTTAATCTATTTGATTTGGGTAATTTTTTCTCTTACACTAGGAATAACCCCATCATATCTGCACGCCAGAGCTACCCGAGTCTCACCCCAGGTTCGCCCAGTGAGCAGCAAGTTACCCGCCCAGGCACCTGTCTGTGCTGCCTTCAGTGCTGGCCTGCCGTCCGTGACTGCCGCTGGGTCTCGCTGATGTGGAGTGGGGCGAGCTCGTCCCTGGGACCTGCTGGCTGGCCCCACGTGGTGCCTCGTGGCAGAGTTAAAGCAGGAGGGGAGGAGCAGGCAGGAGCAGGCAGGAGATCCTGGTTCCTTCTTCACTCCCCAGGCAGTGGTGCAGTGACCTCCCTTACTCAGAGCAGTGTGAAGTTACAGGCGAGGCCAGAGCAAGGTATTACTCAGCACAGATAAGCCTGTAACGATGTGTCCATCTATATTTATGGGTAGGAATTTGCCATAAAGCTAAACCCATCAAAATAACTGAAGTTGCCCCTGGCTGTTTGAGGAGTGACAGCGATGCTGAGAGGGAGCAGACTCTGCCAGGGCACTTGGGCAGGTGTGAGAAGAGAACAGAAATCAGGAGCGAAATAGACACTTCACGTGGCTGAGCCTTCTGCTGATGCTGCTTAGCACCACGTACTTTCTCATGCTTTATTGAGTTTAATTTTAAGCATCTTGGTGGATGGGGCTTCTACCGTTTCCCTGGGGAACTCGTTCCTTAGCCTGCCCTAAATTTCCCTTCATCTTTATCTTAGATCTTAGCTTTTAAAGCCCACTAATGAAGTGAAATATTCTTCTCTATTCTTTCTGTGTTTCTTATGATATTAAAATGTATTCTTTCTTCCACACCTGGGTTGGCAGGGAGGGATTGAATATGCAGCCACGCTGGAGCACCACAGAAGAGCGTAACGGGTGGACAGGATTCGTAGCAAGCCCCCGGCCGCTGCGGCTGGTTGTAGGCTCAGACACAGGCTTGTCTTCATGGGCCTCGCATCTTTGCCATCTCATTTCCTCTTCTGTGTTCCAGCGTATCCTGTGCCATCCCATCAGAACAATAGGAAAGCATCTATTCTCCAGGCTTTGCAAAAGTCACAAGAGCATTCAAAGCAGAGGAGTTTTCTGCCAGGGCTGTGTGTCGTTTGCACAGAGGCAGATTGGGTTTCATAACTGACCAGCGCTGGGAACCTCCAGAAGTGGGGCTTAGAAACCGACGTGCCAGTGGGTATTAACCTTCCCTAATCCACATCTGCTTCACTGTTAGATGTTAAGTTTATTTTTACTAGAACTGCACAAGAAAAAGGGGGAAGTTTTGTCCCAGTCTTCTAGGCTACGCTAAAAAAATAGGAAAAAAAGTCATTACAATCAACTGAAAACAAAACATTTTTTCCTGTGGCAACTTCATAAATAGACAAAATGTTTTGTTTCCCAGCTTTTTGACCCTTGAAAGTTTTTTTTTTAATAAAAGTAACTAAATAATGAAATGGATATTTTGAACTGAAAAATTGGAATAGTTTAAGTTTTCTCATTTTTCTTTTCATTTACTTTCTTCCACTCTTGAAATGCTTTATGCAAACTTTTGTTGAAATGTTACACACAACATTTCCAAATGACCTAACCAGATTAAAAAAAAAAAAAAAAAAAGCTACATTTTTGTTCATCTCTGATTTTAGCCCCCCAGACAAACAAACACAAAATGAAATTGAGGTTCTCATTTGCATAGAGATAGAAGGGAATATTGCTTTTAATGTTGCATTTATGCATTTGTCTTTCCAAATGTCTTGGAGTGGAAGTAGAAGTAATGTAGGGAATAAAAGAGAACAAAGCTCCATGTAGCAGCGAGCACGATGACAACGCAGAGAGGCAGTTTATGACCAGAATTGTTCAAACAGCTGGAGATTGTATTACACTGTTTATCATGTTTAAACCCGTGTCAAAATGACATATATTGTGGAAGTTTTTGTGTGAGATTGTGAACTAGGTATTATGTGAGAAAGTCAACCATATGTTATAATATTCTTCTGGGGACCAGAAATCTAACTGAGACTAAAGGGAAGGGTGAGTTCAGTAAAGAAGTCATCTTCTCTTGAGACAGAGGTGATAGTGTGGGCTGCATACAAAATGCTTGTGTGGTTTGCAGAGCTCCATGAATCATATAATTTATTTGACATTTTTCCTGCTTTGTATCTGTTTGTAGAATATACTTGGGTTTGAGGTTTTTTTTTCCTTATTTTTTTTTAATATATAATTTGAAAAAAATAGATGGCTATGAATGGTTCCTTCCCATTTACATTTTCTTCAGTCTGTGACATGAAGAAATCCAAAATTAGCTTACCTGTGGCTGGCTGCCTGGGAGTGTGTCGTTGCTGTTTCCCTGACGTGGGCACGAGGCTTCTTCTTGTCATCACATTTTGGTTGTGAACACTTCCAAGATTTGCCAGTCAGCAGAAGACGGGCACACGGTAGAGAGGTCCCCTCGCCTACCGGACTGATTGAATTTCACCCACTAAATCTGTTTCAAACTGCGAGAATTCAAGCAGCTCAGTCTTTCTATGGTCATTTGTGCTAATAAAGTTTGACAGCCTGAATGTTAATGGAAAGTAAACAGGAGAGGGAGTGCTAACAAGGTCATAATGAAGCTCACAGTTAAATTGAATTGAAATGAATATATGAACACTCATGAGAAACAGTTTGTCTTTCTCCTCTAGGCTGTAGTGCAGCATGTGGTAGCAACGGGCAGTTTGTGAATGGCAGATTAAAAGGAAGCTATAGCTATTCTGCAGAGTCATGGGCCAATCCTGGCTAGTTTAATGAAGGAAATTGAAGCTAAGAGGGGTGGAAGCAGGGAAGAGGCTCCTTTTCGGGAGCACACAACAACTCGCTCTTGCCTTCTGCTTGCTGTGGCTCCAAGCTGACCACGCTTACATCTCCAGTGTCATTCCTGTTGATTTCAGTGGCACAAGCCTGCAGGGAAGCATTGATCCTGGGTCAGATTTTACCAGATGTGAATGCTCTCAAATCCTCTTAAATCTGATTTTGAACTCAAGACTGCTTCACTTCCCGCAGCTGAGATAAGGTTGGCTTGCAGAACTGTTAAAGAAGTCCTTTGCTACTGATTGCCATGGTCAATCTTTTCATTTATTCTACTTTAAGTAATGACTGAAGGCAGTCAAACAAGTTACTTGCGGTCTCTCGCACGCGTGCATACAATGAATATGTCATAGCCCAGGAATTGGGCTGGCTTATCCAAAACTGTTGGCTTTTTCTTTCCAGGCGTGCTTTCCTAATTCCAGATGGATAAGAGAGCAGTGGTGTGCAAGGAACCATCCCCCTCCTCCCCTCCTCCCAGCCTTGGCACAGTTGCATTTATTGCCTGTGACCGAGGGAGTTTCAATATCCTTGCAAAGTTCGGTCTGAGGAAACCCCGCGAGCGGAGCGTTATTGGTGCAAAACCCTCTGTAACCATCAGATGCCTTTCCGTGCCTCCAAAACATTTCAGGCTCTTTTGTAATAAATGTAAATGGCAAACCAGAGGTCAGGGATGGTCTCAAGGGCAAAGGCTTGTGTGTAATCTTTATTTTCTCTTTATGAGCTGCTATAACAACTTTGAAGGTATGAAAGAAATGAGTAGAAATGTGAGACAAGGCAAGCTTATTAGGAAACTAGCACACAGCTTCTCCGACTCGTTCTTTGACCTTCTCTGAAACAGCTCTGCAGCCAAGATCCTCAAACAGTGCAAATGCACGGCTGTGGCTGCAGATTCACTTAGCAGAGACTTGGTGTTTCTGTTCAGTGGTAGTTTCCCTCTTCCCACCAGAAGTTTTCAGCCATTTTAATCTCGGTTTTAATAGAATGGTTCTTTCAAGCAACTGTAGAGATGATAAATTGCTTGAGCTTAGCATTTCTGGATGACTTCAGGAAATAGGGGCCAGTTTGTGAGATAAAGGCTCTTGGTCTTGCAGTGATCTTTAAAGCTGATCCTCCTTGTAAGCCTCTTCAGGAATCCCAGCTGATGGGGGGCAGTTTGGGTTGGACTCTGGGTTCGGCGGCTTTGTGTCCTTACATATCCAGGAACAGGGTTTTTACCATTTAAAGATTTCTTGTTACTGTTTGCAAGGATGGAGATAATAGTGCCAGTTTCTTAGGCTGAATGGTCACTTTTTTTCAACAACTTGCATATTTCACTGATGACCTGTGTAGATGCATGCCTTTTTGGCTCAGTAACCAAAAAGTTAAAGGAAAAAATCCCCAAATCTCTGTTGTGCCCAACATAACGTTCCATTTACCACTCAGCTCCATATAGGTTGTTCCATTTTTGGGCTGTTGCACTTACGGGGAAGAAAAAAAAAAAAAAAAAAAGCAAAATTTGCAAAGCTGCCAGAGGCAGAGGCAGTGCTGGCACTTACTCAGCGCTGTGACTAACTGGATAAGATGCTCAGCTGCAATCCGGGAGCCCCAGGTCTGATCCCCTCCTGTTTGAAAAATGTCCTAATCTCACCCTACCAGACTGGAAGTCCTTTCAAGGTGGGACTTCCCAGGCTTTTCAGAGCTCCGCTTCGCATAATGGACTGAGATACGCAGAGGAAGGCCGCTGCGGTCTCGTGGGAAGGCCAGCCAGGAACGAACGCTGTCCTCGGGCTTGTCAGTCCCCTCCACTGGCCAAAACTGGGCAGCAGATTCATCCTGCGGCCAGATATTGTTTCCCACCAAACAAAACATTTCCCAGCAAGTTTGCTGTGTACTAGAAAGAGATTTCATCCGTTTCTCACTGAGGCACTGCATGCCTGCTGCAGTTGATGCTAAATTTCCCAAACCATCCCATGCTGTTCAACCACATTAAATATTGTGCTGAAGCTAATTAAGCTGACAGTTTGGGAATGTTTTTTCTTAGCTTTGCTTGCTGAATTGCCTTCCCCCCGGACCTTGGCTCTTGTAAGTAACTTTTGAAAACCAATTCAGAGCTTTTTTTCTTGTTCACATTGGTGGTAGCGTGTACATTAACACTGAAAGAGTTGTCTGTATTAGTATGAAGGGAGAGTGGACATCTAAATGCTTAATCTAGTTTAATCCAGCAGGATGTGACTGACAGACCTTTACAAAACTCTCTTAAGGATGGGAAAACTGAGCCTCTGCTGTGTTTAGTTCTTTTTTAGCCGAATACCCGTGCAGCAAACATTTCAGACAGAGCTCCCAGGCGTCCCTCCCTGCCGCAGGATGGCAAGGTCCTGGGCCCTATAAAAAACAGAGCAGAAGAGCCCTGATGTGTGGGGCAGCATGCAGGGCAAACCTGTAGCCAGGGCTGGCGTGCCCCTGCGTAAGTACAGGCTGGGGGGGGGCTCAGCTGATGTTGGCCATTGACACTGCTGTGAACTGAGCCGTGCCTGGGAGCCGTGTCCCAGCTCTCTGCGTGTATCAGCTCCCTCTGCCAAGGGAGATCAAATCTCTTCATCATTTTAGCCAGATGGACAGACCAGTTTTGCTTATCTGTGCTGCTTTGGTTTGCTTCTTGGTGACAGATGATCTCATGCCCCAGTCCTGGCTTTCCCCTTGCCTGCTAACAGGAGGTTTCATTTGTGTGGCTGTGCGTTAGCAAATAATTTGCCAGACAGCGTGGCACTGGGGGCTGTTTGCATTGCTGTTGGTCCCGACCTGCCATGCTGAGAGCCCACCAAGCACCAGGGCTGCAGTACCTTACTGACATCCAGGGCAGAACTGCAACAGACTCTCTCCATCCTGTAAGTCTCGCCACTTTTTGATGAACTTATCCCATAGACAAGCTTCAGATAAACAGTTTCCTACTGGCTCGTGCAGGGAGCGGGGTTGTCCCTGTGGGTCCAAGCCTGCTGGGTGCAGCCTGGTTCCCACCTGGACCCTTCTGCTTTGGCCGAGCTGAGCCACCACCACTGCCCCATAATTGCTCCTCCTGTGGTCTTGTGTGTGCCTCCCTGCTGCTTGGCTTTCTCCTTGTCCTGATTTTTGGGGTATTTTGGCATTGGGTCATTCAGAAATAAGAGAGAAGCAAATTCCAGCAGCATTAGTACTCGTATATCCTGTGTGCAGAGGGCAGAGGCTCACCAAAGCTTTCATTTTCAGCTTTCCTAGGCAGAAAGTTATGTTTTCAACTAAACAGAGCCATTCCCAGTTTACTTCTATTTTCCTTGGCAATTGCTTTTTCAGCAACAAATGCAAAACTCAATGTCTTTCAGCCAGAAACAAATTTTTTTCAGTTTTCTCCTGAAGGTGTGGGGTTGTTTTGTTTGTTATGATGTGATGGTTTCTGACTTGGAATTTTCATTTGGGAGTTCTTCATATTTTATGTGTAAAAATTCATTTGAGGGAAAACACTGCTTCTGTCCATCTTCCTGTCTAACAACTGAATGCTCAGAAACAGCTCTGGCTGTTCCATAAATACATCCCAGGGACCTTCACATCCCTTCAGGCCAGTTCTTAAGCCAGGAAGAAAAATTGCTGCAGGCCTTAAATCTGATGAAATTCTTCCGTTGCTTCTGGGTGAGGAAGTGTTTGAAGTGACAGACTCTGTTCTGTCTGTACAAGCTGGTTCAGTCATTTATAAAGGGCCTATCCTCGTGAAATCAGTGAGAACTTTTTCCTTTGGGGTGATAAACGGTCAAGTCCTGCAAAAAAAAAGAAAATCCCACACTCTGAAAGCGTGCCCTCTGAGCATCCAAGCAAATCGAGCAGGGGCACAGCGCTGTGTGCTGCAAGGCTGCTGTGGGAACAGAGACGAGACAACGCACTGGGGGACTCGTGGGGGACAGGGAAGGGGATCTCCATGCAGCATAGTGAGTCCATTTATTTTCCTGTCGCCCCACACATACTAAGCACTGGCACCTATAGCTGACAGATAAACAAACTATGCTCTCTTTTAGAAAATATGTGAACAGGGTTGCTCATTGTCAGTCTTGCAGGCAAAAAAATAATAAACACAGATGTATATCGGAGGGGGATGGAAATGCTCTGAATTCTCCCAGCTGAAATCCCAGCTTTGAGAGGAGCCAGATGAGGTGCTCTGCCCGAGAGGTGTTGGTAGCACTCCTCTCATTTCAGGGGCTGAGAAAACTGGGAGGACCTGGTGTGCTCGCTGCTTCATTCATAGGGTTTTCGGTCTTTAAAACCTTACCGACCTCTTCTCTGTGCTCCACTCCTTCCTGGGCCTGATCCTTCTTGGGCTGCTGGAGCAGAGGAGGACGGTGATGCTGTGAGCTGCCAGCCCTGGTGGTTGGTGGTTCAGTGTTTATTTTTCATTTCATACCAACATGTAAGTTAGAATTTGAGCAAAAGTACTGGATATAATTTAGACTTTGTGAATCCTACATACTAAGTAGTAATTTTCTAAGTGACAAGAGTATACTAATTATAAATTACTTCATTAGGCAGCAGTTTTACAAGAACCCAAGGCACCATTCAAGCATGTCTATAAAGAATGACCTAATTAGTAAATCCTGCCTTGTGCCCTTCCCTGAGAAACGTTGGGATTTTTCAAGCTGAAATGTTAACTTGAGCTGCTGGCTGTGTGTCCCGTATGGAGCCATGGTGCTACGCCGTAATCACCGGATGCCAGCTGAGCCTGCCCTGCTGCCAGGGCCCCGTGGCACGGGCAATGGCAGAAGCTGGGCCTTCTCTTTCTCCTCCTCCTCTTCTTCCTCCTCCTCGTCCCAGACCTCTGCCAACATCGTGCAGCTCAAACCTACTTGCTCGTTCCTCCTCCGGTGACATAATTAGCTTTCCACCTATTCCATGACGCCAACAAAGCCCAGTTGTCTCGTTATTGGTTTTATTGGTGTTGTGCTAATACTTAGAGGTCTCTGTCACAACTCAGATCCCCCCCTCCTTTTATAAAAAACCTTCTTCCTGAGATGGGGGGCATGTGTGCTACAAGAGCTGCAAACATCTGGAAAATGATTTTGCTGTAAGCATGTTTTTTTCTAGCTGGTTGTCCACAAAATCCCAAACTCTGAAGATTTCTTTTGTTCTTTTTGTTTGCATTGAAAGAATCTTGTCTTGGCTTTGTTCTGATAAATCCAAAACCTCCAGAAAAAAGATTGTTTCTCCAACAACAACAACAAAAAAAGTTGAATGTGAACAGTGCCTCCCCGACAGAAATAAGTATCCCCAGGTTTCTCATCAGAGAACTTCAGCCCATGCTTTGAGAGCCAAAATAAAACTCCCCGCACACAGGCCTTTCTGCCTCACGTCAGTGCTGAGAAGCTCCACGCGGGTTCACCATCCCCACGTGCCAGATGCTGCATGAACAGGAGTGAGAGATTCAGCCCAAACAAGTTTACAACCTAAACAGAAAACAAACTGGGATTAAGCAAAACTTGGGAGAAGTTAAGGATTCCCATTTACAAGTAATTTTTATGCAAGGCATCTGCAGCCCCACATGCAGCTATAATTATAGTAATGATTAATTTCATTGTTGTTTATCCTACAAAAACTGTAGCATCCATTCTCAGGATCTTATCACGAGTGCTGTGTTAATTGGCGCTGTGCGGAAAGTCCCAGCAGACAGGGTTAAGATATTGCTTAAGACTCAGCTTTTATATAAAAACCCAGCAAGTTTCTTGTCTTTGTTGCTTCAGAAGGAGCTCGAAAACATGACTGAAACATTGAAAAAATGCCCATTTGTGACTACAACAAGCCTGACTCATGTTTTTAAATGGCTAGTGTTAGAAATACTCTGAGATGCTCATGAGATAACTCCAGCCTAACACGAGGCTCATGAATCCTGGGTGCATAATAGTATCTTCACTGTATCTTCACTGGCCAGACTTAATTTTGTGCAGAATTGTGCTGAAACGATCGTACACCCATACAAAACCTAACACAGGAGAACAGCAGCTTTTCATTTCAGCTGCTTTGGCTTCTCAAAGCCTTGCTGCTGCCTGACTGTGGACAAGGTGGGACTCGGAGGTGCGTGTGCTGACCCTGGGAGTCAACCGTGCCCCAAACCTGAGAGCAGGGGAGCTCCCGATCGCCCCGAGCTGATAGCAGCGGGTCAGACCATGCAGAGCTTGCTGCTCCCACACGGCCAACGCGGCGCTCGGCAGCCAGGTACATCCCTCGGGGTGCCTGTGACCCCTGGTCTGGATGAGAAGCTGGCAGACGGCTCGCTGCAAGGTGTTGAGGGGAAAATAGATTAGTCTGAGCCAGAGCGAGTCTCAGAGCTGTCAGGGTGCTTTAAAAAAATAAAGCTTGAGGTAAACAAAGCAACACGCCTGTTTCCACGCAGTCTGTGGGATTGCTGCCGCCAGCCTTTCCGACGGGCTCAGGAATTCCACCTATTTCCTACCCCAGCTCCTCGCTGGCTCCAAATGTTCACCGAGGCTGCCCACGTGGCCGGCCGCACGGCGAGCGTTACCTCTTGCTGCAGAGAAGGAAACTGAGGCAGCAGAGGCAGGGGCTTGGCCTGGCAGAGCACCCAGGGACCCAGGTGGCTGTGCCCCATGGCAAGGCGGTGACAGGCTGGGACTGAGACACACGACGTAGCCTTGCATCTCCTTGCTTAATGCTTTGGGTCTGCGATTCCTTGGTTTATGCGCTATAGGTATTAGATGTTTTGAATTTCAGATCTTTGTACTTCAGATTCTCTAAACAGCAGATAATATTTCAAATTCATTAAACACCAGGCCATTTAATACTCCTCCTGAGGTGCTGGATGATTTTTGTCCTATTTTGTTGCTGCTGCTAAGGCAGTGCCCTAAGCGGGACTCTCTTGTTTGAGGTATTAGCAACAGCTGCAGCTGCAAATGACTTAGTTTAAAAATCTTCTTTTTACTTTATTTTTGGAATGAATAAATAACTGGCATCTTTGCCAAGTGGAGCGCCTGTGTGGAGTGCCAGGCTGCAGCCGTGCCTGCCCCTCTCGGAGTTACAGCAAGGAAATGAGCATTTTTGGCCTCTGCTCTGATTTTGCAATTCTCTTCTTGACTGGATTTGACTCAATTCGGCTGAAATTGAAGCTGACCTGCCACTCATCTCCTCTTCAGCCTCTCCAAACGGGGCATAAATTGTATGTGCCTAATTGTTTTGCTGGTTTTGTGTTGAAAGAATGGGTTTCCCCCTGTGTACAGTGGTTAGCAGAACACAGCCCCGGAGCTGCCCCCTCATTCCGGTTGTTCAGGCAGCCTCTGCTGTAGAGCCAGGCCATACCTGGTCTCAGCTCACTTCCTCAGGCGGAGGAGAGGCCATTTCTGCCAGAAGCAGCACAAAAATAGCATCCTCTTTCCTCCCCGGCTCTGATTTGCACCACGAGTGACCGTTAGCCATGAAAATTCCAGTAAAGTTTATTGGCCATAAAACACGACGTATATTATTTGAAAACCAAAAAAGGCAAGAAAAAATGTTATGGGACCATTAAAAGGTCCGTGAGCAATCCTCATTTTGTGTTTGCTCTGGGAGTTTCAGCTGGTCTGATATGAAAACTGTCTTCCTTAATGCCTTGAGCTACTTTTTATAGAAGATGAAGCAATTGCTTCTGCAGAGTTATTCCTAGAGTCTCTTCAAATATTGTCATTTGGGTGACAGCAATTCAGAAATCATTGTTGCCTTAAAACAGTCACATTAATTTGGTGTTCCTGTTAAAACAATAGGAGTCTTCATTTAATTATTAAGTGCTCCATAGTTAGCGAAGGTTGTGTTTAAAGATGAATTTTATGTCTTTAAGACCACGACTATAAATCAGATTGTCCTGAGGATTTGCGATGAATTGGTAGATTTTCTCAGGGGGAGGGGGCATTTTCCATCTGTTGCTCTTCTCTCTTCATTCTTTTCCCTTTTGTTTCCTAAGTGGTTTTTAGAATTTTGCAAGTATGACACGTGCATGGGCAAACACACAAAATGGACACTTTTGATTGGGAAAGACTGTAATTGAGAAATGCCCATTTTATCTAAAAACAAAAAGTCATTCAAAACTGGATGTTTTAGGTTGTTTTGACTGTAGTTTAGTTTTTCATTTAAAATGTTATCAAAGCTTATAGATGTTTTCCATTATAAAATAGGGAAATGTAATTAATATTTTTACATAATACGTAAATTAAAAAGAAGCAAAGAAAAGCTGAGAAATCCGCCCCTTTCAGACATTTGACAACTCTGACAATTTTTGATTGAATTATCTCTTATTTGCCCATCCTGATTGCAATACATCCTGAGGCAGAAAAGGAAAAATCAGAAGAGTAATGAAGTAGGTATCAGAGGTTTTCTTGTTTTGATAGTGTAGGTCCAAGAAGATCTATAATTCTTACAAATTCTTTGTAATAAGTTCATATGGAGACATGGTTACTCTGAAAATAAATGAATCAAGCTCACACCTGTTTTATTTATGTAGCCAGATTCTTTCTTTGGTCTTGAAGCTGATCATGTGTCACCTCTCCATGTAACCAGATAGGGAACGTAATACTTTGTATTATGCTATAATGAATCACCAGGTGATTCAAAGTTCTCCGTTTTTTTAGTACACTCTGGGTTTAAAAGAGGAAGGAGCAGAAGCTCAATTTAGTGTCTATTTTCCACTCAATAACTACCGATGATGGGAGCTGCACTTCCTTCCATTAGGTTCTCTCTTTTAATGCTGACTCGAGGCCCAGGTGGGTGACGGATCTCAGCGTGGCCCCCACTGAAGCGGCACTGACTTACGGGGGGCACCTCGCGTTGGTTCTGGTAGGGCTCAGACAAGAACTGAACGATTCCTTTGACTCCTCTGAGTTCTCAAGCGCACGCGAGGCTGGGGCGGACACGGGCGGTGGGACACGGGTGGTGGTTGCAGGTGGGCCATGCAGCCACGCTGGGAGAGCTGCCGTCCCCCTCCTGAACACCTCCATTTTGTAACATCTCACATCAGTTTGCCTTTGAATTTCCTGTCTGATCACTTTGTCTGATGCGAAGACAACTGTCTAGACATCTACTTAAAAAAAATTAAAAAAAGTCTCTCCATCCTGCAGTCTGAGAGGCCAGAGCACAAGTACGGATGGGTAAATACAGGGCATGTGAGATTGATTTGGAACCAATAATGTCGAAGGTAAGTACTCGACTCTGAAAGTGCTGCTGCTCTACTGCAGTCCTACATAGCTTTTAGATCTCGCTGCTGCTTACCTGGTCACTATTGACGGAACTGGAGTATTCCATTTCTCCAAGAGCCTTAATGGATTTGTTTTTTATAAACAGGCAGCTGTTCCTGGGAGGGGTGCCATTTTTTGTTGGTGTTATTTTATTTTGTTCTCATATGAAAATATCATCATCCTCCTATTCATTGCAATCAGCTTAAGGAAGAAATTAGAACATGTACTGAGCTGGCTGTTTGCCTGATTATTTACAATGTGCCTGTAAGAGGTGCAGTGCTTAGTTTTTTTTCCCAATAACTTTATTCTGTTTTCTTTCTCTATGTTTTTTCTGCTCTCCTAGAGGACAATAATATTGACTTTCATATCCATGCATCGAAGACGTTGCTTTGTTCCTGCAACTAGTTAGCATAGAGCTGAGTTTCCTGTCTTTCCTCTGATGAAATCCTTCAGTGACAAGACTTTATCCTTCTAGGGCTCCACCTTCTCTGAAATCTTCCCCAGATCAGCAAAGGCAAGTAATTCACAAGCAACGTTTCCCTCTTGTTTTGCATTGGAGTAAATTAAAAAGTCCCAAACATCACAACAAAATGTTCTGACAGAGCAAGAAGGGAACAGCACAAAGTGCAACACATGGCAGCAAACAGATTTGTCCCCTTGATTTCCACACCTCTCCCGTAGCTTTATCAACACCAGTATTGGGACCTACCAATTTTAAGCTTTCCATAGCATAGGAGTTTGGTCTTTGCTCCAAGGAAATGGGCACCTGAAGAGGGCAGAGGCAGGCCAGAGGCAGTGGTACTTCTGTTACAGGTGGGTACTGAGCAGAGGGTAAGCAGCTCGCCCAAGTTCATGCAGGAAGTCTGCAGCAATATTGGGAAATTATCCCAGATCTCATGAATGTCCTGCCTGCTGGTGCTGTCACAAATCACCCTTCCTCCTTGTTACCATTTAGATTCCGTAGTTTCCTGCAGTTCTCTTAAACGATTTTCAATAGGAAACTTTGCTCCTCAAGGAGAGGATGAGGCATTGTATATGCATTTCAGAATGGGAGTATTTTGTTCATTATTTCAGTGAAAACTCACTATTTTTTCCAAATAGATTTTTTTTTTTTTTAAATGAACTTTGATAAACATGTTATTGAGTATTTTAGGTAGCTAGAAGAAAGCCTGTGACCTTTCTGACTATGATAATTGGTTAGAATTGAGTAACTCCTTATGAAAATATTTGCTGTTGACTTTTTAACCCTTTTGAGGAGCAGTTTTTGGAATTTTTCCATTTGGCTTCAATAGGTCTTGGATTGATACCATGATAGTACGCTTTCCAACTGAAGTGGTTTCAGCCTGTTTAAAAACAGCCTACATTAGCAAAAGGATTTTTCACATCAAAAGCATTGTCAGAAGAGTGAAATCAGTGCTTATCTGTTGCTTTGCCTGGTTCCTCAAGGCAGCGGCTTTGAGAAAAATGACTAAGATGGAATCAGAGTCTAGATTAACATAAACCATTTTGCTGGAATGCAGGTATTTTTAAGATACTACAGGAAAAAATAATAAGAAGAAAAAGGCTATAATGAATAATTGTTTCCATTAAAGGGACTTTGCTGTTTCAATTAGGTAATACTAAGCTCCTTTCCCATTAATGGTAATTTGCCAGAAAAAAAAAGGTACATTACATAAATATTTCAAAGTAACCTGGGCAGCAATTTGAAGATATTAAGCTTTCAACTTGACAGCCCCAAGCACCTTGATTCATCTTAACAACCAGTAAGATCTTAAATGCAAACAACACTTTACTTGAATAGGACTGACTTCAGAACCAAAATGAGCTTCATTCTACAGGACTGAACAAATATTACGGACCAATCAATGTTTCCTCGAGAAGGTTAATTATCTCAACCGGAGGGAGAGCATATAGGGATGGACACGTGAAGTAAACCAGAGTCATTTTTCTAAACAAATCCTGGCTTCGCAGTGCACACACAGGCAAACCTGTATTTCATCTGCGCTGATCTGAGAACAGAGCTGTTTGGATTTGCTTCTGCCTCCCCATGAGTCAGTGCAGCAGCAGGTCGGTGCTGTGCGAGGGGCAGGGGAACACTGCGGGCACGCCAGGAGCAGCCAAAATAGGTGTCGCAGAGCATTAGGGCAAAGAGTTCAAAACCTGCAAAAAGTTAATGAAAGCCTTTTTGGTGACTCTGTTGGCCTTTGAAGGAGCACCTGTGGGATGGATTTGCTGAAGGACTTGACACTCACAGCCAGGGGATAGTTACTGAAGAGGGGTCGGGGGCTGCAGAACAGTATCCAAACTTCCCTTAAAAACTGGGCTTACAGTGATCGTGGTGCCATTTCTCCTGCACTGAGTGGAAACTGGAGCCAGGGTTTTGTTGACGTGAAAAACTTGTCCCTACAGAAGTCAGTTATTAATATATTTTAGCTGTAGGACTATGCAAATGTAATCTGTAGCAGATGAGTGAAGTCAGAGGAGCTGTGGGCAGCCGTCCTGGGGCAATCCTGGGGAAACAAATCTGGCGATAAGGCTCAATCTGGGACCAGGCTTTGCCTGGGCTGAGCGACTCTTTCACTGCTCATTTCCTCTCCTCCCCCATTCCTCCCTGATGCTCAGAGATGAAAAGCAAATTCCAGGTGCCACTCTGGGTTTACCAGATGCCAATCAGTGAGTCCCTCCCACTCCTGGCATCCTTCTTCTTTTCCTCCCGTGTGTGCCCCAGGTACACAGAGTCAGCAGCCCCGGCTTGGACATCCTGCTCTTAGTTTAAAGATTCCAGTTCCAAGAGGGTTGCGTCTGTCTTAGTTTCTTGGAAGCGTTGTTGGATTTTTCACTGTCTCTGTTTTGTTGTTGTTGGTTTTGGATGAAGTAATGAGAGAAGTGACTTTTAATTCTCTGTCAGATGTGAGCCTGCTGGCGGGAAGGTGGGCGCTGAGTTCCCAGTCACACTAGGGCTCATTTACTGGTTTCTGTAACTCTAGCAAGTAGGTTATAGCCCTGTCAAGCCAAAAATATAGGGATATAATGGACAGAAACTGCATGAAGAAATGCTGTAGTGTGTATCTTACACCTTGTAATTAGCTCAGAGCCTCATTTTGTACACCTCTCTGACCTGTGCTCCAAGGATTCGTAAAACATGGGTCACAGTGATTTGTGGTCATTAAAGATTATTCTAATCATTGCAGTAATCCTGGGGACTGATATATAAGCTCTATATAAACAAATACCAAGAGACTGTCTCTATCTTTAAGAACTTAAAATCTAAATAGTGAAAAAAGGCAGACAAAGGATTATCATCACTGGGGCTGGGTGGAGCTAAGAACAAAACCCAAATCTCCTGCATTGCCTTTGCAACGTGTCCCTTCTTGTTCACTCAGATCATCTTGATTTTTTTTTTTTATTTGTGTTTTTTTTTTCAAGTAACAGGGTTTTCATGCCAGAGGTCTGGCGAGATTCCAGGTTGGATAACTCTGGGTATGTTTACACCGAGTGCTGGAGTAGGGTTTCCTGAGCGATCAGAGGTCTGAGCCAGTAAGTCCACAGGGCACAAAACAGTACTGAGCAGGCCTCCAAACTTATGCCCAGCAGCCGTCTGGCTGCCCTAGCTTCGTGGCAGCAGTGCTGCAAGGGCAGCTTGGCTGCCTCGGGGTTCAGCGGGGTCCCCTGCGGCCAGCACGAGGGGCAGCACACTGAGCACCACACTGCCCGTGACCAGGACGTGCGGGAACCTTGGCTTCAGGCTGTAGGTACCCCTCGGTGTGAGATGTGTCCTGTGTTTCCTGGTTTGGGCTCACATCCTCGATTTTCTTGGCTAAATGGACAGTGCTGCTTGCTGGTGGGTGTTGGTGACTTCAGCTCCGAAGTGACTGTGTTCATTGGTGGGCACAGGGAGCCTGCACAGGGGCCAGGTACCGGTCCAAGGGTGTGTGAGCTGCAGGGTTGGGGGTTTAGGAGGTGCTAAGTGTTACCTGTCACACTGTACTGTGACTATTCCTGAAACATGCCACCCTTCAGTCCATCGTCATGGGGAATGGACTGCAGAAGCCAGTTCCCTCCCCGAGGCCGTGGGACACCAAGCAAAAGCTTGAGCATCCCCTGCAGAGCACGGCTGGCGTGGAGGGAGCACGATGCAGAGCACACGGGAGGAGGGCAAGGGCAGCTTCTGTGTCAGCAAAGGCCGTGTGGGACATGGCAGAGGCCTTCCTTCTCTCCTTAATGCTGCAGTAGAGCTAGTCATCAGCCTTTTAAATGTGTGTTTTACAGCACAGGTACAAGAGTCGAGAGCTGCCTGATTTGGTGATGTTGGGCTCACGGTTATTGTTTGTAACGTGCTGTAGAAAGGCTAGGTGGTACTCTTGAGCTGGATTTGGCCAATGCTTTCCCAAGTGGAAAAGTGCTATGGAAATCAATGGTCACTTGCTCTCCAGAGCCAGGTGTTCTTCTCCGTGCTGGGAGGTGGCAGGAGGTGCTCTGGTGGTCCTGAAGCCGGCCAGGTCCAACCCAGAAAATGCTCGAGCACGTGGTTACTTTGAGGCATGGGCTTATAAGTCGTATTGCTGCTCAGCGTTTGTTTGCTTTGGTGAATGGGACAAACTGAAGTGCATGGTCTGCTGACCCAGAGCTGGGGGATGGGTCTGTAGCTCATTACACCTTCTCTACATAAAGCATAAGAGCATTTTGATAAAGGGTGTCCTGTGTCAGGCTGGGCTTGTGTCCCTGGTGCAACCAGCATTTTGTCACGGTGACACAGGAGGTGTGAGTGCCCATGGTGCAGCAGCACCTGCTCTGCCTGATCCCGGCTGCTGCGACAGACAAAAACTCCTCCAACCCTTGTAAGGCAGAGCCCCACACGTCGTGCTTACCCCTGAGATCCTTCACACCACTGAAAATGGTTGTGGCTGCAGTCCACTCAGTCATTCCTTTAAAAAGTGCATTTAGTTCATAATCATTCAAAAAAAATTCAGTAAATTTTATCAATCAGTAACTGGTTGGAGATTGCTGCTGACTGCGGATGGCTGGGACAAGCCGGCTGGATGGCATCTCCAGGCACTGAGATCCTGCAGCATACAGCTCCCCTCTAAACGTGCACAGCAGCTGGTGAGTGTGTACAAACCCTCTGCGAGCTGTTTATTCAATATCCTTTATTAAAGACATGACCCTCAGTTGGGCTAAGGAGAAGAAGAGGCTGGCAGGTGTGGGGTGAGATTCTGACCAACCATTTCTGAAGGACGTGGGGCCAGTGAAGCACACCAGCAGCCAGCCCAGCTCTGGCAAGCAGAGCTGTGGCACAGAACACTTTTCCTGGGCTACTGGAGCCCTGCTAGCCCAGCTGTGGGGCTCTCGAGGCCCAACTCCACATTCCCA
This sequence comes from Netta rufina, assembly GCF_964035555.1. NCBI lineage: Eukaryota > Metazoa > Chordata > Aves > Anseriformes > Anatidae > Netta > Netta rufina. The sequence goes on along the minus strand of NC_140143.1, from coordinate 6,136,254 downwards.
TATGGTTCCCTCCTTCCACGTGTGGATGGATGGGGCTGTGCAGCTATTCCAGAGACCTCCGTACCCTCCTCCCTCAGTCTGCGTGGAAGCAGAGTTTGGTTTATAGCAGCCTGATTTCTGAAGGGTCTACAGCCATTCAGGATAAAAATAGGAACCGCTCTAAATCTTTGGATGCCAGCATAGCCTTACAGTCTGGCCCTGGATTCCTGTTGAAAATGGGATTTAAGCTTCTATCTCCTGAAAGAGTCCTTAAAAGGTTTACTCCTGGACAAGTTTATGCTCAAATTTAGAAAGTTTGTCATTCGTTGTTCCTTTGACCATACTAGGTATTTCACCAAGAAGGAATTAATGCAGGGAACAATGGGAGATGATTTTGAGGAGAAACGTTTTTGAGGAGAAGCAACGTAACTCAGAGAACAAACTTACATGAAGTGAAACTGAACTTCTAGGAAGATGCTGTTTGTCACCGAGAAAGAAAATGTGAAAATGAGAGGATCTTACGGCTGCTGAGCTGTACGTTTTGCTTGTAGTTCTCTTGGCTTGGGAGGTTGGGCGGCTTCCCTCCCAGATACCGGGGCTGTGCGTGTTGTGCATGTGGCACAGCGCGCTGCGGGCTCATCTGGTCCCCATTGCTCCCAGGCAGAGCTGGGCTGCTGCGGCGCGGTGTGCACACAGCCCCACACAGACATGTCAGCCTAATGGCCTGTGAAAAGCATCGCAGATTACTGATAATAGGATTAAGGTATCTGAGCATTTAATTCTGCGTTCATGTGTTTTCAAGTTGTTCCTAAATGGAAGAAAATTTCAGTGTAAGAAAGAAATACTTGAAAGACTGAACTTCTCAACCCAGCATCAAGAGGGATAAACTGTATTTAAACAATATGTTTAAATAAAGTCTGAATTGATACTGATTCAATCCAGATGAGGCTTTGGGATCTGTGAGTTGTGTGGGCTTGCTGTACTGTGCTCTAAACGTTTTATCAGAATGAGGCAGCCTCTGCACTGAAACAGGTATCTGCAGGACTCTGCCTCCTGAGCTGTGGTCACAGCAAAGAGCGGTGGCCCTGGCCCTGGCCCTGGCTGTTAATCAGCATCAGTGCCCTGCTGGCTGGGAAGGGATTCCTCTTGCTGGTGTAATGGGGCAGAGATCAGCGAGGCCGCCCCACTGGGCACCTTCCCAGACCTGACGGGATGGTCAGCAAGTCACAGAAACTTTCTCTGCCTCAGTTTCTCTGTGCTGTGAGGATACCAGTTTCTCACTGAATATTAGGGTGAGCGATGCCATAAGGATGGGAAGTGTTCCATCAGACTATGCAGTGTGTCTTTTCCCTCACCTCAGCATACTGTACGTTTTCCTGCTTCAGTCTTCTGTCAGTGCATTTTTTTATTTTATGTTTGCTATATTATATAATAATGCTACGCAGTGGTGTCTTTTTGTCCATCTGTTTTTGTCTTCCTGAAAAGCCCTGGCAGGAAGACAAGCATATTCCTTTGCTCCTTGGCTTGCCAGCGTGCTTCCAGACAGCCAGCATAAAGAAGCTCTCACGTGTGTGGTTCAGACCTCCTGTACTCAGGGCAGCAGGTAAACAGGGTAATTTTGAGCATGTTTCTGTGTGCTTTCTTGAATAGAGATGTTTCTCCCAAATCAGAACAATTCTTCTGTAAAGGCTACTGCACACAGCTGGTTTTCTTCGATGGCCAGGAGGAAGGACACGTTCTGGGTAGAACTGCTGGCTCAGCCGGGTCCATTGGCAGTGTTACGCACTGGTGTCAGCCTGGCAGAAGGGATGCAGAGAGCTCCCTGGGTCCTGGGTCTCAGTTTACTTGAAAGCTGGGTTCCCTTTAGCCATTTGGCTGCTGAGCCAAAGCTTCAGCATCACCACAGAGCATGGCAGCGGTGGGTCACTGCTTCGGTATGCATGGTCTGAGCAGCTGCAAACACTCCATCAGATCTTCTTTATCTCTTTTCTTTTGTCTCGCTTTGTGGTGTCACACAAAAGGGCCACCTGTATGGATGTGTGTACATACACGCACACACCAGATTTTGTCCTGTCGGCATGCTGAGGGTCACCGAGCAAAACATAGGAGTGAGAAGTGACCAGCTGCACACTGAGGCTTTCAGCAGAGGAAACCAAAGTCATCTCCAATTGTGAAAGCGTTCAATTCTCTCTGCACAGTTCCCTGATTTCATGGCCCTTGGGGACCGCTGTGATTCTTTTGCCCGAACACCTGCACACTGCAGCCCGTGGCATTTCATCCAGCGTTTTCCTGCTCTGCAGCCATTAAATGTGGCTGAACCGGAACAGATCTCAGAGAATAACATCCAGTCATAATTTAAGTTTCTGTTATCAAAAGGGACCTCATAGAGTTAGAGGCAAAATAATGTCTGATCTTACAGATGTGTGTAGGAGCCCTGGAGTAGGTCAAGTTGAAAGAGTTCAGGTGAGGGCCCAAATACCTTGTCCCATGGCATGCATATACAGTTGTTAATTAGTGTGAAGAGCTTCTGCTGTATTTTGTGTCTCGATAACTTTCAGTTCAGTTTGTCGTCTCTAGGCCTTGTAATACCTCCTCCTGTGACTGAAGTAGCAGACCAAGGCACCACATTGTTTGCTCCATTTTGGGCTTCTCGATGGTAAGGCTTTCCTGCACCCTTCCAGCCAGCTGACAACCAGACAGCCGGTTCTGACTGCAAGACAAAGAGCTACCTACGGCTTTGTCTGGGGTGGAGGGTGTTGCTTTTTGGTCCCGTTGTCAGACTTCCAGGCAGTATTCAAGTAAACTTCTTTCCTAGTTGTTTGAGATTTGGTTTTATCGTCCTTATTCTTGCACTTGGCATAATTCCCGAGAACCTTATTTGCTGTCTGCATCAGCTGAGGAACGTTTTATAAAACCTTGGCTGTCTTTGCCGTTGATTGAAATCCAGAGATTGCAGTTGTCTGTTTGCTAGTGTTGTTTCAGTAATGAGGATCTCAGGTAATGCTGGCATTAATGTGGGATTTCATTTGACCCCTTTCCCAAGGTTTTGCAAGACATTTCATGCTTTTATTTATTTATTTTTCAAGTCAGGCTTCACTTTCTTGCACTCCTCATGTAAAAGCTTTAGTCACTTCCGCCCTCCCAGGATCTCTCTGCAGGTTTCTGCAGCTTGGTTGCCCTTTCTGGTGACTGCACTTTGCTGAAGACCCAACCCCAAGCGTTCCCAGCAGCTCTGGGCCCTGCAACTCTTTGCATTTTAATTTCATGGCATTTTCCACACCTTTTAAAATGTTTTCCTTGTGTGTCTAAATTAGGAGCCTAGGTGAATTCTAAAAAATACCTGTTCTTATTTTTGCGTCCGCTTTGTCTTCGTTGCTTGTGCTGGCAGGGCCGGCTGTGGAGCCTGCCAAGTGCCGAGTGCTCCGGCTGGAGTCAGCACGACCTGTGCCTCTGCACCACTGCGGGGTGTTTGAGACCCAGGCCTGTGAAGCTTTCTCAATCAATAGAAAGACTCCCATCAATTTGATGAGCTCCGGATCAGGATTTAATCTTATGCAAACACTTCACTGCCAACCATTTTAAGATGCTTTGATGGTAAAAGAGAGGTGTGGCAGCTGGAGCCCTAACATGTGGATATATGTGTGGGTATCGATGGGAACATCAGCTCTGTCTTCGGTGTTCGTAATTTGTCGTGTGTGGCTAGTAGGAAAAAACTAACAACAAGCAGGAGGCTGGTTTTAGTGGGATAGACGAATGTGGTCTGAACACCTGTGGCACACGAGTTAGGAAATGTGAAAAGCCTGAAACTGAGCCTGCTCCCTGTGCTGCTGGTGGCAGCAGGTTCTGCAGGGGCAGGACAGTTTCCAGCTGCTACAAAAACAGAGAAAACCTTTCGCCCTGGAGAGGTCCCCAGTCGAGCTGTCTAACTTAAGTGACCTTTCATGATAGCTGGAACAAGAGATCCGTAGCATATATATTTGTCTGTATGTGTTTATAGAAACACTCCCGTTTTGAAACTGTGAACTCATCCCCGTGCTTTCCTGGAACACATTAATTTTCTTCTGTGCATGTGTCTGCTGCAAGAAAGACCTTGGCTTATTGGGACAAGTGTGAGAGTCATTGCCTTGCCGGCAGTACGAGACCTTTCAGGGTGCCACAACCCAAGGCAGTTCGTGAATGCCAAGTTTTGTATTCTATTTCCCAACAAACTGAAGGGCCACAGAAGGAAAGAGCAAAGTTTTCAAGGGGCAGGTAGCTGAGAAGCAACTCACAAAGTTAAGAAAAACTGTTCTCACAGCGAGGAGAATCAGCTCGGTGTCTTTCCTTCTAGTGTACTGTTAGGGGAAACCTTAAAACCTCTGGCTCCTGGGAGCTAAATGCTTACTGGGGGTAGCAGCCTTGCCTGAGCATCTCACAGAGGACCAGTTCAGGCCCAAGTAATTGCAGGATTTGGACTTGTGAAACCTCTGCTTTCCTGCTTTCCTTTGCAAGCTAAGCAGTCTGTCACGCCTCCAGACGTTGCAAATAGTGCACGGGCCTGTATTGAATTTGTAATTTATTCTGATCCTTTGATCTTGCAGCACCGTGCAAACCTCCAAGCCTCAACAAGCCCATCTGAAGCGGGGAAATGTTCGCACTCCTACCTCCGTGGGTTTGGAAGCAGGCAGGGAGCTTTGCCTGTCCTGTAGCCCCACAGCAGTCAGCGGCAAGCTGAAGCTGTGTTCCAGTCATCTCACGCGTGGGACCAGGCTCTCAGCACAAACCATTTGGCTCCCAGTGACCCAGCTTTTTCACCTGTCCCCGTCACTTTGTGGCGCCCCCCATCTCCGTGCTCAGCTCAGCAATTTCTCCAGGTGCTGGGATGGAAGGGAAGGGTCCGAGGGATGGCAGTGCTGGTGCGCAGTGTCTGTCTCATGCCTGCACGTGTCTCCTGCTGCTCTCCTTGGGCACCTAACGTCCAAACCCCAGGGAAAAGTTATCAGCGTCCTTGGCCTCTGGGTCAGGCCCTCATTAGGCAGCAGATTGATTGGTTTCTTTGCGTTCAGAAAATACTTGAGGAAGCAGAAGCAAGATACTGGAGGGTTTTTGCTGTGGCACAACTTGGACCTCAACCACAAACAAGCAGTGCTCACCACCACTGAGACTTCATCCCAGACTGATGATACAAATGGAGAAAAAAATACTGATCAAAGGAGAATTTGTTGTAAATCTGTTCTGGCGTGACAGTATTTCTGTGTGTAGTGACTGGAGGTGTAACGTGACCCTGCAGGATAACCCAAAAGCAGGGCCCTGCTGAAAAACACTGCTCCTCCTCCTCAAGAGAAAGGCTGCTCTTCCAAAACTTGAGCAAGGGTCCTTCTCAAAGGCTGTTCTATTATTATTATTATTAATAATAATAATAAATTTATTTATTTCCCTCGGGACATGACCGGTCACAGGAGATGACCGCTGCCTGTCACCCAGACCCCATAATGAGGCAGTGATGCCGGTAGGTTGGCAGCAGGCACCGAGGAGTCTCAGAGCCCTCTCTGTTAAATGAGTTTATTCACCAGGTGATTTTCATAGAGCTGGGTGCAAAGGTTGTGCTGAATCCACGTTGTATAATATTGACCGGGTCAATTTTTAAGGTAATGAGCATGGCAGCTTTGATCTGCAAATTAAGGTACGTTCACTGCGCAGCTTGGAAATCCTGCTTCAGAGGGTGCAGCAGAGTAACTTTGATTCTATCAGATGTGAATCTGTAAGTTAAAAGGATGTAGCTGTGGAAACTAGGTGCTGGAGACATTTAAAGGAGGAAACAAAGGAGTCAGTCAGTAGTCAACTACTGCTTTTCGTGGGACAGGAGGGAAGGAGAGCAACATGCAATGGGAAAAGTCTCCATTTGTGTCAAACCTGAGCTATGTAGCTCAGCAAAGGGATGAGCATGTTGAAAATATATTTGAAGGTATTCCCTCCCTTCCTCACACTCATCCCTTGAATCAGCCATCTGCATCCTATTTAGCAGAAACAGGGCTTCAGATTGGGAAAGAGCTTGAATTTTTAGAAAGGGCCTCATGGTTTGATACTCTGCTTTTATTATGGTAGATTTAAGAAACCACTCGAAGTTCCATGTAAGACACAATAAAATGTCCTGTCTCCTTGCATGATATACTCAGAAATGCACTTTCATCCTGAGATCATAATTGTACAGATGTCCAGGCAGAGGGTAGAAAAGCTAGCTGGGCTCTGTAAAGATGCTGTACATTTTTAAAGGCAGGGCAAAGTAATTCCCTTTTGAATGTAACAAATTATTTGCCTTTCATAAAGGCACCACCAGGTAAGAGCAAGCTTTTGACTGCAGAGGAGCCCATTGAACGTGGAATGTGAGAGCAGGAGGAGGTGGGATGGCGGATGGCTGGTGGGGAAGATACAGAAGGGCAGAGAAACAATGCTGCCTAAGTGGAAACTTTCTGAAGTCTCTCGTAATGGTTTCTTCTTGAAAGCACACAGCCCACAAACCAGCTTTAAACAGTCGCAATCTGATTTGCTGAAATTAAATTAAAGTAGGCTTTTGAAGAAATGGAGACCTTTAAGTTGGCTGATAGCTTTTAGCCCAGGAAGCTGAGCGTGTGGGGGAGGTCGGTGCAGCAGACTCGCAGACTGGGTACCTCTAGAGGACTGCTTTGGGGCTGAGAAATGGCAATGTGCCATGATGAATTGCGACTGGACCAGATGAGTGCATAGACCCCAGGAGGGAAGGGTGTTCCCTGGAGTGGGCAAACACCAAACAGGAGAGCTCGCTGGTGAGCTTACCCAGAGTGGCCTGGCATGGCACCTGCTGCCTGTGTCGTGCATTAATATTGCACATCCAGGTGAGTTCCAGTAGTGACTGGCACTTGGGGCTGGCCATCAGCTGTGAGACCTGCAGGAGAACAACGAACTCTGTCCATGGGATATGGGGACTTGCTGTGCCTGTGGCTGTGGTCCTCACTTCGGTCTGCAGGCTTCCTTAGAGCCTGGGATTTGGCTGTGTGGCTCATGGATACTTGCACAGCGCAGGCAGTGCCTGACTGTGGGCTGCCTGCACCGCTGGTGATATGGGGAGAGAGGGCTGCAGGGAATCCGGGGGTGAGAAACTGCTAACAGGAGCTAGGAGTAAAGCTTGGAGCAGATATTGTCAACCTTGGATCTTACTTCCAAACAATTTTGTAATCTTAATTCTGCTTAAGAGCTGGCAACATCGAGAGAGAGAAAAATCTCTTTAGGCTGAAGAAGCTGGTTTTGTTCCTGTTGCCTGAGATGTGCAGTGTTGTTGGCAAGTTGGTTTTGGTGGTTGTTGTTTTTCACCAGCCTGGGACAGCTGGATACTAAACACTGGTCCCAGCTGTGCCACTGATGTGCTTGTGTAAGAGCTGCTGTACCTCTTTGTGTCTCTGTGCCTCCTGCCCCACTTCGTGTGGGGGCTTTGGATGTGAGTTCTCCAGGACAGGGATTATCTCTTACGAGGGTGATTGCAGCACAGAGCTAACTCTGCAGTGGAGTTAGCTCTTTTCAAGTCAGCTGTAGAGCTGAAGTGGCAGAGGGATGGTTCATACATGGTCACATTACATTGTTTGTGCCTAGGTAGGGTAGCTAGCCCTGCTAAAAGCACCCTCCAAGCTCTAAGCTTTTCTGTATGAAAGGTACTTGAGTAAGGACAACTCTCGTGTTGCTAGCTGAGTTCACTCAGCGGTGGAAACAAGTCCTAAGTAAATGTGCAGCCTCCAACATGTTGAGTCTCCAATCTACTCTGAGGCCACTAGACGTTTTTGAAGTGAAAGTCTTTTTAATTTGAAGCTCTCCCTAGTGTCTGTGTCCACTAAAGATTGATGTCCTCATCTGAGTAAACTGCTCAGCCCTCGTGGTCTTCTGCAGCAGGATGTAAAGCATTTTTCATCTTCTTTGAACTGAACTGAAAGAGCATTTTTATGTCCTGGTACGGGTTTTGGGGTAGGAGCAGGATAAATCCCTCTAATTGTGCCATTCAGTAGACACAGCTTTGTTTATTTTTTAAGCTGGCACAGAAATGCAGGATAGGCTTAGCTGACCACAAGCCATTAAGCATTATGACTTGAATTGAATACTGAACAGCATTGTTAAAGCATAAAGGGAAACTCTGGAATAAATTAACAGGTCATATAATATCTCACATTTCCCAGAAATGCAACAGCAGCTACTCATCTCTTTTCAACTACTTTCCCAACTAAGGGTGAGATATTTCTGCTCCAACTCAGAGCATCCAGAAATCAGACATTTATGCTTGAGCTGGTCACAACTGGAGCCTTGCTCCTCTTGTGTCTGACAAGGAGAAATGGAAACCCTCAGAGGGTGATTCAGCTGCTCCTAAGACAGGCATCTGATGGATCAGATGAATTGCTCGCAGAAGGGGCCTGTTTCTGTCCACAGAAGTTCATGTAAGCACCTTCTCCTCCCAGGTTTGGGTGAGATTACTTCACTGCCTTAAACACTGGTGTGGGCTGCTGCTCTGGACTGCTGTGACTGAAGCAGGATGGTGCTGATCACCCTTCCCTTGCACTGCTGGGATGTTTGGAAGGTAGAGTATATCTGGTACTTGGAGACTTCTGCTTGCCCTTGGCACGTGGAGGGCTCGTGCTGCACTCAGCTGATCTGATTCATCCACATTCCCTTTGGTTACTTTTCCTTGTGTGAGGAATTCTGCCCTTTAGAAGAATTCATGCCAGGCAGAAGGGAGAGGACACAGGTACGTTCTCTGCGAGAGGGCACACTTGTGCATCTTTTCTCGCTAGCGGGCTCCAGCAGGTGTGAGCACAGAGTAGCTGCTGGCCTTGTCCGTGAGGAATGATAGTGGATGTGCAAAAGTTTGGGGTCTGCCAGGCTGAGCTCAGCACGAGACACAGAGCAGGGTCAGTAGCCCATGCAGCGTGCTAGGGAGTCCTGCCTGCTCGGTGTAAGACATGCTCTCCAAAATGCATCATGCCCCTGTTCTGTGCTATCAAAGCCTTCTTTTCTAGCCGGACTCAATGCAGCAGACATGTCATCTTGTTGCTACATTTCTTTGAGCTGGCTTGGGAAGGGGCTCATGTTTGCATTCTGGAGCACTTGGCTCCCGTTTGTATTTTGACTGACTATTTCTAGGAGGTAGCAGGCAAGCCGCACAGAGGCTGAAACCTTGCCTTGTCGGGATACTGTCTGCTATGAACTCACATTCATATGTGTAATCCCAGAATTTTAGCTTGAAAGAGTGGAGCTCTTCAGAGTAGGGACTTCCAGGATTAGACCCTAAAAGTATAAGTTATTATACCAAATAATACATACTACTGCTTGAAATAGCATAGTTATAGAACAGTGGCTGGCATCCAACGCTTGACATCCATATTTCTGTTGCCAGGATATTTTCCCACTAAAAGTGAATTAAAAACATAGAAATCAATGTCTATTTAGACTGTTCATTATTATTGCTTCATTAAGTATAAACAATTTGTCAACACATAGCAGACACTTGGAGAGGATATTTCCTTGCAATAACAGAAATCTGAAATCCTCCTGGCTGTTTCCTAACCTGGCACTCGCAACCTTGGATACAACTGCACAACTCACAAGTTTTGAAACTGGCCTTCTGAGCTGGTCTTTGGGTAAAGTTTCTCAGCAGTATATAATTATTCCCATTATACCTGTCGTCAATGATTCATTGACCGCTGAGGCATACATACGAGCTATTTTTCTCTTTATGACTTTTCAAGGGGATGATTCACCGGTTATAAGTGTACATTATCATATGACTAAAGAAGAAAAAAAGACAAATGGAGTGAAGTGCTGCTGAGACTTTCCATATTAAAACAAAACAAAAAGGAGATTGGTCAATAAAATAGCGACGCTCCTCCTGTGTAAGGCCAGCAAACATCTGCAAAGCTTCCAAACAGTCAGCATCCATACAGTTCGACTCGGGTTTTCCAATTTTATATGCCATTGATTTCAACATGCAAAACAAAATAAGTACAGCCAGGAAAAGGAAGGAGTACCTTCACTTTTTTTCCGAATGGCTTGACCTTTCTTTGCTCAGACATGAGACCTTCTTCGTGATTTGCTAGCCAGGGCTCACAGGTTCAGGCACTGGCCACAGCAGAGGTACGGGGCCAGGTCACTGCCTCCAGCCAGGTAACATCTCTGCTGGGAACAGTGGGGCTCCTCCTGGAGGCAAAGTGAGCGGGGCCAGTGGCTGGTGAAAACCCCAAGCAGTCATGAGACCACCTTGGCTTCAGAGGCTAACCCACAGGTTGACAGCAGGATGGGTGGTGAACAGCATTTAAGGTGCTAGTGGAAAGATGGAAACAGAAAACCCTGTTCCAGTGCAAAATCTGGTCTGCAGAGTGAGACGGTCTGTTGAGCAACAAGGAAAATAGATTTATGTGTCACTGTTAGCTTCTGCGAAGAAGCCAAATTGCTCTGGCACAGAACACATGATATTTATTCACAAAAAATGTGGAATTAATTGCTATCATCCACATTTTTTAATGGGAACATATTTTACTTTTTGGTTACAATAGTCCCGAGCCTCAGTCATTGTCAGGAGCGGGCCTGCCCTGCCATGCGAAGGGCCTGGCAGGAAACGCTGGTGGGTCCGGTGGGGCAGGAAGGGAGGGCAGCGAAAACCGCCATCCTACGGCAGCCTTTGAATGAGGGGAGTTCACTTACATCCTCGTGGAAGTCGTATTTATGTCCTAATAGAGAGCTCTAGCATCAGCTTGCTACCAAGAAAACAGCCTCCCAGGCATTTTGCTTGTATCACTGGCTGCTACATGCAGTGGATTTTCCCCTTCTCTGGCTTTTCTTTTAAAAGCATAGGAGGCGAATTCTCACCTCTCCTCCTCTCTATCTGTGTCTGTCTTTATGACTGACCTGAAACTGCACCATGAGTTTCCTTTCCCTTCAATCCACATTTTTTTGACCCAGGCTCTTGCCAAATGCTGACGTCTCACCTTCTGAGACCTTATAGACTTCTCCATCCCCTCCCATGCTGTAGCCCAAGCTGAATTTCCATCGGGGCACTCTTCTCTCCTCTGAGCCACCGGCACCTCCTGGAACTTCTCCTGGCCTTGCCTCTCCCCTCTGCCTGGAGCACAGCAAAGCCTGCTCCATGTGGGCTGCTCGGTGTGGGCTGCCCCATGCCACTGGACGTGCCGTGTCCCCCGGTGCTGTGCTGCCCAGCATCAACCTACCAGCCTGGTCTGGTGCGTGGTGTCTGCAGTCAGCTGCAGCGCTGGGCCCTGCCCTACTTCCATATTCTTATTTTACGTTTTAGGACATAATTTACCTTTGCTCTGCACTCTTCACTTTTTTCTGTGTCTGGGTTATCTGCTCCCTCCATGTCCCAGGCTAAGGAAGAGTTGACGGTGTCCTCGCAGTTCTTTCATGCATGTGCAGAAGAAGAAAGAGATTTTTATCTACAGAGAGAGATCGCAGAGGTATGAATTATGTGAGGGGTGAACAGGTCGTTCTGATGCAATTCTATGGAAACAAGCAATTACATTTATAGGCACGGCTGAGTAAGGTAATTTGGAGCACAGCTGGCCAGTAGCAGGGATTTTCTACTCTCTAATCATTGCCATGGACCCACGGGCTGGAGGAAAGCCCAAGTTGAAAGGGTCGCTTGCAGGCCAATAAAAGAATATATGTTGGCTGGGAACAAGAGGCTCAACAATTTCAAAAACATGTTTTTCTTCATCTTGTTGAAACTCAAGATTACACTTAGTCATCACTTATTTGGTTGGACTCTTATGATCTCACAACTACAAACCTTTTCTTTTCTTCCCTCTCCCCATCTTCCTTTTTTTTTTTTTTTTTCTTTTTTCTTTTTCTGAAGAACCATTTATTAAACATATGGTTTTTTTCCTGGCTGGGGATTTCCACGCAGCTTTTTGTGGTAGACATCCCAATGCCTAAAGAGTTCTCAGCGTAGGGCTGGGGAGATCTTAGTCAGTACAGCAGAAAAGAAATCATGACTATTCCCCTGCATTAAATAGGTGGGTCAGATTTCCAGCTGCTGTAAATTATCCCGGCCCATGGAGCCGTTCAGATGGTATTTGCAGCTTCCTTCGGAGCCGTGGAGAAGCTTTGCTAACAGAGATGCTGAGCGCACTGTTCAGCGTTTGGAGGATGTGTGCACGTGGCCAGAGCAGGCTCCTGGTCTCGTCTCTGGGAGGCTCTGTTGGAAAGGATGGTGCTGCAGGGCCTTGTCCGTTCAAGTGAGTGCTGCATTAACGTCTATGAAAAATCGGGATTTGTCTCTCTGTGCTTTCTGAGCCTTTTTTAACCATTTCCTAGAGCTCTGACTCTTGCCTACAGTACCAATAAGCTTTAACTTGAGTCTGAGCAAAGCTGTCCTAGGTATCTAAATTACCTGCTTTGTTTCTGGAGGATTTCCATTCTGTTTATCACCGTGATCCACTTTTCCTCACCCCTTTCCAGGCAGAAACTGTCAGCTTCTCTCTACTTCCCTGGTGAAATAATGCTGCACAAGTCACTGCTTCACCCTCTCACCCCAAACTCATTATTTCAACCAATCTTCATTATACAATGTTATTATTACATTTACTATAGTGTCTGGAAAGTTTAAAATGCAGACACACAAAACAGAGAAAAACGATTTGTTCTGCCCCAGTGATCTTCTTGGTTGCTAGAGTTGACTTCAGCAACTTCCAGCTTCATTTACTCACCAATTAAACCAAATCCTTGTCATTTAATAGCACTATATAAATACATGCCTGGAATAAGCTTTGCTATCTGATGTCATACTGTGTTGTACAATTTTAATTGATACAGTTAAAGTGCAGCCAAGATTTGAATGTTTTTTTCTTTTGACATCTTCTTTGCATGATATGCACTTGTCATTATGTAATAATGACTAATTCCTTAGCTGAAGTCCAGCAGTGACTGTCAGCTCTTTATCCCATTCCTTTGAAGTACAAAATATCTTTATTTCATTTCCATAATATTGTTCATCTTTAGTCTCTGCTTGATCCTACTGCACAGTGACTTAGCAGCATCTGCAGTATCATTTTGTGGTGTATATTCATCAGAAACTGGGTCTTAAGTATTACAGTTGAACTGGAGCTGTCAGCCTGGAGCTTCCCTGGCAAATATGTCCACAGTACACTGTTCGCATAGCCTTGAGGAAATTTTGTATTGATTTCTGGCAGGAAAAGCCCTCTCTTTTGGGATCTCCCTGCTGTCTCAAGCTCCACAGAGTTCTTACTAATTTCTGCTTGGTCTTAGGTACAGATCTCTCCTGAAGCAATTACAAGCCGAAGGGGAGTAGTTTGGCTGAGAGCAGAGGAGGCCAGCAGGTAGCTCGTGTGGCAGGTAGAGCTCCTTGGCGTGACTCACAAGAGGCACCTGAAGATGCAAGCTCCTGATGCTTTTTCTAGGCTTGGTTTCTTTTTCATTGTTCCTCCTTTGGTGTGAGTTTAGCCCTTTGTTTCAGGTCAGCTCAGAAGCAAACTGTATTCTCTGTTTTCAGCTTGTACTTTGGCTGGAGTAAGCCTTTTAGTTGGTTTTGGCTTTCCATGAGACAGACTGCCTTTACATCTGCTTTTCTCATTTATAATTTAGCATACTGCAGCTCTGCTTCACCTCCAGCTAGAGCTGTAGAATCCTTTTGTTGCCATTGTCTTCCCGGCCTGGCCTGCGCTCCGTTCTGTTCGTCTGCAAGATGCTCATTAAAGAGGTATGTCAGAAAACCCAAACTGCATCTCTAAAGTTGTATATTCAATCAGCCTTTTTGCACTTTGCACCGCAGCAGGTGAATCCGTTAGGCTGCTGTGTTTCATTTCACTGGGATTAATTACAGAGCGCAAAGGTATGATTTACAGCAGCCAACTGGAAGAGCAAAATCTTTGCTTTTAAACTACCCAGTTCCACCGTCTGCAGGGAGAGGTCCGTCAGGAGATACAGTGTCTCATCAAACTTTTTTTGTATGCATTAATTAAAACTTTTCAGCTGGGGTCTGAAACTTTGAGGGTTATTCAGCAAAACAACCTGTGCTGAGTAGAGCAGACCCTGCTTAACACGGCTGGCACCCACCTTCCTCCTGAAGAGGACAGCTTACGTCACAAAATCCATGGCTTATACAGTGTCAGAAAGTATTCAGTATGGGCAGGAAAGTCAGAAGTAGCGCATGTTTAATGAGTTAATAGTGAAATCGTAATCTATTGTATGGAACAGATACAACCCTGTAGCTGTTTCACCAAGGCAGCTCATGCCTGCACGATGTGGAAATGGCAGAAGCCCTTGGATTGCAGTGGCACCACTGACTACTGGACAATGTGGTTGGAATGGGTATGAAACGGCAATATTTGGGTCAGGGATGAAGGTGAGGGTAATAGCGATAGGAAAACAATATCTAAGAGTGTAGCTTAGGAAATAAACTAGAGAAATTGATGATATAAAGCAAACTTCAGAGGCATATGGCAATGGTTACAGTGCCTGAAGAAGCCGTCACTAATTCAGTCGCTGTGATGTATGGGTTTGTGAGCAGGACGTTGTCCAGTGCTGCCTTACCCCTCTGCCCCAGTCCCCTAATCTTTTAATCCTCTGTTCTTCGTCGGCAAAGTGAGGATCCAGCATTGCCTTTAGCAGGATGTGGATTGTCTTAAATTATGAATGTCTGTAAAGCACTTTAAAATCTTTGGATGGCTCTTGTTTCAGAGATACAAGGTATTATCCACACTGTCATTGCTGTGCTTGTTTGGGAAGTGCACGATGGTTTTTATTTGCAGCTGTGGTCCTGGCTGAGCGCTGCAGTTGGTGCTGGGGGATAGGTGTTCCATTAAAGCTGCATGTGGAGAGCTTGGCTGCCTTTGAATACGAGAGCTTCAGGAGTAATGAGAAAGAAGGCTGCAGAATAGAGATAGATAAATGCTAGATGCAGCTTTTGCTTTATTCTTCCTTTTTTTTTTCATCATGAATCTGGCCAGCTAGAAATAAGAAATTATGCCTGTATCTATTAGAAAAGCATGGCTGGAATGTAAAATTTATTGGCACCAATATGAAGAAGCAATTTCAGAAAGAGCTCTGGAAATAAATTCATGTGTTGGGGTTTAACTTACTCTGAACTCTTCTTCTACAGGAACTAATGAGCAGAATTGTGCCAATTATTCATTAACCTTTCCCCTTCTGTGCCTCCCATAGCAAAGATTCTTTAACACTCCTTAAGGCTGGCACTTGGTGCCAATGCAGTTGTGGGGTGGGAATTTTAATACTCTGTTTACTGCTGGACTGGAGAAATGGCGTGATTATTTCCAAGCCTCTCAAAGTCAATGAGAGCCCATGGAAGAGGACCCAGGCATCATCGTCTCCTGTGCCTTGCCCCTGTGGGTAGGGTTCCTGAGTTCCTACATGATGCAATGCTGCAGACAGCAAGAGCTGAGGGTGCCAGGAGAACCCAGGCTGATGTTCAGGAGAGCAGCAGGGGTATCGGTGTGTTTCACTCTCAGGGGTTAGGTGCAGCTCCCTGTGCTGAGCCTACAGAAGTTCCTGTGTTATGCAGGGCACTCTCTAGGGGTCTCCATGACAGCTTCCTGTATGGGGTGCAAAACAGTTCAGGTATTTAGGATGCTGGTGGTCAGGGATGTGGAAGGTACCTTTGTGGTGGTGTCTGCATTTGGAATCATCCCACAGGGCCAGAAGCAACTGCGCTGGGCTTGGGAAGGAGCTGAGCGGTCTCATCACATGCCTGAGAGTGAGTGTCTGTGTGTCACCTGCCTGGGGCTGCCTTGAGCCTGGACAGCAAAGGCAGGGGCTGCAAGCACGCTTCTTCCTCCCGTGTTCTGCCCCCAGCCAGTCTGCAAATACCCTCAGGTTGTCAGGAGCGGAAGGTGCAGGTGAGATGATCCAGGGTGAAGGGAACAGCAGCAGGGTTAGCGTGGCTATCAGAAGCAACTGCATACATGCTGTGCTGTAACTTCTCATTCCAACCCGGGGATTGAGCTTTCTCATCACGTTATCAGCATCTGATCCATGGTGATGAGCAATGATTTAACAGGGTTGTGAGTAGAGGTGATTTTCACCTCCTTTGCTTTTCTTGATCCTCCAGATTTAGCAAAAAGCCTGGCAGATGATGTCTGAGGCTTCTTGCTCCCCACAGAGCTCAGTTGCAGCAAGCTGAGCTCGATTGTTTGTGTGTGAGGAAACTTTGGGGCTGGGTACCTTCTTTCTTTACACCTCCAGGATGCCCGGGAAGTCATAACTTGGAAGTCATTACGGATGGATCATTAGATAAACCATGTTTATGTGTGAGATAGTCAACTTGGCACTAGCCTCTAATTCATGCACAGCTGAGGCTTAACGCCGCTCAAAGAGATCAGTGTGTAATGATGCTTTTCCACCTCGTTCCAAGGAATGTTTCTCCTGCCCCTCCTTTTCCCCTGCCTCTTTTAGCTTTAACTGCAGTGGAGGAGGTTTGCTCACAGAGCTTAGGCTGCTTTCTTGCAGTTTTGTGATTAGCCTCACTACTGGAGGAAAGGCAACGCAGTCTGGTTTTCAAAGCATTTTCATAGGACGGAGCTGAGTATGAAGCTTAATGGGATATGTACAGTGTTACACAGAATGAAGCTCTCGTGGTGTGCGCTGAAGATTTACAATTATTTTAATTTAACCCAAATGAAAATATTACGAGCCAAGTTATTTTGCAGACATCTTTTCTGGATGGTTATTTGATCCCTTGCACTTCATATGGAAGACTTGAGCTGAGGTTTGGCCACTATATTCATGTGTCCAAATGTATTATGGGGGCTGGATTTTCAAAGCAGGCCTCCTCAGTTTTTGCAGGTGCATTTTTTTGTCCTTGCAACTAACTTTGCCTTCAATTTGACATTTGGAGGGAGGAAAGCAGGAGCTCACTGTGGGCACCCAGAAATGAGAAACACTTCTGCAGGTCTGTTTTTGAGGATGGGAAGAATCAAGCCAGCTGTGTTCTCCGACTGAAGGCTTTGGTATCGAGCTTTGTGCTTTATTCTCTTGCATTATGCTGAAATGGGGAGTGTGCTGACATGGGCCTGACCTGTAAGATGGAAATCTGTCTCGGCACAGCCTCTGCCTCACACCCAGGTAGTGTCATGGGGCATCCTGGGCCAGAAAGCCCCGTTAATGCAAACCTCTTATTGCCATTCATGGACAGAAATAGTTGCTGCTTGGTCCTCTCAGAGTGCCTTTGAGAGATCTAGATGAAATGACTTCTAGGAAGCAAGTCCTGAGGTTGTTCAGTGCAGGTGACATGAAGAAAAGGCGGTTGTGTCCCTGCTGACCCTGCACTGGCATTTGGCTTCTACATGGGTGGCCAAAAAGGGTCCTGTGAATGCTCATGAATGTGAACTGGAGCCTGGAGCCACCTTTGGTCCTCTGCAAGCAGCTCACCTTACTGGAGGAAGCTCTTGTCAACTGCAACAGCGTTTAAATTGTACTCAACAAGCCCGGCTGCTACAGCTCCTCCCTGAAATGTTCTCTCTTCATATTTTAAATTCCAGCATTCTTTTGTGGAAATTAGCAATGCGACGTGGAGATGGTCTAATTGCATAGTGCTTTGGTTGAGCTAGAATCAACATTTCCTTTAACCTATTATTAAGCTTATCATACAGGTATATATATTTTATTGAGGTCATATTGTTAGCGTGATGCGTGCTTGGCTTCACTTCCTATGGAGGTGCTCAGAAGACACTAACACGCTGAACTGAAGGGAAGAATGAAGATGCTGATATGAAGCCCAAGAATGTTAAGTCTGTTAAAAGTGTGACTATAAAACCTTGGTTGCTGAACCATCTGCTTTTAATCTTCCTATTGCTATGCAGTCTTCTGGGGACTTGGGCTTGGCAACAGATTTCCAAATTGCTAAATTAATCTTGTCAGCTTCAGGAAGCACCAGAAAACCCTTGGGAGACAGATTCTGTGCTCAGTTACACCTGTGTGAACTCACCGCCCTCAGCTAGCACAGCGACTCTCCGCTTTCCCTGGAAGAGCTGTGTAATCAAATATCTGGGCACATCGATCTGCAAACCGAAAGCTAGCTGGATTGCTTGTCCAGAGCTTCTTGTGCAAAAATGGCCCTGGAAGATTTGAAACACGATCTGCATTATCATCCAGCAGTCTCAAATATCCAAGTGGATATTGAATAAAAATGCTGCACAATGTTGCAGTGCTATAGCTTTTACAGAAAGAACTTTTTTTTGGTCGAGCCAGTATTTTCTGTGTGGATGATGCATATTCGCTGAATCCCCATTCTGTCAGCAAGGGCTGTCAGGAGGCGTGAGGGCTGACCAAAATAGCCATAGCAGAGACTGTAACCACAGATCTGCCCCTAAAAAATACCCCAAGTTAAACCTGCTGCAATTTCCCTCTGTTTGGATGGTGAGGCTGAGTTGGAGGCTGGCTTCAGACACCTGTTAGCTTCGGAAATACCCATGGAGAAACTGTGATTCCTTAACGTGCACGGCCAACGGCATGCGGGGTGCTCAACAGACAGTACACCGAGATTGCTGTCCTGCTGGGGGCCTTGCTGGTATTTCGCTGTAACAGAAGGTGTAGCTCTGCATTTCTGCCTCTCTCCTTTCAAGCAGCAAGCACTGCAGCTCAGTGGACACTGCCAAGGACGTGGCGGTGAAGCCCAAGGAGCAGCCTGGCACCTCCAGCAACAGCTGAGGTATTCAATAACAAAGCTGTGTTTTCTGAAGACCCACTCCATGTCTGGGTCTTGTTTTGCTGCAGAGGGTCTCCCTGGAGCATTTCAGGCTCCACGTGGCCTCATTAGCTGTGAGAGGCCTGCACATCTCCCCGTGCTGGTGATCTCCTGGTGCCTGCTGAGCAAGCTGTTTCTGTCCCTTGGAGCTTTGCCTTGGAGTAGCTGCGGTGGAGCCTCAGCAGCGCAGAGCAGAGTTTCCATGTTGTTTTCCATTTTTAATTCTCAGGGAAAAGCCTTTAGAAAAATCCTGTCAGTCTCAGTTGTGAAATCTGACATGCGGCCTAAAAATAGCATTTCGGTGAGAGCTAAGAGTGGCTAAAATGAATTGACTGGAGGAACAGGAGTTGGCAAATGTGCGCTGCTCAGCATTTCCAAAACTAATTTTCCACATCAAGTCTCCTCTTCCTTTTCCCTGTGCTGTTTAAACAGGAATGTAAAAAGAAACTGTTAAGGAAACCCACATATGTAATTGTTAGGGGAGGAAGAAAGTTTTGTGGCTGAGAAAGAGGAGAGGAGCCAGCTGATCCTGTTACTTCTCCTGCCACAGACTTACGTGACCTTGGCAAGCCGGCGTTTCCCAGCTCGTTGACTAATATTGGCTGCTCGTCCCCTGGCCGCGCGGCGTGGGACAGGTCGGATGGGTGTTTGCAGAAGTGTTGAGCAGCCAGATTTCCACTAGGTTGCTCGGAATAAGCAGACACATTTGTCAACTCTGCTCCTAAACCTTGCGTTCCTCCATCTGCAATCTCTGAACGCGAGGTGGGCACGACGATAGCTGGGACTGCGCTCCGGGGCTGGCGGGGCTGTGGTCTCCTGTACCAGCTGAGCACCTCTCCTTGTCCAGAGTGCCTCGTCTGCAGGATATTCAGTCCTGAAGAGCCAACAGGGAGTTCCTGTACACAAAAAAAGAAAAGAAAAAAAAAGCCTGTGCCCAGAGGAGGAGGGAATATGAAGGCTCCAAGGCTCCTGGGCTGTGCAGTCCCCTCATTAATCCTATTTCTCAAGAGTTCTTTGTCTCAAGTGCACTTTGCTGTCTGGTGTTTGTCTGATTTCTGTGTGGAGTCTGGTGCGCTGCAACGAGGGATCTCTGCTGGGAAGCAAGGAAGCCACCGTTCCCTCTGAGGGAAAAAAACTCGTGTGTATCCTGCACCTTCCCGAGTTAAGAGAGGAGACTTTGAAGTACAAAAATAGTTGCTGTGTTATGTACATATTGTAGGATGTTTACCACTGGAGGCTAATGCCTAAACAATGAATTTCCAAGTTACTCCAAATGCGATCCAGCTTTATTCTAAACAGTCATGCAAAACCTCCTGATTGCAGCAAACGAAGCTCTGCTATTTGTTTTGTTTTCGCAGTTGGGGATTCTGTACACACAGAGAAGTTGCTTGGGGTCTGAAAGTGTTTACCCTGCCAAAAATAAATGTTCTAAAAATGATCACTGAGCATTCTCTGAATCTCTGCATATTTATTTACCATGAGGAATCTGCTTACAGAGCTCATATTGTATTTTTTTACATTTCAACTTTGAAAAAAAAAATTAAAAAAATCAAGCAGGCTCCTTTACCAACACCCATTTCTACTCAGAGCCATAAAACTGTTTTGCAGCTATTTTTGTGTGGGCTGTGGTTAATCTCCAGACAAGTTTATTTAGCAACCAAAGGTGATACTAAGCCAGATTTTCAAAGCAGCCTTCCAAACACAGCACAGTGGTTGGAACTGCTTGTTTGTGTGCGAGCTTGTAAACTTGCAGGTTTTTAGGAACGTGGATGGCTTTCTGTCCAGTATTAGTAAACGTAGAAATATTACTAGCAGGCTGTCAGACTGGTGACCAACATTCCCATTACAGGAGCAGTTTGTGTATCAGAGCAGTCCTTTTCCGTGAAACTACAGGAGGAGGAGATTGCTTGGGGGAAACTTCAAAATCTGGATGTTCTCAGCCCCACCCATGGCTTCTCCTCCCCTACAAATGCTGTTTTATTTGCAGATTTGCATATTTAGGGAGAATCTTTGCAGTTGTATTTTAATGTTTTTAGCATTTATGAGTTGAGCACCCTGTGAAGTTTTATCACCACTTTCAGAGAAGGAAACTGGGAAAAAGTGACTTACCTGGGGTCACACAGGGTTTCTGGAGAGCCTTGGGCGATGCGCGGCTCTCCTGACCGCCGGCTTTCACCCGTGGCCATCTCAGCTCCCTCCGGCCCTGCCTTCTCTGGGTTGGGTCGCAGGCTATCGACCCTCTTGATGTGGCTTGATGCTGGTCTCTGGGAGAAGTTTTTGCAGTTCTTCCACTCGAGCACTCCACACACTACAAGTTTGTCCATCTGTTCCCTTTCAGACCTGTAGAAACCCCTCAATGAATTGCTAAGGTGCAGTGGGAAGAAAAAGTCTTTCGAAGCCTCGCATGTGCAAGATCACAGAGCACTGAGGAAAGCTGAAGCAGGATCTTCCTGGCCGCCTGCCTACGGCTTATTCAGCGCTGGGAACGCTTTCGCATCCTGCCCAGTAGAGCAGGAGAGGCAGCAGCAGGGGGTGATGGACGAGCATCCCGTGGGGGCTGTGCCCTGGCAGTGCAGGGGGCTGGTGGCCCGGCCGCCTCTCCTGCCTGCTCCCACCGGCTGCAGGCACAGCTTCTGGTCTCTGCGCGTGAGCTAACCTCCTGCACGCCTGCCAGTGCTGGTGTCTGCACTTGGTTGACGAGTTTGCACGCTGGAGTGCTTCCGTGAGATGGTTTTGGCATAAAGTAGAATACTCTTGCTTAATCTTTGGAAAGAACCACCGGGAGTCCTGTGCAGAAGTGGGTTACAGACGCGTGAATCAGCTCTTAGGGCGATACGCATCGCTGCAGCTACCAGCTACACCTCGCCATTTCCTTCTTGCCCCTCTCTCTGCTGGCCAGGCTACCTGAATCCCATGGCAGTCCCTGTGGGTCACACCACACTCCTTCAGCACTCGGTTTGGTGCTGGTAACCTGCCCCTGTGCGAGATGGGGCTGTCCCCCACAGGGTCTGTGCCTGGGGATACAAAATACTGTGCGCTTTTTGTTTGTTTGTTTGTTTTAAAAAAGGAAATTTTAAGCAGCGGGATAACTTTCAATCCACTTTCCATGAAGCTCTGAGAGCTTTCCTTTCACCTTTTTCCTTCTTATCACAGAATATAGGTTGGATCGCTTAAGTGAGGGAGGGTGGTGGGAATATTTCCTTTCTTACTAGCTTGCTGTCTGGGCCCTGGGATTTCTGAATCCACCCAAAGTGCTGCTGCCAGGGCCAGGATACACAGAGAGGAACTTGATTTGCTCTTGGTCCAGTCTGTACAGAAGCTGCCCTTCAGAGGGATTCAGATCAGAGGGCTTTGTGCTGCCGGCTGTACAACCTGGTGTTCGTTACCATATTTAATTGGGATGCCCTAGGCTGCTCCCACGTTACCGTGTCGTGGTGTGGTGGAGGGCACAAGGACAGTGAGAAGCAACTGGGGAGCCCGACAGGGGGAGGAATATTGCTTTTGCAGCAGGGCTGATAGGAGCAGGTTTGCTGAAGACAGCCTGAGAGCTTGGTACCAGTGGTTGAGAGGAGCAGGTTGTCCAACGCAGCATCACAGAGACCGTGCTGCATCCTGAGATGCACAAGAAGGGAGCACCAGTGCCAGGAATAAAAAAAAAAAAAAAAGAGAGCAACACTTGTACATTGCAGCTGTCCTGTCCTGCTGTGCTCATCTGCCTCGCAGGGCACAGCCTCTTGTCCTGTTCCAGGTAAAAGTGCCGGTGGTGGCAGCCGGTGCTGGGTGGTGGTGAAGGTGGAGGCACGCGGCCCCGAGCACAGCCCAGCTCCACACAGCCACCGTCTGTGGTGACAACACCATGGAGTTACCCCTACCAGCCTGTGCCCAGCAGCTTTGTGGACACGGCTGCTCAGCAGTGCTGTGTTCTGCCTTCCAGTGTGTTCATACCCTGTGCCACAGCGAGCTTTAAGGACGCTTCGACTTTCCTGAGCTGCTTACAGAGGGCTGGCACCTCACCAGCGGGGCAGGTTCAGCGCTGCCTCTGTGCCGCTCCAGCGGGAAGACAAGGGTCTGTCTTACAAACAGGACATGTGCAGGGCATGCTGCTTCCTGGCTGTTAAACACATAATTACATCTTCTTAGCTTGTCTGTCTCAGTAGAAGTATATTATTAAGCCAGCATGATTCCACCCAGCGTTCGATACAGAGGACATGATGATCGGCCATAAAAGAGAGGAAGAGCTGTCGGTAACTGCAGTGAATTACAAGCTCGCCGCTAAATTCTGCTGCGCCGTTGTCAGATGTCCCCGTCCCCATGGAAGGACGCAGAGCAGTAAAGTGCTTTTGTTATCACTGCACCGACTGAGTGGAGCACATCTAAATACAAGTCCCTTGTCACTTCCCGTGACCGGCAGTTGCTATGTCAGGGCTCACACAGATACCTGACCTTGGGGCACCAGCAGTTCTCCTGACCCAGTTGTTTTCCAGGCCCTCTGGAGGCTGCTGCTCCATGTCCTCCCACTGCCTGGCATGAGCTGGGACTCAGCTGAGGGCGCCCTGGTCTGGTGTCACTGTGACTTGTCTTCCGACAGCTTGTCTTCAAAGCCAGGGGCTCGCTGGAAGGGGTCTCACATGCAACAGCCATTTCACCTCCTAAAGCAGCGATGCCCGTTGCAGTTTGGATGCCATTACAGTTCCATGACCTCAGGAGACGGCTGCGCGTTTGCACTGCCAGGCTGGGAATAGTTGGCATTGGGCAAAAATTGCTATTGTGTCAGGGGTTTGGCACGGCTCCCTACATGATGGGAAATAGGCGCAGAGCCCAGTCAGTATAATGCGGTCGGTTTCTTGCTGATTTTTACCTGCCAAATGTGGAACAGAAGTAGTTATGGCTGATGTCATTCTTTTTTAGGTTCTTATTTATTTTTACAGGCATCTGACTCGCTGTATTAGTGAGATCCAAACTCACCCTACATAATTCTATGCAAATACCTAACATGATTATTTTAACATTTCAGGTTCAGGGAGTAAAGTACGTCCTGACCTGCTTGCCTTATAAAATGCCTGTGGTCTAATTGAAGAGCTCATAATTTTTTTTAATAACTGCTTGAGATTTTTCTGTTTCCACTGCAAAACAGCTTTTTCCAGCTTTTTTCACCATTCAGCTAAAATGAACAACACCAGTGTATCCAAAACTTGCTTTTAATGTGGTCCTGGCACCACCCAGTCTGGTAATGAAGGCAGGGCAAACTAATCCAGATCCCCACTTTAATCAAAGAAGGATTTCCTAGTGCTGAAGATGCAATAAAATGCCCACATATCGATACACTTTGGCCTCACGTGCATCCTGCGTGACATCTTGCTGCTTGTTAGGGTAAGAGGCGGTCTGTGCTGCAGCCAAAAAGTCAACTTGAGCAGAACTGTTCCCTTCCTCAGCCCTTGCAGAGAAGCACGGCTTTCTGCCATCCTCAGAATGGGATCTGAGCTGTGCCCTCCTCCTGCACAGCTGAACTGTACTGAAACTCTGGCAAGCAAAAGCCTGGCTGTTTTGCACAGAAAGGTTTCAAGGCAAGGCTCCCTGTACCCGGCTGTGTCCCTGCTGGCCGCCTGCCCTCCCGTTAAAATCCAGCAGCGCCGAGCTTGCGTGCTCCTTGGGGCTGCAGTGGCACCAGTGTGGCCGGCAGAGCCGAGAGAGCATGCGCTGGCGACCAGATTGTCCCTTTGGTGCTTGCTTTTTGTAGACCTGGAGCCCAGATCCTGAAAGGAGATCCTTGAAGAGAGACCTCTGAGCTCATGCGGATCAGTTTGCAGACCTGAGCCTCAAGAAGCACGGTAATTAATAACAACTTGGCAAGACCGTCCTGGATTTCAATAGGAGTTTTGCACTAGGACAGGATGAGAATACGGCATTAAAATAAGGCAGACAGTTCACAGCAGGCTGAAGAGACAGGCCAAGATCAACAGGATAAAACTCTCCTCTTACAAAAACTGCCCTGAGCCTTTTTGTCCACACACAGGGCCTTAATTTAAGGCCCGTTGAAGTCAATGGGGAAAAAAACCTCATTAATTTCAATGGGTTTGAATCAGTTTGAACCCCGATCCTGGCCAGAGGACAAGTGTTTATAAGCTGGCCATGAATAAATTTAAGCTGGGAACGAAGGACAGTCTCTAAGTAGAGAACAGGGAGGTTCAGAAGCCACCTTCAGCAGAGGAGGTGGCCAAAATGCCTAAGTAATTATTCAGATGGAGCTTGATTGAGCTAAACTGGAGAGTGCAGAGTGTGGTGGGGCTGTGGCAGCAGGGGGGAAGCCTCCAGTCCTTCCCCACCCAGGGTCCACATAAGCCCGGCGGCAGGGCACGAGCCCGTCACATTCCTTTTTTCCTCTAACTGCCGTGCAGAAAAATCTATTTTAGGCAGCTGCTATTTTATGCTTCCGGCATAGCTGCATTTCAGGGGTGGGATGTGGATCCTAATTATTGAGCATTGGGGCACATCTTGTGACAAAGGTTACCGATACGCTGCACAAACACGTCGTCTGTTATTTTGCCTAACGTAGCTTGCTTTCTGTCATGCTAAAGACGAGTTCCAGTCACGGAACTCTTTCTGGTGCAGGACACATGCTGAAAATATCTTTCTCTTAAGCTCCTTGTGTTTCAGCTGAGCTCTCGTTCCACCCTACCACGTGCTCCTACGAGTTCCTGAAGGCCGTAGCAACCGAACTTCTGCTGCTGGACTTGGAAGTTTGATGCTTCCCAGTCCTTCTGAAGGTGCCTTGTTAAAACCTTCCCTTGGCCTGGGCCTGCGTCCTCACCCCCAGACTGCCGCTGTGTTCCTCCAAGTTTCTACTGCTTTGCTGTGTTTTACCTCACTTCTAATGCAGGCTGTGTCTGTGCGCTACTGTGCAGGGCAGTGCAAGCAGTGTTAGGGTTAGCCGAGGGCTCTGTGCAGCGCTGCATGTTGTTATGGATCGTTTGAAGTCTTTCCTAAATGTCAGCGTGGTTAGCAGAAAGCACAAAATGAGGTATTTTAAAGAGTTATGTATTGCTGGATGTTATGGGGAGGCTGTCACCGTTCTGTGCCGGGTTCCCTGGTGGTGCACGGTGCTGCTAGGGGCTGGCTGCTGTGCCAAGTGTGCAGTTAGGCCTTAAATCAGCGTTGTGTTAAATGTATGGGATTCAAATAGCACTGCTGGAATTAATCAGTCTCTAAATTAAATTAAACCTACTTTATTGGCTATTGAAATTAGCCCACTTTAATGGAAGGGTGATACTGTTCACTGTAAAAAAGCTGTAGTCCTGAGCGTAGCTTTGTCCACTTTTAGTCTTCAAATCCTTTACAAACAAAATTACCTTGTACTGTGATATATTTAACTTCTTTTTCTTTTATTGGAAATTTCAGAACGTAAGTACTGAATTTGCATTCTCTCTCCTCTTACAAAAAAAAAAAGAATCCAAATTTAAGACAAGGATAGCTTTTCACAGACAGTAATACTTTTTGGAAAAAAAAAAAAAAAAACCACAACCAAAAAAAGCACTAGTCAAAAAATACCTGTCCCTGGTGGATATAAATTAGAAAATTATTTCAAAGTTAAAAACAAAATTAGTTCTTGCTTGCTTGTCTTGTCTTATGCCAGAGTGGTTTGTTGTTTGCAGTTAATGAACTTTTGAAACAAGACTGCTAAATTAGATTCTGACACAGGATTTTAGCAACACCAGTGGCCCTGCTAAGCCAGTATGTGTTCCGGTATCCGTACCAGCTCTGATACTGGTTCCTGTATTGGTTCCACTGTGAATCAGTTTGTATGAATAAATTTGTGATGCTAATGACATGGTGAAAAAAATGTATCTTGCCTGGTGGAATCACCCTTAGGTCAGATCTAGAGCCACCTCATGGCCACATACAGACCAAAAGAAACCTGGAAGAATCAAAACCAGGGCAGTTACTCTGGATTTACACCCAAGTGAATCAAAGCCGAATCTTGCCCTTATTTTTTGCGAAAACAAAACAGAAATGTGAGTGCTCTGAAGCACGTTCATGATACAGATTTGTTTTTCTTAACAACTGTGAAACGAACTAGCTTAGAGCTTGTGCCAAATTTGGCTGAACTGCTGCCAAGTCTAGTGTACTGATTTGTATGGCAACATTGGCAAGTGAAGCTAAGGTTTACATTGACTGCTATATTACACATTTATACAAGATCAGGGAAGTGGTTCCAATTACCTCGTGTTCTGCTGTGTGACCACAGCCAGTCTGAGGGAACAGTCATCTTTTAATGAGCTCATAATGAAACGCTTGGGCTGAGATTTAAAAGCCATTTAAGGGGCATACAGTGTGTTATGGCCTTTTATCAAAGCTACCGTGAGCACGACATGTTAGGAACCATTCTGGTGGTGGGAATTAAGCCATTGCTTTTACGGGTAAGTATAGTCACAGCTATTTCCTGCGCATTCCAGGGACGGAGCAGTTGGCTTGCCAATTTGCTCTTGACATATTTACAGACGGAGAAGCCACCTCTGGACTAGTTTTTGCAAACATCATGTTCCATTATGAAAATGTTCCCAAGGCTGAGGGTGAAGAGTCTGGCTCAGAATATCTCCATCTCCAGACAGTGTGGGCCCGTGTCTGATCTCAGCTCTGCTGGGGAAAGTCTGAAGTAATTCCATTAACTTTCCGGCATGTGTTGTGGACTGGCAGCGGAGTAGCTAAGGTTAAAGCCTGACCTTCAGTCTTCAGTAGGCCCGAAGTGGACTAAATTCCTGGATTTTATTTTCTTTATTTTCTAAGCAGGAAATAGTCCCACGGAGTCCTTTTATAGGATCTACTTTCTCAACAGCGAGAGTCTGGAAACTGTAAGGACATCCACTAGCATCCAAATTCCACAATTAATGATGCATTCCCAGAGTGGAGAGGGATCGCTGTAGCTGCCAACAAGGGCTGGAGATTGAGCACTTCGCAAGCGGTATAGCAGAGCAGGCTCTGAAAGCAGCTCCAGCAGTGTTTGGGTGTGAAAAATGACCAAAAAGGATGCTCAGTTCTGACATCAGCAAAGCTTTTAAGTCCATTCATAAATCCTGGCACTGAAGCTCATGCTTATGTGTTATACTGGGCAGAGCTGGCCTGATGAGTTTAGGCTTGGTTTAGGTAAAATCACAGCTAAGAGGCAAAGGAATGAAAATTGGTCCGAGAGCTACCTTTTGGTAGGGCCCTGGAAGGTGATGGGAAAATTCTCCCTGCCCTTCATGAGTCTTAAACGAGACCATGGTCACTGTGAGGGCTGGGGTGAGCTGGAACCGATGGGACCACGAATAACCTCTCTGGAAGAATGCTTACACTGGTATCACGGTCCTGCCACTTGGGAGCCAGAATGGAGGATTTTTAGGTTGCTACCAAATGGTGCTTGCATCTGAGCGGGGGCAGTGTCTCTGCTAAACATCTCTCCAGAATAAAATTTTTATGACCGAGCTCTAATCTCTCAGAAAAAAAGAGTTATAGGAAAAGTGCTAAACTCCTAACACAACCCTAAACACAGACCACGTTGCTTTACTAAAAAAGGAGACTTTTATTAACCGTAGTCATGAGCAGGCAGCACAGATGTTATAATGCTGTGGTGTTCAGGTTGAGTTTTGCAACAGGTAGATAGATTTCCTGGCACTGAAGGTTGACAGCCTGGTTTGCAAAATTACTAAGCTGTGTTCTGCTTGCTCTTACATGTACGCTGCCAGTGTTGAAAAATGGTAGATGTCAACAGGGCAGGAGCTGGCCCGTTGTCTTTGTTTGCTGTGTGTGTGTCATCAGGTGTAAACGCCCATTCACATCGGCTATAAATGCCTGTTACCTTATTAGCAGCAAAGAAGACACAGTAACGTGGTGGAACTCTCTTATTGTAGAAAATAGGCCTGAAAGAGAGCCTGGCAGGTCTCATCTGCTCAATCAACTGACTAAAGGGAAGTTAAGAGCCTGAGTGTGCTCCCTGGGCAAAGCCTTCCCTGCCAGGGCCAGCAGCAGAGCGCTGCCTTGCTCAGGTGCTGCGGGCTGGGCACGGTGTGGCCAGCACAAAAAACCCTTGGACCAGCCATGGGGCTCGGCTGTGAGGTGACAAAGGGAGTTAGCCCTGTTTGTAGTGAGCTCTGCTACAACACATCCCCAGCTGAAATCAGTGGGTGTTCGCCACTGGCTTTGTGACAAGCCAAAACGGGTCCAGAACGAGCTTGTCCTGGGAAAGGGAAGACTCTGAGACAGATCCTGTCCTGAGCCCATGGAAGTGGTGGGCTTTGGTGTGGTTCGGATGAAGCCTTCCCACAGGACAGCGCCGGCAAGTGCATCCCGTGTGCGTGAGGGCAAGGTGCCTTCTGCTGGTTTCATTGCCTCCATCAGTCGTGGCAGGGCTGAGATCCCGGAGCGCCTCTCGTCCTGCTCAAGTGGGGCAGATGCTGCAGGGGGTCAGGGCGAGCAGCGGGGCAGCAGTGGCTGCGAGCACGACCTGACCTGATGTGTGGAGCAGTGAGGGTCCTGCCTGCAGCCCTCAGCTGCTGCTCTGAGGCCAGAAGGAAAGGGGAAATGGCCAACCTGGAGTGTCCCGGCAGGTAAATGGTCAGAGCTGCCTTCTCTTCTACCTCGAGCACCAGGCTGCCTTCCCGGGGTCAGATATGATGCCCAAACCCAGCTGTCAGGGATGGGAATCTTGGAACAAGTGGAATTCATTTCCAGGGGTTTCCTGTGTCAGCCCACTATGAGGAGATTTTTATTGCTGGGCATCTGGATCCCTGTGGGTCTGTGCTGTAGTCTGATGCAGGAAAATATCTGAAATGCAGCAAAATCTAGTGATTGGGTAAGAACCATGGGAGCCGATTCATGGCATCTTGTGATTTAAATAAACTGCTCTCTGCATATCACTTCCAAGTGTATTGCACAGGGATGCCTCAGAGGTGTTGAACCTCTGTTGCCACAGCTCACAGACGACTTTCTCAAACACCGGAGCAATCGTCTCACTGGCTTCTTGAAGTTGCTAAGTACCGACTATTTCTCTGCATGTGTTACATGTTCAAAATGCAGCAAGGCTGCAGATGTGACTCAGGTCATGAGTCAAAGAAAGAGTGGGATTTTTAATTAAGTCTGCAAGTTTTCTTTAAGGCTGACAATACATCTGAGAATTTGACATTTATTTATGAATGCATTCCAGATTTGCACACTGCATATCAAAACCTAGGACAAGCCTAGCGCAGGGTGGGGTAGTGTGCTGAGATACTGTATCTGACTTGCCCTCCTGCCCGCAAGTGAAATTCTTTCCGAGTCCCAGCGAGGTGGTGCTGGGAGAAGCAGAGCCCTTGGCAGATGATCATCTTGTCCCTGCTCCTGCCCTGAGCCAACCATGAGAGTTCACTTCGTTTGCATCCACTTCTGCCCCCCTGCTGGCACCCCGGCTCCCTGTGAGGGTGGTGTCTCCCAGGGCGGGGAACTTGCCATCCTGCTTTTCCTTTCCACTTGTGCAGTAGGAATGGGCCCCTGGGATCAAACAGGACTCCTCTCCTTCCCAGGTGGCTGTCTTCACAGCCAAGCCCCACACCGTGTCCTAACACAGCTCCTTTACTTCCCACGTGTCGGTGTGATGTCCCCAGGGAGCAGAAGGGGGGGCAGATCCTGCTCCCAGGCTGGCAGCCTGACACCCTCAGCCATCCCAGGGGCTCAGGGTCCCCCGGCAATCTGTACGAGGCAGTTTTCTGTCCCAGGGCAAAGCTTCTAACCAAGGTGTTGCTGATGAATAAGCAGAAAGTAGGAATGACTCTCTTCTCCCCAGGGCGGCGCTGACACTGCGAGCTGAGAGGAGCATCGAACTCATCCGCTGGGTTACTGGAGTGAGAGGCTTGGAGTCTGAATCCACTGAGCTCAGGTCTGGTGAGTAAGTAGGCAGTGTTTAAAGATGGCAATCACTTTGATGGCCTTATCTGCTCTTTGAAGCCAAGGAGCCACTCCCTGCCCCGTACACACGTGATAAGCTCAATCAGATTCCTCATATCTTCTCTGCGAAAATAAGGGGCTGAGTTGACTCAGCTGGGACCGGAGCCTGTGACTCTGTGGGTGTGCTGTGCTTTTCCCACATACGTGCCGAGTGCCTGGCATCGGCACGGCACGGCCAGGCTGGCGTCTGCACCAAGGGCAGCCCTGGCAGTGCAAAAACTGATGCCAAGTGTGTGGTGACCTCCATTCAGGGCAAAAGGTGGTCAGTAACACAGGAGGACGTCTCCTCCAGATATCACGTGTGGCTTTCAGGTGCCTGTGCTGCAACAGGACTTTGCCCTCGAGCTGTGGGCACAGCTGGCTCAGGGGTGTCGAGCCATTCCTCGTGGGCTTCCCGCAGGTGGGACGTGGGGAAGAGACAGAGCTGGGCTGCAGTCAGGCGGCCAGAAACGTCAGGGGCAACAAAGCAGAGAACCTTAGTTACAAAGCAACTGAAAATTTTTCTTCCCTCCCCCTCACATTTTTTAACAAGCTTCCTTTACCACTAGGAATTTCATCCTAGAGAAAGCTGGCAAAGGTCTGAGAGGCAGCGTACACCTCCACCACACTGGGATAGGGCTAGGAGAGGGCTTACTGTGAAAGGAAGGCCAGCAAGAGATTGCCTTGTCAGCTGAATTGATTAAGTCTTTCTAACACTTTAGTTAATGGAGCAACAGCGCTTTACAATAGCTACAGCTTGGCAGGCACTTAGGTATTTCTAAGATATTTTATTTGACAGTAAAAAAAACCACCTAGGATAGCAAGGTTTGGTTTGCATGTAAATGGGGAGAATTGGGAATTGTAGCGAGGGAACAGCGCACGGGGTGATCCATCAGCCAGCACAGGGACAGCTTCAAATCAGTAAACATGTCATGTTAAACTCACTGTGGCAGCGCCTGATCTCATGTTAAATGATATAATAACAATGTACTAGAAGTCCTAATAGCAGTAGATGGCTTTTTTTGACCCAAAGAATGTACATTACACCTTGAGGCAAAGAAAAAAAAAAAAAAAAAAAAAAAGACGAGAAAAAGAGAAGAGAAAAAAAGAAAAAAAAAAGTTCTGTGTTTGTAAATGCTGATTTGGAGCCAAAGGATTTCATGTCAAAAGTCTCTCAGATCCCTATAGTAATTGCAAGCAACACACACAAGATCTGAGCTGAAATAATTCCAGTGCTGAAATTCAATCCATTTTGGGTCAAGAAGCCAGTGGGGAAATGTCTCTGACAAAAAGACAGGTGAAGCTAGTTTAGAGCAGATACAAAAACTGACTTGGAGCTGCAAAATGCAGCTGTCAGAAGAGTGTTTCACTTACAAGGCTAAAATGCAATTAGGGCCTGATTCAGCTCTTGTCAGAACTGCTGGAGGCGCTTCCCCCGGTGCTGGGGGTGCTGAGTCACCAGCGGCTGCTGAGTCACCAGCGGCCAGTTGCAGGCAGGGCTGTCACACGCCCCAACTGAAGGCAGCTCTGGTGCAGCTGGGAATATGAGCTTAATTTTACATACAGTGTAATTCGGTTTTTGTCGTTACCTTGCCTGCAGCAGCACTGTGCATAATAGAGTCACCTGAGAAGCGATGCAGTGAATGTTTCATAAAAATACTTTCTGAAGTGACAATTGCTTTTGTCCCTAAAATACGTGGAAGCATTTAAAAAATGCTTCCTTGACTTCCTCTCCCACTTTCTGTAGCAGAAATGGGAAAAAAAAAAAAGAAAAAAAAAAACAAAAACAACACATGAAAGTAAAAGAAAAAAAGCTGCTTATTCAGAACTAAAAGCAAGCTTACTGGCAGTTGCTTTTCAACACTGAATAACCAGGGAATTTCAGGGACCTGAAAATAGCCATCTTTTAGAAAAAAATAAAGAGAATTGTAAATAGGGCAGAAATTCCAACCAGTCTCTGGAGAGTAGGAGAAAATTGCCAGGGCAGTCCAGAGAGGAGGAAAAGATGAGTTTAGCATTCACTAAATGGACACTCATTTAATGCAAAACTTCTTGAGGATGGGACCTGCCAAGAAAACCTCAGTTTCAGCAGCCCAGGAGCACACTAAGCTGGGGCGTGAATGCCTCCTCTGTGCTGGCGTGATTTAATGTATGGACAGGAGGTGCTGGGTGCTTGTTTTGGAGCAGCTGGGTGCCCCACGAGGGCTGTTTTTGAGTCCATCAGCAGCAGGTGCTGCCGCTTGAGAGAAATAAATGCTAATGCAGATGAAATAACCTGGGGCCTGAAATGCCCCTGGGTGGTACCTGCCATGACCATTCCCAGCTGTGCAGAGGGGTATGAAACAGTCAGAAATTAGCATCATTTTGGCTAGGGTTAGGTGATAGCACAGGGTGAGCAACAGCGCAGGGTGATGTCTAAAGTTTGGTTTAAGGAATTAAAGGCCCTGACACTTCCAGTGCCAGAGGCCTCTTCCAGAGGAGTGTTTTTCTCCTCTTCTCTTGCTCCCAGTGTGCTCACTAAGTTCAGAGCATGTGTAAGTTCCTTTACCTGTGCAGCTTCCCCAGCCAGGGCCATCAGAGATCTGCAGGACAGACTAGAGGAAGGCGTGCTGTCACTTCCAGGCTCTGGTCGGAAGCAGCTAACCACAGCTCTGCTCCGGAGAGCCAGCCCCGTTCTTGTTCACTTGTAGAGGAAGTGCCAAGCAAAACAAATAGTACTTGAGGTTAAAAGGCTCAAAGTCTGTTAGCATCACAAAACCCAATCTCTGCATCTACTTCTGCCATTCCAAAATCATGACAGAGAGCAGCAAGTATCAGGAGGTCACAGAGATAAGCAAGACCCGGCTGACGCAACGCTGAGCCTGATGGAGGAGCTGTTATTGAAGAGCCGGTGCAGAGTGGACACATTTTCCTCCCCTTCTGTTTGTGCTGCTCCAGACAACAGTTTACTGACAACTGATGACTTTTAATCGTAAAACCAATGGACCGGGACCCAGGATAGCCTGTAACACCCTAATATTGGATGTTGATACTAGATGTATGGTGCACACTGAGAGTCACACAGCCTTGGGGGCTCTGCAGCAGACGGAAGAAGGGTCTCTACTCAGAGACTTCACTGCCTACATTAAGAGATGGTGTGACGCATACAGGAGGAAGCACAAGGTAACACTGCTGTTCATACGATCAAGCAATTACTTGGGCTGACAATAAGCTCAGTTTGAAATGCAAACATGTCTGATGTTCATCTACAAGGGCATGAACTGCACACGGCAGGGCTGGACGGCAAGGGACTGGCTCTGAGACTGCAGCTGTCAGGCTGGGGCCATGCTGCAAATTCTGCCTGATTCAAAGAGATAAAAGAGGGCAGAAAAACATGTTTAGCGTCCGTGCTGTGATACTTACGGGTGCTTGACAGTATTTATAGGTGCTGTGGTACTTGTAGGTGTAAATGACAGGTTTTACATCAAATGCTGAAGCTTGAGGCCTTTCCCCACAGATGCCATCAGTCCAGGTGCACACCATCAATGCCACGCACAGCTGGGAATGCGGAGCAGTTGGTGGTAGCAGATTTTGATCTGTAACTCCTCAATTTGTCCATTTCCACCTGTAGCATTTCTGCAGATCAGCCTGGCGTGCCTTCAGTTCTGGTATTCACAAGTAGGCAGCCTGATCTCACCTGGAAATCTCACCTTGCCATCTGACGCGTTTTATCTCCATTCAGCTGATGCCTATCTTGTCATAAAATTTCCCATGGCTTATCAGCACTTGACAATTAGATGCTTAACATCCCACTTAATGCAAAACAGATTATACCCTGGGAATTAACAAAACAATAAAATGCTCTCAGGGGGAAAAAAGGGCAGATCGTAGGTAGCTGCGTTAGCGCGTGAGTGTGTGCACACACACTCCTCTGCACAAATACACACAGACCCTCACAAATACACACAAATACACACAGACACTCACAAATACACACAGACACACACCTGTGGATCCGTGCCCGTCCCCCCCCGCCGCCGGGCCCGGCCGGTTCGGTCCCTCGGAGGGCTGCGGGCCCCGGCCCGGGCTGGCCCCGCGGGGCGGCCGCCGCGCTCCCCCTGGCGGCCCGGCCCGGCTCCGCGCTGCGGGGGCTCCCCACACCCAGCGAGGGCTCAGCCCGAGGCCTTTCCGCAGAGCCCCTCGCCTCCAGCCCGGTTGTTTTAACCTCGTGGCTCGCACGGGGCCGGGGCTGGAGCTTTCGGGCCCGGCTGAGGCAGGCAGGGCCGCCGCCATCGCCCCGCTGCGGGCGTCCCCTCAGCGCGTCGCTGGGCCCAACGCCTCAGTCCTGCCATCGGGCTTCCAGGGCAGGCTTTGTGTGCTCGCAGGACCTGACCTCAGGTATGTAAAAATGATGAGGGGACAGAAGGGCTTGAGGGGTCAAAGCGGTTAGTGAAGATTTAAAAAATATGACAGAAAAACTTTTGAAAAACCATGCGGAGAGGGGCCGTGCTCAGAGCACCCATCTGCCTGCAGACACCCTGGGTGCCCTTATGGGACATAAGGGCCTGGTTCTGGGCTCAGCGATCCAAGTGTGCTCCCCGTGGCTCGGGGTGGTGGCATGGGGCCGCCCTGGCCTGCCCCCCGCGCTCCCCGTCACACACGGGCTGGAGCAGAGGCTGACGCTTCCCATGAGGAATGCTTGGGATGCTCGGTCTGCACATTGTTTGGTAAACGCTGGTCTTTTGGCTGCCTGCCCTCGGAGAAGAAGAAATTTCTGTTGCAGTCTGGTCACCCTTCCAATAACTGACCGAATGCAATAGTTCAGATCCTGACGCACGGTGTGCGTTCATTTAACTGCTGATTTGTGCTGCAGCGGTGCTCTGCAGAGCCCAGGGGACACAGCAGCACCATGATACCACACAGCTCACACACAGAAAGCCATTTGGGCCATAAAGTGTGTAAATATACATCAGGCAGACTTCTGTTACCTGCCTTCTGAAATAGGGGAATATGTCTGTCCAGTTGTGCTTCACAAAAGGTCAGTACCATTAACCCCATTTTACACAGGGGGAGACTGAGGAATTGAGCTTTTATCTGCAGTTGTCCAGCAGACCAGGAATAACCAACAAATCCTGCGAGTGCTGGCCCTGCTAGTGAGGTCCTAGTGCCACCTCCCAGATGAGGAACTTGGCTTGTCCCGTCCTCCACCACTGATTAACCTCTCTGAAGGCACTAAGACTTCGGTGACTTTTCCAAGGGCCGGGTTGGGCAATGGGTGAGGTCAGGAGCCCTGACCCACACATGCAGGCAGCTTCCCATGTGCTCCCTGCACAAGTCCTGGTGTGCTCCTGCTTCGTGCTGCATGTCATTTGCAGTTTTTAAAGCAGTAAGTGACTCTTAAAGCCAAACAAATGCCTGGCATTTGGCTGTGCCTGTGTTTTCCTGTGGCCAGGCTGACCTTTGTGAACACTACAGTCACAACTATGACAGGCAGCTCGCTTGAGCTCTCCCTTCGGGGAGCTGGGGAAGTTTTGTAATTGTTTGAAGAGCCAAGAAATCTTTCTTCGGTCCCTGATTTTCCCTCAGCAACCAACTTTCCTTCTTGATTTCTCATCTCTTCACCTTTCCCTTCCATGTAACGCCCAGCTGATAGTTGTTAGCGAAACAATCCTTTTATTGATGCAGATGCAATCAGCAGAAATGCCTAGCAGTTGCAGAGTTCAGCCCAACTCTGTGAAATCACCCATAAATGTGCTTCACTTCACTAGAACTGTTCTTGTGCTCAGTCTTAAGCATGTGCTTATGTCTTTTGCAAGTCCTTGGCCCTCTCAGTCCCAACTGGGCCATGCTGATTACCGAGTAATGGCAGGATGAGGGAGAGGCTCTCTTTGGGATCTCTGTGAAAGCATTTTTCTGAGCCTATGGTCAGTGGTCTGCTCTGATGGCAGATGAGTGCAATTTGTGGTTGTCCAATGAAGGAACAGAGCATGAAATCCCCTATTAAGGTTCTCTTAGATATGTCTGCAAAATCCTGAATAGTGATTAAAGTGCTCATGGCATGGCTGCTGCGTGATGTGCTGTTCTCATTGCTTGCAGCTCCTTGTCTGTGCCTCTTTAGCTGCTTTCTCTAACATGTTCTGCGCTTTACCAAGCTGCCATCATGCTCAAGCATTAAAAACAAAACAAACAAAACCCAGCTAGTGTCATAAAGTCATGATACGGGTTTATAAATGTAATAATCTTTAACTGGGATTTGCCTTCTCTGTTTCAGAGTGTGCTTGAGGTACTTTCTTATGCTTTGCCTTGCTACTGCGAGCATTAGACATGGTGTTCTCAGCACTAGGCATTGTGTTCTTTTGCAGTGGAGACAGGATGCTCACCTAATGGCTTGACATGGGGAATGAAAATATATTTATGTGGTTTGTCATTGCTATTGGTAAAATCCTATATAAGTTGTGGTTAAGGTCAGATCTGTTAAACAACTGAGAAGCACATAGGTACTGTAAGACATGTTTTAAGCCTGGGAACTGGCGTATTGCTCATACACATTGCTCACTTTAGTTGCATCTTCTGTGAGGCATGGCTGCTCCTTGCTGTGACCTGTACAGCACCTAGCACTCTGCATGTGGTTCACAGCACCTGCTGAAGGCCAGTAATGCTAATTAGTCCTAATAGCTTCTTTATTTCATACAGCTTCTAGCTAGCTGGGACTGATCACAATAGGATGTCACTGAAACAAATAATTGAGACCCAAGATAAAAACTGTTTGGTTGGAAGGAAAACATGCCAGGTTTCTGAATGGGCTGCCACAGAAATATCTATTTATCCGGTCCCAAAGTGAAGCACTGTTTCCACTGTCTCAGATCCTCTACACTGTGGCACTGAGCTCTTCCTCCACTTAGCACAGGAGCGTGTCCGAGCTGCTAATGTACCTCTATGTGTAAGTGACAGTCAGGTACTGTAATGCCAGATGGCTTCTCATGAGTTCAATATATAGCACTAGGGTTTGCCTACGTGACCCACGACAGGAGTGCTGAGGTTCTGTACCTGTCTGCCCAGTGTTATTATATTTCTGTCCCCACTTTACAATTACACTGGTTCTGAGCCTTGCACGCACTGAGGGCTGTGACGTACAGGCAAGTTACTAGAGCATAACAAGCTCCTGCCTGTCAGGTTCTTCACCATAATTGCCTTGTTCACGCTCCTACCCCCAGTAAATGCAATGTAGCTATCCCCCCCCCTCCTTTTTTTTTTTTTTTGTGTGGAAGGGGAAAACTACCTTGGCTTACTTTGTATTTGCCAACGGGTGAGAACAAGCATGAAGACAGTTATTACAGAGCAGCTGATACCTGTTAACTTGAGTTATTCTTCCTGTTTCTAAAGCTACTTTGTGTGTCGGGGTCATGCTCATCGTTTAAGATACGAACTTGGTACCAAACAGGCAAACACTTTAATAGATCTCCTCATTACCTTCAAACCCCAAGGAACTGTCTCCATTGGATGAGCGTAATAGGTGTGCCTGGGGCTGTTCAAGCTAGGGCAAGATATCACAGGCAGCAAAGAATCAACATAGGAATATTAACAATACATTATTTTGCTGGTGCAGTTTTCCCATATGATTACAAGTGATGAGTGCTCCGTGGGAGTGAGGAAAAAAAGATTGGGCCCATACCGATAGACTGTACTCAGTTGTTCACAGTCATGCTCCATCCTTTACTGTTACTTCATTTGTTTGCTCTTATGTTACTGTATTCTATCCTGAAGGCTAACCACATATCATATATATTTAAAAGAACAGTAGTGTATAACTGGTGTAGATCTTAGGGTTTCTCTCCCAAAACATTATGATATTCCTGCTGAGAATATGAAGATAGAGGCTTTAATCCTTGGGAACAAAAGGGTGTGAGTAATCCCATTTCATTGCATGACCTGGAATCTCCACCCATATAAATACATCAAAGAGCAGCTATGATTTCACTCTTTGACACCCATCGGTTGAGGTTCTCACCCTGGGAAGCAAACAGGTCCTGTGGTTGGGCTGGACAGTGCCCACGAGGCTGGGTAGCATGGATGTTTTCAGCGTTCTTTGATCTTCCTGCTGGACCAAAATTATTCACATCTCCCCAGTGTTGCTGAAAACTTATCCAAGCACTCCAGGCAATTATTTTTAAATGTATGTGTGCTTTGGGCCAAGTCCACAAATCCTGACTCATGACTGACTCAGCCCTTACTTAAGCAAAACTCCACTCGATTTCATTAGGAACCGAGGCAGGACCTCGGGACTGAGCCCCCTGCCAACGGGAGCTGGCAGCAAGAGCTCAGCACCGGTTCGCGGAGCCGGTGCCCTTCCACAGCTCCCATTGCCTTCCCAGTGCCTCAATATCCACAGCACCTCTTGAGCCTTGTGTGGCAGCGATGTCTACAAGGGGAAAAGACCCGTCCTGCTCAACTGCACTACTCAACTCACCGTGTGCGTGATGGGGAACGAGGCTGGCTCGGTACTTTGTTGACTAAGAGCTCTCAGAGCTAATCCTAGCAAGCGGCTGTAGGGACTGCTGTGCCCCGCGTTAATCAGCAGATCGGACTAGATGGTCGTGATAGCCCGACCATCTGGCTGTAAAGTGTTGCACTGTGGATTGGTTGTAACTCATCGGAGTATTTCAGGTTTTTATAAATTAATTTCAAACAGTCAGCTCACCCTTGCGTGTTAGAGGCCAGGGTGGTTTGGGTACAGAAAGAAACTGGCTAATGGGAGTCCTGGGAAGAGCAATATAAAACACACAGGCAGCTCTGTGGGATATAAGCTGGTGCTAAATAAGCTCTGCAGGCGCTGAGCTCCGCTGTGTGCCATGTCTCCCAGCTCTCCGGGCTCTGGGTGAGGGCAGTGCCTTGGTGCAGCGCTGGGCCTGACCTGGCTCCCTGCACTCCCGACTGCAGGAGTCAGCTCAGGTCTCGCCAGCCTTATTAGCTCTGGCTCAGTGCCGGCAATTCCTATTCAGGCTGGCTCCACGCAACATGCTTGGATGGCTGCGCCGTGCACATCCCAGCATGGGAGTGGTGTCCTGGTGTCAGGAATGTGGGACGGAGACACTGCGGCTGCCTGCTGAGAGCAGCACGGTCACATTCACACACGCGAAGAAGCTCTGCTGGAGCGAGCTGTCCTGCCTGGAGGCAGCCCGAGCGTCCATGTCCTCGTGTGGCCAGTCCCGAAGCCACCCAAGGGAGACTGCGATTGATAAAATACTAAAAAGCAGTTCTGAAGTATCCCTGCTGTCCGCCACTCTCCAGAGAGCCTATTAAAACCCAGCCATTTTCTGCTCAGTGAGTGTGACTGCCAATATGTGGCTAAAGCAGCCCCCCAAATTAATG
Organism: Netta rufina; assembly: GCF_964035555.1. Classification (NCBI taxonomy): domain Eukaryota; kingdom Metazoa; phylum Chordata; class Aves; order Anseriformes; family Anatidae; genus Netta; species Netta rufina. Next base: position 6,096,272 of record NC_140143.1, on the reverse strand, counting down.
GCAATGTTATTTATTTACGTTTCATTTAAGCTTCTGCCATTGTGTTTTGCATGGCTGCACCTTGACAAATGGCCTGATCAGTTTTATTCCTAGCTCCAGCTAGAAATAACAGAGCTGCCGTGTGTATTAGTATCATCTGAGCTGGATTTTTGGCCTCGTCATAGGAGGAAGCATTTGCAGGACTGGGCTCAGCGCATTGGTCTGTCAGATGTTGCTGCACCCTTTGTTGCCCTTAACCATTTCTTTCATCCAAGTAAACAGGTCTGAGCTCCAGTGTGAGTAACTTACTGTTCTGTCTTTTGTAATGCTGCATTAATAGGCTTTGAAGAGATACATTTTCCGCCAACGTAAACACTTTCTTGAATGTAACAGAAATGAGTCCTTGCTTGCATTACTTTGCTGTGAACATTATGAAGGCTGTAAAGTAATCGTAAGTAGACGGCCACATCAGAATCTCCTTTAGACTACTCCAAGGCTTCCACAGTAGTGACTAAACAAGGGTCTCCTCTCAGAGTGCCTTTTTTCCCCCTTTTTTTCCTTCTTCTTTTTCTTTTCCTTTCTCTTTTTTTTTTCTTTTCTTTCTTTTTTGATGAAAGCTGGAAGCTGCATGGCCCAGTAATGTCCTCTGCTCTTCCCTCTCCCCATCCCACCCCAGACTTCCTGGGAGGACACATGGGAAGTGGCTGAGCACAGCTCAGTTTTCTGCAGAGCACTTTGCCTGTGTGATGTTTCCAAAGGAGGTTTGAGATTTTTTAGGGGCTGCAAATTGCACAAAAGCTGAACACCCACGGGGCTCAGTCCTTTGTTCCCTGCCATCTCTGACGGGAGTCACAGCACTCACCTTGACCGCCACAGGAGCTGCTTTGTTGTATGGACTTGAGATCTAAAGCCCACCACAATCAGAAATGATTCTATTGACTCTGCAGGTGTTAAGCAAGCTCTGTGTTTTCTTCAAGGCCACCTGAGGCCCAGGCAGCAAGTACATTCAAATATAGGTGACTCTATGAAGAAATGTTGTAAATATCTTGTCTTCAGTATTTTCACATCAAATACAATTTTAGCACTGTAGTTGCAAAAAGATACAGGAGTCAGGAAAGTCACCAAGACCTAAGTCAGGACTAGGGAGAGAATGGTGAGTAAGGAAATCCTTCAGTGTTCGCTTTTCTGTTTTCACATTCCTGTGACTTGAATTCAAATCTGCCCCACACTGAAGAGCCTGGAAACAAGATCTTCAGGTCTTTCCTAGTTGTAATGAGAACACACCCATACAGAGTACATGAGGAGAATTAAAGGAAGGAGATTTGCAAAACCTCTTAAAACAGCAAGCTTCTTAATTTTCCTTTAGAATTCAAAGGAGCCGTCAGCCAAATATATTTAAGGACTGGAGCAGCTAAGCCCCAGCAGAGTGCATGGCTGGCTTGGTTTGCTCAGGCTTATCTGAATTTTGTCCTGTAAAAGCGTGAATTATTGACTCTCCCCTCTTCTCTGCTTTACAGTCCTCAGGTACCTGGAGGGCATCCCAGAAAAACAGGAGGTTGAGCCAGCCCTCTCAAATGCTCGTGTTTTCTAAGTGCTTTCTGAATCTGACTGGCTAAGCCCAAGTTTGAATATTTAAAGGTTTTCAAAAATCTCGTTTCACACCCCGCACCCCAAAAACCAAAGGCAGCAAAGCAGCAGAGTTCCCCGTAAACCTAGACCTTGGCAGGGGAGCGGCAGCCATCGCCTCCGCGATGCTGGGAGCCGGGAGGTGCCGCAAAGACGCGCTCTTATTCCTGCCTAGTGGTTTCCAGAAGCTGGGCTTTTATTGCTCTGGGTGAAATTTGCTCTGTGTGCAGAGAGAACCAACAAGGCTGACAGTGTAGCAGGACTGAATAATGCAGAGGCCTTTGCTCGCCCTGTTGCATAGGAATGATTCCCACATCCTTGGGGCACAGCAGCGCGAATCGGCTTTGAAGCGCCTGTGCAGCCGTATTGCAGCGAATTAGAAAAAATATCGCCAAGTATAAAAGACGTTTGGTGAGATGCTTTTCTCCCCCTATTGTTTATCTGGCTGCTCCATGCCTGAAATGGTGTGTTTGTCTTGCAGCCGCTGGAGTTAGCATGCAGTGCCTTGGGGGGGATATCCTGGGCTCTCATCCGCTTGGAGCTGCTGCCCCGACAGCAGCCTCCCTTCCACAGCATCTCCGCTCACTCCAGCACGATCCAGCCGGGCTGTGCTGGGCCCTCCAGTCCTCACCACTGCCCACGAAGGCCACAAAGCTGTCCCCAAAGCATTTTGCCCCATGCTAGGTTTGCTGTGCTATTCACAGGGTCCTTTGCCCTCCAGCCTGCCCCATTTTCTTCTTTGTGTAGGACAGGGTTTAACACCCCACCTTGTAAAACCTTGAATTAAAAAACACAGTGTCTTAAAAGGCTTAGGTGGGATTAAGAAGCACAAACCTCTTACACACAGAGCTAATACTAAGTAAGCTTTTCTAAATTACCAGTACGTGATGTATTAACAGGAGAGAGCTCCCCTATCACTCTCATCTCAGCTGGCTTGTTTGAAGGGATAGAATGGAAGTTGGGTTTACTGACTTCCACTGGGTCTTGGGTGTTCAATGCTTTTCTGGTCTTCTGATGTTCCAGCCACAATTTCTGAAAACATTTACCACCCTTCCAGGCCAAAACCAGAACTGGTGCAGACAGGTGTAGTTTCAGTTGCTTCAGCAGATCTGTGCCAAGCTACAGCGACCACAAAACTGGAGGTGGCGTTTGTCAGCAGGGAAGAGCAGAAGACCTTGACTAATTCAAGCCCTGTTGCCGACCTTCTGTGGAACTTTATCAGCAGCTCTGCTATCCCCCCAAGCCCAACTTTGGATAAGGATTATTTTATTACTCTTTTATGCAGAAGTTAGGCTAAGGGGTTACAGTCATGTGCCACTGAAATGTCAAATAACTGGCCCATAATATCACTTGCATTGCACAATTCAATGTGCAAAAAGCTTTCTTACCCCATGCAGAGGAAACTTGGAGAAGAGGGGAAAGCACCTTTGTCTTTGTGCTCCTTCACTCCTTGCCCTCCCCCACATAGCCCCATTTAGAAGATATTTATTAGCGGGGGAAGTACAGTGAAATGTAGATCTTGGGAGCTGCATTGCTCTGTGAAGGAGCACCTTCCCCTGCATATGCAGGATCCCCATTGCACCTTTAAAGAATCACAACAAAGAAAAGGAGCTGACACACTGATTTTTGATCTGGAAAATGAAATCTGACATAACCAGTAGTTACATTTTTCTTATTCCCTGGTAGTTTGCCTAAAGGCAGCTTTTAAATAATTCCTGCTTTTCTCCTCCTGAGAAATAATCTATTTGCTTCTGAATTAATTAGGCAGCATCATGAAAAAGCTCCAGAGACTTTGAAAGCTGCTGATCTAACTTTTTAAAATATATAGTGGGCCTGATTCATAGGCCAACCAGCGGGAATTCTGCTCCTAACTTTGATGGGAACGGGAACAGGCCTTTTATGTGAGATGCTACTGAAAAAATAGCATTCTCTGTAAGTAGTAAGAGATGCTACTCTTTCTGTCTGCCTTTCTGGCAGCTATGGCTGTAATATCTTGAGTCTTGTGGGACTGAGAGAGAATGTCCTTTCTTATTTCATCTTCCTTTGTACAAGTCAGTGTTAGTGTTTCTGTTGTTTGATGAGCAGATGTGTTCAGGAGTTGGGTGCTCTCTCTCCACCTCTGATGTCCAGTGGGTGACTGGTACGCAGGGCCTGGGCTGTAGTGCAAGGCCAGGGACATCAGAGGAGCTCTTGCGGGTGTAATAGATCATTTCAAGCCGGGCAGTGAGATGTCAGCTACTTTGGCACTTGCTAACTTAAATCAGCATCAACCTAGTAAAATGAGTTTTAACAATATCTCCTTTTCTGTTGATCTAGAAGATGAAAATAAATTCATTTTGGACTCGTGAAAATAAGTGACTTTTTATGACCTGAAAAACAAAAAGACACCCATGCACTGAATGGAAAGTGTTTGTCCAAGTCTTCACAGGGTGATGTAAAAACTTTTATTTGATGGGGTAGAAGGAATGGATAGAAGAACTCATCTAGATGAGTTTCCAGGCTCATGAGTTCTTCATGAAGCTGGGCTTTATGGCCTTGATGGCCTCTCTCTCTCTCCTGTGTTTCTTTGTTCTTACATTCCTGACTCTACCTGTTGCCAGTGGCAATATCACCAACACAAGTCGGGACAAGGATTAGATCAAAAGGTACGTGAGGAACCGAAGATGGCTCTAAGTGAGATTTGGAGCTCAGATTAGGGGATCCAAACACCTGTATGTCTTTCAGGGTAGGTCTCTGTACAGCCAGCATTGTACTGGGGGGTTCACTCAAATAGCTCTAGGAGTATTCGTGGTCAGTGTGACATCTGGTGAAGTTGTCTCATGAAACCATACTGCGCTTCTGAGTGACACAGGCCAGAAATGCCTGAATTTGCAGTATGGACCAGAGAAGAAAGACTCATTGCAGGGATCACCATGTCAAACCTCATTATTTAGCAGGGCTTTCTGCTAGCTTTTAGAGTATCAAAATGTGCTTACTGACACTTGTGTTGTTTAGAACTTGAAACAAAACTTTGCTGCACTCTCTCCTCTCCCTTTGTGTTCCCTGACTTCTGAACGTAGCCGTGCCTTCCAGCAGCTCGCGGGGCTCAGCCCAGGCGTGGGTTCACACAGCTGCTGGGCTGCTCTGGTGGTGCCGCTTTGGGGAGTAAAAGGAGAGAGGAGTTTGTCATGAGAAAGCCCAGACTGCAAGCAGGAGCAAGGAATGTAGACCCAGTTTTATAATTAACAGTCTGATGAGCTCCAGCTCTCCCTTGCAAAATAAGAGATTTGTTGCCTTCTCTGTGAAGCCGTTGGGAGTTTGGAAGGTTCCTGGGAAGCCCAGCAATTTGGGAGGTGGGCTCAGGAGCTAACTCTAAAACCACGCCAGCTCATCTCCAGCAAATATCCTTATGGAAAGGAACGAAAAGCTGAAGGCCCAGAGAGCTGTTATCTGGTATGTCCTTTTGTCAGCTGGTGTCAGAAATTGTACTTGTATAATTTGCTATATATGTTTTATATGCTGTAGTTTTGTGAGCACAAATGACTTTTTCTAAGATGGAGAGGTCAGTTACTTGTATTCCTGGCATCAGCTTGGCCTTCCATGTCAGTCTGCCCTGGAAGGCTTTAAAAGTCACCGTGTTCTCCCTGCTCTCTATCAAGCCTGAATTTCCAGTCAGGAAAAAAGTGTTCTTGCGGGCAAAGTCCAAAGAGTTACAGCTTTATTTACAGTTTAGTGACCACCTACATGAGTGTAGCTCGTCACTAGCAGCGCCTTGGGCATGTTTCCACTTTATAGCTTCATGAGGCTGTTTACAGAGTTGTCAACAGAAGAAATAAAGGACCAGGCTGGAACTATGGTCCCATTAAAATCAGTGGCAAAACTCCCACAGACTTCAGTGGAGCAGCATTTCACTCAGTACTTCACGTGAGGAGCATGTGTTTTATTGTCACCTTGATCTCTGCTTGTTCAGCTTCTTTTTTTCAAAGCATACTTGGTCCATGGGCAGCTTCATGGGCTCTGGCAGTACCTGAGGTACCTTTTCTGTACTGACAAATTGCAGGTCAGTCTGTCACGTCTGTCACTCTCTTTTCTGTCTTCAGGTCACTGCTTTCCATATGCCTCTTGGAACTTATTTTGCTTCCTTCTCTGTACTAACTATAGATTTGCAGTCATCCATGTAACCTGGAGACAAGGAAGCAGAAAGGATGTCTATGGACTTTTCCATGGCCACAAAAGTTGACCAGGATTTGAATTATGGATTGGGTCAGGTGCTGAAAGCAGTTGGCCTGCACTCATTCTGAACCAGCAGGTCTATGAGAATTCCCTAAGTTAACAAATCGTCTAGTTCATTGAATAAATGGATGCATCCTTCTGTTCCCTCCACACAGCAGCTTTCTTTGCCCTCCACCCAGCTAAGTTGTGAAATTCTGGGCAGATTGTATGTACATACACCCACCATGCCTCCTATATAAAGATACATATGCATACAGAAACCCCCCGCACAAGCATGTACCTCACATGGTACATGGGTTTGGTAATATTTCCAGTGATTAATCTCCGTGTTTCTGAGTTCGTACAGATTCCTGTCTAATCTCCAGAAAGATTATTTCTTTCTATATCCTGAGTGCCAGTGATATGCAAAGGCCAAATTGCATTGCATGCTGCCCTTTGGGAAGAGGCTCCTGCTTAAAAGCCTTCCAGGTCTTGGCTATCACAGGAGACTATATTTGGAAGGATGGGAAAGCAACACGAGAGGCACATGGAGCAAAAGCTGTGAGCATCAGCAGTTTACTACAAGTAAACAGTTTCACTTCTCTAGGTGTTGTGTTCACCAGTCCTGTAAACAGGATCCGAGTACAATAAGATCACAAACAGTAGCCCTAACCTATCCTGTTCCTTCGCAGCTGGGGTTATAAACTACCAACAGGCTCATGCCAACTGTTCTGTTTCACCCCTCTGTGAGCCACCATTGCAATATTTGAGTTGTCCCTGCAGAACCTTTTGCTTTGCTGGAAACAAAAAAATCAACCTCAGTTCCTGCTCTTGCAGGGATTTACAAAAGAAGGACTTTGTTGTCTGGACATTACAAATCACTCCAACACTGTCCTCCAACATTTTGGAGAAGAAGGTATTTCTGTCCATTTCTTTTTATCCCGGTCATTGAGAGGCAGACAGTGCTGGCTGCTGTTTCTGCTGTCCTGTTTAGAAGAGAGCTGTGTGATCTGGAGACCGATGGTGCAGTCTTGTCTGATAGCATCGGCTTTCCCTGAATAATTGTGGACATTCCCACCTCTCCACTCATCCCTCCAAGCACCTTGGAGTCATAAATCGCAATGCTAGAGCAAATGGAGTCATGCTTGGGGAATGATCTCCCCGCTCAAGGTGAATCCTGATACCTGACGTGTGAGAAGACCAGGCACATGCTAAGAATTCCTTGCTAATTTAGGTTGCTAGTTCATCAAAAACATCCTCCCAAACACGCACAGGATGTATTAAGTTATGGTGTAGTAAGCGATCAGCTTGTCATACTGACATTTCTGCTCCTTGCCAGAAAGTCCTGGACTTCATTATCTTTCTCGAGAAATGAGATCTGTTAGTGTCACCCTGCAATAAATTCGTGTAACTGGAAACCTCTCCCCAGGCATACAAACATAGGAGGCCAACTGAGCATTGCTGTTCTCTGAAGACTGATATATAAATACATCCTGGACTGACTAACATCATCTCTTCCCCGTTTCTGGTCAAGTGAAGTCTTAGCTTCCTGATCTTGTTTCTTTCTCAAGCCTTGGTCCAGTAACATTTTGGCATAGGCACCCAGCGAGTTATGAATTGGGGCTTAGCTTTTCGGGGCTATCAAATGAGGAGATTTAATTGTGTGTAAGTTACTTTATGGTGTCACCTTGCCACTTAGAGTTCTACTTCGAAAGGCTCAGAAATGCCACCCAGCCTGCTGCGGCAGGGGAGGCTGGCAGGGGTGGCCCCAGCATGGTGTCAGGACACTGTCCCGGCACATGCTGTTGCCTTGGTGACATACAGGCCCGAAATAAGAAGTACTTATAAATGAAACTTCCTGTGTGTGGTGATCCTGTCAGTAACACAGTAGATTAGTAGATGCCCAGAAAATCTGGAAGCTCTGAGCCCTGTCATTGTCCCTGCACATGATCTCCAACCTCTTCTGTTATGGCTTTTTTGCTCCTCAAAAAAAAAAGAAGAAGTCATAAGTCATTAGCATGTCTAAGAAGACAACTCAAGAGAAATCCTGTTTTCTTTTAGACAGTCCTGAAATGACACATTTTAACTTTTTTTTCTAGTTTTCAAAAACACTGCCCTTTTAACCAGCTATTATTAAGGTGGTGACTGAATTATGAAAATCTAGCTTTGAATAAACAAAAGATTTTCATTGCATATTAAATAAAATTTGCCCTTTTGTCATGAGGAAATGCAACGACAGCTGTTATAAGAAGTCGTGGCAGAAGCACGGAGGACTCCCGTTAGCCATCAGTGCTGTATTTGAACCAAACGAGGAAACCGAACGTGGGCTGGAAGATGCACAGCAGCTCCCAAAGCACCGGTTTCCCACCAGATACAAAGGTTGGCAGGAACCACCAGAGCAGGTGGATGCCAGGGATGGTAAAACTCTTCCCATTCCATACACTGTCCCCTCGAGTTCCCAGCAGCAGCACAGAGCAGCGCGATGGCTCCGGGTGCACAACGCACTGGTTGGTTTGGTGTCAGGAGAAATGAGGAGCGAAGTTACGCCACGCAGCCTGTGGCTAGGAGTCATTTTGGTAGGGCTGGGGAGGAGCATCCAGGCTGATCTCCTGCTGTTATTATTATGGGCCAACAATTTCTTGCAGTTGCTGAAACTAGTAGCAAGGACTCTCACGGTGCAATCATTTCCCATAGTCACTAACGCTAGCTTGAAAAGGCAGTGCAATAGGTGATCGTTTACTGGGAACCAGATGCTCTCGGACTTTGTTAGGAGGCTAATGTTGGGGGGTGATTTCAAAATGTTTTGGGTAAATTTCAATGTTTGTTATAAGTATTCTTAAGGAAAATCAGCATAAATAGCCTATGGTGTTTGGCAGAGGTCATGCCGGTCTGTATTCTGTTTTATCTGGTTTCATACCAAGGCACTGGCCCACACAATTGTCTCTTATTTGCAGTCTTGGCTCATTAAGGTGATAATTTGATAAAGCAGGTTATTGTCTTTACCTTGGGGGATCTCTTCCAGGCTGATATATTGATGCTGTGGACAGACCTGTCAATATGCTCCTCTGTTCTCAGCAAGTGCTGCGGCACGTCCCCGCCGTGATTTATGGGCCCCACCTTGCGCACAGCCTGCCAGCCCCAGGCACCGCCTCTGCACATGGCAGAGGTGCTCAGGGTGTGTCCTGGGGAGAAAATGGGGATGGGGCACGCTGAAAGGATTGGGGAAGGTTTCTGAGAAGACCCTTGATGGCAGTGTATCCCTGACTCCTTTTGTGAGCTGCTGGGAGCTTAGGGAGGAGATCCTCAGAGGAAAAGCAACTGGTCGAGGAGGTCACAGAGGTCTGTGAGGACATCCTAGATAAGTTTCCCTCAACGAGAAGTCAAGACAATGCACAGAGAGTAGAGAGGAGTTATTCCACCCTGGCAGCAGGACAGGGGCTTGGCTGGCACCAAGCAGCTGCTTCGAGGCCCAGTTTGTTCCTCAAGTGCCTTGAAGGGACCCAAGGGGTGGCAACGGCTTCATCTGAGCCTACACAGGGTGTGCGTCCCCCTGCAGGGGCACGGCAGGAGTCAGAGCCACCCCCAAAGGAGGTGATGGCAAAGGTGGGAGCTGTGCAGGCGGTGGGGACGCTGAGCAGGGCTCTTCTGGGAGCACCTGCAGGGCAGGTATCTGCACAGAAGCTCTTGTCCCATCATGTTCTCTTGCCTGTTTGAGAAACCTGCGTGTAAGCCTGCCCAGTGCTTAGAACAGGAGTTTTCACACAAGTCTGACTTGGAGATTAATTAGTAGCACACAACATATGTTGTATAGTACTGGCAAAAGTATTTTTGGAGACAGAATGCTGATAAACATCTATTTCTGGGGAGAGGAGCAGAAACAGTCGCTGTGAGCTCGGGCCATATTGCAGTGTACCAGAGCAGGTACATTGGGAAAGGCAGAACTACACCAACGCAGCCCCATGCCCGAGAGCTCTCGCACTGAAACTTGATGGCGAAACATCACCTGTTCCTCCCTGATGATAAAGAGGCGAGATAAATAATTAATAAGTATCTGAGTCTCCACGTGACTGCTAAATACATTTCAGTTAGGCATTATGTAAATTTGAAGTGATTTTTTTACTGGTCGTGCATAATAAGATAACTATGGTGATTAATTTTTCGTCCTCAAAGTTTAGTTAAGATCATTCAGGGGGTTTGGGCAGTTACACCATCCTCTAATCACAGTCCAAGCCACTGAAAACTAACCGCCTCGCTTTCAGGTAGATGATGATATGCTGGGGGAGGAGATCTTACTCACAAATACTCACCCAAGTTGTCAAAATTGGAAGGGCCATTTGGTCTTCTGGACACTGAGATGATACACACTGGTTATTAATACATGCAACTAAATGTGTGCTTTGAGGGATTTAATTTCAGGGGTGGACTCATTCTGTCCTCCATGCTCCTGTATAGCTCCTTGTGGAATAACCGGAGCGCCGTTCTGGGTTAGCCTAACCCACCCTTAAAGAAACTGAACTGTCCAAAGGGATAAAATAAATAGTGTCAGGTCACGTTTGGTTCCAGAATGAATGTGTCCAGGTGTGGCGTTTTACAGGAATAGCCGTGCTGAGTGCACATCCTCTTAGTCTGAATCACTTCTCAGGCTTAGACAAGCCTGTGTTTCCCAGTCCCAGCCCTGCAAGATGCACAGGGCAGCGCTGAGTGCGGTTGCTGTAATTGCACCTTCTGCAGAGGTGTTAGAGCTCCTCCAGACTCTGGTGGGTCCAACACCAGGGAGCTGCCTTCTTGTTCATGTGAAGTTTTCAAAGTGTTGAGCAAAAGTAGCAGCACGCTGATGTCCTGGGGGAAAAAATGCTGGGAAATTGTGTCCTGCATGGTTATTCCTGGGATGCCTGCTGTTCCCCTTGGTTTCTCTCTCGGTGCTTTTCATGTGACTGGGCTGTGCTCACCAACGGCTTTGCCCCACAAGTTGGTGCAAGCCTGCAGGATGTGTCAGTGCACAGGATGGACCCTGACTCATGGGGAAAGCATGTATGGAAAACGTTGCCATACTCCCGCAAATGCTTGTTTTTCTTTTCTGTGAGACTTTTTTTTTTTCCATTTTAAATAAATCAAGAGTTTAGCAATAAAAGCTAATGCTGAAAGGAAACGGTGCAGGTGAGCTCTGTATTTATGAACAGAAACCCTTTTCAGGAGAGTCAACTGGGTTTGAAAAAAACAAAGTGGCAGGTAGCTCCTCTGCTGCCCAGAAGGCGAGAGTAGTGCGGCTATCTTGCTAAACCTCCTTTGTTACTCTTGCTGTTCCGAAGTTACAGAATGCCAAGAAGATGCTACTCTGGAGTACCTGTTTCTAAATCCTGCCATTTTATTCCAAAATGAAGAGTGTCTCTGTTCTAATTCTGTTGTAACCTGAGGAGGAATTCGGTGATAACTGTTGTGCTTTAAATTCGCACCTTGTGATACTCCCAGTTGCCAATGACAGGCAAATTCTATTTTTTCTTCTAGTTTCATTGCTGTAAATCCAGAATAACCCTGTTGAGATGAGCCAGTAGTTTTCAGTAACATCTACAAAATGTGTCATTTCAAAGGAATGACTCTGGATTTTACCATGCAAATCTGGCCCACGGTGAAAAGAGAAAGTCTGAGTTAAGCAGACCAAACCACTCCCTTGACTGAAACATCTTCAGAAGCTCTGCAGTAATGCGATAGGCAGCAGTTCTCACTACAGCGTCAGGAAGAACTGAACATCAAGGGAATAATTAACATCTCATTTAGCTGTGAGACCAGGATCTAGGTGGGTTCCTGCATTAAATAATTGCTTCCAGAGCCTGGGAAGGTTGGGGCTGCTCACTCTGCTCCGTGAGGCTGCTGCCCATCTCCCCGAGTTATTTTACAGCAGGGAGTGCAGGCTCCATCCCTTGGTGCTTTTGAGGACTGGGTGCTGTGAATGTCCTAAGGAGCCCCAGTCTTCTGGCGTTGAAGGAAATGCAGGGATATAAGCACACCTCAGCACCCAGTCATCTTGCTTAAACATTGGTACAAAAAATCACTTTAGGCATGTCATATTTTTTCTTAAAGCCGAGAATCTCAGCGTAATCCTCCTCAGAAATCCATCAGAGGCATGTTGGAGAAAATGTCCAACTCCTACACAGGTCTCTTCTATAAAAACAGGATTTGCTCTGCCATGTTCTTGGTGACTAATTGCTGCATTATGCAAGTCAGGGTATTAATGCACAATGGGGCACTGGGGCCTTCCGTGCCGAGTGCCTGTTTTCAGCGCTCCCATCACCAGCCATCACCTCGCAGCCACACCACAAAATCGGGGGGTCAGGATTTTACATCCCCACCCTGGAGCTCTGCAGAACTGTGGGAAGAGTGAGGTGTGCGTCCTTCTGGTTGGAAGAGGTCCTTGTTGTAGCTCCCTGGGGCAAGGACAGGTGGGGGCTTGAGCTCCTGCCGTGCTCACAGCTGCCTTCGTGGCCCTCTCCTGTCCCAGGCCCCTTCTGCTTCCCTGCACGGCTCAGCCCCAGCAGCTTTGGCTTTCCCAGGCGCTTGGTTCCTCCTGGAGGAGAGGTCTCAGTTTCAACACTTCAGGTTTTTATGGTCATTTATTGCTACCTGAAACACCGTTTTGATTTCCACAGCCTCTTGCTGAGCCTCCTCGCTCCCTGCCATGGCAGGTAAAGCCTGCTGGCTCTGAAGAGGGATGGAGGCAGCGAGTTCTCGCCGGCTGCGTGGCCTCCGCAGCCTGTTTGCAGGCAACTGCTCCTTAACTTCTCTTGTTGACTTCCCGGTCCCTTTGTTCAGCCTTTTAAATTTCCCTTTATTGTTTTAGGCTGTCTGCAAATATATTTGTTTTTCTTCCAAAAAGCCTTCGCTTGCTCAATTAGCAAGAGAGCTCTTTGCAGAGAGTGGCTGTGGTGCTGCCATCGCTAAGTGCTTCTGGAGCGCTGGCTCCTCCCCAGAGGGGTTTACCCTTGCAGTCCTTGTGCTGCCCGGTGCTGTACATCTCACTGCAATATCGCCGCGCGGTGCCTTGCAGAAAAGGAGCTTGTGTGGCACAGGGGTTTGGATGTGTTGCCACAAATGGGGCCAATCCAGATGGGCTCCAGCCAAGATCTTAACCGCAACTTTTGCTCCCTGCCCTATTGGGTCAATAGTGTGTCCTCCCTGCACATGGGCTCTTTCACCATCCAGAGTTTTATTTGCTTTTGTCTTACTTAATGGTTCTGCCACTTTGTTTGGAGCAGAGGTTATGAGGATACAAGTCAAGCCTCTCACATGCTGGGAGAGAAGGGTGGGTGCTGCCTGCTGTAGTGCTGCACATACCTCTGGTGTCTGCGTGCCAGCCACCCCAACGGGCCGAGCCCTGGGAGACCAGTGCTCAGCCGGGACCCGCACACAGCCTGCACGGTGCAGGAGTGTCTGGAAACAGCCTGGGTCTGGAAGGCACCTCCCTGCCTGTTCCAGGGCAGTCCCCGTGCTGTCCCCAGCGAGCCCCGTGCCCTTCTCCAGCCCCAGGCAGCGGAGGCCGGGCTCCCTTCAGCTGGAGGCAGCTCCGCGGAGCGCTGCCCTCCTTCCTCCTGAGCACCCCGGTAGGAAACCTCACCAAAGAGGCTGCAGAAGCCTCTGCCACTCCATCTGCATTCAGTCTTTGTCTGAACACAGGATAAAGAATTTCTCCTCTCGGGGGGATTGTGGCACTTTGTGTTGCTATTTTCCCTGTTTTTGCAGTCTGTTTAAATTGTGGGTTTGCCCTTAGAAGCCGGGGGCTAAAGCCTAGTAGAAAACTGTTTACAATGCTGCTTACAAAATCTTTGTAGAGTTCAGAGGCTGTTTCAGCAAGACATTCCTGAACAGTTCTTCGCTTTATGTTGGCCCCAAACAATTCCCTTACCCACTCTGGGTGCTACTGCATGAGAGCTCAGGCTGGGCCAGCAGACCTGCAGCGTCTCAGGCTCTTCAGCCACCACATGCAAGTGAATGCCATGACTGTGAGTGCAGGTAAATATTGGGACACCTTCTGGAGCCTTGCGGCCTGGCTGACCTGCTTTGGCTAAAGGTTGGGCAGGAACTTGCTTTGCTCTTGCATAGAAGCTGGTGTTACGATCTCATTCCCGAGGCCCATGGCTGAGATCCTCTCAGCTCCCTTGAAGACCCTGCCCTATGTGGGTGGGAGGGCTCGTGGGCTCGCTCCCAGCACAGGGCTGACTTTTGCCCTTGCTGGAGCCGGGGAGTTGTAGGAGCTGGAAATTTGCTTTGTGTGATTGATCGCATCTGTATGGCACATAGCGCTGCGTTGCGAAACGGCCCTTTCATGTGTCAGACTGACTCGCAATGTGACCTGATGTAAATGTAAGGGTATATTTAAGGAACAACTGAAATTTACAAAAAACAGTTCTACTTTTTTTTTTTTTTTTCTTCTTAGAGCAAAAGGCCCTTGTCAGCTGATGGGAGTGGGGCACAGCATCCCTCAGGGGAAATGGGGACCCTTGTGGTGGCCGTAGGCATGGGGGCTGTGCCCTTAGCTGCCAAAACGCTCCACCCCACTGCCCCATCTGGCCACGGCGAAGCTGTCCGGCTCACGTCTGGGTGATCTGATGAAGAGGCTGAGGACCCAGCCCTGCCTTTCCCTGCTTTGCTGCACCCCACTGTGTGATCTCAGGCCAGCCTACATGAGACCCACCACAAAGGCACTCAGGCCCTGAGCTCCCGGGTAGATGCGCGTCCTTTAAACCGTGGCTGACCTGGCAGTAGGAACCGGGCATTTAAACCAGATCTGCCCCTGCTGCTCCCTTTCCCCCTTTGCCTTTTGGTGTTTAGCTTGCACATATGGTTTGCCTTTGACTTTATTTACAGCACAAAGTGAGGTCTTTGCAATCCCAGTAGAGCCATTAGGTGCTTGCTAAGTATTAGCGCTGGGACTGTGGAACAGAGAGAGCCGACCGCTGGCTGGCTCGGGGCCTGCTGTGATTGCAGAAAGGGAGTTACTGGGAGGGGGGGCTTTATCCCATCAACACCTCCCTATCGCTGCTGAAGCGATGCTACCCGTACATGTCAACACCGAAACATATCTCTGCTGCACACAGCCCATCTACTGGTGGCAAATGCCACCGGGAAAGATGCCCTTTAATTAATGCACTTCATAACAAATCATGGATCCGTCCCCGGAGGCAGGCACCCGTGTAGGTGCTGTGGGGCTGCCTGTGTACGGCTCCTCCTGAGCACTGTGCGCAGGGCTGGGTCCTGAGCATTTCACTCAGGGTGGGAAATGAGTTTCTGGATGCCAGGTCTCAAACTGCATATCGTATGTTTTTGTGAAGAAAAGAGTGACTCTGGGCGTGATCTGGCGCTTCCTTGCGTGAGGTCTGGGATCGGGGATGTCTGAGAGGCCTGTGCCAGTGCGGTGGGGCCACAATGGAGGTGCCAGGCCGCATGCAGGGTGCGCCCCTGGCTGCACCCCGTGCACAGACTGAAAGCCAGCAACAGCAGCAAACCTAAATGGAAGGGATAGAGAGGCCCGAAATGAGGTCAGAGTGGCCCTTACGTGCGAATTAGAGTGACTTTTCAGCCCTGCCTTCCCGTCACTCTCCAAGTAGCCTCCCAGCATGGAAGGGTGCGGGGGCTGCAGGCTGACAGTGATGAGAGGGTGAGGAGCGCCAGAGAGCATTTCCCATCCGTGGTAAATCATGAAAAAGGGATGGGAAAAGGATCTTGTGCTCAACTCATGGTGTTAAAATGAATTCACAAGTGTCTCAGAAAGCTGAAAACAGCCATTCCTGGAGTGGTGAGCAGCGTGCCCTGCTCTGCACAGGATTTAGTGCTTCTCTTAGCACAGTGAAAACTGGCTCCATGCACCTCAGGCAGAGCCAAGGGAAAGTACTTGGCACCCGTGTTTGTTAGTGCGTTACCTTTGAGTTCTGCCTCGGGTTGGGCTGAAGAAGACAGATGATCCATCATCTACTCCTTGTTTGTCTGGCCCTGCTGACTTCAGTGAAATGCTTTTGTTTTACCAGGGAAGCTGGAGCACTTCATACACGAGCCCATCCCATGAACTTGAAGGCTGTGGGCGCTGGATGGGTATCAGTCCCAGCCCTTCACAGGCTGCAGGAGCCCTTGCTGTGCTAATGCAGAGGGTACGTTGCCTCTTTCTACCCTGTAACAACCATCTCATAACTGACAACTCTCCTGTACGGCTGTGGTAACTCCATGTGACTCTTGTATACAAAACCACAACAGCACAAACTCCCCTGGTGCTGCTCTGATCCCCCAGTGAGTCCCAGCCATGCAGCTTGGATAAGTCGAGCACGCACTGATATCTGGCTGTTGTCTTTTCTTTAAGCAAGTGCATGTATGGCTTTGTCCCTGAGAGCCAGAGCAGCACGTGGATCTGCAGGGTGAGACCTGCCATTGGGCACTGCAAGTACCAGAAGAGCAGTCAGAGCGGCAAATTCCAGTGTAAGAGCTAGGCAGAAAAACTGGGGAGAAGTGGTGTTTGTTTTGGATTGATCAGAAACAAGTTTTTTTCAGTGCTTTCTGGAAACAAACAAACAACCAAACAAAAACCCTGCTAAAGGAAATTGTATTTTAGTTTGAAGCAAATATTTCATTTTGTTTTGAAATGCTCTTTTAGCTTTCAAACTTTTTTGAGTTTCATTTTGACATGAGAAGTCGAAACGTTTTGTTTTGCAAATGTCAGAGCAAAATAGTTCAGCCTCTTGATAATTTTCCCTTTTTTCTAAACCAGAGCCAACTGTTGTAGATCCCACCCTGGTGGTCTGTCATCACACCTTGCCCCTGGGACGAGGATCTGCGGGAGGATGCTGGTGCCCTGATCCTGACAAAGAGGTAACTGCATCCCTGAGCACACTGAGTTGTGGAAATTTGGGGTGGGAAGGTTCTTTGGGGCTTCAGTGTTCAGAGACACTTGCAAATTAAGGGCAGGATGCAGAGGGCCCTGAAACAACTGGGGAGATGTCCACTTCAGTTTCCCCGTGGGTTGGCCAGGGTGAACAAGCATGTGAGAAAGCGAGGCACTGACCGTCTGCTTGCGTTTTCTGCCAGTAATGAATTACAAGCTTGTTTCAAAATGACATTTACATGTAGAAGTGCTGGAAGGAATTATTTTCACAGCTCAGGGAAGCAATTCGGTTTGGTAGCAGAAAGCCTGTCAAATTGTAAGCCAAAAAATGGGGATTTTCCAAGGGAAGTAGAGACGAGCAACTGTACGTGTTCGGGTCAGTCTTAGCTTCTGCGTATTTCTCTGAATATCTCAGTGGTGAGAGCTAATAGGGATAAGGATGTGTCAGCCCTATGCCAGGTAGTGGATTTCAGCCTACAGCAGCACCAGCTCTTGCAATTTTACCACAGATTTTGTTACAGTTGTTTTTCAAAGGTCTGGTTCCTCACATCCTGTAATTATGTGAGAGTTTCAGCGTTCTTTAAAACTGGAGGTAAATTGTCAACTTTTCTGATTGTATAGAATAGCCTGAAAACAACCAAGAAATTTTGAAAGGAAGAAGGACAAGCAGAGGAAGCCTGAAATTACTTGTCTTTGAATTCTCGAGATTTGTAAGGCAAACTCGTGATTTTGTGGCCTAGGACAGGCCTGCTAAATGTTTGGTATTGGCAATGCTGTGTTTATTTTCCACACTTGGATTTCTGCATGGCTTTATACACTTTATGAAAAATGCAGTATTTTAAGTTATTTTTTAAAAGGAAGCAGATCGCTTTGCTGGATGATCTCCAAACCAGACTGTAACATACAATAAAAATTCTATAGTGCACTGTAACAGACTACAAAAGGCTAAGATGTTACTTTACCAGCACAAAAACCAGGCATATTACAGAGAAAGAGAATTATATGGTATATTGCTTGTACTTATGGACAAAAGAAAAGGAAAAAAATATATACTCTGTGTGTATACTGCATATAGAAATTACAGAACAAAATTTAATTAGATATTTATACATAAAATCCACATATGCTGATTTATGATATATTTAATTCTCAGCCTTTGAGATGATGGCTGCCTTCACTCTGAAACCCAGTCATTTGCAGACATCAGGTCTGTAATTCAGGAACTGTCACAACCAGAAGTTTGTGGATTTGAGTCTGGCAAATGCCAGTCCCAGCATATCTGTGTTTCAGAGGCAAATGCTAGGATTCCCAGGGAAGGAGGCAGGGGAGGCTTGCTGCAAAAGGCATCTGTAACTTTTTTTTTTTTTTTTTTTTCCAACGTGTAATTTTAAAGATTAAGTTGCTTGTTCTGGTCATTAAAAAACAACACCAGTGTAACGCATAGTTGTAACTAAAGAGAAAATGTATGGTCTTTATAGGCTCCATCTAAATGTTCCCCTCCCTAAAGGGAAAGTTTCGTGCTGTATTTGCAAGAGGTATGTGATTAGTACCCAAATCATGAGTGAGGACTAAAAGCAGCTGGAACACCGGCCTTTCTCGTGTGAAACAGGGAACAGATGACTGGATCAAGACCTTGCAAACCATGCATATTAAAGGCTAGACTGTGATGCCTTTACTCACACTTAGAAGTGTCAGTCTTCCTGGATCACAGCGATATATCATGGACTTCCACTTCTTTGCCTCACTGCTGAGAGCAAGTTACAGACCTGGTTTCCTCTACTCCTCTAAGCACCTTCAGAGGTTAGTGCCTAAATGACTCCTGAGAACAGGAATTCAGGCATGGTTTCTTGATGTGGTTTGAGCTGCATTATTGTTTGCTGCTGCTGAAAGAGGGAGATCCTGTTTTTCCATCTTCCTCCCACCTTCTGGCCACGTATTCCTGCCAGTCGAGCTGTGTCACTCAGAACAGTGGAAGGGCTGCACGGTCCTCATGCGAAGTCCTCAGCTTCTGCATGGACACCTTGGCTGCTGAACACAGTGCAGCACATGCTTTCCTGAGTACCGCTTCTTCCTTTCTGCACAGTCCTAGAGTTGCCTCCAGCTGCCACGAAAGGGTCTGCAGGAAATAACTATACAAGTAGTAGCCCCTAGCCAAGCGGGGATGTTCTGTGGTTGGTCTTAATCAAAGCCTCAGAGGAATGTGGTGGGAGAGGGTGAAGCTGAGCATCAGGATTTACTTTTACCCCTCTAAAACTGAATCTAGTTCAAAAGAAAATCTTTTCCAGTTATAGAAATAGGGGCTCAACTAGAGACAAAACAAGAGCTAATAGAGTTTTTAGCCACATCTGACTGGAGGTAAAATTGGATTTTAAACTTTAAAGTAGAATCCATAAAGAACCAAGGCATGCAGCAGGAGTCTCACTGGAGAGTGCATTCTGCTGCTGACCAAAACAAGCCAGCAACAACTGATTTTGATTTAAAAGAAAGAAATTCATGTTTGCAACTAGTTTAGCATCTGCCATGGGAGATGTAAAAGGTTGTGATGGGTGAATAGTTTACTGTTGCATCTAATCCTAAAGACAGGTTTATTTAATCTCTTGTGAAGATTGGTTTGTGTCTTTTACTATGGAGCTTGCACGTCATGTGGCCCAGCTCTCCTCTCCAAGTTAAGTAGGTAGAGGTTGAATGATGCAGCTCTCCCACAGCAGAAATATCACTAGTTGATGGCTCTGTCTCAGTGATATTGAAAACAGACATCAAGGCGCTTTTCACTAACACATTCCATCAATGCTAGAGACTTGTCACGCAGGGAGCAAACACTGAGAGAAGCAAAGGAAGCATTTACAATTTGCTGCCGTGAAAGGAGACAAGATAAATCAATAGGAACTAAATTAGCACAGCCAGCGGCCTTCACACCTACTTTGGGAACTCTATTAAAATCCATGGCCTAGAATTTGCAGGAGGGATTATATGCATGAAGAGTGAGTCAAGATTTTAAAGTGAGCTAATGTAAGTGACGCCCACTTCTCAAACTGCCTGAAAACACTGCCAGAATGAGCTGCCAAAGACCGGAGTTCTAGTAAGTATTTGCTGGCTGTCATTGGCCTCAGATAAATACATTGGGAGGGGAATGGCAGAGGAGTCAATCAAAAGATAACACTCAGCAAAGCTCAGTTGCTTGCATAACACAAGGAGTCCTCAGTTTTAACTAAGGCTGAACATACGTCTCTGAGGGCATCTTCAGAAGCAGGACAGCCCAATCAGAATCCAAAGAGAGAGATCTGAGAACAGCACGCACGAACGAGGTCTGACAAGTACCTCGTGGGATGGAGTTGGTTGTGTTACTGTGCTGCTCTTGGTTGACCTTTTTAATTCAACTGAAACGGTATCTTTCCTAGGCTTTTGCTGAACGTTGCAGATTTATGACAGCATCCCACTGATACACTGAGGCACAAGAAGACTTGGTAAAAGTTGAGTTGAGGTAATTAGTCTTGCAGAAATCTGTGTATTGGTGTAGTGAGTGTGGCATTTCCAGGAAGCAGTGTGTGCTGTGCAGTTGGTCTGCACACACACACAGTAATTATTGTAGTAGCACAGAGCTGGCTCCAATCTCCCAGGGTCCCATGCATGTTCTAGAGTCCATCTGTGTGTATGTGACAAATTGAGGATTTCCCAAAGTCCAACAATTGCTACTCCCAGGCCAGCTGCTGGACATCCAGGAATCCTGGACAGATGTATAGAGCCCTCTACTTCTGCCAGGCAGAACTTGTAGGAGAAAAAAAGCATCCAGCAAAACCTGAACACGTGGCAGGTCTTCGTGAAGAAAATACCACTGTCAGCACATTCAGTCCTGTCTCCCAGCCTCTTACTGTCTCAGGGCACCTTCAGCAGAATTTCCTGCTTTTCTGGTAGTGACAGCAGCGTGCTGGTAAAGTGCACAGTGAAGGAAAAGGAAGACGTCTGTCACTGAAATGCTCTGGGCTTACAGGAGAAGAAGGGCTGCATCAGGACTGGCAGCACAGCAGTGGATTTTTCAGCTCTGCCCCTTTCCAGAGCTTCCCATGGAAATTGGTACGTGCAGGCCCTGGCTCTGTGCTACAAAAGGCTACAGACCTCAGTCACTTACCCAGCGCCTGACGGAGGAGCTGCAGGGATGAACTAGTCTGGTCCTGCACCGCTTGGCAGCCTTTTGTGGAAGAACACGGGCTTCATGCAAGAGCAGAAAGGCATCACTCGGTAGTTAAATGGCAACTCAAAGTTGTCAAAGTAGGTAAAGAACAGGGGCACACAACCAGCCGCAGTGGTGTGTTTCAGCTTCATTTACAGTTCTAAAGTGTGTTGAGCTCTTCACACAGGAGCTGCTGTAGAAACACAAGACTTTAATAGCATGGAATATGCAATGAAGAACAGCCAGTGTACAACACATGTAGTCTGAGCGGGAAGAGAACTCTGTGCATGCTCTCTGTGGTTGTGTGGGTCTTAAGCATGCATTAAATTGCAGCAACTACAGGTGGTAGAGTACAGACCATAAACTTGAATTCCACTGCAGAAGTGTCAGGGCAGAGATGGGACTAACATGATTAAAAGGAAAAGTGATTTTAGGAGCCTCTGTTTTGGTGAGAGAGATTTCAGAATTGCTTTTCAAAGGTCGGCTGCACATTTTCAGAATACCAGGCGCCAGGATTGCTCTTCTCTTTTTGTAAACCCCCTGATGTTTCTTATGCATTGGCACTGCACCTCGCTGGGGGGGACTTTGTTTCACAACAGGATATTTGGGCACTGCAGTAATGGGAACTAGGCAAAATTCAGGAGGACTTTCATGCTGAATCACAGCTTATCTTCTGCATAGCAGAGGGGAAGATTCCAGATCTTTTCTTCTTCTTTTTACCTTTAAGAGATTTATGGCAAACATTTTCGAAAAAGATCAGAGGGAAAGAAGCAGCCATCCTCCCTATATTTTCTGCCTTTCCTGCTACAACTGGGAGATAGTTTGTGTGGAAGTGGCTCGGTGAGCTGTGCTGGTGTCTGTGCTGTGTGCACGCTGGAAATGGGCTATGGCTGGCAGTGCCAAGTGGATACTTGGGCACCACCCTAATGTACCACCTGCCTCCTGATAGCCCTTGTTTTTGCAGAGCAAGGATAATAAAGTGAAAGGTGGACTTGCAAGGGTACTCTGGAGGATTGCTGGTGGGAAAGCTTGTCATTGCCCAGTGCTTACCCATGGGGTGTCTGCTGTAATTGGACTGGTCTGATGTGCAGTCTCTCATCCATTTTGAGGGACTTTGGGCTTGCGTGGGAGGTGAAGATGAGGAGTGTTGCTTTGGTTAAGCCTTTAGGAGTTAAAATGCTTAAAAATGATTGCTAGGTACGTTTAATGTGGAACTGATTTTCTGTTCTGCCCCTGTGCAGTTTGGTGGGGCCGGGAGAGCCTGCAGTGCTGGCAGCCTGCCTCGGGTGAGTGGAAAGGACCCTGCAGGGCTCAAACTGATAGCTCAGGTCCTGCAGGCCTGGACCAGTGTCAGATCTTCTTCCTACTCAAGCACACTTCTGCAGCACATCGGGTGGGGAGATAGTGCCTGCAAGTGTCTCATGAGTGAGACACAGTATAAGCCAAGAACAGCTGGTTTCCCGTCCCAGCAGAAGAGTATTTTGGGGAAGGAGAGCTGGAGGGTGGTGAGAGGCTGAACCAGTGCTGGGAGCACAGCAGAGGAGTTCCCTGGAGGGAGGTGGGGCAGAAGGTGCAGAAATGTCCGGGTGAGACCCTGGCGGAGGGTGGATGTGAGCAGTGCCAGGTGCCTGGTGCTGAGCCCAGCCTTGGGGAGTGGAGGGCAGGAGTCTGGGGGCTGGCAGGAGGTGGCAGGGAGCTGCCAGCACAGGGACCTCCGCTCTGCTCAGCCTCTGCCTGCACCTCCCAGGTGCTGAATGTAGCCCAGAGGTGGATGAGGACTGAAATGTGCATTTAAAGAAACACACTGTGCCCCTGCTGAGGGAAAAGTGGGCCGAGGGATGTCAGCCTCGTGCCTTGTTTCATCAAGGGCAGAAACCTTCCAGAAGGGAATGGGCTGGATTAGGGTTCAAAGACACTTATTTAGGCAATGCTGGATTCCCAGGGCTAACTGCAGGCTTTTCTAATGGAGCCAGTAGAGACTTAAAGGAACTGAACACAAACAAAAAGGGAAGGGACCGAGGCAGACACTTGGGGCGTGTGGGGCACCAGTGCCCCCCGTCTGGCTGCGCCCGCTGCTGCCTTCAGACCACGGCACAGCTCCAGCGCTCCGAGCCTGCTCCTCGGCGTTGGAGCGAGGGCACTTCTGCAGCTCACCTGCATCCCACTTGTTACTAATGGCACACCTGGTGCCAAATAGGAGCTTTTCAATTCCTAATCTGTGATTAACAAGGTTGTTAAAGTCATGCTCAGCTCTGCCGAAACCAAACAGAATTTTATATGACATATTGGGCAAAGGCGGTGTTTGAAGTAGTCTTTAATCTCAGTTCTGGTACTAAATCATATGTAAACAGTCACATTTTATCAGTTCAGCTACAAAGCAATTTATTTGTTAGTCTAATTTTAGTAACTTGCAGGTAATTCAATATCATTTGAAACAGGTTATATAGGAGGGAGCGGATCTAATTTTCCACTGGTAGAGCAGGTAAAGGAGTTCCCTGGTCCTGCCAAAGGCCCTTGCCTGTTTCTGGATGGTTTCACTGATTTTAGAAAAGCTATTCCAAATGTGTGAAAAAGCCAAACGACTAGATGTGAGGCTTTGCAGGATCAAGGCCTGCCTTTGTGGATTTTTGGCAGTGTTGCTTGACATTGCAGTGCATTTTTTTGTAAGTGCTAGTGTTGTATCTATTTTTACTGCGTTGTGCAATTAGACTTTTAGGACAGAGCTGTAACTATTGAACATTTTGCTGAAAGTTACCGTATCATGATGGAAGAGATAAGCAATATTTGCCTTTTAACCAGAGGAGAATATAATTGTGGTATCCCAGTCTCTGTGGCAAAGCATAATGAATGTCGGAGTTTTAGTGCGATTGCTTTCTGTTAGCGTGTTCACACAGTTCGACCCTGTAAGCTTTTATCAGCCTAATTTATTTCATGGGCATCCAAAGGTGGGGGCAGTCCCTGGGAATCTAAATTTTAGATTAGGTTAGCCATTACTGTAGGACTTGATTTTTCCTATTGGAAAAATTATTCTGTGCTGGAAATGTGAAACAAGTTGCCATGTGAAATCTGAAGAAGTGCAGAATATGAAGCTATTTCCCTTTGCACGAAGGCATTTCGAGGTGATTTCTGAGGGAACATGACCGTAGTTCTCCAGCTGCTTGGTGCTGACAGCCGAAGTAGGTTACAGGAGAAAAGGGCTGAGAGCCGATAGGCAGTTACCGTACCTAAAGCTGAGCTCTGTCCAGGAATGTTTGCCCAATCGAGTCTTTCCTCTCCTTGCAGCACCTGGGGTTTCCAGGTGATTTTGTTGGGAGAAGGAGGCTCTCAACAGCCTCCTGGGAAGGCATAGGGTTCTATTTCCTATTCCTGCTTCCAGCTAGACTTCTTAGAGTCTGCTTCCTAACAGCCTGACCATGCATGCCTTAACTCCTATTTAATAGGCAAGCCTCATTGTGTTGTGGGGGAATTTCACCCCTAAGTGCCGATCTTTTGTTTTTCTATTGGGAAATTCAGACCGAATCAATGCCAAAGAAAGCTTATTTTTTTTCCCCTGATTTTCTGCCCAGCATCTTGCATGCTTGAGTACTGGTCATACCCAGATCAGTATTAGCTCACGCTGGTAACTGAAATTTCCCCTCAAGGGATCCAAGTTGTGTGATCTAAAGTAGGAATGCCTTAATTTGGGTAGAATTGATCTAATCTGGGCTTCTGCAGCGCTTATAGCAGCTGGACTGGCTTCATGGTCATGCACACCCCTGTCCTTTACAGAGGCAATCTTAATAGAAAACATTTCTATTTCTTCTGCCCTCCTCCCCACCCCCCCCTTTATTATTTTTTTTTCAGTTCAGCCAGCTAAAGCCATTCCGTTACCTGCCTGACTTGCATGACTGTATTTGGGGAGGATTTTAGTTAAAACGCTTTAAAGAATACTCTGAAATCGTAACCTGCAAGGCTCTCACTTGGTTCACGTGGCTGGGAAATCTGGATACCAGGGCAGGAAAGGCCAATACGAAAAGAATAATGAGAGTCAATCGACTGTGAAATCCTTCTAGGAACAGGTGTAATTGTGATCGTAAACATTTGTGGGATATTTTACTACCAGCTTTAATCTCTGCAGAGGGGAATATTTAGAAGTAGGAGAACAAATGTGAAAATAACTTCAAAGACTGAGTTAAAAGATCAGGAACACGAATCTCAGGTCCAGCCATGGAGCAGCCAAGCGGAGAGGGCTCTGCCGCTTTCTTTGATCCATCCCGGTCGGCACATCTGTGCCTCCAAGAGACCCCAAAGGAGATCTGCAGGGTGGTGGTCACCCCAGCCAGAGCCCTTTCCAGCATGACCTTGTATTTCCCCATTTCTTTACTAACACAAATTGTGTAGCCAGTTGGTCACAAACCCAAGGACAGGAAGAACGAAGGACAAGATTTTGCAGCTGTGGCACTGCCTGCTAGAGAAGGTGGCGCTTGGTTGCAGTGGCTCTTTGTGGAGGGAGGGACTGAAAAAGAAGGTGAAAAAGGTCATATTTCCTCATGGCTGGTGGAGGGCACAGGGCTTTCCTTGTATGAATGCACAGGAAATGTAAAAGCAGGCAAGGGTCTGAGAACTGCACAAGGAAGCTTGATACGGGTTGAAAGTCCTTCCTGTGCTTAGGGCCAGCATCAGAAGCAAAATGGCATTTACATTCCCCTGGAGCTCGGGTTTGCACAGGTCCCTGCAAAGGCCACTTTGCTGGGTGGATTTTTCCCACTGCCTTTAAGGAAACACAACTCATTGGTGATTTCAAAGAGAGAAAGCAAGAAGCTGTAAAGACAAACATGTAGGAAGCGCTATGGAGTGATAAGGAAGCCAGAATGGTAAATCAAAGCCTAAAGAGGAAGGATATGAAGGGGCATGCAAGTATAAATCTTTCTAAACAGAGCAAGGAGCTGGTGAGGCCTTCAGAGGGCTGTGAATGGGGGTAAGTGAGTGGAGCTGCTGAATGAATTCCTTGACTTGATAAGCAAGGGGGAGCAGCGAAGGGTCACATACTGCAAGGAGGACAGGGAAACAGTGTTTTCCTATGTGGGGAGAGAGAGAAGGCATATTATTTCGAAGTTTTATGTGTGCAACCCAAGTAGACAGTTGGGAAATTAAAACTATTAAAATTGACAAGTCACCAATTTTAGACTAACTGCAACCTACAATTCCTGGCGTTGGCTTCTGGCCTTCATGTTTGAGAGGGCCCTGGGAGAGCGCTGCTGTCTGAGGAGGGAGACACAGGAAGCATTGTCTCCTTATTTTAAAAAAGGAGTAAAACAACAACAATAATAATAAAAATAAATTAGGCAAGTTGGAGAGAAGATACAGTAAAGTTTACTAAAGGGCAGGCACCGGGCAATGTTAAAGCCATTTGGCAGACAGCAAAGTGTCCCTCAGTACCCAGCGGTCTCACTTCTGAAATCTGGACTTTGTACAGGCTGAAATAGCATTAAGAGTGCTCTGGGCTTGCACAGCACCGGCACCAAAGGTGTAGTTCTGGAGCGAGCTTGGAGGTGTTCCCACAGCACAGGCCCTCCGCAGAGCTGTGCCGCACCGGGGCTGCCCAGCCCACTCGGAGCCACCTGCACACCAGCTTCTTCTCCATTCCCCACATCCAAGGAAAACAGCAAACACGTGCTAGTCTTAATGTCTTGGTTTTGTAAGTGCCCTGTGAGTTTACATGCCAACAACCTCTGGTGTTTTACATCCACTCTGAGCTACTTGTTGCCAGCCAAAGCTGTGGCAGATGTTCATGGTGACAGGCGTTGTGCAGTTGGTGCTTCCAGCTGCCCTGACCTCGTGGGGCTGGTGCTCCCGCTGCTCTGATGTATTGGGTGTCATCAGGAGCCATCTCGACTGCTTTTCTTATGGTCAAAACTGTTGCTGTCGATTCAGTCAAACTGCAGGATGTGAGCCTTCAGACAGACACACTTTCACCCACATCCAGCACACGTGGTGAGCTCTCATTCTTTAGCTGCTGTGCCAATGGCAGAGGACGTGGGGAAGGAAAGCCTTTGCCAGGTTATTTTAGCTAAGCCAGTGTTTTCCAATTCTTTTTTTTTTTATGTTTATGGAGCTCAAAACATTTGACACTGGAGGTTTGAACCCTTTTACAGGAAACCTAAGCCTATTTACTACCTCCTTGCTCATGTAAATTCTTAGGTGCTTTTTACAGATCTATAGAAAGAGACTGTGTGCCTGAAGGGCCCATAGCTCAGCCCCCTGCTGTAATGAAGCTGTTGGTGCTCATAGCCTTTTATTTTAATAAGCTGTGTGACAATGAAGACAAGCAAAGAGAGAAGGATGCAGTACTGCGAGCTCTTCTCACCTTCAAGAAATTAGGAATACTTTTAATTTAGACAAGAATTTCAATAGGGTTCCCAAGACTGATGTCCCACTAAAGAGCGGAGGCACAAGGCTCCTCTTGTGAGGTGTCATGTTACCCAGGAGACAGACTGAGCAACTGAGAAATTTTGCAAGTTTTTGAAAAAGAGATTTATATATAAATGTGTTACGGGAAAAAAATACCTCTGGTTATACACATGGTAATTCTCCTGTCTTACTTTGTTTGCTATCTTTCTTTCGTTATTGTTTTAAAAGATTTAAAGGAATTTAATTAAAAAGGCAGTTTAACTACCCTCTTTTTTTCAGATAACAAACACTAAAATAAAATGAAGTGAAATATTGGAGAGCCTGCTTTATACCCCTTTTAAAACCAAACACAAAAGCCAAATGAGATCATACGGTTTATTAGGCAAGATATTTCCAGTAAAGATGGGGAAGTGCTCCTGCCACCGTACAAGGAACTGCTGAACCTTTGTCTGGAAAGTCGCAGTCAGTTCCCATCATCTGTCTTTGGGAAGGATAAGTCCCAAGCAGAACTCAGAAGAGGGCTGGAACAACGGGTGATGCTTGCAAGGGATAACCAGGAGTGTGGGTTGTTTGGTGTAGCAGAGCTGAAGTGAGAGCACTGTCTTCTGTAGGTGCAACGGAAGGAAGAGTATTACATAAATGAAAGGAAATTGTTGGTCGTCAGAATGATACAAACTGTTGGGGAATACGTTTATGCTGGAGGAGAGGTCTGGGCCTCTGAGCAACCTGGTTCTGCCAAACCTTGCATTGGGACAGCAGGGCCAGGGTCCTGTTGCATAACCCAATACAGGAGGGATTGCACGTGATGCTGCGAAAACACAGTCTGGCTGCAGTGCTCATCTCCAGTCCCATATGCTCCTAGAATACCAATAATTTCTTCCACTAGCCTGGTATTCCGTAGGCAACTGTCTAGCTGTGATCTTCCAGAGAGCCACAAGCAGGCTTTATTATTTAGGTTTTAGCTCAGCTATAATACATCATTTATAAAAAGCCCTGCCGTGCTAAGCTGCATTCAGTAGCATGGCAACATCCAGTGTATATATTTGGCTGTGCTCTGCTTTGTCTTTTGTTAGCTTTGATGTCAGCAGGTAAGTGCTCAGAGGGGCCTGAGACCTGCCGGTGCTGGGACGCTTTGCTTAGAGGCTGTCTCAGCTTTGCATCTTGTGCAGACCTGGTGCTGCCGCATTCCTCACCAGCGCCCGGCACGCTGCTGTTGGTGCATCTCCACTGGAATGAGCAGATGCTGCTTTGCTCCAGACTGCAGGTGTCTGTGCTCCGCTTTTCTGCAGCTTCCTTCTGTGGAAAGCTTAATCTACTGGGGCTCCTGTGCTCCAAACCACGGCTTGCCCCAGCCGTGCACCCCCTTCTCTTTCCAAAACGAATTTTGAAGCTTCAGCTGCAGTGATCTGAGTGCAGGTAACTGGGGGTGCAAACACCACAGTAACTAAGGGAGAACCCCAGCCCTGTGCCAGGTAATGGAGCTCTCCATGGCATTGTGCTAGAGACTGCAGCTTATCCAGCTGGCTAGGTAAGGGGCTGCAGGAGCCACGGCAGTGTGCTTTATGGCCAGAAGTGACAGGGCTGTAAGTCAGCAAGGCCTCCGTTGCCTCTGATGGAGCTGGCAATCTGGCTTTTCTCCTGGTGGCTGCTGTAGCGCTAACCACGTGTCTGCAGCCTTGTCCAGGGTGTGCTGCGATGCGTTCCTCTTGCAGCGGTTACAAACCATGGCTGTGGGGACTCTTCCAGCACCTCCTCGGCCAGTGGGAACAGCGGATGCTCAGCCCCTGAGCTCAGCATTCTGCAGGATACGTGCAGGGACCCCAAGTCCATCCCACTTATTACCAATAGCCGCAGTCTGGGACTGGGGCTGCAGGAAGGGCAGGGATCCGTAGGGCTGCTTGGCGGTACCAAGAGCTGCTGAGCGTGGTGGAGCAGGGCTCTGCTGGGCACGGGGGCTGCCTCAGTCAGGGGCTCCCCGCGGGACCCTCCCCACACAGGAGGCTGCGAGTGGAGTCCAGAGCAGCGCCGGGTGTCAGGTGTCTGTCTGAGCCTCCCACCAGCAAGAAGGTCTCCATCTAAATCAACAGGAGCTCTCTGGACTTCAAACCATGGCGGGTGGATATTTTTAGAAGCCAATCAATCAGTGGTGACTGTTCAAGTTCAGGCAAGTCAAACACAGCTTGCAAAGTTACACAGAAGCACTGTGTGTCGTGGAAAGGTTGGTGAGCCTGCTTATTTGACAAGCTGTGCCAAATCCAGGAGCTACCAGAGCCGAGTTCTTTTTAGAGAGATATCTATAAGAAGTAGAAGTACAAACAGGCTGTGGATTGTAAAACGCACACTTTTTTAATTGAAGCAATAAATTACTGTTTGCACTTCCACAGAAGCCTTCTTTCAAGATGCCAAGTGTATTTCCAAACCTGAACAGCCCTAGGTTGAGGGTTTGTCATCCTGGCCCATTTGCAGGTGAGGAGACAGAGGCACAGAAGCATGTAGGTGCTACTGAGGTACCCCAGAGCCGCTGAAGAGTAGTGCTGGACTGCAACAGTGCTGGACGAAGAGAACAAACACATGTGCCCTGGCTTCCCCCGTCACAATCTGATTAGCTGCAGCCACGGGAGTGGGGTTAGGTCACCCCTGGGGCTCTGAAGGGCAGCAGAAGGTTGGCTTTTTGGTGGCTCTGCTACAAGGTAGCAGCAGCTGAAGCCTTTGTAGATCTTTCTTCAAAGAGCATGAGCTAGGGACTGGTAACACTGAGTAAAGAGAGGCTGTATGAATGTAGTGTGTAGGAAAAAAAAATCGTATCAATGAATCATACTGCTTGGTGAAAAATGTAGCAGCTTGGTAGGTCTGGGGAAGCAGGCACAGCCTGGCCTCAGACTGGACCTCTACAACCAGACACCAGCGGGTCAGTGAGCAGATCAGAAAATGCTGGCATTCTGATTTTCAGAGCCTCAGTTTGTCCATCTTGAAAATGGGCTTGAGGTTTTCCAGTGTCATTACCCATGAGAAAAGAACCAGTGGTTCTGGCCCCGTCTGCTTCTCTGCTGCTTCTGGCCCTTCCCTCTGTCATTGCAAGGCCTCTGCTCCAGAGCGCCTCGCTGCAGCCTTTGCACAGCTGCACAAAATGTAGTGCACGATCTGATTCTCAAATTGGGCTTAACTCGTATGTTCAGTGCCAGCTGGAGGGGCCTGCTGAGTTTTTGCTGATGCATCAGAAATATATTTTTAGGAAGGTTTCTCTATAATTATCACATTATAGCTCCTTCTGGATCACTCAGAGTATAGTAAACAATTGCTATACTTGTTAGAGGTCATGAATACAGAAAAGCATTCCTCTGTGTGAGGTCTGCTGTTAAATAATAACTTGTCGCTTCATGGTGTGGGGGGGTGAATGCCCTCAAAGGGACGTGCTGACATTGTTCAAGCCAGTGATCCAGTTCCTGTAATTTACACCACTTTCTTAAAGCTGCTGCTGTGCACAGGAACAATGGATGGGCTGGGGGACAGCTGTCACCCCACTGCAGCTCCTCTCGTTGCGCGCTGATCCCCTCACTCTTTTCTCTGTTGCCTGTTTTGCAGTGGGATGCAGGTACCCTCACCGCCGGGGGTCAGCCCCAGGGACGATGGGCAGCTGCAGGAGGAAGGCGGTGAGTGTAACTTGTACAACATACAGCTCCAGGCAGAAAGGGGGAGCGAGTGCAAGAGAAGGTGATCAGAGAAAAGGATTATGAACGAGTAATTTCATGATCAGAAGGTCTAATGAGCAGCATTTACCCTTGTGGCGTCTCTGCTGTCTGCTGCAGAGGGAGCAGCGCTGCTGCCTTCTCCACAGGGGATACTAATGGTGTCTGTGTCCTCCATCCGTCATCTCCAGTGCCTGTCTGGGAACTTCAGGGCTTTGAGAAATCCTTCTCTCTGTCTCCTTGAAATTGTCTGACATGCTCAAGAGCCACTTTTATATACACACTGTGCTCACACGGCACTCCATGTAAAGCTTCGTTTCCTTAGGAAATCCAGGCTTTACAATAATCACCTCGCCACTTGCCCAGGCATAACATGCAGTTGTGGTTTTCATGGTACAGAAGAAATGTGAGGATCCAGCTGCGGCTAAAATCAGTTAACAAAATGGGCAAATTAGCAATCCCAGAGCCCTTGGAGTCTGTTCTCAAGGCCAGAGAAGGAACCAAGAAGTCAGGTGGAGCTACAAAAGCTGGGCCAGAGCAGCGAGCACCGGCTCAGGCAGGTGACAGACGTCTCATTTCTGACATCTCACAGTCCTCCCTATGGCGGGGGGATATACCCTTTGCTATGCGATCAAAAGAAAATCAAGTCTTGGCAAAAACACTTTATGGATTTAGTCTGGAAGGAGCTCAGCAGAGATGCATAGGAGCTGACTGCAGTATTTCAAAGTCTTTCTAGAAGCCACAGGATGAAATCTTCTGTGGTGCTGCAGGCAGCATGTCACCAGCTCCAGGTCTCCAAACTTCACTGTAATGCTGTCTCCACGATATTCACGCAGAAGAGGATGACTGGAGGGAAGGGCAGTCTCCATACTCAGCCCCCTTGCTTGTCTTGGGTTGTGTTGCACGCTCCATGTTGTTTTAATGTAGTTCCTAGTATTTAATGCATTTTTATTGCTTTCTCTAATAACACCAAGTGAGCACTAGGAGCCAAACTAAACAAGCCATGCCAATAAGCCACATGTTTCACTTCAACCAGCAAAGTGGATGCCTCTTCCCCTCTTCCAGCCTGGCTGTGGAAGTCGAGGCCCTCACTGCGCCTCAGGGCACGGGAAGCGATGGCTGCTGTGGTGTGGGGGAGGCAGAGCCGGGGCAGCAGCCCTGCCGCGGGTGCAGAAGTGGCCTCGTGCCCCCGTGTGCCCCCTCCAGCTCCCCGCATGCGCCAGACTTGTTGGTCTCGAGGTGGAAGTCTGATGTGGAGAGAGGCTGGCTGCTCGCGGGCTGTGATGTGGCAGCTCGTCTCATGGGCTTTATCAAGTTGGGTCTTGTTTTTGTGAGGCCATAAGCACCTCTAAATCCTTTACCATCAGTGGAGGCTGGAGTTCACGTTCTGCATCGCTGAAAGCCTTTCCATGAAATTAAAAAAACAACCCCAAACCTCCTCCCCTGGTGCTGATCAGTGGTGTGGTGTTGACGTAAGTGTACTGGAGTTTCACTTACAGCAGCTGGGTAGCTGGCACTTTTATAGGCTTTTTAGACTTTTTTTTTTAAATTCTCTGTCTTTTGCAAAATATTCCTGAAGTTTTTTTTATTATTATTATTCTTTCTGTTTGCTTTTCCCCTACAAGCCCTAGCCTTCATGTCTGTCCTCTTAGCGCTGCTTCCTGTTGTTCTCTGTGATCTCCCTTGTTCCATCTTCTCTTCTCTGGTTTCCTCCCTTTCATTTTACCCTTTTCTTTTTTTCGCTCAGACTGGCTCAGCCCGTCCTCCCAAAGAGGAAGCGTATCTGTTTCATTGCCCTGTCTCCATTTCCCTCCCAGCCCCACAGCTGTTCCCGTTCCTACAGGCCCCTCTCCTGCTCAGAGCACCGTCCGCGTCCAGCCCCTTTCCTCCATCACTGGAGGTCAACAACAGAGAAAACAGAAAATGAACCAGGAGGGGAATATTACAGCCAAGAATGATTGTTCTGCGAGATGCCAAGTATTGTCTCACCAGCGTTAGCCTGGACCGCTTTCATCTGGCTGGATGGGCTGAACCCACCATCTCCAGCACTGACACGCTGCGTGCGATGTTTCATGCCACACAATCTGTCATTGAGGAATTTTAGCCTTTCACGCTGCCCAAGCCTGAAAGCTGTGAACTCCTCAGTGAGGATGTGGTGAGGTGTGAATGTTTGCTTTGTTTCCAAGTTCCCTTTTTCCCCCCGTGTGCTGCACTTCAGCAGCAAAGCAGCAGGCACCTGTAGCTGCAGCTCTCTGTGCGTTGGCCCATGTAATTACGCATTTTCTAGTTGTGCTCAGTCAAAAGCAATCATGGAGCTACAATTTCAGCTGGGACAGAAACTAATCAATCTAACAAGTTGGCTCGTGTGCAATTACAGCAGATACATTCTGCCGCTAATTTGTTCTGCCACCCCTTCGCCCTCCTGCATGGAATACGCTGTGGGGACAAATGAACCCAGAGCGCAGCTCGTCTGCGTTACCCGTCTGCCTGTTCTGCTGGGGTGAGTGAAAGGCCCATCTTAAAGGTGAGAAGGGGTTTTTCACTCTGGAGGGAACTGGGCTGCATTTGGGCTGCAGTCTGCATATCTGCCTCAGATACTGCATGGCCCCTGCCTCAGGCATCTTTTTCAGAATTAGGGAATGATCAAATCTGGAAGGAGAACAAGCACACGTGGATCTGCCAGCAAGTAAGTGAAAACCTAATACAGCTCAAAGCCACTTCACGTGCAGCCCACTCAGTGGCACCGAGCCCCCAGAACCACTGTTTCACTTGCTCCCTGACTGCAGTCACATCTCCTACCCCTTCCCCTTGCCTCTCCTTGTAACCCCTGACTGAGGCTTTGCCTTGCTCAGCAACAAAGCAAATGTCTTCAAAAACATCTTTGCCCTGATACAGCGGGAGGCTGTGACTGATAGTCACGGCTGGGGAACGAGTGCGGCAGCAGTGCTGAGCTGTCTGTGCCATTATTGTTCTCTGCTGCAAACTGGAAGCGACCGAGAGAAGGACAGCGCAGCCTGTAACGACCCCCCTGGGACCTGCATGAACCTTCAGTGTTGCAGGATATGCACAGTAGTCAAGGCTGGCAGTTTTTTCCATGAAGATAATGACAAAATCCCTAGTCTGAATTTGGTCTCACTATCTGGCACTTTCACAGCGATTACTTGCTGGCGGCTGACACTTAAAACAGTGGGTTTTAAAAACCCGAGTAAGGAAATGGGAGTGGAACACGTCAACTTCCAGGGCAAACGCAGGATGTGTTGGAAAAAAAGAACGATACGGTGATCGCCTCCAGGTCAGTCCTGCTAAGTTTGACTCTCATGGGGATAGTTAAACAACCTCTTAAAGGGTTCTTCTTGTTAGGGTTTGTTACAGAGCAGTCAGAGGGCATTTCCCCTGCAAGCAGTGATCGCTCTCCCAGGGGCGCTCTCCCTGTACCTGATGCAGACAGCAGCACTCCGGGACCTCCCAGTGTAGCAAATGCCACAGAGGGCAACTTTGAAGTGGCCATCAGCATTTCCAGGGGCAGGTATGTATGGAAGTGCGATGAAGAAAAAGTCAGAGAATGCTCTTAGTTTGCATTACCGCTTGGAAATGTAGAATTATTGAATTCAAGAAAAAGTTTGAGTTGCACAACACAAACAGTCCTCTTCTGAATATGTCGTAACGATACTCTGGCAAGCTCAACAGCCCATAAAAATGCCCACTCTGCTTATAGTATTTAATTGTTTCAGCCCTCGATAAATCATCTGTTACAGCCTTTTGTACATTTTAAAGCATTTCTTGCTAATGGATTTTCACAATGTGGTTTAAGGGATGTTGTTATTAATAAATGTAACTGCACTGAATAGTAACCTGATAAAGATGAAAGAGACATTTATGAATTCCACTTCCCTTCCAGCTGCTGCTAGGAATATTCCCTCCTTCAAAATACATTGCATTTAGTCTTGATTTCTTTTTTGTTAAAACCAGACTGCTATATTCTGACTTTATAAAGAGAATATTAGTGGAGTTGAACCAGTTGTGAACTCATCTGTGGTGGTAAAAATCCAGTTCTTCTCAGCATATTGGAGACATTTCCTCACTGTGAGGGAAAACAGGGCTGGCCCAGGTATCCCATGCAGATATTCTTAGAACTAGTGTGTAAGTTTAAAGGCATTGGCACATTTTTTTTTCTTTTTTGAAATATGATTAATGGATCTTAATATTGATGGAAACATGAAAAGAAAATAATTTGTCCATGCTAGATAACCGATTTCTGCTAATGGACTGTTCTCCATTACGTTATCATTACAATGCCTTCGTTGTATATAAATTAGAGACTCAGGTTCAGTACCAAACAGTGTGTGATTGGCTCCAGTTAACCAGGAAATGTGGAATGGCTAAAGGCTGGTATCTACCACAAAAATGGCTTGAAAGGAAAAGGAAGGGAAGGGAAGGAGAAGGGAAGGGAAGGGAAGGGAAGGGAAGGGAAGGGAAGGGAAGGGAAGGGAAGGGAAGGGAAGGGAAGGGAAGGGAAGGGAAGGGAAGGGAAGGGAAGGGAAGGGAAGGGAAGAGAAGAGAAGAGAAGAGAAGAGAAGAGAAGAGAAGAGAAGAGAAGAGAAGAGAAGAGAAGAGAAGAGAAGAGAAGAGAAGAGAAGAGAAGAGAAGAGAAGAGAAGAGAAGAGAAGAGAAGAGAAGAGAAGAGAAAAAAGGAAAGGAAAGGAAAGGAAAAGAAAAAAAGAAAAGAGAAAAGAAAAGAAAAGAGAAAAGAAAAGAAAAGAAAAGAAAAGAAAAGAAAAGAAAAGAAAAGAAAAGAAAAGAAAAGAAAAGAAAAGAAAAGAAAAGAAAAGAAAAGAAAAGAGAAGAAAAGAGAAGAAAAGAAAAGGTTTTTATTAGAAGAGAGCTTAGCTTTATAAGGATCTGATCCATGTAGAGATTGATGTCTTTAACACAGGAGACAGGTATTAATCACAGGAAAGAATTTGTTTTCACAACTAGCAGAAAGCTGGTTCTCTTGACTAATAAGGAAAAAAAAAAAAAAAAAAAAAAAGATTTTCTGGATTGAGCTTCTAGTTAAAGATGGTGAGGTCTGCATGCAGAAATAGAAAGGACCAAAAGGCAGCCTGAAGCTGGAGGGTGCTGAGAGACAAGGGCCTTGCTCCTGCCACTCAGTTCCCTGCAATGTGACATGGTACAGCCACTTCTCTTTTCCATGGAGCTCTTCTACCTCTCACTTTCTGTGAATATTCTTTGTTAGCTCTTTTCAAGGGCTGAGACTTCCTTGTACCTTGTGTTAGTACTGCATGTAGCTTCTCCAGATGCTATGGTAATACCTTCAGAACTGATAGGCAGTCTACCACCCAGCTCATTCTCTCAACTTATTCTTTTATGAAGCTGCACATCCTTGTGAATAGGCTGCTAAGGGATTTATAGATAAAGCAGTAGCATGGATCTGCCTCTGATCTTTAATATAAATCAGGGATAAATTCAATGAAATTCAGCAGGAATACAACGGGTATTTCTTGCAGAGGAACTGAGACATTCTGTTCAGAATACAAGAACACCACTACTTACAATAAAGTTTATAATACAAGACAAGAAAACGGTGTGATACCGTGGCTGCCAGCACCTTGCACTAGATTTCTCCCTTGAGGTGACTGTATTACCTTATAATCAGTCAGTTTTTCTGGACTACATTCTTTGCATAGTAGGCTATAAATAATCATTATTGATATTGCAAGGAGCCTGTGAGTTCCTGAATATCCTGAATAACCGTGACAAATTTCTTAATGTGTCAGTTACTGATACAATGCATCTGTTTTTGTAATTATTTTAATTATGTTTTATACACAAAGGAAAGAATACAATTTTTTTTTTTTCTAGATTCATGGGCTAATTGGAGGACAGCCCACCTGTGGCCATCTCTGTGTATGTAAATCCTTTGTCTGGACTTACTTGATACTTGGCGGTAAGCATTTGTTTATAGTTTAGCAGTGTAAGACCCCAGCCCCTACATACTCTCTGAAGACAACACCGATATGTTACCAGCATCCCAGGGGACACATCTTACTACTGGAGGAAGACTCTCAGCAATGAAAATGCAGTTTTATCCTTCTCAAAGTGCCCCTTGCCAAAGTCAGCCAAGCATCCAGAAGCACTTACTCTGAGTGATACGTCATTAATATTCTGCTAACTTGCTAAGCACGAGACAGACTCAGTCTTCCCAGAGGTTTCATTCTCTACCATGTCCAAGGGTTGCTACCTCCATATCTTTTGGCCCAGCCATGCCCTTACAGACATCCAGAGCCTGACAAGCTGCAATTTCATAGAAGCCAACAGACTTAAAAGATAAGGTATTGATATAAGAGAGAGATGAGTCAGGCCTGTGGGCAGAGTCCCATTGATTTCAGTGAAAACAGACAGGGTTGTGGTCACTGTCACATAGGTCCTGAGAGCAGACTGCATTAATGTCTGTTTTCAGGTGCCCAGCTCAGTCACTGTGCTACGGGGAGGGAGCGCAGCTACCTGAGGTTGGGTGCTGAGTGCTGCTGGGTGGTCCAAAACAGACATTGCCAAAGTGAGCTTATTTCCTCTTGCAGATACAGTCCAAAGAGCTCATGAGGCAGTCTGCGCGCCTCCTCTGCCTCTCCCAAAAGGAATGCAGGTCTTGACCACACACACAGCTGATACAGGACCTTGACCTTGAACTTTGTGCCTTGGACATCAGCTTTGTGAGCCCATAGACAGCCCTTCTGCAGCTGCATCAGGCCACACACAGTCACAAGTCTCTGCTGGGAGGTGACAGGCACAAAGCTGGCACTGGCTCTGTGAATACTTCTCTGCAAAGTCAAACAGGTGAGTGTTCTCCACTGGTGGCCAAAGTGCTTTTGTTTGCCTTAACTCTAGCCTTGAACAGGAGAGGTGTGTGTGTGCAGCTGGCACTGGTCTCAGGAGGCAGGGATCACCTGCAGCTCCTCCTAAGCTCGTTCACACAGTGTAAAAATTGTTCTGATGTTCTGGCTCTCCAGTAGCCAAAAGGGCTGTGGAGTCAGTGCGGCAGCAGAGTGAACTGGTGTCTTTCTGATCTGGTATCACTGATAGGCTGTGTTTCGCTCTCCTGAGCTCCATTTATAATACCAGCTAGAAAGGCTTTCCAGGACAAATGGAAATGTGCCCTTGGGCCTGTAATTATGTACACAAACAAGCCTCAGGCATGCAGGATCTGGCCTATTTGACCAGTGTGCTATGTGCTTCTGAGGATGCTCTGCTGCCTTTTCACTAGAAAGTAAAAACAGTTTTATGCCCAACAAGTGATAGGTTTCCTCCAACCCTGCCTTTTTTTTTCCTTTCTTTGGGCTCCTCTGCTGCCTTCTGCTGCAAAGGGGGAGCAAAGGGGTGGTGCCGCCTGTGGGTTTTAATTGGACACCATCCCTTTAATGTGGAGTTGTGTTTTTCTTTCAAGGCCAAAAATAAATGCTAGTGAAGGAATAAACAGAAGTGAAAAGAAGGCTTGGACACTTGGAAGACAAGACTACTTTGTGCCTCCCAAAGCCATAAGCCTGTTCACAAGGAGGTTACTCTTTCAGAAAACCCCAAGTCCTGTGACGCTGCCCAGGTCAGTAGGTGCCCAGCAGAGCAGGGGGCATTCCAGGCAGACATGCCTTGGGAAAGGGATATCTCTGCTCTCCTTGGAAGAGAGGAGAGGGAAGGAGAGAAATTTACTTTGCTCTGCCACTTCATCTCTTTCTACAGGGTTTGAACGTGCACCAGTTTATCAGCAGAAGACAGCTTCCATCTGTCTCAGATGGACGTGGCCTTAGTGCTGTGGTTGCATCACTTGCAGACTGACTTGGGAAGCAGGCAGTGCCGCTGCCTTCTGCAGCTGAGGACGCAGGTAAGGTGAGGACACGTCCACATGCAGGGTCCCAGAGCGCTTCTCAAGGGAGCGGGGAAAGTGAGTGGGTGGCTACGTAGGCAACTACTAAAGTTCAACTCCCCCTTTCAGTGCCCTATGTGGCAGTAAGGCCAGGATTTTAAACGCTTTGCATTCTTCAAGTGTCTTGTGGACAGGGCTCCTCTCTTCTTGTGTCAGCCTCATACCAGCAGCCCGAGCTAGGCCTTTGCTACTTGCCTTGGCTGCAGTCAGGGTGCTCAGCAGTGCGGATGGGCTTTGCTGTCTGCAGGACCCAGACAGAATTCAAAGCAAGCAGCCTGGTGCAGACACCTTGTTTTCCGGTAAGCAAAGTTAAACTGCTGCAGCGATCCTAGTGGGGTTAGGGAGCTTTAGACTTTACTTTAAAGACTTAACTAAATCTTCACTGGGCGCAATACCTTTTGAAATGTGACCTTTAGGCTCTTTACGTCTCAGCTGTTGTAGAATGAAAACCCCAGTTAATACTGAGAAGTGTTAAGGTGATACAGTCTCTCTCACACACAAAGGGAAGTGCAGTTCTCTTTCTGTCTCTAAAGCACCAAGTTGTGAGTCAGCCAAAGCCTCTGAAGACTGGTTAAGAAACAGGAGCTTTTACAGGCACCTCATTAGGGCTGAATCTTCAGCACAGTTTGTAGTCACACACCAAAACATAGTCATCTCAAAAAGGGCAAATGTTGGGAAATTAAGGGAACTAATTAGTGGAATCAACTGCACTGAATAGCTTATGAGTTGAATGTGAAACTGGATTCCAAAACTAGCTGAAACATGCAGGACAAACCCTGAAGGGAAACACTCCAAACCCAGTGGGATAAATAACCAGCCCCAAACACACAGGGGGAGTTAACTGACAGCAGGCAGGGAGAGGGCAGAAGGTCTGATTGGCAAGAGGGAATTCGGTTCACATGCAGCCAGGGACTGAAATCAGACGTCTAGAGGGGAACTGCTACAGGGAACGACCATCTGCTCTGCTCTTTGATGGAGCCCATCACT
This sequence comes from Netta rufina, assembly GCF_964035555.1. Lineage (NCBI taxonomy): Eukaryota > Metazoa > Chordata > Aves > Anseriformes > Anatidae > Netta > Netta rufina. The sequence continues at coordinate 6,056,469 of NC_140143.1, read as the reverse complement.
CCTGCCACGGGGCTGACTAAGCAGCTTACCCAGCAGCTGCTGTTCCAGGGACACGCGTGGTCCGGCAGTTCAGGACCTGCTTTAGGAGTTACTCTGTCGGTGCCACACGGGCGGCATCAGAGAAGAGTGGTGGAGCAGAAGACTGGAGGCAGTATTTGCCTCAGTCATCCGATTTTAATTTGCTGAGGTCAGGAAATATAGGGGTAGAATGAAAAATGTCAGAAGTAAAATTGTGAACTAGACTTTGAAAAGGAAATTAGAACAGATGGCACAAAGTTTCAGCTAGAGAAATAAAAAAGAGGAGAAATGTGGTCACTATGTAGTAGTGAGAATGGGGTTGAGATTAGACCAGTCTGCATATGGTCTAAAAATGAATTAAAAACACTTTGTTTACATTTTCAGTAGAGATTATCATATTGAGCAGCAGGGCAAAGACAGGATTTCTAGTGGGAACATACATCAGGGAATGAAAATTGTCACATGTAAGATGGAAGGAAAACCTTAAAGAATTCAGTGTACTCAGATGAAGGTGCACTGGCAGATTTCCATCCCAGGATTTGGAAAGAACTGGCACATTAAATGAGTTCAGCTTAACCTGATACTTCTCTTTGATGACTGCTTTTTTTTTCTAGACAAATGAAATACAGGTGATTTACTCTATCCAGCCTTGAGTGAAGAATCTGATATTATACCACAGGGGAAATTACTAGTTGAAGTTGAGAAGATGGGGATTAGTGTGGATGGTGAACACAAAACTGCTAAAGCTCTGAGGGAAAGGGAGCTCCGAGGAGAGGGGAAATGCCGGACAGAGGCAGTTAATAAGTGGAACTCCTCAAAGGTCAGTGTTGAGCTCAGCCTTGCTTGTTTCGTTAATGACTCTGGCACAGCAGTAGGAATGTAGTAAAGAAATCTGCTCAGGACACAGGCTTTCTTAATACAAAGGAGGATCAGAACATCAATCAGCAATAACTGAATGACAGAATTTATCTGAAATAGAATAGAGAAAGTATAAAGATATGCAATTAGAAATTAATAACTAGAATATCACATTACTCACTTGAAAATGACAAAAGTAGGGTGGTGTTAAAAAAACACAGTGAATTACTTGCTCCCAGGGGTAACTGTGAACCACCAATCTGATATGGAAAGGCAAACACAATCCTAGAAAATACAGGTTCACTCATGTTCAGGGAAGATTAGCAGGTACAGAGAAGGGCATTGAGGATGATCAGAGGGTTTAGAACAAGAGAAGACTAGAAGAGTTTCATTTGTTTAGTTTCTCAAAACAAAGACTAGAGGAGATAGGATTGTTTTCAGTAAATACATCTGATAGGTAAAGATCAGAGAAAAAAGAGAATTGTTTAAACTAAATTATGATGCTGGCACAAGAACAAATGATATTAAGGCTGAAAATTTTAAATGAAGTGCTGGAGTAGCCTGCCAAAAAGCATGATATAATGTAATTGACTGTAATAGTGGGCGACTGGATCAGTAATCCAGAGCCCTGTGTTCCTAAACTTCTTTTTGGGAAAGGAGTCAGTCATGGTGGTTAAATGCAGGGAATTAAAAGGAACATCTCAGAACACCACCACAAATGTGTTCCCAGTGATGGAGCAGTGTGGTGACTGAGACTCGCATGGCACCTACCAAGTAGTGATCTCTTTCTTAGTAGTAAAACTAGGCCGAAATGTGTGCAGTGATGTGCTAGATGTATGCCACTAAAACAGTTTGCTGCGAGTTTGAGCTTTTGCTTTTTATCCCCAAATGTAACCATCTTTCACCTCCAAAGCTTGTCTACGTGGTTGAAAGCACATCTCCACGATTTGCTGTCCTGACACCGGTGGTCATTGCCTTGCCTCCATGCAGCCTCGGCGGCTGTCCCCGGGGAGCTGGAAGCAGGCGACACGCTCAGCTCCCTGCTCTGTCCCCTGGCCCTCTCTTTATCTGATGTCTTCTTTGTCAAAAGGCCTGGACAAGGGATAATGTTGTACATCTTCAAAGAGAAACATGCGGACAACAAAGTTTTGGCAAAGTGTGTACTTCTAAATGAGACTTGTTGAGGGATACATGCCACAGTAATGCCCGTGTGGCTCTCCCGACCTCCGGGCACTGAGCCTTGATGCCTGGGCCCCTCAGGAGGGCTGCGAGCAACAGCTGGGGCCAGCGGCCAGGGCCAGGGGTTCTCAAGGCTGCCCTGCTCTCAGTCCAGGCCTAGGCTGCGAGCCCCACGCTACTTATGAGAGCAAGGCTGGAAATAGGGGGAAAAAAGGAGGCCAACACTGAAGCTTTTTATTTCAACGGCTAAAGCGAGGGCCTTCCCTCTTTCTCCCCGAATGGGAACTGGCAAACTCAGCTCTTCAATGGTACAAGCTCATCTCAGCCTTGCCTATAAATAGATAAATGAGATTCCTCCTGTCCCAGTGAGTAATTCTGACATCCTCCCTTTGCCTTGCAGAGAGCTGAGTCACAGGCACTCTGCACTCCAGTGCCTGCATTACTTACATGGTCTCAAAGGAAATTTTAACACATCCAATGAATCATCAGGGATTGGATCATGTTTAAAGTTATATTCCATTGGCATTTCCCTTCTATTGTAGCAAGTCTGCCAACACTTAAAACTTTAGCTAATCTGGACTCAAAATGCGTTGAGGAAATAGCATGTTGACATATACAGCTACCAATACAAATAATTTTAAAAGTCCTCCTAAATCTGCATCAATAAGCAAACAACCCTTAGTGAATTCCTTTAGCACTTTGGACATGCTAATTTTGTCAGACTGCTTCTTTGGTTTGTAGCTGCTTATTTAAAGGAACTCAAAGTTTGAAATGTTTTAATATTCAGTCTTTAGGCCCCTAATTTAATCTCCTGCAGGTTTCCTGCCAAAATATTATTTGCACTGAGATGTAGCTTGCAGCCCCATGCTCATTCTCTCACGGAGACGCACACATTCCTGTTCTTACCCATGATAAAAATAAAATGCCTGCAAAGCAGAGACAAAACCAGAGTGGTGTTAAGTACAGAACCCAGGGCATTAATATGCTGGCTGTACAAGGCATGGAGCTTCAGCCTGAAGCAGTATCTCCTGCTGGGGCATTTTCACTTGTTGCCCTTCTTTCTCCCATGTGGTAAAGGGTAGTTTGATCAGTTTAGAGGCAACACAGCATCTGAAGTCAGAGTGTGTCTCTCTCTGCCTCAGAAAACATCTGGAAGAGTGGAAAATTCTCCAGCAGATTTTGGGAACTGTGAAACAAATATAAAAATATTTCTCTCTGTTGGTTTTCTGGCTTGCTTTTCTGCATCTTAGAACTGGTTGGGACATTTCACTCATTATTACCAGACTCTCAGTTTCAATGAACAAGAAATGCTAACATTTGCTGCTTTGCTGCTATGGTTTAGTATTCTGAGACCTAAAACCTGGCTTGCTCTTTTGATAACCCTAGGAAATCTGTGTCTTATTTAAATAACATTTTTCTAGTACCTTTTCATCAAGCAATTCTCTGCCTGTGCATAGATCGTTAACAAGCGTTTGTTCAACACATTCCAGCATGAGCTGCAGTCTCTCCATGAGATACTGTGTCTTCTGCATTGGTTTATTTATCAGCCCAGCACAGCCTCGGTTGCCAGTTTTCTGCCAGCTGTTACTATATGATAATATTGGGAAAAAAAAATCAGTTTTGGCTCTGTCACTGGAATTGGATGTAATTCAGCTACCTGATGACAAATGATGATTTGTTTAACAGCATAAACTGTAATATTTTTATAGCTGATAGTTTTCACCCTACTCTGCAGCTGGAAAGAAAAAAATAATGAGGAATTCCCAGAAGTTTCTCACTTTAAACTAAGTTTTCCTATAGTGTTGCCTTGTTGTTTCTGTGCAGGAAAAGCCATCCTTACTGGGTGAATTGGTGGTGTCAGCACGACGCTGGACAAGGGCGGGTACATGAACTGGCAACACTCAGCTTCCCGGTTGGCCTCCTTCCGGCAGCAGCAAACCTCACTGGATGGTCAGGCCGCAGAGATGCTCAAGGACACGACAGAGGCCTGAAAACAAGCCAGTGTTTCTGTAAAGCATTAATCACCCTGTGCGGGGCCAGGGGTGGGAACGGGGAGAGGGTGCACTCTGCCTCGGCATGCACATGTTTTCTATATAAGCTTTGTTTCAGATGGATCTTTCCCACTAGCTCATCCTTCTTTAACACCTTGTACTCATTTATTACGAGGCTGTTTAGCAGCACAAATCAATTAAGTACTGCAGAAACCCACAGAGACAGACAGAGGTTCCTATCTCTGGTTCAGCCGGGGTGGGAGGCACGCAGAGGTTAAGCCTGTGCTCCTTGCCACACAGCGAGCGAGGGTGGAGCACCACGCAGCCCCCAGCTCACCTCCTGCCTTTCAGCCTCCCCCAGCACCCTCCGTGCCACACCGAGCCCCATTCAGGTACTGCTGAAGCAAGAGGGCCTCAGGGCTCGGCCCCATGTTTGCTGCAGCCCCTTGCTGGGCTGTGGGAGCTGTCAGCCCTCCAGCTGTGCCCACGGACACAGGGCTCCCAGCAGAGAGAACGGGGCAGCCAGAAGGTTTTGCCTTCCCAGCCCTGCTGCAGCTTCTTCAGCCCCCCAGGATAAGTCCTGTGCGGGACACAGCTGGGGGCACATCACAGCCCTGAGACGTGGCAACTGTACGAGGGCCCTGCCCTCAAACAAGCAGGTGGCCAGAGGTACGGCCTTGTTTCCGTGCACCCGTGGCCAGCTTTACCATGCTGAGGGCTGCTGGGGCTTCACAAGTGAGGTGTGTTCCTCTGAGGCCTGGCTGAGCCAGTCCTGAGGTGCCCAGCTCTGCTGTAATGGGATATGGTAGGGTCTGGGCCTCTGTTGTCACCTCTGCATCCTGCAGGATTCTTCATCAGGATATTGCCTGGGTCCTACTAAGGAAAGCCACTGTTCAATGGTGCAGCTAGTACCTGGGCAGGGGGTTGTGCAGGGCTTTAGGACATAGCACAGTCACAGAAGGTGAACAAGCAGTCAGAAAAAAAAAATTAAAGAAAGAAAAGTGACTTTAGTGACTTTAAAATAATTGTTTAGGTCTTGTTCCAACTGCAGCTTAGTGTGCAGGACTCAGCACCCACTGTAATGTCTTCAGGCTGTGCTCCCGATGCCTGCTCTGGTTCAGGTTGGTTTAGAGTTACTTGTATGTACCACACACTTCAGAAATAGGAGATAATGATTCAAGCCACATGACATAGAGGATCCACAACATAAAGGAAAATAAGAACTAACCAACCAATTCTTGCTCATGCCTTTAAAACGTGCTCAGCCAAACTGTACTTTGTGAATATCTCTAAGGAGGGCCAGATTCTGTAGGACATGTCCTCAGATCACAGAAAGCAACCATTAATCATTACTGTGTCTTGGTCCCCGGCTATTTTAATCACTGTTGAACTACTCATGCAGTTCCCACTCCTAAAAATGGTATTTGACTCCAATGCACATGATTTCCTTTGGCTTCCTTTCCCCAATTAAGAGCAAGCCTTAACTACTTGGAAGTGCAAGCACTGGAATCCATGGATTTGCTTCTCATCTGTCATGGAGCAAAAGCGTGGTACTACAAGTAGCATCTGTGCTGCCAGACATAAACATCAGCATATATTGGAACCGGCCAGCACAGTACGAAGCCGTAACAGCTCTTGTTCCTACAGGCTGATGGCCAAACCCTGTCCTGTGTATTGGAGCACTGGAAGTGTCTTTGGTCCCTGCTATATTGTTAGTCCATTTCTGTTCCACTTTATTAAGTAATGATTGAAAGTGCTTCTTGTATATGCGGGCACTAATTATGGCACGTCAGTTTGTTGTGGGAGAAGTGGATGAACATGGAGTACATTTGTAAACTGCAGGCTGTAGAAACCAATAAATCTTTCTTCAGTTTTTCCCTTTAAAAGTGCTCAGCCAAAGTCACAGGAAGTTTAAGGGAAAAACAAATTGCTCATCCATAAATTCAGGACCACAGTGAAGCTTTGTAATGCTCAGTTTCTCTCATGAGGCTGATGAGCAGCCTGAGCAGTCTGGGGGTGTGCAGAGAAAACTTCATTGCCTTCCCTTAATTGCAGACTAATAAATGAATTGTGTCCATCTCCATGGGTTTACCTGATTTATAAACTGGATTGCCACAGTTCTGAATTTCTCTGCTTTCACTCCTTGTATGTAAACATGCTCCTGTTGGGCTTGGAGAAAGAACCGTCTGATTGTGCATACAGAGCGCAGGGGAGGTTTATAGGAGGATCAACTTAAATAACAGGTAAAGTTTTGCAGGTGTACTGCTCATGAAGGATCCCTCCAGTGTTTGTCACACCACATCAGGTCAATGGTACAATGACAAACAGTGGGAGGACTATCAGTGATTAAAATACGGGATTTAACACATAACTACTGACAGTGCTATTTACCTGGAAAACCATTAATTGTTTTTTTTTATATCCTTTCCAGCCAGGAAAGAGCACGTATATTTAAAAAAAAAAAAAAAAAAGCTGCATATAATGCAACATCAGCCTCAGTAATGAGGAATTTCTGCATGGTTTTCTGGCTCAGAAGACAAAATCCTGCTAAAATGCCACAGGAAAGTTTTCAAACTTGATGTTGCAGAGAAAGGCATGTACACAAGTCATACTATCTGAAATCAGCTGATGAGCTTGTGTGCCTAATGTGGAACTCAGGAATTCTATCCATTTTCCAGGGTTTTGTTTTGTTTTATTTCTCTTTAAAAAGCACCAAATAGCAACCAAATTTCAGCTAATACCAGCCGGGCACCAGAACAAAGTCCATCCTTGAGAAGGCTGGCCTGGCTGGCTCACCAGAGAAATTGCTCGTTCCTTCCCACCAATTCCTGCAAATGTTCCCTTACATAAACTTGTCCAATTCTGATCCAATTAAAAAGACAAAACCCAACAATAATCTGCTAAAGCTAAAGGTTCCTTGAGAGCTTGGATTTCTTCAGGCTTGCTGAAAATTAAATGTTTAAACATTGTGAAGAAAGTTTGCCATAATAACCATATTTCCTCCATGAAGCAGCTATTCATCAAGAACTACAGCAAAGCACTAAAGGGTTCCAGTGAAAGAAGGCAACAAATTTGCCTGCAAAATGTTATTTCCTGCACTGGACTAATTCAGATCATGTGGCTCACATACAATTTCTGTTTGATTGAATGTACCACATTAAATTATTCCAGACAGGAGTTGTGCACTGAAAGCAGCTGATAATATTACAGGGCAGTTCAGAAAGCGTCCCCTGCAGAGAGTCCTTGCAGCCTGGAACAGCAGTGTTTGAAAGACTCTAACAGAATCGCTCGTACTTGAAGAGCAATTCATTTCTTTTTTTTTTTCCCCAGTGGGGATCTCACTCTTCAACCTTTGCTCCTTTGGGTCTGTTCTTGGTGGGCAGTTACTACTGTTGTCAGCGTGTGCTTTCCAAGGATGTGCAAAGTAACGTGACTGGTGGCTCAAGCCTAGCAGCTCCTCTGTTATCCATGCAGAATTATCTGCATGCAAGTACCACGATGCTTTATTGCAGTGGCTTCTATCCTCATGTTCATACTACCTAGCATATGCTAGGGATGGCAGCTCCAAGGAAGGCTGGGGCAATGCTTGAGCACAGTAGAAACTGATGGCAACACCTGAAATTGACCCTGAAAACAACATGATTGCCTCACATACTTTTCAAAACATATTTATTGTAGGTATTTATGCATTTTTCCAAGCCAGATCGGAGGTGCTAAATGACACTGAACTTTCAGAAAGAACAGCCAAATTTGTCCTTAAAATCTTAGTGTCTTAGCCTGGGCATTAAGAAAGGGTCTCACAGGGCTGCTGAGAGTTCCCTATGGTGTAACAGGGGGGACAGGCAGGCTGGATCCCACTCCAGATATGCGGGAGAGATGTGGGATCTCTCCTGCCCATCAGTCCCTAGCCAAGTGTCCCTATGGAGCTCTGCTGTGCCTGCTGTCCACTCTGAAAGACAACTGGAGGAGATGTGCAATAGAGCTGTTTTGAGAACAGATAGTATAAAAGTTAACACCAAACCTTCTTGTTCTCCTATTCACCATATGCAGTCACATACGTGAAGGGTTTCTTCCACATAGCTGTGCAAGAGGCATAAGTGGGAAATTCTGGGTTGCCATAAGGTACAAGACAAGGTTATAAAACATTGGAACAGTTTATCAGACATTTATATAAGCAGAGTTCCCATAGCACATAAGAAAAAGATCCATTCATCAGGGCTCTGGTTTCAGGATGAATTGCAGGGATTGCTCTGTGCCCATCCTCTGAGGTTCAGACTGGTCCTTCTGACTTTAAAATCCACGAGCTGATTCCCTTCAAAGGGGCTGAGCTGAGATAGGGAGAAGCTGAGCAGGCTCATTCCAGTATTTCAGAGTAAAAATGTTTATTTTAACATAAATATTCTTATTTTGAGTAAGATGCAGATAATAAATATAAAAATTGTAACACAGAATCATCAAAAAAGTTACAAAACCCCATTCCAGATCTTCCTGCTTTCAGTACAAAGAGTAGGTTGTTGTTCTCCAACCTGTTAGCAGTTGAGGTGATTCTACTTAGTTGGTTTGGTAGATACCAGATTGAAAACAGATCTGTTCCATCCACACATCTTGTCAAGGGGAACACTCAATTTCTTCCATCTTCTTTCAGTATCAGGTGAAGACACTGGAGTTGCTAAGAGAGGAAATTCCCATGGAAAGGAGCAGGGGGTCTGGGGCTTCCTATGATGGGCCAGTCTCAGCAATCACAGGTGTCAAAGCAGAAAGTCCTGAAACAAACCATTCCAAAAGTGCCACATTCCTGGAATCAGCCTGCAAGGAAGGACACCCCTGCGACAGTCCTGCGTGGCCTTGAGCAGCACAAATTTTGTTGTTTGCAGCCAGTCAAACAGTGCCCATCCTCATCTGATAGCAGGGTGCTTTTCCTGTGCCCGTTATCTTTTATCTAGTCGCACAGTCACTGGGACAAATATTCTCTTTTGGGGCTTGCTTACAAGGAGGAGTTGACTATTCTGCAGTAGTCACTGCAGGATGACTTCATGTGAACACACTCATTCCACAGCGGCTGTTAGTTTCTGATTCATACCATACCTTAACTGGAGCAGCGTCAGTATGTCAGTGTGCCTTACAAAGTTAAGCAAGACCTGGGACTCAGTTTGGGGTTTCTAGTCACTTCTCCTTTACAAAGAATTCAGCTTTAAGAAAAGCAGTTGGAATGTTCCTGAGAATAACAAATAACAAATGAGTAATTCTTGCTCCAGAGCCACAAAACCCAATTAAAGATAGGTAAGTGATGTGTAAGGGCAAGTCTGTGCAGTCAGCATAGAAAAAAAATGCATGCAGTTCTAATCTATTGGCACAGGCACATAAAGCAGAATTAATTGATAAACATATCAATTAATTGATAAACAAAGCCTTTTCAAAAAAGGTAACGACTAATCCAACCAGACACTGGGAAAGGGACTTGCTGTGGTGGGGCCAGACTAATTTGACTATCCATACCCCTAGGTGGAGTTATTAAAGGATAAAAGCTTTGAACATTGTTGCAGAGTTCAATGAAAATAAAAAACTTTTACTCAACATAGAGAAGCTCTCAGAAATGCAAACGAGGTGTTAGAATGCATAAAGATGTTGAATAATTGAATATTATAGAGTTTTGTTTAACAAATTGCTTCTCCACTTGCAATTACTGCATCCTTGTCTGATCTGAAAAATTAGAGTAGGAATAAAGCTGAGGAAGAGGTGATAAGAACGAGCAGAGATCTGCAACGACTTGGAGCAGTTCAGCTGAAAGAGGAGTAAAATGGGGAGTCAGGATGGAGAGGGCAGTCTGCAATATGAAGAATGGCATTAAGGCTAAATCCACTAACTCTTTCACAAACATGAAAAGAGTAAATACTGGGAAAAAAAAAAAAAGAGATAAAATAAGCTAGCACACATCACTGTCCTGGAATCTGGAGAAAACAACTTTTTTAAGCACTTATGACAGAAATCAGTCATGGGAGTACAGTCCTGTGAGGTTACAGGAAGGGGCAGGAGCACTGGCAGGACAGAGTCCGTCCATCCACAAGCAAGCAGCTGTGCAGAAATGGGTACAGTGACATGGGCAGGCTGCTTGGTGGGCATTAATTAGCCCATCCCCAAAGCCAGCAGTGGAGCGGTCGGTGCTGCCTGCTGCCCAAGCACGGCGGTGATGCTGCAGCCAGGTTCCCGTGGCTGGCTGGCCCGGAGCCAGGGGAATCACTCACCCCGCAAAGCAAAGGTGGATCTCTGGGCGCACCCTGCCCCTGCTCACAGCCAACACCTCTCCCTCTGGAGCGGCTCTGGCAGGGGCTGCATCTCAGGTTGGGAATATCTCCAGTTGCATTTCACTCCCAGCTGGGGAAAACAAAAGATAGACACGACAGGGAGGGAAAGCACTAAAGTTTGTTTCGTTTAAGCCACTCTGCCTGTCAGGTCTCACACCGTGAGCCTCACGCAGAAACGCACCCTCCACACCACAGCCCACGACAGCGAGGCTGCTCCGATGCCCTCCACCACGAACTTTCCCCAGCCTGTAACACTTCCCTGGCTTGCAAGCCAGCCTTCCCTCCCGAGGGCACGCCTGCCCTCCTGCCTGCCCTGCCCCAGGCGCTCGTGCTTACCTTCCAGGCCTCCCCGTGCCGGAGGTCACAGTTGACCATTGCAAGAACAATAAGGATTTTTAGGGGCATTATGACTGGGTTAGTAAAACACAGCTGCCCCTGAAAGTCCCTCATTTTTCTTGCTGCCGCTCAGTCCCCTCCAGGTCCCTAGGAGGGCAGAGGTCTGACGGGCTCCTCTCTCCAGCACGGCGGTGCCGTCTCTGCTGGCTTTGCCGGCCAGCCCCGCAGCCGCCCCGAGCACGGTGACCAGCCGTGACACAGACAGGAAGGTGTGGAACTGCTTTGTCATCGCTGCGGGCTCCCTCCTGAGCAAACGCCGCGCTGCACTTCAGCGTAACGCCAGATGGCTCGTCTGTCACTCGGCAGAAATGCCATCAAACAAAGCCTGGCATAGCTCACCACAAGCAACCCTCAAGAGCCCCAAACCGCTGGGGCAAAAGGAAGCAATGCCTTGCCTGCAGGCACATGTGTCGTGGGCAATCAGCACCCTGGCACTGCGTCCAGGACACGCGGGGACCCCAGACCTGACCAGCACCCAGCATTTGTGCACCAGCACCCCGGGGTGCCAGGCTGCCCAACCGCAGTGAGAGCAGGTCACACCTGCTTCCCCAATTGCAGGAGCAGTTACTCTTGATTTATTAATAAAGCTGGGATTTTAATTAGCTAATTACTACTGATTTCTCAACAGCTTTCAGCTTAAGCAATCTTTGAAAGGAATCTATAGGTTTCCTGCTAAAAAGGTGCCAAGTAGTTGGCTGGGAATTTTCAACCCTCATTTACAAATCCTCCTGGAAATCCCAGCCCAGCCCAGCACATCCTTAGGGCAAGGAGCAACACTTTCCTTTTAATTCATCAGTAATGTAAATTTTGATGGAAGTGGACTCAACAAAAACCATAGGCAGATTCCCACAATGCTTCTGCTCTGCTGTTTCCAGGAGCTTTCTGTGCAGGGTGCTGGGATGGGCCCGTGGACCTGCACGCACCCCCGCAAGCTGGTGAGCGCCTCGAGGGCTTGCAGGGCCTTTGTAGCACAGCCAGCAACTGAGGACTCTCAGCGCTATTTTTCTTCCTGATTGCATTAAATACGTCCTGTCCCTCAGCAAAGGGCACCTTTTCCCGCTCCAGTTACAGGCTAGGAAGAACACGACTGATGATTATCCCTGCAGACCTGCGAGGTGTGATCCAGGAGGGATCTCGCAGGGCACATCTCCCCCTTCCCCTTCCCAGCCCAAGCGCTCTGCGGGACTCCCTCGCTCGCCGCTGTGCTAACATTCAGCTCCAAAACAATGAGGCCGAGCTGCCACGTTCAGCTGTGCAGAGCAGCATCTTGTTTGGAGCTGCTGCTGTTCAAACATGCCATCTCCAGGGACACGGGCAGCAGGCTGGCGCAGCTGTTTTACATGCAGTGGAAACGCCGGGGTTTGGGGCAGTCATAAAGATCCACAAAGTGTAACACAAGGCGACAACCTCTCCCCTTCTATCGGCAGATGACGCTCCACAGAAGCAGCCAACCTGGCATCCAAAAAATTCCTGAGACCCCCTCATCACTGTACAGAGCCACACCTTATTTTAATTTTGAATTTCTTCTAAGGCTTGAAAGTCAAATGAAAGCAAGCTTTATGCTCCCATTTGGTAATAAAACACGAGTCATGATTCTGAACCAAATATTATTTGCATCTTTTAAGAAATTATAACAGTAGTATAATAAAAAAAAAGCAGGAGCCCTCTGAATGCTAATGACGTTGGTGTCCTAAATGAAGCATAAAAGCCAGATCCTGCAAGAAGCAAAGCATGAGTCAGAGCGTCAGCAGTTCCTCACTGAAAGCAACACTCGTGGCTGCTTCATTCATTTAAGGAATCAATTCCTTTGTAATGAGCATCAAGTAGTTTCTAAGTCTAAAAGTAAAATGAGATGCATGCTGTTATTATTTTCAAAAAGTTCTCTCTTTTTTTTTTTTTTTTGTTTTATTTCTTGGAATGACAATAAACAGCTCTTTGTAGTCGGAAGGAGCCGCAGGCAAGGACCAGGTCTGCAGCCCTTGCTGTTGTGCTGACACAGAAGACAACCCGAGGAGCCCCTGCCCCGGGCACACAGCAGCCTCCCCAGCGGCCAGCTCCCCGCCACGAGCAGACGGAGCACGGCCAGGGTGCAGAAGAGCAGAGTCGCTGCAGATGTCAGCCCGCCAAGGCTTTCTCACCCTGCTTTAATTTCACGTGCATGGCAGACTCCAGAGAGGACGGATGTGTCCTGCTCTGGGGAAGCCCCTTTGCAGAGGGTTTGCGTGTTCTTTCTTGGACTGCCAAGCCAGCACAGGGCTGCGTGTGCTGGAAGAGGGACCAACTGCCCCAGCTGCTCTCTGCTCCCTGCTGCCCCAGTCCCACTTGCCAGACGAGGCACAATCGGACTTGAATCATCAGGGGGCGAATCTCTGGGTTACGCTGGGGTTTATCAGGAGGATTAGGGACTGAAGTCTTTTTGGTGTGTTGGATCTGAAACTCAAAAAATGCAAGAACTGCACAAAAACAAACCGAAGGTAAGAAGTAACTGCAGTTTCTAGAATTCTTCCAGCTTTAGTCATTGAGGGGGATTGTTAGGAACGGACAAAGGGCTGTTTCCCTTAATTTTTTTAAGTGTGAATTTCGTCTTGACAGTTTCCTTTCAGAAACAAAAATTGAAAACAAATTGTCCTATGCACAAAACAAAGGGACAGATCCTCAGCTGGAATGGACTGGTATTACCAAATGAAAAACACCCACCCGCAGAAGAAACTCCAGCCCTTTTGACAACAGCTGCCTATCCTGCTTGGCCCAGACAAGAGCTTCAGCCTCTGGTTTTAGCTGGCAGATTGGGTTGATCACCAAAACCAAGATTGGGTTGATCACCATCTTGAAAATTACATGAAAGGTCCCCGAGAAAATATTAACTCTGCAGTGCAAGAGGACAAATGCATGACTAAGTGTGGTCCAGTCCATCCCAAGCCGGACATGCCCCCATGAGAGGCAGCACAATTGCACCTGGCATTTGGGAAATCCCTTCAGCCACGAACAAGTTACGAACAGCGGCATTTATTAGTGTTGGCGCTGCCAGCACAAACTATGACTCTGATCAAGCTGTCCTTTGTGCAAGCCCAAGCGTGCTCCAGAAGTCACCATGCTAGCTGAGTCTCCTCCATCCAGAAGAAAATAAAAATACACCCATCAGTTAAATTCAGGAAGCCTCTCACTTTGCCAATTACCAGAAGACATCCCAATTGCTGCTGTCTCAGCGGTGAGAGCTGCCCAGTCGCCATACAGAGCTCAGACCTCCTTGTCCTCATTGCACTGGGACCCTACAACAAACAAACCCTCGAGCAGTGATAGAAGAGAACCCATCTTCATTTCCTTTGAAACCTTCAGCTTGGAGCATCATTCTTCCTCTCTCTCAGCCCTGCCACCAACATCAGCAGTGGAGCTGGAAAGCCAAAGTTATTTTTAGGGGATGGTACATTTAGGCCCTGTTAATCTTGACTGGTCCCTTTGAAAATGACAAGGTTGGATAACCAAACACATTACACAGACTTTCCATGGAGTCTGCTTGGAAAACTACCCTCCCACCTTTCAGCAATGTAGGAGCCACTAGTTCAAACAGTAGCATTTAATATGGCATGGACTTGCCTCATTATGGTGACTATGCCCCATGAGCATTTATACGCAGAGGCCTCACAGAACAAGGAAACTAAAGCACCTGTCTTTAAGTATATAAAATAACACAATTAGTCATCAAAAAGTCTTCTAGGTGCTGCCACATTACACCCACCTTGAGTGGCAAGAGGGGATGGCAGTGCTGCGGGGTCAGATGGTACGGCCAAACCAACGCGTTGGCAAAACAAACCCAAAACAACTGAGAAGGGAGCTGTTGGTGTGAAGACTAATAATGCATTAAACTGGTTGGCACAAGGAAGGGGACAGGAAGGGAGAACGTTAGGAAAGAGCTCTAGGGGAGGAGCTCTGGCTGAAAGAGGCTTCATGACTGCTAGTAAATTAAACAGTGCGGGGGCCAACCAGCCCGGCCTGAAGTCTCCCAGCCACCAAAACAAGGCGGCCACATCCGAACAGCCTGTTAATAACGGCCCCTGGCCCACACAGGCTTTCAAACCAGATCCAGGACTGACTGGAAGAGTCCCAGGCCCAAGCCCTGCCCAGGACCAGGCGAAGCATGCGGCCATCGGCTGTTTGGGTTCCTAGTGCGGTGCGAGCGGAGGTTGCGGCCCCACAGGTCAGCAGGTGCCCGGCCAGCAGGCAGCTGTGCACAGACACACACCGGGTCCCAGCTGAGCACGTGCTGCAGGTCTGTGCCTGGGCTGCCCACCGCAGGGAAGGCAGGCAGGCAGCTGGCATCAACCCATCCGCGCTGCCTCCCGTCCTGGATCTCCTGCACGGTGAGCGGCAAGCTGGGAGGGAAGCAGCCAGGCAGAGGCTGCCCAGCTTGGGCTTTGCTGGAACAGAACCTGGTCTGTCTGGCACGGAGGGAAGCAAAGTACAGGAGAGCAGCAGGAAATTGCTCAGCAAAAGGGCTTTTTAAATAATTTCACTTTAAACAAAACTAAGGCATTACCATAAAGTAAATGGCCACACCTTGCTACTTACAGCTCTGCTAACAAGAGCAGCTTTTCCACAGCTATTCAAATACGAGACCTGGGTGCCGAACCAGCTCTTTCAAGCTCGTTTCCAAACTCCAGCCAAAAACGACTTTCTGATTCACCACTTTCTCAGGCACAGTATGCAGAGTACGCCTGCAGGCTGGAGCTGCGCAGCACAGAGTGCTTAGGCACAAGTTTAATTACTCTGTGGACCAGGGATGCGATTAATCATATGCTTGAAGTTAGCATGTGCTTAAGCACGCCACTGACCCGGAGCCTTTAGTGGATCTAACTGGTATTCCTGTGCTCCCCGTTTTCCTGCTCTTTGAGACTCAACAAGTGGAAGGAACATAGGACTGTTCCCATGGTCGTACACTCCCAACAACTCACCTCAAGTCTGGTTTCTGATTTTTTTTTTTCTATTACAGTTTTTGTACCTATTCTCCACATTTCCTCACCAGGACTGATTACGGGTATTACAATAGGAGGGATATTATCAGAATTTATTAGCATTAAACCCAGAGCTAATTATTACCATTCATGTGTATTTAAAAAGCTTTGGGCTTAGTTCTTACTGAGCCTAAATGGGGCTTTAGGTAACAACTTACTTCTGTTTAATATGCACATTTTGGGGATTAGTTCACTTATGTCTGAGGAGTTTACAAAGTCCTCAAAAGAAATCTGAAGCTTATTACTGAAATTATTGCACTGCTAGCTGTGGACTCATCACACAGAAGAGCTCAACCATAAAATATGCATCAGCCATGGGTGGTCACGTAAATTCACATTTCATTATCCACAGCATACCTATCCTGGGGATTTTTTCACTGCACTTTTCCACCTTTCCAGCAAAGATTTATTCCTAATTCATACTAATTTTAGGAAGGTCAAATTGTATCCAGCCCCCAGGGAGGAGCATGCAGAGGAGCACAGGACCAGAAAGCTCAATTTTTCAAGACACAACTGCCTCTTTAACGACCGAGGAAATCCCTACTGGGGAGGTTGGAGGGACAGGAGCTGCTTCCTAAGGCACTCATGGGACCTGTGCGCACTGCCAGCTGGAGCCTCCGAAAGTCCAGGAACACCCATGCCCCACGTTCACCCAGTAAAATCAGTTAATATTGACAAACCAGGATATTGCAATTAAAGCACAGCATGCACAAATCAATTTTCAACCAGCAACTGAGCACACATGGGATTTGATTACAAGAGAAGAAGCACATGTCTCTAAAGGAAGCCTCCTCTGAGAAAGAAAACAGATACAATAATTGATATATGTTTTGGCTACTCCTAACTAATCCCATCACATGCTCTTTATTGCCAGTGCATTCATGAAAAGTGCCTATTTTGGTTACCAGGGTGAGCTAGAGGAAAGAAGAAAATCCCCCCAAGATGGCTTGCTGAGCCTGGGCACCCTCACTGCTCTCCCACACTATCACAGTGACCTCCCTCCTTCGGGCTGTGCTGCTCCCTGCTCATCCTGCTGGTCTTTGTGCAAAATGCAGAATCATCTTCAGCAGAAAAATAAAGTCTGTATTACTAGCGAACCTACCTGCTTAGCCTTAACGCTGTGTCTGGGAAAATTTACATTACTTTTTTTTTTTTTTTTTTTTTAAATCATCTCAGCTTGATTTCACAACAGTAGCTTTGAAGCTTTTTCCTAAACATGCTAGATACAGATTCAATAACCACTGAGAATGGTGGCTGGTTTGGGGCCCAACCCTGTATTTCCAGAAGCCTCCTCAGAGGCAGTAAAAGTCACAGGACCACCCCCCTCATTTGCCAAATATCATTAGTTCAACTAGACAGGGCTTAGCAGCAGGAAGTTGAGCTGGTGTCTCTAACATCACTGATGTATTAGAGCCATAAGGACAGGTTATAGAAACCCAGATTCACCTGCCACATGCAGGGACAGAGGGTCACAGCAACCTTCAGAATAGCTGAGTTGTAAAGGACCACACTGCTGTCCGCTGCCACTCAGTGATTTATCAAAGGAGCGGCTTCGTACCTGCAAGGTTTAGACATCTGGTAATAAAGCCATCAAATGCACCTACAAGTTGAGTGAAATACATGGTTAAAAGGCTGCCAGGTGCATAAGTCGCACAGGGAGCCATCACCCCACCAGAAGGCCCCAGCTCCTTCTACCAGGGCTGGATGGAGGCTGAGCCAGGGCCCCCCTTTACACAGAGTTGGCTGAAGGCCTCCCGGGGTGAACTAGAAGCCCTGCTGACATTTCCCAAAGGATACTTTTAATGAGAACAAGCCTTTGCCAACTAATGCTCCACCAGTCTCCAGGCTTACCATTGCTATTCAAGTACAAGGGGTGCTGAGAAACGCTCAGGAAGGGGAAATCCCACTTCGGAGTCCTGTCAGTGAGCAGCAGGCCTTGTACCAGCCCTGCTGCGGGCAGTAGGGTTCCCGCTCACCTGAGCCAGACTCGGAGCACCTCCTGTGGGCATACTGAGGCCGGTCCTTTGCCATGGCCCTGAACGACTTATGGACACTACAGCAGGCACTGGGACCAGCTGGCAAGAATATGCTGCACGTGGAAACCTGCTGGTGGTGCTGACTGCTCCCTGCTGCTCACTTTCATTTGACTTTAGGTCAGACACCACAATCAATGTACTCAGCTTCTCTTTTATTTTCACCTCTTTTCCTTCCTGGCTGTCAGATAATAGCTCAACAGCACTGTCTACACTCACAGCTATGCCTGGAATAGTGAAATTGTAGGGAATTTCATTCAACAAGAGACTTATTCGGCCATCTCTTTAGCTGATGGGGAAGTAATTCTGGTGGGAGATGATTTCTGGAGGCTGTACTGGGATATACTTTAATTTGGATGAAGGAAGTGCAGCATTTCCTTCCAGGTGCAGATTTACTCAAGAGAAGAAGAGTGCATTCACTGTGTTGACCCCACTCCCCTGCCAAGCCGATCTCAGTGGGGCACAGAACACACCTCGGTGGGACCGTGCCCATGCCACTTGGGTCTCTGGAGCACTGGTTCCGTTTGCAGCCCACCAGGTTGGGACCTCAGGCAGTATAAGGCAGTACAACTCCTCTGCAGTCAACATTCACGCCCAGCTCAGCCTACCTTGCTTTGCAACAGCCTTGTTACATGTATTTTTAAAGCACTTAAATCCGTGCTTGCTGCCTGCAAGCAACTGGCCATAAGTCAGCCTTGCTGTAACACAGCTAGCTAGATAGTTACAAAATATTTCTATTTGTAAAAGGCACTTCAAAGTTAGAAAAGGTTTGGAAGTTACAGATTTACAAACACTCATTTATGAACACATGGCTCTAAAACGATAAAAGTACAACTCCAGGCAGTTCACCCAAAAACATCAGCAGTCACCAAAACTACAGAGCACAGGACAAATCCCGGGCTGGTGCAGATCACACTATCTCCACTAGCATACAGGAGATGTTTATTTAGCAGTGGGCATACCTGCTGCTGCTTTGGAGAGCCATAAATTCATTCTGTGATGTAGACAATCTACAATCCCAATTCATATTTTACATGTAATCTCCTATCAGATGTTTTGAAATGAAACTTTTTTTTTAAAAGCATTAGTGCCTTAGAAGTATAAAGACATCCAAAACTTTATGTAACTACTATTACATAATACCCCAAACTAGCTCTTAAGCACTTTCCCTACGCTCTGGAAGCAGTACACTTTTATTTGGGGCATGTGAAACAACGAGCTACACGATTGCAGTTACTGGCACAGGGCAGTGTTTGGGGGGCGAGGGGCGGCAGAAAAGAGTTCACTCCAGTGGAAATTTTAAAGGGAGAAGTTTCCTACTGTGTTCCTAAAGAAATTTTCAAGACACACTGTCGGGAAAAATGTTGTCTCTCTGCCCTTAGCAGCCATCGATACAGAAATTAAATAAAGTCCTGGAAGGAGGCTAGAGATAGCATTAGTTTTAAAGGCTGCATGCATGCAGAACCTCCAACTGCATATAGCATTAATGTCATAAATGTGTGTGAATGTTCTCATTCAGCCTATAATTTATTCCCTGAGGAGATGCAAAACTAGCTCAAATATGCTACATGCGAACCAAACTCTCCCAATGAAGTGAGTGCAGTATGCGAATCCTGGAGTTAAATTTAGGCTGGGCCTTTGAGTAACGTAACTCTAGTCTCAGTGTAGCACTTGGAGTCGCAGCTAGCATTGTGAAACAACTCAGTGAAGTTCTGCTCCTTTGTTACAATCTTTTTTGGAAGCTCTTCACTAACACAGATTTAAGAAATTCAATTTTATTTATTCAACTGAATTTTGTTTTTGGTGCAATTGTTTCAAAAAAGTCAATTTAAGTTGTTTTTAAAATGCAGATTCAAGCTGGTTTTTGGGTCTTTATAACTCATGTGAAAGAGCCACTCTAAATATATTAACTACAATACATAAAATACCATTAACTGCATTGCTGAATAATCCACGACACTGGAAAAAAACTGGATGCCATAAATATCTGACTTAAGCTTTTTCAGTAATTACCTTTAACCAGAAAATCAAGCAAATAATGTAAATTAAACTAAAATGGGCAAGCTCATTTGTGATTAAGCACCTTTCTGTTTCTAACTCTGTACAATGGTTGCATTTGCATGGGAATATTTTCCTCCTCCAGAAATATTTCCTTCAAAATTAACAAATGAAGTCACAATTATACAAAATACCTTTGTAGTCAAAGCAGATTTTGTAATAAAAAATATTTTAAATGCAACTGAGACTTCAAATCTACTTTTATGGTATCCTTCAAGTGTAAAATACACCCACAATGGTAGAATTGAGGAAACCGTATCTTTCATAAAATACCAAAATAGCATTTATAGTTTTAAATCCAGCATATTTTAACTGAACTACATTCAAATTCTTCCTGATGAAACAATCTCTCTTTTCATGCAAGATTTTTCATGCAGATTCTGGCTCCAAACCTCCACATCAGTTCGCCACAACTTGTTTCACTGGAATTCATCAAAAGACTCAAAAGCCCAGCGCCAAGGAGCCGAGCTGCTGGCCCCCACGTAAGCTGTCCTACCGAGCTCCGCAGCCTGGAAAGCCCCAGTTCCCAGAACTAGCTGATGTTTTAAACAACAGATTATAATCAAAACGAAGATTCCTGACAAAGTCTCAATATTTCACTCTATAAATTCTTAATTCGTTTTCCAGCATTTGTAGGTTGCTGCTAGCTCCACCCTCTCAAATATCAGCAAGTGCTGCTGCTCTTAAAGAAAATTCCGCTTTGGGGAAGTGCGATATTATTCCAGATGTTCCAGCACACGGCACTTCTGCCTAACCCAACCTGATCATCGCTTTAACGAAGCTGAGCGTTAAATAGCTTCTGCAATTTAGTCCTTAAACTGCCGCACTTGTCTATTTGAACTTAGCCCTATTGGCATTCAAAGCCCCATGCTTTGTAAAACAACAGAGACGCTCCTAAAGAGCTGCATTGATTTTTTTTCCAAAAACGTAAAACCACAACTAACTTTAGAAGGCCTTTGGGCCCCTTGTACATTAGCTCATACAAACTGATGATTGAATTAAACTCAAGTGTGTTAAACTGGGTTCCTCACAGTATTTTAAAAGCAACCATGCAAAGAGATAATACTGAATGAAACCCGCTTCCTAATTTTACAGTTTGAGGAAATTCCATACCTACAACTGCAAAAAAAAAAAGTAACGTGCAAGTAGACAGATTCAAAACAGCTGTAGGCACTGGTACGTCGCTGCTTGGTTTAACCAGCCTTCAGTAGAAAAAGGGCTGGAGGAGTCCCTGCCCGGCCCGCAGAGGAGCAGCTCCAGCCCTTTTGCCAGACGGGGCAGTTGAGGGTAACGCTGTGCTCAGAGCGGTGCACGTTCCTCCATGGCATGGCAGCTGCACCAGCCGCTGAGTGCTGCACTGCAGTCATCTGAGCAAGGTTCCAAAACCTTGGTCAGATGGGACGTTTTATAATTAAAGTAATATTAATAAATGACAGCACCAGTGGGCATGTTCTAGGAGTCAGGACTCTAAACTAGGACTCTATCCTACCAGACCTATAAATGGTGTCACTAACTAATCTGTAGTGGGAAAATACTCAAATCCTGCATGATGCCATGGAATGTGGGCACATCATCCGCCCACGTGGACTTTCAGGACACCGTGAAAGACTTTCTGCCAGAGGAGAGGCAGAACAAAGGCCCATTGCCTGCTGCCACAGCAGGGAAAAAAACAAGAACCTATTCCTCCTAAACTGACAGACCACTAAGACCCAAATAAAATCCAGGAAGGCTATATAAAACCCAAAGCTACTGAGCAGCGCTGTGGAAATATTTTGATTATTTAGCACTAAAGAAATGTGCCATGATCCTATAGTCCATCAGTTAGGCCGGGAAGCGGAAGCTTTCTCCACACCATCATCACTCCTGGCTCATTTCCTACAGTTCGCAGCCACATGATTTCTTTTCCACACTGTTGCTGGCTCACACTAAGGTTCACGCGAATGTGCAGACTTGGAGATGGGATTTCAAAGGCCTATTCTGCCCTCAGCAAGGAAGGGTTTCCCTATCCTAGCAGCTGTAATCCTCCTATTAGTACCACCACATGTACACACACATCCTTTTCTCCCCCTCTCCCAAAGCGATTGAACCCTGGCATAAAGCAGAAACCCCTCTGCCAGGCAAAAAATAAAAAAATAAAATAAAGAAATACCCCCTGCCTTGTGAAAGCCACACAGATGCTGCCGATTTTTGGCATTTTACAGGGATATCACAGACTGCAGGAAGCAGCTGAGGGCTGTCCCAGCCCCTGCAGACCAGCCCCAGGCGCCCTGAAGCCCCTCACAGGCACTCCTGAGCTCTCCTCTCCCCTTTGGGACGTCACTTTGGGGTCCGCGGGAAGGGAAGCGATGAAGTCAGCAGGAGCTGGAAGGCTTTTCTCAGGCAGGCCTGCGGCAGGAAGGGAAAAGCGCATTCCCTTCATCTGCTTTGCCTCTGCGTGCTTCAGAGCCGGCCTGCAGCGGGAGCTGGCACGGAGCACGCCGAGCGCGGGGCTCGCCATCTGAGGAGGGTGCCGAGAGCAGCAGGAGCAGCTCCACAGCCTGGCTGCTTCCCTCGTGCCCGGATTTGGCCCTCACCGAGGGCACAGGGCTCTAACACGAGCACATCCAGGGTTTTGTGAAAGCTCTGTACCGAGCAGCAGAGCCGACACCAGGCACAGGCTGAATCTAACCGTCCCCTCCTCGGTCATATAAACGTGTAAACCACACACCGCAGACTTGCCATGCCCTGTGCCCTTCTGCGACTCAAAATACAACCCTGGCTTGAAGGTCTCTATTTGCAAACATAGAGGAACAGTGGTTCCTAAATTGCAGGCAAACATTTGACTTCCCTCAGCCCAATTCAAAGAATATCCTGCACGAACCCCACCCTTCTGCCCAACAACTCCAGCCTTAATGCCTAGATAGTTTTCTTTCAGGCTTTATCACAGATAAATGTGGCCCCTTTTTTATTGAAGGAGTAGAACCTGCCAAATATTTACCAACTCTTTCAGAAGGCTGAAAATGTCACTCTTACAGTGTAATAAACTTCCCCAGAAAGGCCCTGATAAAGGAGAGCCTCGCCGTACTGCCCAGAACTAGTTTATTGTGGCCTGAGCATTGCCAAGTCTGACTGACGAAGAAAGCATATTTGTACACACAGAAACATTAGCAAGAGAGGCATCAAGTTTAGAAGTGAAAATAAAACAAAGCCCCATTATTAACTGGGGTGTGTGGGGGGAAATAATTGAGCCTGCATCCCAGAGAGCAAAGGATATTATTGAAAACTTCAGAGCTAAAAAAGTAATTTAAGAGCTTGTCCACAACTTGCAGCAGAAGCTTGAACCATCTTATTTAGCATTTGGAAAGTGCTAAAGTGTGGCCTACCCCCAGCCCAGCCTTCAGAGCAATATTATTTAAAAAATAAAATATTTTTACTTTGTAATTTGACCCACAAAAAGTCATTTGGGGCAGGAGGGAATGTTCTCTTCCAGCCTGAACTTTAATTCAGAGGGAATGTTAAAACTGAACAGTGTAAACCAGATGCTGAGAAATATGTCTGCAGTGCACTGCATGGTCTTTGGGGCACAAACACAAGTTGGA
This sequence comes from Netta rufina, assembly GCF_964035555.1. Taxonomy (NCBI): domain Eukaryota; kingdom Metazoa; phylum Chordata; class Aves; order Anseriformes; family Anatidae; genus Netta; species Netta rufina. Next base: position 6,033,047 of record NC_140143.1, on the reverse strand, counting down.
AAGGGCTCGTCAATGCTGTGTGTACAGCTACAATCTAAACAGTTGCTAATAATTGTAGGTGAATGAAGAAAAACTACATTTGTACCATCAGAAAGTTCATCAACAGTTGTAGCAGCTATGAACAACTACATCCACTCTAGCTCAAACAGATGAATGCTGCTTGGAAAAAAAAAGAAAAAAAAAAAAAAAAAAAAAAAAGTCCTTTCACCTTGGCAAATGCCATCAAGATAAAAGATTTCCAAAAGAGACCAGGGAGACACAAGCTCAGCTGAACAGATTTCCCAAGTCCTGGTGATGGCAAAACACTGAGCACTCACTCCCTGCAACAACAGGCTTTGACTGGATCTTGAAGGAAGCACCCAAACCAAAAGCTAGTAACTCAAATTATGCTATATAGTGCTCCTAAACAGGGCTTTTGGGGGCAAAACTTGCCAGAGTTACTTAAACGCAGGAAGAAAACAATTATTGCTGGAAAAAATATCCAGATTATGCTAAATCTGGCAAAAGCTAAACCCAGCAGTTTACCCAGCTTTACAAAGCAAACCACAATTAAGAAAATCTCCTATGAAAGGGAAAACTTCAGTTGAGCCTACCAGCCAGCTCCAGAGACTGAACTGCAACACAAGCAACCTCAGCAGAAGTCGCTGCTTGCCAGCGATACCAAGAGCTTGTACAAGGAGTTGCGAGGAGCATGCTAAAGAGGCACGGAAATCTACCCCCGGTTCCCCCCTTTCACACCATCAGGTTTTAATGTTAATGATATGGCTCTGCATGCTTAAAGTATTTTTACACTACGCTCGTCGTCTTGTAGCCCCGTCTTGTTCCAGGGTGGATGATTAGAATCAGATTTCTGTGATTTCACTGCAGATTAATTTCGTTAAGAGCTAAAGATCTGCAGGGAGAAAAGGGCTGCAAATAGGCCAGCAGAACCGCCCCCAACGCCATTCTTTGCGAGAAAAGGAACAGGATTTTTGCCTTTACTCCTGACTTTCACATACTTTTCCATTTTGTGGCTGCTAGACAGACCTCTCTGGAAAAAAATGGGCGTGCAGGGAAAAGAAATGTGCAAAAAAAAAATTCCTTTAAATTTTGGTTTCAAAGAAAGCTCCCACCCAGTACCCACGTACAGATTCCTAAAGAGAACAGGCCCAAGGCAGACCTGACCGCTCCTGCTGGCCCCAAAGTCCAACCAGCAACTGAAAGACTACACACAGGAAATAATTCTGCTGCATCGAGGACAGTATGCCCAGACACATGTCAGAGGAATAGCTATTAATACACGTTTTAGTATGCTGCGCACAAGTGTTTGGATACAGAGGACTGCAGGAGAAGAACTTAAGCACAGGTCTGTAATACCATTTGCAAATTCTTGCAAACTGTGAAACACAAAGTGAATATTTTTATGGGCAAAGTCTATAGAACAAAGCATTGAAAACAGGTTTTGTTTGCAAAAATCTCATGGGGTTTGACTGTAAAAGTTATGTGGAGTGTGCCGGTGTCTGTGTATGCACACAGAACATAGAATTCTGCAACACTACAGCAAAGAAGCGATTCAGTTCTACAATCTTCCTCTGCTTTTTAAGCCACTTCATTTTCCATTCGGGAAACTCAGGCCAAGTAGCAACAATATTCTCATGGCTTTCTCCTTATTCTAGATCATTGTTCTCGACTTGACAAGAGAGAAAGAAAATTATCTCTACACAAATAAAAAATTATGGGGAGCCTCAAAATAATTCTAAGAACTTAAAATGCAATGTAACATAACACCGAAGGGCACAGAAGTTAAAAATATGATGCTACATAAGCAAACAGTAATATCCGCAGACAGCGTTGTATCTATATCGTGCCCAAAGAAGGAGCACAAACCAATGCCTACAGGAGTGCAGTGTGCCGGACCAAAGACAAGTAATAGGGAACCTCAGGAGGGTGAGGGGTAAGAGCATCGAAGGAAGAAGAGAAGGACCGGGAGCCAGGAGGCCGTTTGGTGTGTATGTGACCAGATTTATTAACAAAACAAAACAAAAAAAAAAAAAAAGGAGGAAAGGGGAGAGGGCAGAAAAAAGAAAACAGATGTGTTTTCTGAAAGTGAAAGCGGCGGGGAAGGATGCACATGGCCTCGCAGGAGCGAAATCCGGGCGCTCGCTGCCTGCTAAGGCAGGGCTCGGGCACTGCGGGGGGGCTGCCGCGGCATCGCCGACGGCCCCGCTCGTTCGAGGCCCCTCCGGAGGGGAAGGGAAGGGAAGGAAGGCACTTACGGCTGGCCGCCTCCGGCCGCTCCCCGCGGCCCCGGGCAGCGGCCCCGCCGCGCTCCGTCTTCGCCCGCTGCGAGCCCGGCAGGTCCTGGGAGCCGAGAACTGGGACTTTGTAGGCCAGTTGAAGCCACGAACCTCTCATCTCGCCCGCAAAGACCCAGCCCTCAGCTCGCCCGATCAGGCGCAGGCTGTGATTTATTTTTATTAGCACCGCTAGTGTTTTCATTCAACTCCTCGCTCCGGCCGCTGCCTGCCGCAAGCGCGGAGCCCCGGCCCCGGCCGGAGCGGGGCCACCCCCGGCAGCAGCCACCGCCCCCTCCCCGGGCCGGGCCGGGCCGTGTCGGCCGGGGGTGCCCGGCCCCGAGAAAGAACCGGAGCCGCCGGCAGCCCGCTGCCTGCCGCACCTCGGGCCGGGCCCCGCAGCCCCCGGGCCGGGCCCCGCAGCGCACCGTGACTCGGCACGGCGGGAGCCCGAGCCCCGGTACCTGCTCTGAGCGCCCAGGGGGGCTCGGGAGAGGGGCTCGGGGGGACCCCCTTGGTCCCCGTCCGCCCCCAAAGCCGCGGGGCCCCGGCACGGCTCGGGCTCGACTACGAGAAGCGGGGAGAGGCGGCGGGCGGCCGCGGTGCCCCCTCTCCTGCCTCGCCGGCTGTTCTCAGGCGGGTATTTAAGCTGGTACCGAGCACGGCGAGATCTTTTCCACCCTTCCTCTTTGCCCTCACAAAAGGCGAAAGAAAAAAATCAGAAATTCGTTGCCACAAGGGACGTTGCAACATTGCTCTCGGCTTTTCAAGCGCTGCGTTCGCCCCGGCGTGCTTTAGAAGTCCCAACCCAACAAGAAGCAGCAGAAGAGAAGTAGGGGAAAGAAGGGAAAAAAAAAAAAAAGAAAGAAAAAAAGAAAGAAAAAAACACCCCCAAAAGCAGCAATTAAAACCCAGCCCCCCAGCACCCCAAACCCCTCAAACCAGCAAGAGGCGAGCTGCTCCGTGCGGCGCGGTCCCGGCGCGGCGGTGCTCGGTGGCCGGCTGCAGCCGGGTGCCCGTCCCTCGAAAGTTTGCTCCACGTGTTGCGGCCGCGGCCCGGGAGGCTCGGGGAGGCTCAGGGCCGGCTCCCGGGGGCGGTGCGGGCCCCGCCGCCCCCCGCCGCGCACGTTTAAGGAAGCGGCCGGTCCCCACCCCTGCGCCGGGCAGCTCCCGCCGCCAGCCGGCCGGGCGAATTTGGGAGGCTCGCCCGGGCTGCCCTCTCCACCCCTTCGCCCTCCCCGGAGCTCCGCCGAGCCCCGTGCACGAGGAGGGAGGCGGCCGCCGGTGCCCGCCACCGTCCCGCCGGTGCCCGCCGCCGCCGCCGCCCGCCCGCCCCGCGCTCCTCCCGGCGGCGCCTCCGCCGGGGCATTGCGCCGCGCCGACCTGCGCGCCCCGCGGCCCACCGAGGGCGGAGGGAGCCCCCTGCCGGCCGCCCGGGGCCGCCGCCGCCGCCCTTCTTCCTTCCCCCGAGCCCGGGCCGCCGGCAGGAGCCCCCCGGCCTCGCCTCAAGCCCCCCACGCGGCCCCGACCCCCGCGGCGGTAGCCCCGCGCCGCAGCTCCCCACGCGTGTCCTGAGCTCGCTCGGCCTCCTCCTGCCTCCCTGAGCGGCGGCTGGCGCAGCCGTGGCAGGGCCATCCCATGCCTGGCCTCCTGGGGGTCCCGGAGCTTTTTACCTACATCTCTGGAAGGGCTGGGTGAACGTACCTGCCTTAGCAGGGCAACCTGCGCACCAAGTGCAGCTCTCACGGCTGGAGCTGTAAGGCTTTAGTAAGGACACGTTCCCTTACACACGCACACAGTTAAAAAAGGCCTTTTAGGAAACATCACAGGCCTTCTGTAACGTAAGGTCAAGTCAGAAGGGATGGCTGAAATGCCATGAAAAAAAAGATAATTTTCTGTCTTCCGGCTTGCTGATCTTACAGTGTCCCTCTGCACATCCTCACCTGCTTTGTGTTTCTGAGCTTTGAGGTTTCCTGCAATGATACCTCTACATGCTGTGGATATGAACCTGGCATGTGCGGGCCCTGCCCCCAGGTTGCGTGGGACTGGCCAGTTACTGCACCTCCCTTTAATCTCTGCTCCAGATCCTCCCAATGACAAAGTATGAGGGAAAGGGGACAAAACAGGCACATACCACAAAGAGCTCCGCTTCCCTTGATGATGCCCACAGGCAGCTTACTGTGCTGTGACAGCAAAGGGGTGACCAGTCCAGTGAGAGGCAGCATGCTGGAGCCACAGGAAATGCAGGGGATGGCCTGGAAGGTTTTATCCTACAGAGACAGAGGACATCAGTCGCTGTTTCTGTGACATGCCGGTTATCAAGGTGATGTTCACTGAAAATCACAGCAGGAACGCAGCTCCATCAAGTCGAGCAGCAGTCCCACAAAAGATGCTGGCTAAAAGGAGCTCACAAAATAAATTGGGATTACCAACACATGGGAACGCTACCATCATGTCTTCTACACCTGATAGGAAAACCTCAGCTGAGCAAGAAGCTCCAAACGCGGCTTCAGGAGCTAAAGATAACAAAAATCAAAGCCAGTATCCAGAGCACTCATCTTTGCAATATTTGGGTTCAGCAGAACACAAAAGTACATCCCCCATGTCTCCATCGGATTTATCCCTGTGTCCATACAGAAGCAACCTGTGACACCTCTGTGCATGCAGGTTGCACTAGGAGCCTTTACGTGCTCAGAACTTCATGGTACCAGCATCGTTACGGTTGTGGCAAATGACCAGTGGCTTGTGTGGACAGCACGGGACAGGGAGAACTTGAACTGATCTGTCATGTAACTGCTCCTCTCGATCGACACTGCAAAGTCATTCTCCACACAGAAGAAAGTGTTCCTTGGCTGGAAGCCTGATGAATTTTTAGAGCCAAGGAACATGTTGTTTAAAATGGATAGTAGAATGCAAAGTGAATCATGGACCATGGGCAAAAGGTTTGAGAGAGAGATGAAGTTGTATGAGGATTTGGGAATAAGGCGTACTGGAGGAAGGTACAGAAACGAAGAGTTTCTTGACCATCTGGAATGGGGACACTCAGGAATTGTTCTACAATGATGCCCCGTGAGCACTGGTAAGAACAAAGACTTCCAAAAACTGTGTAAGACACACTGACATTTTCTTTGGTGAGGGGCATGGATTCTTTAGAAAACAGTTGGGTTCAAAGAGAAAAGTCCTCAACAGCTTTTAGAAATGAAGAG